>NC_092521.1:18817897-19502897 GCF_037038585.1 Patagioenas fasciata
GATAAAGACACTAGAACAAGAATTACACTATCAACATCCTTCATCATTGAAGAACAGATGTGAAATTGGATATGAGCCAACAATGTGCACTTGCAGTCCAAAAAGCCAATCATGTCCTGAGCTGCATCAAAAGAAGTGGTGGTTTAACCCCAGTCTGAAAGTAGCACGATGGTAGGCACTTGTTCACACCCTCCCCTTCTCAAATTGGGATGGAGGAGAAAAACTCGTGGCTTGAGATAAGAACAGTTTAGTAAGACAACAACAAAATAACACTATGGTAATAATAGTTTTGAAAATATATAAAATAAGTTATACTCTATGAAATTTCTTAAGAATTCCATACAGATCAAACAGCCAGTCCTGGAAAAGAGAGCATTCTGGTCCCAAACAACTGATCCCAGTGAGAGAGCAAAAAGGCAAAAGGCGAACAGGCCAAAAATTATATGCACATCAGCAGAACAGTAAAAGGCCAAATTCCAACAGAACACCAAACAGAGCAGAATGGAACCGAACTACAGAATGGAACTGAACAGGAATGGAACAAACCAGCCAGAAAAGATGGCCCCAGTTATATACTGAGCATAACGCTAATGGTAGGGAATAATGCATTGACCAGTTGCTGTGACATTTTTCTCATCCCAGCTGCTATTTTGTACCTGCAGCTAGACAGTCCAATAATCTTTGGTCTCCTTGACAACAGCCATGATACCAGTGAGTTCTCATTCTCAGATTATTTTCATACTGACTGTGGCATTTGCAAATACTCCAATAAGGTCCAGAGCTTTACAATATGACAGTTGGTGGCTCTTTAGTACCTTTTGTACCCCAACGTGGCTGTCCTCACCTATACCTCTTGATCAATACTGACTGTCATGTGCCCCCATGACACACACACCTTCCCCCCAGCCAGAGGAGAAGGAGGGTTGGGACCCCATTCAGCAGACAGGGTCCTCAGCCACTCAAGTGTCCAAGCCCAGAGAAGCTTCCAGATCATATCCATAAATGACCTCATCCAAATCCAACCAGACTATAAAACAGGGCCCCTGTTGAAAACCCTCTTTGAGTGATCTTCTCAGAGTAGTGAGACTGTTAGATCAAGGATGCTGTCTGAGGATACCTTTTGGGACTGAGAGCCTTCACCTTCTCCTTGATGAGTGATTATTTCTTCTGGAGATACCCTTGAGTGAGCCCTTATCCATTCTGGGCAAACGATTATTTCTTCTGGGTACACGTGAGTGAGAAAGGCCTCTCTTTTGAGTGAGTGTGTGCATGCTGTGGATCATCATTTCATATGGTGGTATGGTAATAATAACCCCAACTGGTATGCTGAAACTGCAGTTTATTAAAATATGACAGAGTACTGATTCATTTTGGATTACACCCTCACTTGCATTGATTTCTGGTTTTGGTCATAGAATCATAGAATGACCTGAGTTGAAAGGCACCCACAAGGATCATCGAGTCCAACTCCTGTCCCTGCATTGTTCACACCATATATCTGAGGGTGTTGTCTGGTCTCTTCTTGAATACTATCAGGCTTTGGGCCATGACTACCTTCCTGGGGAGCGTGTTCCAGTGTTCCACCACTCTCTGGGTGAAGAGCCTCTTCCTAATGTTCAACCTAAACCTGCCCTGGCACATTTTCCTGTCATCCCCTTGGGTTCTGTCACTGGTTTCCAGAGAGGAGGGATCAGCATCTGCCCCTCCTCCTCCCTTTGTGAGGAAGCTGAAGCCACAATAAGGTCTCCCCTCAGTTTCCTCTTCTTCAGGCTGAACAGATCAAGTGACTTTAGCTGCTCCGCATACGGCTTCTGCTCCAGACTCATCACCAACTTCGTAGCCATCTTCTGGAGACTCTCCAATAGTTTAATATCTTTTTTATCCTGTGGCACCCAGACCTGCACACAGTGCTCCAGGTGAGGCTGCACCAGTGCAGAGCAGAGTGGGACAATGACCTCCCTCGTCTAGCTGACAATGCTGTGCTTGATGCACTCCAGGACATGGTTGGCCCTCTTGGCTGCCAGGGCACACTGTTGGCTCATGTTCAACTTGCTGTCGACCAGAACTCCCCAGATCCCTCTCTACAGAGCTGCTTTCTAGCATTTCTTCCCCCAGTCTTTATGAACAGCCAAGATCGCCATGTCCCAGGTGCAAAATCTGGCACTTGCTCTTGTTGAACTTCATGCGGTTGGTGATTGCCCAGTTCTCCAATTTGTCCAGATCCCTTTGCAGGACCTCTCTGCTTTCTAGAGTGTCAACAGCTTCTTCGGTTTTGTCATCAGTGAATTTACTTAGTATTCAATCAAGTCCTGTGTCTAAGTAATTTATGAAGATGTTGAAGAGTGCTGGCCCTAAGATGGATCCCTGCAGAACCCTGCTAGTGACTGGCCACCAGCCCAACATAACCCCATTTACTAGAACCCTTTAAGCCTGATCTTTCAGCCAATTGGTCACCACTACATTGTGTGTCTGTCCGGCTGTATGCTTGCCATCTTGCCCAGGAGAATACTGTGAGAGACAGTATGAAAGGCTTTATTGAAATCCAAAAAGATCATATCAACAGGCTTCCCTTGGTCAACTAGGTGGGTAACCTTGTAACCTTAAAGAAATTAAGTCTGTTAAGCAGGATTTTTCCCCTCATGTACCTGTGCTGGCTGGGACCAACGACTGTGTTGTCATTCAGATGTTTTTTGGTAACTCCCAGAACAATCTTCTCCATGATTTTGCCAGGAACAGAAGTGAGGCCGATAGACCTGAAGTTGCCAGGGTCATCCCTACTGCCCTTCTTGTAGTTTGGGACAACATTTGCTAGCATACAGTCATCTGGGACCTCCCCAGATTCCCAGAAGCACTGAAAAATCACAGAGAGAGGTCTCATTATGATATCAGCCAGCTATTTAAGCACCCTTGGATGAATCCCATCAGGCCCATTGACTTGCAAGGATCTAGCTGAGTAGCAAATCTTGTACAAGTTGATTGGGAGTTTGTTGTCCACACAGCCATGGTTCTCTAACCAAGGACTATTGGGGTCCCCAAGTCCATCTTCAGTGTTGAAGACCAAGGCAAAGAAATCATTATATGTCTCAGCTTTGTCTATTCCCCTGTTTATAAGGTGACCATGCGTATCAAGTAATGGGGCCAATGTTAGTTCGCCTTTTGCCATCAACGTATTTTAAAAAGCCTTTTTTATTGTTCTTCACAGTACTGGCCAGCTTCAATTCTAATTGAGCTTTGACCACACAAATTTTCTCCCTACAGTGGAGAGCAGCATCTCTGTAGTTCTTCCATGACCTTGCTTCCACTGACCATGTAATTTCTTTTTTCGTCTAATTTGAAGAACAAGACCCTTGCTTAACCAAGCTGGATTTTTGTCTTGCCTGCTAGATTTTTGGCATTTTGGAATGGCCTGGTCCTGTGCTTTTAGTAGGTGGTACTTAAAAAGTAACCAACACTGATGGACCCCAACACCTTCAAAAGCTTCTTTCCAGGGAATCTTACTAAGTAGTTCTCCGAGCAACCTGAAGTCTGCCCTCCTCATGTCTAGAGTTGAGGTCTTAGTGTCAGTTTTCCTCCCATTAGCATAGATTTTGAAACTGACTGCTTCATGGTTGCTGTGGCCAAGGAAGCCACCAATCACTTCTCCCACGAGTCCCTCTCAGCTAGTGAGTGCTGTTTGGTTTCAGTTTTGGTTTCCAATTAGAACTGATTTAAGTTTACATTTGCTTGGAGTAGTTTTTGGGTGCCTCCGTGACATTGGTTCCAAACCTTACCCTAGCTGCTGAAAGAAATAAGGTAGTTCATTGTTCTCATAGTAAATCTAAAACAAAAGATTATACTACCTATTAAAAAGAAAAGTTTCTGTGTGAAGAAAAAAAATCACTCAATTTCAAACAATCCACCACAAAACTGAAAGACATGAAACATGTATTTCATTCTGAAAAATGAAACAGTTGAAAAAGGATCCAATCAATATTCATTCCACTCTCCAGTCAGAAATATTTTATTCCTTTAGATTTTGAGAAATATGTTAGTAATTCAAAATAAGCAAGAATACTAAGCCTGTCGAGGATCCCAAACCACAGCATGTGAACATGTCCTGAAGGAAGCTGCCACCTGTGGGGATCCCACACTGGAGCAGGCTCCTGACAAGAACTGCAGCCCATAAAGGAGCAGGAGCAGGTTTTTTGCTAGGACCTTTGGCCTATGGGATACCCACGCTGGAGCCATCCACGTCTCGAGGACCGCATCCCATGGAAAAGCACATGCCAGAGCACCTTGTGAAGATCTGCGGCTTGTGGGAAGGACCTATGTTGGAGAAGTTCATAAAGGACTCCATCCCATGGCAGGGACCTGGTGCTGGAGTGAAGGAACAGCATGAGGAGGAAGGAGTGGCAGAGACAAAGTGTTATGAACTGACCACTATCCTCATTCCCTGTCCCGTGGGCTGTCCAGGGAGGAGGATGTGGAAGAGACCTGAGTGAAGTTGAGCCTGAGAAGAAGAGGGTCACAGTGAAGGTGGGTTTAGTTTTGTTTTTATTTGTCACTATTCTATTGTTATTGACAATAAGTTAAATTTGTTTCCACAAGTCGAGTTTTTTTTCTTCCTACTTTCTCCTCCTATCCTGTTGAAGAGGAATACTGAGAGAGCAACTTAGTGGGCATCTAGCAGCCTGCTAAGGTTAATCCAAAACACACAGTTAGTTAGATATTAATAGATGATAGAGATAGATAGATAGATAGATAGATAGATAGATAGATAGATAGATAGATATGCAAAGTCAAGGATTTATCATAAGTGTAAATGAAATTATAAGTCTAATTCAAAATCATTATTAGTTTACATCTAATTACAGAAAAAAAAAAAGAATAAAAATGGAAATAGAATCATTTTATACAGAAAAATTTCAACAATAATATTTAAATTGTAGCACAAACTTCTTAGTTTATGTCTCTCTTTCACAGTGTCATGATCACAGTTCCATGGTTTGCCTGGGTCAGTTGTGGTAGTCATGAGGGTGTTACAGTGAGCATCCAGAGTCCATCACTGGGAGGAACATGATGTTCATAATGATGGTTTATTTTTCCTTGATACAGGATATACTTGGTGTCAGGTTCGTTACTATACTTTTATATCTTTGCTCTTTCTTCATTGGTCGGCAGCTCCCTATTACTTTCAAACTCACTAAATGTTGTGGGTTTTACCTATGTTTTCTTTGTTATTCCTTAAACGTAATTTTGTCCAGCTCCATATTTGTATATTTTCAGTGGCCATAGTCTGAGTTGTAAAAGCCGTATCCTGTGTCTGGACTTTTCTCATGATTTAACCCCAGCTAGTAACTAAGACCATGATAGTTGCTTGCTTATTCCTCCCACCTCTCAAGTGGACTTAGAGGAGAGAACTGAAAGGGAAGGGAGAAACTCATGAGCTGAGATAAAGACAGTTTAATAAGACAACAAAATAATAACAATATACTACTACTACTGCTATTATATATAAAATAAATGATACTCAGTGCAAGAACTCATGAAACTCCAGTCACACCAAACAGACAGTCCCAGAGAGGAGAGCACCCTGGTCCCAAACAGCCAATCCCAGTAAGAAAGTGAGAAGGCAAAAGGCAGAAAGGCCCAAAGGCCAACTGAAAAATGGCAGAATAGAAAAAGGACGAACTAACATCAAACTCCCGAAGGAACAGAACTCCGGAACAGAACCAACCCGGATAATGAACTGGAAAATCCAAACTAACTAGCCAGAAAAGCCAGCTCCAATCATATACTGAACATGACATCAATGGTAGCGAATGTTTCATTGATCAACCTGGATGTCAGTCTAGGTTCTGTTCTGTTACTCTCCTCTCAGCTGCTTTCTTGCACCTGCAGCTTCACAGCTGAAAAAGTCCTTGGTCTCTTTGACAACAGTCAACGAGTTCTTACATTCTGTTCATAACAAATCCCAGGCACTGGAAAGCTACTAGGAAGAAAGCATTAACTCTAACTCAGGGTTCTATCTCATTGTTCTCATAATAAATCCAAAACTAATGACTGTGCTAATTGCTAAGAAATTATTCTAACTGCATGGAAAATTACCTCAATTTCAGCTAACCCAATACAACTTCTAAAGGACTCTGATGTTGTACCAGCCCTGTGTTTCTCTACACTGCATCATTACATTAGAATTGAAACTACCCCATTCTACATAGAGTAAGTGCTTGCTACAGCTTTCTATCTAAAATTATGGTTGTACCACACAAACAAAAATAAAAACAATTATCCATAGACACCTAATCATTTAGTGAATTTTTTGCCATGACTAAACCAAGTAAAAGAAAACTGCAAAGCAGGTCAAGAAAATTCAGACAGAGCAAAACTGGCAAGGCTCAGTTCTAAGGCCTTGAAAACGCAGTATAAACTTAGGGCCTGTTATGGCAATACTGTTACAGGACTACACAGTTACATGATGCAGTACTCCTGTGAAACTAACTGGGTTTGTAACATTGTTATTTTAAATTACATTTCAAACAAGAGTAACTCGACAGCCTGACACTTATTTCTACAGTGAAGGAGCAGGTAAGTCCAATACCAAACATATAAACAGAAACAACTCCTGAAGATCATTCTGTTTTCAGCTATTGATGTTGTGCTGCAGCAATACAGCTTATGCAAAGTGGACTGCAACACTTTCATTACCAGAAAATATTCTATTTTCAAGTTGTTGTTATTCCTTAAAGCAACAACGGTTGTGGTGCTTTCAACTCTAAAAGAGTAGTGGACTCCTGTCAAGTACAAAACACTACTGGTCTTAGCAGTTATCTTTACATGTCCAGACAACTATTAAATATAAAGAAAATAAATTAAGATTCCTTATTTAAGTATTATGAACAGTACTACAGCAGGACTATAATCAGTTTTCAAGAAATACTTAATCTGAACCACATCACCGCAAGTCTAAAACATAATATGTAAAGTCACTAGAAAAAATGAACAATTAGAATTCATTAAAATTCAATACTGGAAAGCTGAGGTGAGGTTAAGAAGATATTGGAAGGGACATATTCTCTGTGTACAGGCCCATTTACATGTATTACCTATATGAATATCTCAATATTTAGGACTAAGTACTGTCCAGAACAAAACAAAAAAAAAAATAATGAAGAGGACAAGGAAAAAAAAAAATCAAACAAAAAAAACAAACAACACAATATTTTCAGAATATTTAGAAATAGCTTCCTTATGAATAGAAAATATACTGTTTTCTGTGGGAACTCACTGCTCTTCTGGGCAAAACATTTGCCGATATCCTGAAAACATCAGTCTCCTCCACACCCAAGCATACATGTCTATGCCAAAGGAGCAAAAATTATGTCCTACACAAATGAGGACAGAAACTTCCTTAAGTCTTTCTGCAGTTTATGAATGAGGTGAAGGAAAGATCAAGAAGTCTGAGTAGGTTCTACAGGATGCTGAAGACTTGTCCTACCAATCAGTAAGCCTTATGTCAGCATTAGACCCCCATAACGGCACATTGCACTGACATGTTCAGCACTTTACGTCACTTTCTCCACCAGCAGGAAAATAAAAAGAGAATCCATTCTTAGCTCCGACTTCAGCTTTAATGTATGAAAATCTTTGTTTCTAATTACCTTATTTTTGCAGACACAAGTATTACAATGGAGAAGCACTCACTGGCCTCATTAAAGCCAATTACACAATTCCCATTCTTCTATGAGACTAAGGCTTCATCTGAAATTCAGAACAATTTAGATGAATTATTTATAAAGGATATTCCTCTATAAAAACTCAGAGAAGAAGGGAATGATTTTATATACTAACTTCAAGCAATCCTTGTCAGCTGAAAGGACAGTTATTTAGCAAACATTAATTCTTGTTAATGAAACAGTTTGTTTGTATCTAACAACCAAAACAGTTGTTAAAATAGACTTCAGTAACAGATAACTCTTTATTTAGAAACAAAATTGAGGCAATTTAATATGTAGGTTTTCAAGCTCAACTGCTTTGACTGAAATCCACCAAAATTTAAAGTCTTTTTACTAATAAAAGTGTTTGAAAAATGTAGAATATAATATGGAAAAACACAGAATAGTTAGAGTGTCATCATTCCTATGAAACATCTTACACATTTATTATGTCTGGTGTCCCATTATGAAACCAAAGTATGGTTACAGAAAACCACTTAGCTTGTATAAAAAACTTGAAGGAACTCTCTAAGAAACTGTTATACTATTTGTGTTTTCTTGGGAAACAAATGTACTGAAACTAAAATGAATTCATCCTGTCATAGTGCAATACAGTGCAATTTCTTAAACAAAATGAGTATTTTTCAAAAACACAGCTGCAAATGCTAATGCCAGAGTAGTTATATTAAAATCATAAGGTTTTAGCTTTTTTTTTTCTCAATATCCCACTTCAGTAACCACATTTTGCTACAGAACTTACAATTCTTCTCTCATATTAAATAAGGTATCAATTGTGTCCCTCCTTGCTGTGCTACTTTGTGATTCAATGAACTTGTAACCCGTTTCATCATGTTGGAAGTAGCTACATGTCATTGCATCCCCACTACATTCCTGATCGATGCACTGAACCTCTGTTGTGAAACACTGAATTCAAGAGGCCTTGGTAACAGTCCAGAGTTGTCAGAAGGCTGATGCATTTAAGCCAAATGAGTGGTAGTCCACAAATCTTCTATGAATAAGAAATGTAGAATTACTCTTGCAATGTGTTACTGTAAGGAAAAGTTACTCTAATCCAAGGCTTTAAGTCCAAGGTTTTAAGCCAGTAACAGCAAAAAAGCAGCAAGATTTTTGAACAAAGGTTAAAGAGTATTTCTTCTTCTATCCTATGTATATTACTTTTTTACAAAAAGCCTCTCAACATAATAATATAAAGGCTGTAGAATGCTTATTGTAAATTTATATACTAGTTAAATAATGTGTGAATTCAAGATGAAAGTTTCAACTTCTAAGTAGATCAACAAAAATGTGGAGAAAATAATTTCATTAGTTTTAAACTCACATGACAGAAACCTCATAATTCATTAGGTGAATTTATTATTTTTAGAATGGTTTAGCTATTTAATTTATAAAGTCAAATGCCGTACATGAGGTTGTACAAATCTACTTTGTTATCATAAGTTAAAATGTCTTTGAAGTTTTCATGTTTTTCTTCTACCTTAGTTTTCTAGACACTGGTCTGCATTTTAGATAGTCAGCAACAATTAAACAAATGGAGACAATCTGTAGCAGTCTGCAGTTTGAAACCACATGATTCTTCAATCTTCTTCAACTCTTCTATATTAAGAAAATATTTTCTTGCCTTTTTCAATTACAGATTCTGTTATCCCACAACGTAAGCACTATCCCTCTGACACAGATAGGCAAATCATTATGAATGACATGTCAGCACGTGTATCCTCATAACCCGGGTTTTTGTTTGTTCATGCTCTTCAGTTGTTAGATTGTTCATCAGTCATAAACCACATATAATACACCATTATTACCGCACTGTTGATTTAATTTTTGGGACTACTGATGGAAAAAATACCATAGATCTTGCTATTTTATTTTTATGAATCTTTCTTCTAAATAAACTTTTCTTGTTGTGTGATTGATTTTCTTCATGCAATTTCAACTCATTCCCTTTGTGTTTTTAGCATGTTTTCTCAGGCTACTAGATTTCCTCTCCTTTTTCCCAGAAACTCAGTTATTATCAGATGACCATCAGGATATCATGCATTCAGAATAACTTACAGTTCCATCCTATAAGATAATTCAAGCCTCTTACACATATGTTTTCAGAACTAGACTCTGATGAAAGAGCTAAATTTGTCTTTGAAAAGTTTATTTTTTCTTCAGTATTAAACTTTAGAAAAAACACCAACATTTATTATTTGCCTTCTCTAAAGAAAAAAAAAAAAAAAAAAAAAAACATGTTTAAGAGCCATAAGAGATGGACAATAATGTAAGTAAGTTTGCTTGTGGCAGAATGCAAACCCCCCTCCCTCCCCACCCTGCCTCCTTCAGTGTGGAGGGAGTAGGCACATCTCCCTCCCTCTGCTACTTGAGGCTAACAGCTTCTTTTGTTTGGCCCAGAGCACCCTGGCCAGGGCCATTAGGAGAAGGGATTACCAAGGTGCCAGTGAGCCGCTGGGCAGCTGTGACCAGTGTGGGGGATGTTTGGAGGCTTCAGGGGCACCCCACACACGGTGTGGGGGTGCAGAGAAGCTTCTAGAATGCCTACAGTCAGGTCTGATCAGCCAGTATATAAACGGGACTCTCTCGTCGAGACTGAGCCCATTGTCGCCGGTCTCTCGGAGCACGAGTTGAAGATGCTGCCGCCGAGACCACCCCTCCCCGTGATGGAGACTCCGTTTGCCTTTCCGCCACGTGTGTGAGTAAAACCCCTTGCAGGATTGCGAGTATATTTATCCTTTCCATGCACATATGCACGTGTAACATCCCGTGCTTAATACAGGCACGTATAAAATTATTTCCTCGCACAATCGCGAGTGTAACTTTATTCCGTGCACATTTGCATGCGTACTTTAAATTATTTCCTCACACAATCGCGAGCGTAACTTTATTCCGTGCACATTTGCACGCGTACTTTAAATTATTTCCTCGCACAATCGCGAGTGTAACTTTATTCCATGCACATTTGCACGTGTACTTTAAATTATTTCCTCGCACAATCGCGAGTGTAACTTTATTTCCTCGCACAATTGTGAGTGTATTATACATTTATCCTCGCACAATTGCGAGTGTATTTTCCTCCCGTGCTTCCACATAAGCACGTGTAGTATTCCGTGCACATTCGCACGTGTAAGTAAATTAACCCTCGCAGAATTGCGAGTGTATTATAAATTTACCCTCACGGAATCGCGAGCGTACGCTTTACCTGTATCTCTTTAAGAATAATACCGCACCATGTTCAGGCAAGTGTGTACTCCTCTGGGACTTGGGGGTGGTTCTGGCATTGTTTTGGGTGAAGCCACGTGCATGCACTCTGTGGACCACCTGTTGTACTAGTTGCTGCCCCTTAATAATTTTCCTCAACTGATACCCAAACATATATTTAAGTCACTTTTGGAGTGCTAAAACCCTGTTTCTCACCGGTTTAATAAAAGTTGTTTTGGACCCTGTTGTCCCTTAAATTAGCCTTGGGGTGCCTCCGTGACATTGCTAAATAGTTGTTAACAGATATGCATTATTTTCCTTTGCTTTCAACACAGAAAATATAACAAGGAAAGAGAAGGTGAAAAGCAAACACAATATTGTTTGGTTTGGTGCTTTTTGTTTCTTCTTCTCTCAAGTTTTTCTATTCAGTTTAAATTCCAAAATCCTTAGTCATCTTCTGAAAGACACATAAAATAAGAGCGGGGTAGATTAAGGAGATATTTATATTTATTTGAGTTCCAATATTCAGGGACAAATTAGAATAATTTACTGGTGGAGTGTGAGAACAAGTGATACCCATCTCTAGACATTCTCCGTTTAAGGACATTGGAAACCTCCATGCTGCTGCTTCTCTTTGTGAGAACAGCTTAAATGAGTTCATTATCCACCTCTTAGCCACATTTTTTCTCAATTCAAATATTTTGAATTTCTTTAGGAGAATATTCTGGTAAATGCTGCTGCATGTACATAGTTTTCAGATGAACTACTGAGATTTCTTGTACACAATAATGTACTCTTGTAAAATGGTTATTTTTTATTAAGCAGCATAAATATATTCTAATTCGAATGAAGCAGCTCTGACTTTGAAATAGCCTAAGGCAGCAAAGCTTTGTTACTATTTGGGATGTGAGTGGCTGCATAGGCTGAGAAGTGGGGACACTTTCTGGTTTCCCTGAGGCATCACTGCTGAAGAGTTTACCTTCTACCCAAGTTTAAGTTCTGGTGTCATTGTGTACTACACCACAAAGCAGAACAACTATGACCAAAGTGAGAAACATTTTAAGTCATATTACCAATGTGAAAAGAGGTTCAGCACTTATAGTAGTATGAAAGTTACTGCCACTGCCTAATATTGATTCAGAACTGAAAGTCAGAAACAATTTATAGATTTTCTTTCTTATAAACTCTCCTATCTTTTTCTGTAAATAAACAAAAAGCACAAAAAAACTACATGTGTTCTACTCAATGTCAGGTACCAGCTTGGAAGGACACTCACAGGCACCTCTCATACTACTTTCTGTCTGAACATGTGGGTGGTTGAAAGTAATGATTTCAAAAAGTGCTTCTACAGCCCAAAGGCAACTAAGGTCTCGCAAATTTTTCATTCCTGTTTGTTTCACACACAAAAAAAAAAGTAACTGCATTAAGACATATGTATGAGTACCACCTGCATATTTTTATATAATATAGATGGATGAGTTTATATATATATATATATATATGTGTGTGTGTGTGTGCATATATTTAGAAATGTCTAAACACTATATTATGCCTAAAAATATTTACTAAAAATTTTCTTAGATTACAATGAAGAACATATTTTCATCTGCCTTCTATAGTTATTGATCACTCTCATGGTATTGATTAAAACCATTATAAAATCACAGAATCACAGAATGGTTAGGGTGGAAGGGACTTCTGGAGATCATCTAGTCTAACTCACCTGCTAAATCAGAATCACCTGGAGCAGATCACACAGGAATGCAACCACGCAGGTTTTGAGAGAAGGAGACTCCACAACCTCTCTGGGCAGCCTGTTCCAGTGCTCTGCCACAACATATTTAGAACAATTAGCAGTGAAATCAGGTATTGCAAACTACCTGTAATTTTTTTTTTTTTTTCACAAAATGTTTCTTTCACACACAAAGCATAGAAAATGAAATAAATTAAACAAATGTGTAACTGGACTTCTGTGTATGTACAAACATATATCTCTGTTTCTCTCTTCAGCTTCTTAAGTATGAATCACTTAATCAAAATCCATGTAATATCAAATACAATTTTCAAAGGTGATCTTGGTTCAACTAATAGTGAATCTCTCACATTGAACTGTTAAACAAAAATCCTTTTGTAGTCTCTTGGAAGAGTAAAACCCTAGAGGCTTTTTGGAACATTTTCCATGGGGGAAAGCATGACATGATAGGCATCATCCTTTTTTCTTGAGTGTTAGTGTTTTTATACCCAAAGAAATGAGGCTGTCCCTGGGCTTTGACTGGAAAGCTAGTCACATGTCATTTCAGATACAGACTAATATTGAGCAGCATTCCTTTCTGAAATTTCTAAGCAAGACATGTCACGTCAAATCCCATTAATCAAACATGTCACTGTTGTTGCAAATATGAGATATATACCAGAGAAAAACTTAAATAAATTATAGAAAAGTATTTTTGTGGTATGCACAAATCTTAAGAAACTCTTGAGCAAAGGCAGATAGCTCCAAGTACCTGTGTAACTGTATGTTCTTTGTAAAAGAAAAATTAGTAGAATCATCATTCTTTTTAGGAAGTTGCACGGATGCTCATAGGAAAAACACCACAGATTTGGAGGCAAAAACTCCCTTTAACTTTTTTTTTAAAGATAAAATGTAAAGTGGAGCAAAATACTTTCACATTTAATGAAATATTTTTTGTTGTGTCATATAATATTCATAATAAAACTGGAATCATAATATAGGATAAAATTACTATTTTCACTAATATGACAGGTGATTTAATTACTTCATTACCTTTCATATCACATTACAGAAAAGAAACAACAACGTAATAAAAATTAGAGTGGAAATAGCAAATGGTAAGTGTAAAACTGTGATGCTGGTTGATTCCATAGAGCTTGCAAGAATATTCAAATGTCCCAAACTGTGCACACAGGCATGAGTTTTGGCAGAAGCTCTGTGAAAAACAAACTATTGAAAATAAGAACCATATTTTCCCTCACACTATATAATCATGTATCTTCTAGCTTCTAGTTTTCCTTGCTTCCTTCTGATCAGTCATTGTTGGACTTAGACTGAGATGACTAAGGGACTGAATGTGATAACACAGCGTGTTTGTTGATTTAAGAAGACCTTGTACTTAGTCTTCTCATGATACAAAAAAAAAAATCCTTAAAATGTACTAATTTACTAAATGTAGTGGCACACCAAGTCACCAGTTTAGAATCGGGTTTTAAGATGGCATTAAAGTTATACCTGCAACTCAACCCTTTCCTTCAGCAAAGGCATTGTTTCAGTACCAGAATGTATTTCAAGAGACAAGAAAGTTTCTTTCTTGTCCAAAAGATACTCTGACAGCTGGTCCCAGTTTCCTGATAAGACATAGCTATTTCATTTAATCTGTATACTTGAACTACTTGTTAACATAAAATTCTCACAGATTTTGTATTATTTTTATTTCCCATTTTTCATTTTCTCTCTTTGAGGATGTTAGATGTAGGGGTTCATGTCTGCACCTGAGATGTGGTGGAAAAACTGAGATAATGGAGATGAATTAACTGGGCCTCCCACAGAGCTTTATGACCTCAATCTACGCTTTCGCTGTACTCCTTAAAGGGGACGTAAAAATAGAAGAAATAAAACAGTTAAGGAATGCTCTTCTCCTTCAGGTCAGTGGGTTTTCTAGCACAGTGACAGTAAGAGATGTTATCTGGGGAGAGCATGTCAGCCTAGCCAGTGCCTGGTTTCCTTCCTTAAATTGTACATTCAGAGTCACTGGATTAGAGATGATGGAGGATATATGCCTGCCTATTCCTTAAGTTTTTGTCTATGGATTTATTGTCTCTAGTTTTTTTTTTTCCAATCAAATAACCACACTTCTAGAAATAAGCAGTAAATAATTGGTTATGTGTTTTTTGTAAAAAAGTCCTGGATTTTTCTAGATTTTGTATAAAGAAATTAATGAAATCGAAAACTGAAGACTTTCATCCCTCGAGGGGAGAAAAACATTTTTGTCCCTCACATTCAGATACTGAAGTATACTCTGCTCCGTTTGATAGAGCAGCCACTCTGAAATTCAGGTCCTAAAGTACCTTTCAGTGTCTAACAGGTGGACTCACAAAATATGTGATACATAATCAGAGAGTGTATAACACCATACTGTTATACATTTGTGTAGTATATCATTCCGTAAGTGACTACAGCACTAACTTTCAAACATATTTTTTTTTTCTTTTGGTGAATGTTTTTCACCATATTTTTTAATATAATGATGAGAATCTAAACCTACTGAAAATTATAAAGCTTGTGTGTATCCTTCTCCTTTCTGTTTGTATATATGCTGATTAATAGTATTTTGAAGATATTTAAGAAAGACCAGGACTATTCCTACCCAGTCTTCCAATCTTTTTACAAATATCAGTTATTCACAAAGCTTGTAGGAATGGAGTTATTCCCTTTCCAGCAACATGAAGTATAAATTATTTTCTAGAAGGTGAGCAAGGTTTAGTATGTCGACACATTTCTTCCTGATATGCGGTTCTCCAATAAATTCTCAATTTAAGTCACAGAAAAGATGTATATCTCAGTGGGAAAATATCAGAGCTAAGCAACATTCTGTGCCTATCTCTCCAAGTTTCTAATACGTTAGTGGAAAATAGGTTGTAGTCTCTGTGTTTTCTGCTTAAACATATTCTACATTCAGAAAAAAAAAAATAGTTTCTTGAATGCTTAGTGATGTGGTTAAATTAAATGCTCCTTAACACTCACATGTACAAACACGCATCATACAGAAGAACATATAAAACTAAGTACTAATATTAAAACTATCATTCCTATTATTTGTAGGGCACCCATGTTGACTGAATAACAGGGAAAATGAATGGCGCTGAAGCACCAGAGTGATAGTTTTGTGTTTTGTTTTGTTTTGTTTTTAATATTCTAATATAAGGTAATTTTCTTATCATAAAACCTCTCAAGAATGTGTAAGGGAGCAAGGAGTATGACTCTAATATATAGCTACACAAGTTGGGGGAAAAAAAGCCAACCAACCAAACAACTCAACAAGCAAACAAAGAATGGGAAAAATGGGAGTTGGCGAAGAATGAGGAAAAAAAATGTGTGCTTTCAAATCAATAGGACCACTTAAATATTGAAAAATGAGAGTCTGTATCAATGCCTCCCTTTAAGAAAGCTAGCATGATCAAAGCACTGGAGTGGTGAGGGTTAAATGTTACATAAATCCTACCTGAGAATGCTCTCTGAAATTATTTTAAGTACAAGTTCCACATTATAAAAACACTTCCCTACTGACACAGACTCTTATACCAAAGAACTGAAAACCAACAAGAGTAATTCATATAAATATTGTACCTTTTGGTCATGGTGAAAACAGATTAAACTCTCAATTTACCAATTAGTTTCAAGTGATACAGAAAATTATGCATTTTAAAGAAAATGTCTACTAGACAGATAGAAAAAAATAAGAAAAAGAAAAAAAGAATATATAAGACTTTCCTTTTTAGGTATAATAACGAATTATATCTGGAAGCACTGCTGTCACTGATATTAATCTTTTCATTAATTTATTTAGCATGAATTCATAATCTGGTTGACATTTTAAGTAAGGTCCCCACTGTGTCTGAAATAATCAGTTTGTTCTGCATGGCAAAACTATTTTCTCTCGTTATGTTAAAATGAATCATATTAAGAGAATCTGGCTTCTGCTGGCAGTTAACTGAGATCAGGGACAAAACACTGGTAATCATTTTACAAATGAGTTCCCTGTTTGCTTTCAGTTCTGACTCACAGGTCCTAGCAACATCAATTCTTTGTTAATAGACCCTTATAAATGGAATTCTTTAGAATACAACCCTTGATCAGAAATAAAAATAACATATATTTTCCTACATTTATTAGTAAGAACTGTATTTGAAACTCAGGATACATACAGTGTAAGATTACATTTGACCTGAGACAAAGCAGTAATGTTTTAATACTATTTTAACATTAAAACAAAAGCATAGCCTGAATTTGATTTTGCAGCAGGTAATACTTTTGCAGACTGATTCATAAGACAGTCACTTGTCTTTCTAGAAACAGTGTGAGTAAAATATGCAGTCACAAATGGCAGCTCTGGGAGCCATTCATGCAGTTATAAATGCTCACAGAGCTCTCATGTAGCACTCATGTAGCACTCGGTATTTTGTAACACGTTTAGACACTTCGAGCAGTCTAGAAGGAAAAGACATGCTGAACTAATCACACAGTTGGACTAGATGATGCAGTTGGACTACATGATCATTGTAGGTCTATTCTACTCCTATTCTATTCTATTCTATTCTATTCTATTCTATTCTATTCTATTCTATTCTATTCTATTCTATTCTATTCTATTCTATTCTATTCTATTCTATTCTCATTAATTGTGGATTTCTTGTCAGTAAACTCTATTGATCTGCAGAAAAGAGTTTAACAATAAATGCCAACATTTTGAGTATTACAGGTCAAGTAATCATGGAAGATCACATTAGTAATTACAAATTCCCACATTACTTTGTAACCTTTTCTTTCACAAGAAAAGTGCAATTTAGTGGCATATTTAGACACATTTCTGTCAGCCTGCAGTGCCTCACATTTAGTCTGTCATTGTACTGAAAAACTGTATTCCTCCTGATGTATTTCTCAGACTCTATTACATGTAAAAATAAATATTTTGAATAAGCCTCTGAAATCATGACACTTATGTGAATGAAATACTCTTCAGATTATTTGGTGTAGCCAGTCTCTGTTTCAATACAACATTTCAAGTCATGAAAGCCTCAGACAGAACTCAACTGGAACCATGTAAAGTGCTTTTATGTCCTATATTGAAAAATTTACTCTAAGACTGCTAATAAAAAACACCAACAACTGTCTGTTTACCCAACTACTATTTATTCTCTCTCTGAGTCAGGTATGTTTCCTATCTAAGCTGTGTCAACTGGAATTAGCTTTTTTTGAAATTAGATTCCTTACTATTCTAATTAAATGGCATGAAGATATATTGCATTACATAATTCTAAGCAAAATTATGTCATATAATTTCACAATAAGAGCCAGAAGACTACTCTGTCGTAACACAGTTGTGTACCAACACTTAGGGAAAAAAAAAACTGGCTCCCCTTTATTTCATGCCTAGGATCTGTTATCATTTCAATTTGAAGTGTTCCAACAAAGTTTATTGCAGCGGGCAAAAACAGAAGTAATGCTAAATATGGTCTTGTTTTTGAATCAACAAACATCTGGATGTAAGTCAAGTATATATTCTAAGTATTTTATTTTCTAGTGTTTACCTTTTTTCCAGAAGCTGCTAAGATGTTGAGGTGAGAAGTTTGGTGCACGGGGTCAAAAAAAAAAAAAAAAAATCACTTCAGATAACTACTGCAAACATCATTTTTTGCAATTTGCTTCTCTTCTTGGTTTTGAGATCAAGGTACAAGCAGAAGAGGATTTTTTCTCCTCCATTTTTCAGGGTATTAAACTTGCCCAATATGGCCATTTTTCCTCTAAATAAGAACTTAAGTGCTCATATAAGGGAGCTGATTTTTAAATGTGACAGTGAAGAAAGTAGATTTACTGGTTTCTTGTTAATTTTGACATTAAGGTAGCGCATAAAATTTGGAAGGATTTTCCTAGGATTATACAAAAAGGTAATTTTTATGCAGATCAATCTGTAAAGTAGAAAGGAAATGCCTCAGATACGTGATCGCTAGCTGTTTCTCTTATGAAGGCACAGGAAAAGAATGCATAGCCTACATCCTTAACTCTTCAACATCTCCTAAATTGAGCATTTCTATTTTTAATCCTGATATTTTACATTATATACACATACATACATAGTTTATAATTACATAAATGTTAGTTATCACTTGGCTCAACACAATAACAAAGTTTGGACCTGATCCTAGGAAAGGCTGAGTACCTACACCTTCCTCTGACCAGATAAGAATAGAAAATGCTCAGCAATGGCCCCTCACTGTAAAGGATGCTTTAGGATGCTAACACATCTACTCAAATTTCTCCTTCTCCTCTACATATTTTTCAGATTGTTGGCATCTAACTCTTAATATGAAAAAATGTTATTGAATGCAAAGCATTGCATTTTTTTTCTGTTAAAATGTAATAATGTAACAAGGCATTTGTTTCCCTTTTTGTTAATAAAATTATAGTAGAAAAATATTTAATAATTTTATTAGAAGATCATTACTTTTACGAATTTCAGAACATAACTATTTCATTACGTTCAGTTTAAAGGATAGAAAAACAATGTAAAAATGTGCCTCTTTTTCCATATAAAAGAATCACATTTAGTTACTACATTGCTACAGAAGAAATCACCGTGTATACTATGAAAATAATATTAAGGCCAAAGGTCTTGTAAGATTCATAGTTTCTCTCTGGTACATGTACACCTCAGAATCATGTTCAATATACATTGGAATGTATTTTCATCCTCTCGTAACTGAATAACAAAATTGCGTTCACTGAAAATCAACCAAATGTAGAAATTTCAAAGTTGAAAGAAAATAAAACTCAATGTAGTGCACCAATACTTTTTGAAGTCAATGACTCAGGACTGTAAAAAGATTAGAAACATTCAACTAACAGCTTTTCCCTTGTAAATATGACTAGGGAAGCCAATCATGTTTTTTCAAGTGTATATAATTTTTATCCATAGCTTTAACCCAGTATACATCTGAAATTATTGAAATATATATAAAAGTAACCTAGAGTTACCTAGTATAAAGGTGACTTATTTTGGTACCCCTTGGAGAGGGCAAATACTGATCAGTACTGACTTCAGTTAGGATGAAAAATTTCTGAAGCTGAAGTTAATGCGAAGGGAAAATAATGCAATTAGAGGACAGATAGTTGAGTCTGAAAATTTAATTAATTAATTTTGAGAAAAAAAAAAAAGGTTTCTTAAAAATTAAAAATGCAATTGTTTAATCTTCAAGATGTTGTATATTCCATTACTACAAACCACAATACACAAATACATTTTAGGAATGATCAATATGCTTTCCTTGGAATTGTGCAACACAGCAGAGGAAGTTCCAGCAAGCATGATCTTAAAATGACATATTTTGTGGCATGATTTTCTAATCTACTATATACACAACATTTTTAAAGAATATTGGAATCTTCTAGCTATTCACATTGTATAGACATATGTATCAGTTTATTTTGCTTGAGAAATATTCCATAAAAAAGGCTAGAGTTTTTCACCCAATTAGCACAACTATAAAACAATTACTAAGTTCAGAAAAATGGGAAACCAACTTCTTCCAGGTTCCACAGGATCAATATCACCCTCCCTTTCTCCTGAAGCATAATATAAGACAATACCTTGATTTCTAGTTAAAGCCTAACTGTGATTTTTGTCTGTCAGAGAAATTGTATTACTATCTGCTACAGATCATGATGACTAGACAAAGTGTAGAATACAAAGGGGTCAGGTCCCTGATATTGATAAATGTTCTTTGTCCTTATTTCCTTAATTCAGAATTATAAACTACTGTAAATATTTGTAGTGATGAAAAAACAAATTATTAAGTCCATGGATGATTTTGTTTGGTTTTTTGTTTGTTTGTTTGTTTGTTTTTTGTTTTTTGTTTGTTTGTTTGTTTTGTTTTGTTTTTTAAGGGACACCTGGACATAGAAATAGATATTTTAGATGAGAGTTTTCAAATCCTAATTTCTGTCTAAAACCCTTTTTTAAAAAAAAAAAAAAAAAATCCCACCGAGATCAGAGGAACTAAAATTTTCTCATGGTGTCTACTGTTACCTCTGTGTCATCAAAGTAGAATTACAAAAAGGCCAGTCTCTTTTCTCCCTTTGCAACACAGATTTGATCCCAACAGAATTAATTTCCACTTATCTTTGGGTTTCAATTTATCCTTATACCAGAACTTCTATATACAAGAATCTAAACTTCAAAAATCATTGAACATTAGTACTGAAAGATGTAATTCAGTCAATCTAACTATATCCTACTTTTAAGTAACAATCTAGTATCTCCTGTTTAAGAGCAACGTCTCCTTAGTTATGCCTAAAATTCCCTGATCACCTTGAGCTTGGTCACCAGCTTCTGTATAGAAACATTATTGTAATTGACACTTAAGCAAACAGTAACTGAACTGTAAAAAGTTAAAAGCAGTAAGATATATGACTAACTACTTGTTACTCATCTTTTGCATAGCAATCCGATAGCCAGTGTATTTACTCAAAAAGTAGCTTTCAATTTGACAGGAATTACCCAGAGAGCGGAACTGAACTCTGCTCCTCCGAGTATATGCACATTTTGTGTTAACTGTAATTGGAAGAAAAGAAAAACAGAAAAACAATAATAGATTCCTGAATAGGGGATCATTCCCAGGCTCGGCTGGTATTACACAAAACACAGTTACTACTTAGGGTATTATGACACCAGCAAAATAAAAGGCAGATGCATTTCTCATTCACTTTCCTCAAAGGAAACCAAGCAATTTATGTCACTTATTTTATTAAGAGAAAAAATATACATTTTTAACAAAAATGAAATTATACATACTAACAATCTTAATTAAATAATAATTAAAAACCCACTCAAATTCTAAACATCAATTATCTTCCCATGATTAGTGCTGACTATAGGCACTTAATGTAAGCTACTTCTGGTTTTGAAAAACAGTTTGCTCAGCAGAAAACTTTCCACCATGCTATCAATATATGCACTTATCTTCCATAATTTATTCTTAAATGTAAAACACAGATGAGCAATATCATAGCTACCAGAAAAGCAGATAAGCTAAATCAATATGGCAGGTATCTGCGATATTCATAAACAGGATAACCACTTCCAACTCGCATGTGTTATCTAAACAAGAAAAAAATATTTACAAATGTTATGTGCAAGGATAAAACATTTTCTCTGTGAAAGTGGCAGTTACTATTTATTATTTACTTCTTGGATATGCATAAAAATAGACAACTTTAACTGAAAAAATAGGTTACTGAAGTCCCATTGACAGATGTCCTGCCAAAAATTATTAGCATTTCATAACCTCTGAATGTGTAGGATGAAAATAATGAGAAAAATCACTCTGTATTTCTGGATTTAGTTAAAAATTTCTTAAATTTTTGGAAGAAGTAAACAAAGCAAAGCTCATATGAGTAGCCTGTAATCTCAAGCATCTGGTTGGTTGTTTCTTCCACTAATTATTATTGTAGCAGTATAGAAGAAAAACTGAAAGGAACTTATTGCTGTGGTCTTATCAGTTTTGCTCATATTTTTCTATTGTAGCAAATAGAAAAACATTGGTTTAATTTGTTTAATACACAAACACAGATATTCTTACAGCAAAAAACATTTTCAGTGAGATAATTAGGGTAGATTCATGACCTTCAAAGAGCTACATCAGTTTACACCAGTCAAGGAGGTGTCTGTCAGTTATTCTGTCAACTTATGTCTTTTAAAAAAAAGTAAAATATTGTTAACTTTATTAATAAAACTATGTCTGCATTGGTGACTAAGTTTAAGCATACAATCATCTTTTAGATCACGCTTACCAAGTGTTCGACTCTGAAATGTTTTAGCTGACCCTACTGTTAGGTGATGACTTTTCTCTCTAGGAAATACTGTAAAAATTGTAGGAATTAAGTTAACCCAGCTCTTCTATGCTCTCTTGCCTTTTTAAAGCAGTAGGCATATGCCATATGTGTTGCGTTAAGATAATTAACTTAGCAGAAGTTAAGCCCCGTGCAAGGCAACCAGGCTGAACTCCTGAGCAATGCAAATAACCTCAAGTCAGCACTAAAAGTCTAATCATGCTCAATGGCCAGTTTGGTGCACAGATTGATGAATAGTATAGTATATACTTTGGGTCTGGGTGCATTAACATCGAATTCATACAATTTGATTCACAAAGAGTGGAGGTCAGACATGATCATTGAATTTCACATTGCACAGATTCATGAATAGTTTAATATATACTATAGGTCTGGGTGCATTCAGTCAGAAATTCACACTACTAGATCCACAAATAATGAGGCTTATTAAAACAACAGGTGCAAGTTCTTTTAGATGCTGTTGATAAATACACTGTCTGCAAAAACACACTTTAGTTGCAAAAAAAGATGTTAGTTGCAAGAAATAAGTATAGGTACTATATATATAAAAATTCTAAGATGGCTATATAGCGCTATTAACGTGATTACAAAATACAAGCTTGAAGTCTAACTGTAAAACCTGGTATAAGTCTAACCCAAGGGCATCCTCCTGAGGGTGGGGAAGATAGGCTCGGTTTGTCGACTGGTCTCAAAAGTCCTGTTATACTGTACCCTTGACTTCTCAGTGACAGCATTTTCCCTCCACCCTTCCTCTAGTGTCAGGGTATTTTATACTATTTTCTATGTTCAGGTGGAGCTTGAGTGACTCTAGTCATACATACCTTTGTTATTGATTGGTTTAGAAATCCTTGCTTTGATTTTTAAGGTTAAAACCTCACTACACATGCTTGAAGTTAGGCTGAAGGGAGGTATCCTTTGAGATGGAGGTGTGTTTAGGTATTATAATGAGCAAAGTTCATCCATCAGACAAATTTCTGGCTCAGTAACTAGCATTTTGTATGGAAATGACCATTTATTCTTTCTAATTGACAGCAGCTATACATTGCCTTTGAAACTGGCAGCAGCTATACCATCTGGTTATTGTACCTGTGCCTTGTAATAACAGGTCCTGGTCGTGATATATTCAGCTCACTCCACCACCCTGTCTCTTTTAATTGATACTACACTGAGCTTCTTCAGCTACTACTAATCAAGAATGAAGGCCAGGTGTGTGGGGTAAAATCACACAGAGCAGACTTCTTCCCCTCTGCACAGCTGCCTTTTATGCTGAAGATATGGATATAGTTTTATTATCAATAAGTGTATCCTTGGTATTTAGTTTCAGTAATTTGCCCTCTCAGTAATTATTCCACAACATAAAGTCTTAGGGGATGCACCTGATTTTATAATACATTTTCTCAGTACTATACTTGAAACAATTCTTGAGACGTCTATAATCTTTCCTTTGTTTAGATATCTGCATGTAAGTGTTCACATGTGTCCTTAGTATCTATACTCCTGTAAAGTCAATGAATACCTAGGGTTCATTCAAGTTAATTAACCATATATGTGCAATGCCATCTGAGATGTGCCATGGAATCCACCTCACCTCTGGACACCACTGCAGAAGAACATTAGTATCCCGTATGCACTTTGTACTGTTTTCCAGACTTATATCAGGGTCTTGGATACTCTAGACTACCTGAAGTGGTACTGGACATCTGTTCCAGGGAGCTGAATTTTGCTACTTGTCAATGCATCAATGGAGCTGGGAGAGCAGCTCACTTCACTCTCATGCACCCACGGGTGCCAAGGGAGCTGGCTGAAGTCATTGCTAGGCCACTCTCCATCATCTTCGCTAGGTCGTGGGAAATGCGAGAGGTGCCTGAGGACTGGAGGAAAGCAAATGTCACTCCAGTCTTCAAAAAGGGCAGGAAGGAGGACGCAGGTAACTATAGACCAGTCAGCCTCACCTCCATCCCTGGGAAGGTGGTGGAACAACCTATCCTTGGTGCCATCTCAAAGCATATCAAGGATAAGAGGGTCATTAGGGGCAGTCAACACGGCTTCACCTAGGGGAAGTCATGCTTAAACAACCTCATAGCCTTTTATGAGAACATAACCAGGTGGATAGATGATGGCAAAGCAGTGGGTGTGGTCTATCTAGTTTTCAGGAAAGTATTTGACACAGTCTCTCACAGCATCCTCGCTGCTATACTGAGGAAGTGCAGTCTGGATGATCAGGTGATGACGTGGACTGTGAACTGGCTGAATGAAAGAAGCCAGAGAGTTGTGGTCAACTAGGCAGAGTCTAGTTGGAGGCCTGTATCCATCGGAGTGCCTCAAGGGTTGGTATTGGGACCAATACTATTTAATATATTCATCAACGACTTGGATGAGGGAATAGAGTGTACTATCAGCAAGTTTGCTGATGACACCAAAAAGGGAGGAGTGGCTGACACGCCCGAAGGCTGTGCTGCCATCCAGTGAGACCTTTACAGGATGGAGAGTTGGGTGGGGAAAAATTTAATGAAATATAACAAGGGCAAATGTAGAGTCTTGCCATCTGGGTAGGAACAACCCCAGGTTCAAGTATAAGTTGGGGAATGACCTATTAGAAAGCAGCATAGGGGAAAAGGACCTGGGGATCCTGGTGGACAGGAGGATGATCATGAGTCAGCACTGTGCCCTTGTGGCCAGGAAGGCCAATGGCATCCTGGGGTGTATTAGAAGGGGGGTGGTTAGTAGGTTGAGAGAGGTTCTCTTCCCCCTCTACTCTGTGAGAGACCACATTCAGAATATTGTGTCCAGTTCTGAGCCCCTCAGTTCCAGAAGGACAGGGAACTGCTGGAGAGAGTCCAGTGCAGGTCAACAAAGATGATTAAGGGAGTGGATCATCTCCCTTATGAGGAATGGCCGAAGGAGCTGGGGCTCTTTAGCTTGGAGGAGACTGAGGGGTGATCTCATTAATGTTTACAAATATATAAAGGTTGAGTGTCATGAGGATGGAGCCAGGCTCTTCTCAGTGACAACCAATGATAAGACAAGGGGTAATGGGTTCAAATTGGAACAGAAGAGGTTCCACTTATATATGAGAAGAAACTTCTTCATAGTGGAACAGGCTGCCCAGGGAGGTTGTGGAGTCTCCTTTTCTGGACACATTCAAAACTCACCTAGACACATTCCCATGTAACTTCGTCTAGATGTTATTGCTCCAGTAGGGGGGATTGGACTAGATGATCTTTCGAGGTCCCTTCCAATTTCTAACATTCTGTGATTCTGTGATTCTATACATATAAGCTGGTAAGAGTAGTTCTCTAGTAATTTCTTACTATATGCCCCTGAGTCTTCTCAGACTATAGTGTGATCTAAGAAACTTAACTCACAGGAAATCATCTGCAAGTGGACACCTAGGTTTAGATGACTATATCTCAAATGGAATAACAACTAAGAAGCAATCCAAGAGTAGTATACTTCTCCTAATAGTAAAACCATGATGTGGATCATGCTGGTGTTTGTCGAGAAGTGTATATGAGACGGATAATTCAATGGGCTAAGCCAGTTTCATATAATGAGTTTCTTATTCATTTTGAAACAAAAAAAATCTAAACCTGATATATATAACTGAACATACAACTTCAAAACAAACAAACAAACAAACACCACAGGCACACACAAAAACAGTTTTACAGACTTGTATCAAATATCAGTAGTAAAAATAATGCAATGTGTTTTCTTTTTCTCACTCTAGAATCATACTTCTGTAGATATTTGACAAATCTAGCAAGGGTTATTCTACTGTTCACTGTCAACATTTTGGACAAAGATACATGCTACAAACCTGATGCTATTAGCTGCCCAAAAGGCACCCAAGAAACAAACAAAGAAAAAAAGTAATTATTTTACTTTTGGTCTATCTCCACACTCTGCACAATCTTCCTACTTCATTACACGTGATCATTCAGTTCTTTGACTATTTATGTGAAGAAATTCTGATACCAGTAGTAAATAAGAGAACCAGTACTAAGAGGGAATAGCATTTTGTATTACTGTGCTTTCATGAAAGACATCCCTGTTAGGCTTGTATCTTTGTAACAGAAATTGTAAGGGAAAGAAATGGAAATAATGGAAAAATAATAATGGAAAACTAATGGAAAAATTTGGTATCACCGAAATTGTTTCTATTTTGGAAGCAATTCCTCCCTCAAACTTAGGAATAATAAGACTTCTAATAAACTCTACTTTAAACATAGCTCTAGGCTTGGATAAAAGGTATAAAACTCTTTATTTGTTTGGTTTTGTTTCACTGTTGTTTTCATTTTTTGTATGTGTTGTGTTTGTTGTTGTTTTTTCCATCTAGCGGACACAATTCTCAAGTCATTACAGTGTTTATACTGTTGTAAACAAAGAGGAAATATTTCTCATTAAAACTAGGAAAACTTTTTTTTTTTTTTAATTATTATAACACTAAATACAATGCTTCCTGAGCTTTTTTTTTTAAGTTTTCATAAAGTATTAAGATTACAGACAATAAATTATATTTATAGATTGATTAATTGAAGGTAAGTAGATGGATTTCTACATGTTCCTTCTCAGCTATGGCAGGTCGACCCCAGACAACACCCACCCTGCCTTTCATCAACACCCCTCCACCAGGGGATAGGGTGGAAAATACAAAACAAAAGATACGTGGTTCAAGATAAAGACAGTTTCATAAGAAAGCAAAAGCTACCCTTGCAAGCAAAACAAAATAAGAAATTAATTTACTACTTTCCACTGGCAGGCAGATGTCCAGCTACTTCCTGGCTTTCTTTTCATAATTTCATATTTTCACGCATACAATTGAAAAGCTTACAAGCTAAACCAGACTACTCCTCTTTTCGACTAGAAAGAAAAGAAAGGTTGGAGAAGGACTGCTATTTTTCTTTATACCTTTCAATAAGTATTTTAAGTCCTGAAGCTGTAGCAAGCTAAACAAGTATAAGAGAAAGAAAGGTAAAGAGAATCTCAGAGAGCTACTTCATCACTTTAAGTCCTCTTTTCTACACAGCTTACAAAAATGAGAAAACATTAGCATAAATCTTTCCAAACTTCTCCATGCCAATCTTTCTCTTCATGCTTGCATTATCTATTGAATTGGTAAACTCTTTACAACACAAATCACCTCTTACTACATATCTGCTGGCACAGGCAGCTTTCCTGGACTCTGCCAGATCTGTTACAAGCCTATTCTGCTGCTAGTAGCCATTCCTGAATGTAGGTCACAATCTGCTGCTCACTTGGGTTATTTTCATCCAAATCACATCTTGGTTCACTTGTGGCTCACCACTGTTGCATTCACATCACATTCTGGCAAAATGAACATACTTTTCCAACTGTCCCTTGTGCCTTTGCTTCCACTCAGAACAGGCTCTTCTTGCATTCCTGTGCTTTGTTTTTCTGCTGAGGAGAACAGAGGACTGTGAAAGTGGAGTTCATTTCTGGAGATGAACCTGTCCTATGCTGCAGGCAAGCCTATGGTAGAGTAAGCCTGTTTTAGGGGCTATATTTCTAGGAACAAAGCCAAAATTTGTGCTAGTTTTGTTTCCTCAGTTGTATCCTCAAGTTTCAGGTGGTAACATCTCCATTTAGTAAATCAACAGATGCACAGAAGTCTTTTGAGACGGCATGATGGTTACATGGATTGGAATGCTCCAATGAAGTCCTGAGTTAACATGGTACTATAGATATAACCATCTGCACTACAAATCAAATCCAAATTAAGCTACTTTTCCTTTACTCTAGCAGGTTTTTTAACATATTCAGTTCTTCCTGTTGCACTACAAAAGGTGACACTACTTTTATGTTTACTACAGAAGACAAAATACCTCATAGTGAACCTGTATCCAAGGTAATTGTTTTTCTTCAATAGAACAGCTGGGTTTCTTAGTATTTTATGAACAGTTTAGGAAAATTACACAGTAACAAGCAATTGTCCAAATGTAAGCAGCATTAGTTATGTACTGCATAACATTAACAATGTCTTCTGCTATGAAAAGTAAAGTTGATTGCTGTTCTCTATATGAGACTTTTCTACCTTCCCTTACTGTGGTAGAATGAGCAATGTAAAGAATCTGTCAGAATGATTTACGTGTTCACCAGAACAATGTGACTGTAACTATCTTTCTCCTGCTTCATTTCTTGTATTCAGAGGATGAGAGCTAGTCATAGGGAGAAACTATAGAGACTTATCTGCAACAAAACTGAAAATCACAGCTGTTAGCTCATTGCCATTATGTTCAAAGACCTCCAAAACATTAAATACAGTTCCTAAGCAGCAAGCTGAGTCCAGTTTTGCTATAAAAATATTGAGTTAAACCACTATGAATCTCAGCTTTCAACAGCCTCTGCTCCCAGCTGCTTGTTAGGTTTTCTACTTGTTTGCATCTAAGAGCAGGAATATGCTGTCATTCCATAATCATTAAAAGACTAATTCTTCTGTTTGTAGTGTTATCCTGCTCCAGCATCAGAGCAAGTAGAAGAACAGCAATACAGTGGTGTGAATGACAGGTTGTGATGGGTGCAGTCAATTGCCCTTAATCGGACAAGCAGCAGTTTGTTACAGGCTCCAAAGGAGGTAAAGGTCTGAACTATAACCAGGCCAAGAACTCCTTTTAGGAAACTCACAAAGGAGCAGAATGACAAAGTGAACACTAGTAAGTTGTTAATATAAGGATTCTCACACAAACATTTCCCACTGTAGGCAATTTAACTATGAGCTAACCACTTTATTCCATAAATATGACAGGCTGGGTGATCCTACATTGAATTCTGTCATAATACTTATTCTTTGTATTTTCCTATATGTCTTCCTGTTTCCCAGTACTCCTATCCATGACTTATTAAAAAGGACACTAAAGGAAAAGAATAGGGATAATATGAGTAATCTCTTTGCCTGATTAACACCCTCACTAGTCAAGCTCACCTCTTCACTACCGTGTATACTCTGTGACTGATTTGATTTATTTAATAGATGATTTACAGGGAAAGAAAGCATAATACTTCTGGATGCTATTTGTGTAATGTGTCCTTCACTAATATTGTTCCTGTTTTTCACTACTGGGAAAGGATCTTTCTTGCAGTTAATCAGCTGTTTGTAAATAATGGAATCAATTCAAATTGCACTGGCAGATGGAGTCAGGATTGGGCAGACTTTGGGTGCCTAAATTCAGGAGATTATTAAGATTACCTGCTGTCCATATCTGCCACATCCTTGAGGAGCAAAACTTTCAGAGTGAGCTGTCACTGCCTAAAGCTTCTTCGCAATTCTTAAACGAGTGGAGATTTCACCCCTTTCCACAGAACACCCCATGAGACCTAGTGCATTTGGTGTGTACAGACTGTACACTGACATGTAAACATTGAATTCAGACCAATATTCAGTCTAAACTATCTACTGTTTGAAAAGAACGTGTAGCTATACCTTTCAGACTTACTACTAGTGACTGACTTTACTGACCTAATACTCTTTGCTCTGGCTCAGAGACTGACAGTACTATGGCATTATAGACACAAACATATATAAATCTCCCCCTTTCCCCTTCCCTCCCTCCATTATGTTATTTAACACACTGCCAAGTGATTCTGATTCTCTTTTGACTGTGGTACAAAGACCAGACCAATTCTTTCTCATATCTTGAAGCTCTATGATCAGTCCTTCTGTAAAACATCATTATACATATATATGCACATACACAAAGTCATAGCACAGAAGTTTCTAAACATCAGAACTGCCTATCCATTGAACTTTTCTAGTATTCCTTTATTTGAATAAAAGTCCCTCACAGCATCTTCCCTTTGCATAAGGATAAAGCTGTGATAACATCTACCCTGACAACTAAACATTTGTTGCCAGTGCCTGCTTATGTCTAATGGTTTTGTATCCACATCTGCACAGGAAAAATGTCCTGAATACCACTGAAAGAGAGGATCACAGGATAAAGGAAGGTATATCCCTGAACCTTCCTTGTAAATGTGTTTTCTTGTGTTGCAAGCAATGCAACATATACCAAGCTAGAAGGTGAATAAGCAAGAGTGATCTGTAACGTAGTTCAAGGGGAGAGCCACAGCAAACTGAGTTCCACAAACATATGCATTTCAGCAACAAATTGTACAGATACTGCCTAATGGCATCCAAAACATCCTCACAGAGCTGGCAGGTAAGAGATGAAGGAACTCATGCTAAGTCTCTACCACAGGCTAGAGTACAAGCAATTATCACAGATATCTCAAATGACATGCAGATTTTAGTGGCTGCATGCAGCACAAAATTTACTCCATGTTTGTATATTTTAGACAAGTAGCTTTTGACACCAGAGGGTGCATTTTGATCTCTGAATTTAACGTATTTCATAACACAAATTAAAGAACCTCAGCTAAGGAATATTATATTACTTTTGTTTTTGCAATAGCACACTCTTTGGAATGATGCCTAACCTTGACATAAATGGCTGAAATTGATGAGAATAATACATCATGGCCCTAGATCAACTATACAATGATTTTTTTACCTCCATGTTAAAAACCTACTCTTTTGTCCAGTTTTGGCAACTATCAAATCTCATTAGGTCTATTTCTGTCAATTTATAGGACAACCTGCCAACAAAAAAAAAAAAAAACAAAAAAAAAAAACAAACACAACAACAAAGCTGCAGCCTATTTATTTCCAGGCAATCATCCTGAATAGTTCAAACTTCTCATGCATAAAGGAAACGGAGTGTGATTTTTATTTTTATTTTTTTTCCTATCAGAAATGTGCTGGACTGTCCATATTTTGAAGGAAAACACTTTATATAGAGCTTAGCTAGATTTTCTTAGCAATCCTACTGCACTGTTAGCTAGACTGCAAGACTGGACATACGAATCATCACTGGAGATATATTTAGTACAAACAGAAGTATACTGCATTAAGCAATCAGGATGAGAAGCAATACATAAAATGAAACTAATTATTTTTTTACTAAAAATAGGCTTCAGAAATATTCTTGGCATTACTCCCTTAGAAAAAGGATAAAAACAAACCACAAACCAAAACCAACACTCAAAAAAGTTTTCAACCAGTTCTCATTATTTTTAGTATTTGATGTGCAAAGAAATGAGGGATTAAAACCAAATTGGACAGAACTAATATAACAATTTAAACACAAATACCACAAGCTTGCCTTGGGGGCCCTGGGATCTAACTAATGCTTAATTACATTACATAAGAAATCAATGGAGCAGTCCAAGGTGTTAAAGACCAGAGCTATCCATTATTATATTTTTATCCATTTTACTACAACCACATACAGATGCATTATCAAGTTAGGCGTGTATCACTTAGTAGAACAAAAGCAGTCCATAACAAATGGTTGATGATTTAGGAATATGACAGGATGAACAGATGGAAAAAGATTGATAAATGGATGGTGGCACTGAGGAGATGCCAGAGCAACATTAGTTACAGTTAGGTTGGCCTGCACAACCTCAGAATGGACACACACACCTTACTTAATATGCTAAGCCAGCGTTTGTAGGCAGTGCAGCAAGAGATTGGCTAAGAAGTGTTTTGTTTCATTTTTTAAAGTAAAAAGGAACATTATTTTCATTTTTAATTAAAAAATTGGCAATAGCATTAAGATTACAATATCTATATTTGTGAAGATTTTCCTGCATGTGCTTAAGAAGTTGTTTGCTACGTAACTGTATTGAACAGTTTGAGATGACATGTGTTGATATCTACCAGTCAGATCCTGAGGGACAAATTATGCATTCAATATTTGTTTTCTGAAAGTCATAATGGTACAATCTGGAATATTTTTCATCAAGTGGAAACTATGACTATTTAATCTAAGGTTGAATCATAGTTTACATTTCATTAACAAAGTGCTATGTTCCATCAAATTACTAAATATTTAAAATTAAATGGTACCTTTTTGAAGGTGCAAGCACATTGTATATAAATACATACACAAATCTAAATAGAGGCACAATCAAACTAAAGTTATTGTTGTCAAGTTTGCTTTTATGAGATTTCGGTGAAATGAAAGAAAATGTATTTCAATATTTGAATAAACTGCTCGGTAATAAAGCAAACTGCTTTTCTTGGTGATGAATGTAGAAAAATGTGACTGCTTATTTGATTTTACTGACATACATGAATTTATATCACTTGTATTTGGCCTTTTTTCTGATGCATTTTGAAAACCCAGAAACTCTTTCTGCATGTCCTATTTATATAATTTACTTGTGTTGCCAAGCAAGCAAGCAAACAAAAACAAAACAAAAAACAAACCAAAAAACCAAACAAACAACAAAAAAAACCCAAAACCAAAAAACAAAACAAAACAAAACAAAACACACAAAAAAAAACAAAAACAAAAAACCAAAAACAAAAACAAAAACCAAAAACACCCCAAAAAACAGTTTTAGGAGCTGGACTGTGAGAACAACGCTGAATGTTTGGAAGAAATCTGCTCTGGGGACATCCCTGGACTGTAACCTGCATTACTCCTCTTTCCTGTCCATCAACAACTTTTTATTACTGCCCAACAACCTTCTTTTGACACTGCACCTCTTCAGGGATGCCACACTCTCTTCAATCCAGAAGATCTCTGAGAAAAAAATAAGGCTACTACTCTGAGACTAGGAGAAATGACCAACATTAAGGCTGACTTATCCAGCAAAAAGTAGCAGCATCTACATTTATACTTAGACTATGTTAAGAATACTGTTAATTGCATCCTTATGTTTACTTCAGTGTTAGGAAGTTAGGATTATCAAATAAAGGTTAGTTCAAACAAGATAAAATAACTTGCCAAACTGGTGCTTACATTCCCTCATTATGCTAATTGTTTTTCTGCCAAGAACATTTACATTGAGTATAATTCAGGAAACTGAAACATAAGAAAATGACACAAGTAAAGCAATAAAAAATGAATTTTTATACTGTTGGCATATAAAAACTATTCATATTGGAGGGACTATTCCCTGGTTAAAGACAACTACACAATAAAGGGGAAATAAATATGTATAGGTATTCTATATGCAGAAATTTTGGGAAGATCATGGAGACATCAGTGGACTCTGAAGATGTCTAAGCTTTCTCTTTTGCTGTGCTTATTTACTGAATGTAAGCATTCAGATAGTCTATCCTAACAGGTACAATCCCCACCATGAGTGTGAAATCCTGTGAATTTCTGCTTCATTAGTCAAGGGACCAAGAGCACAAATTTATATGAAATGTAAGAAAATACTTTACACAGCATACTTTTATAAGGAGTAAGTTTCTACAAAGTTGTCTTTTGACTTTCTTCAAAATGTAGCATTCAGGTCAATGAATAAAGAAAAAAACACAAGAAATTACATCAGTCTAGAATTTTAAATGTAAAAATAAGTTCTGTAAAGCAAAAGCAGCTAAACAAAGGCAAAACTATAGACTGTTATGAGTAGTAACACAGAGAATTTTACCTAACATGTACGTCTTCCTTAAAACCTGTGGGAGAGAAAACAACAGGAAACCACCTTCTGGTAATAAAATATTGTTGCCTGAAAATTAAAGAAGTTTCATAAGCACTGTTTGGGTCCTTGTCCTAAGGCTCTGCATGAATAAAAGATTCTTCTTACGTTAGGTAATGAAATACTTAGGTCAATAATAAAAGAAATGGATCATTTTCTGTAGAATGTATTTGCTCGGAGTTCTCCCTTTCATTTTGTCCATTATCTGGGATCAATCCAGATCCAAAGTAAGTAGATGTTAATAATAATAGACAGCTGGACACCCCAGGTAGCATCAGTCCAGACACTGTCATTGAAGGTGATGGAGCTTCAATGACTTACATAAGTGGGGTATTTAGCTCAGACACCGAAAAAGCCTGTTAACAAGTGTGTTAGCCCCTCCTCAGTAAATTAATAATTTTAGCTAAATATCTAAAATTGGAAAGTGACTGAGAGGTTTTATGATGGTGCTTAATGGGGTGCAATCCACTTACTGCACCTGGAAGACAAATGTAAAGCATACGTAACAACTTTATTTCAAAGGAATTTAAAGCATGATATTTATCAGAGTTTGTTCGTTAACACTTTAACTTGATAAACATCTAGCCTGAGTTAATTACCATTTATATCAAAGCCTTTTAATAGCACCTTAGTATGTATGCATTGAAATTAACTGGTTTGGAGTAAGTAAAATACATTGAGCTTTCTTCTGATGTATTTTCAATAGTTTATTTTGCCTACTATTTGATAAAACAAGACAAACTATCCAGTATCTTCAAATTTGTTTTCAGATGGCAGGATCAATAAAGTACCTCTTTTATTCTAATTTTATTTCCTGTTCCTTGGGTTTTGCATATAAGGATTGAGGAACTTTGACTTTCCAGTCATCATCTCATTAAAAGCCACTTACAGAAAAGAAACTCAGAACCAAATCCTCACATTCTTTGGTTTCTTATAAGGTAAAAATCATCTGGAGTTCATGTTTTAATAAGGAGCAGGACAGAACATTGATGTACTCTACAGGAAAAAAGAGCAGAGAAGTGACTGATGCCATGATGGTCCAGTGAAGATCACTCCTCAGGTGATCCCCAACAAAAATAGTTATGTTTTTAGGTCTAGTTTAAATCTTTCAGTGCTGTTCTCCATGTCACTAAGTTATAACAGTTTTACACAGACAAACGGAAGTAACAGCCCCTTGACTGCTCACTTTTGAACAAGTTTATTAACTGCTTTAACTTCCCTAAATCAAATTATGGAACTCATCAACAAAAATATTAAAGATTACCACAGGTAAGCTAGACAGGCAATGCAATGGCTGTTTAACACAGTATTGTCTTTTAGTATGGGATATAATTAAGCAAACAAAGCATTTGATGTTGTGTTCTAGTATTTTTATTCAATTCTGGAGAGTAGCAAAATAATAAATGTTTTGAAAAACTCATAGGTACCCAGGGAAATGCCATGGAAAGGCCCTGCACACCAATCTTTGTAAAGTATTTAGAGTATTTTGGAAGTTCTAAGAATTCGTTTACTTAATAATCAGAAGACTTGTGAACAGAGCGCAAAGGTTTTTTCAACAGTCTTTCACAAGGACTCATAGAAAACTATTTACTTCAATTTGAAACATAACTTCCCAATCAGTATGAATATTGTAAGCCTGTGTAATTTCCAGTAACCGTTCTCGTCAGAAACAGAAAGGGTAACACAGGAATAATCAAAACCTGAAACACTTGCGCAATGTTCGATAAGTTTCATTATCCTCTAAGAGTTTCTACTTATAATCCATATAATCACAGAATCTTTGAGGTTGGAAAGGGGCTCTTGAGATGACCTAGTCCAATACGTACAGCTCAAGCACAGCTATTTAGAGCAGGTTGCCCAGTACAGTGTCCAACTGGGTTTTGAGATCTCTGCAGGTGGAGTCTCCACAATCTTCCTAGGCATCCTGTTCCAGTGCTTGGTCACACTCACAGTGTACAAGTTGCTTCTTGTGTACAGATGGAATTAAATGTTTTTCTAGTTTGTGTCCATTGCCTCCTGTCCTGTCATTGGTCACCACTGAAAAGAGCCTTGCTCCATCTTCTTTACACCCTTCCTTTGGGTATTTATACACATGGATAAAAGTTCTGTGAGTTTTCCTACAGAACAGGCTGAACAACCCCAACATTCTTATCATTTCCTCATATGGTAGATGGTCCAATCCCTTAATCATCCTCTTGACCTTTTGTTGGACTCTTTCTTGTACTGGCAAGTCCATCACTGGATAGAATATTCTTCATATAGAATCTGTAATTTAGTCAAGCCATTTCAAAATTATTTAAATAAATACAAGAACTCCACAGTTGACCCTAGCACACTACATAGTATTGTCCACCCTCAGATTTAAATGTTTCCCAGGAGCATCATACATGCCTAGCTGTACTTTCTGTCAAATTCCAAGACTTCTTTCTTCTTTTCTTTTCTTTTCTTTTCTTTTCTTTTTTCTTTTCTTTTCTTTTCTTTTCTTTTCTTTTCTTTTCTTTTCTTTTCTTTTCTTTTCTTTTCTTTTCTTTTCTTTTCTTTTCTTTTCTTTTCTTTTCTTTTCTTTTTTTTCTTTTCTTTTCTTTTCTTTTCTTTTCTTTTCTTTTCTTTTCTTTTCTTTTCTTTTCTTTTCTTTTCTTTTCTTTTCTTTTCTCTTTTCTTTTCTTTTCTTTTTCTTTTCTTTTTTCTTTTCTCTTTTCTTTTCTTTTTTTCTTTTTTCTTTTCTTTTCTTTTTTTTCTTTTTCTTTTTTCCTCCTCCTCTCCTCTCCTCTCCTCTCCTCTCCTCTCCTCTCCTCTCCTCTCCTCTCCTCTCCTCTCCTCTCCTCTCCTCTCCTCTCCTCTCCTCTCCTCGCCCCGCCCCTCCCCTCCCCTCCCCTCCCCTCCCCTCCCCTCCCCTCCCCTCCCCTCCCCTCCCCTCTCCTCTCCTCTCCCTCTTCTTCCCTTTCCTTTTCCTTTCCTTTTCTTTTTCTTTTCCTTTTCTTTTCTTTCCTCTCCCTCTCCTCTCTCCTCTCCCTCTCCTCTCCGTCTCCCGTCCCCTCCCCTTCCCTCCCCTCCCCTCCCCTCCTCTCCTCTCCTTAAAGTTATTTAAATGTGGCTGGAATTCCTCTTTTCAGAACAGAACTGAATGCCTTGCAATATCTTAAGCATCAAGAAGATGTTTTTCCACTAGAGCATTCACAAAATGAAAACATCACACAGAGATTAAATTATTTGTCTGTATTTCGTTTTGATTTAGTAGGTTATATTTGAACTATATACTTAAAATAGATTTCTCAAAAGATAATGCTTCTTTTCATGAAGTCCTGTCTCACTGACAACAAAGTAGACAAGAAAAGTACTTGTTGTTTCAAAAGTACAATGTCTGTAGGTGACACTGAAAGCTAGAAAGAGTAAAGGTAGGAGGGTGCAATAAAATCTTGAGAAAATATATTAATTTGTGCATACATCACTTCACACATGCCAAAGGTACCAGTCTTATGTCTGGGAATGTGCTTAAAATTCTCAGTTACGGTAGCCATGTGCAAGTACATTAGATATGTGAACTACTATACCTAATAAATTTGCATTAGGGGTGAAGGAGGATCTGATCCTCATAAACCGAATATTTTCAATAAATGCAAGGATGTAAACTTTAAGGGAAACTGTGGAAAAGCATGTTTCCTCCTGTGTACATACTCTGAAAAAAAAAAAAAAAGGCATTGAAATACTGTGAAGTCCTAGTCTAAGCCATTTCACAGAGGTTTTCCAATATCTGTCCCCCAATCACCTTATTAGCATTAAAACTTCATCTTGTCTAAATATAGTATCAAGTGAATCAACTGGAACATTTAGCATTTTCGTTTGTGGTTCCTAAGTTCAGGTAGCACTTTCACATTTCTTAATGCAGATATAAATAGAATCATAGACATTTTATATATATATATATATAAAAATAAAATAAAGCATGCATGATGAGATTCAGACATTCTGAATTTGAAACAGCAAAGTCATAAAGGCCTTTTAACCAATGTTTGCAGAGGAAAGGCTGTCAGCTACAGCAGTCTTCGTAGATACCATTCAGTATTTTCAATCACTGTAAAAGGCTGCCATCTACTGGAAAATATTTAATTAAATATTAAAGGCAACACTGGCTGTCCTACAATAATGGGTATCTTGTTATTGTCAATGAAAAACAAAACAAAAACAAACCTTTGATACTTCAAGAATACTCTTTTTGGTCCTTGAGATTAAATAATTTACATAGTGATTTCTAATTGTAGAATAGTAAAAGATGGACAACTAAATGAAAACTTTACATTCATTTTTATAAGAGAGCATAATTAAAAATTAAATATGTGACACCTTCATTATGGAATTATTTTATGCTAGTTGAATTCTAACTTCCTTAAGACTGAAGGACATATATCCATCTCTTATAAAGGCAACCACATCACTATGATTTACCATCAAATGTTTTGATAGCAAGGAAAAATGTCTTGCACTCAGACAGTGAGACTCAGTGTCTTGCAGAACTCTTTGAAAATGATACTTTAAGAAAGTTGGAAGTCATTAAGTGGAGAATATATGGACTTTTTAAAGATGATTATAATCAGCATACATACAGCACTGAATTGGTTTGCCTTTGTTTCCTTCCTGTGAGGGAAAACGAGGTAGTTTGGTGGAGATACTCCATGCTAGTTCATCACAAGTACAGAGGCAATGGAGCCATGCTGTCCACTTGGTCTCTTTCAAGTGAGTTCTTGGACGTATTAAGGAATGATGCTTGGTTATTCCATGTCATAACCAGGGTGTGTCAACAGGGCAAAGTAACTATATTTTATTCCATGCCATTACAGCCCTTGCACTTTTCTGGGCAAAAATCTCCATATACATGTATATGCACATACAAGGATAAATGTAAAAGATAAGAACTTTGTGATATATTTATACACTTAATGACAAAAAAAAAGTGCCTTAAATAGATATGCCTGTATGATTTATGACTAAAAGAAGCAACTTATCTTGCACCTGGAAATGCAAAAATACCAAAAAGAAATGAAAACAAACCCAAACTCCAAAAAAAACAAAACCAAACCAAAACAACAACAACAACAAAACAAACACCAAACCAAATCACGACAACAACTGAAAAACAAACAGTCACAAACAAACAAAACAAACAAACAAAATAAAAACCCCAAAACATGAGAAAGTGACAGCATTAGCTATATTCAGGGTGAAACCTTAAACTTCCTTTGTGTTTAACTTACAATTCTCTCATTATTTAGTCATAAAATATCTTCTGAATAAATATTTGACCTATAAATATAAGAACGAACAGGAAGAAGCCAACAGGAAACACAGAAGCAAGACAGAAAGCTGTTGTGGAAGAAGAAAGTTTGCAGAGAAAAACATTTCAAAATTTGCACATACATGAGGAAGTGACTGGAAATCACAGAGAGTAAAAGCTGTTGGGCTCTCAGCTTTCCTGCTGGGATGGAGTGTGCTGACATAACTGCCTTAATATTTAAAGCTCTCATCTCTTCTGGCTATTGATTTGGAGAATAACTCATGCAACACAGATACATGCTGTAGAAGTCTGCTGAAGAGGTCTGCATACCATGTGGAAAATGTGGCTCCCTTGTTGCTAACATTAACTGACACTGGTGGCTGGCAGAGGCTGATAAGATATGCTAGAAGAATTATTATACCAAAATAATGGAATTCTATTGTTGCCTCACTTGAGTCCTCTTACCCAGTCTTGACAGAAGTAGCTTGGCACAGTTTATAAACAGTTTACAGGAGAAAACAGGGAAGTGATTGTGCTATTTCTTACAAATGGGAGATACTGGGCAATTCTGAATTGGTTGTAATAAATACAACAGGATTCAGACGCTGCTGCTTCTACATGATGTCAGAGAGTTATTGAGCTTTTTCATCCTAATCAAGATTAGGAAATTCAACCCAAAGAAATAAAGCCTAGATTTGTTCCAGTACTTCTGTGGCTGTGTTTACACCAGTAAATCAACACCTTTTTTTCACACACAACAACAAAAATTACCTTGAAACACTACATGGATTATTAGAAAGTAGCTTAATGATAGATACATGAAAAAGATTATTTAACAAACAGATCAAAATAAATTTGGATATAGACTGATGATATTCTAGGACGTTTTACAGGCATATCCTTCCTGAATCTGTCTTTGAGAAAAGACTTAAGATACAGAAAAAAAAAAAAAAAAGAAACAAAAAACCAACCCCCCGCCATGAGGTCTGCAGCTTTTTGCTGATCTTTCACTTTTAGTTCACTTCAGTTTCCCTTTCAGCCACCAGTATGGTAAGAGCCACCAGCATGACCGTTTTTGCATGCCAGATGTAACAGTAACCAAGTTAATCCACTCTTTTTTAAAAATATGAGCTTTACAGAAATCACATCACGTATATCCCAGTTAATTTTGCCACACATTACCCGAAGTGCTAGTCAGTGACATGTAACTCACCTGTTCTTTGGTTATTATCATCTAACATTGTTTGTCTTTTTCTGAGCACCACCTCTCTCTCTTTTCCTATGCAAGTCTTGATGACACTCTCTTTAAACCTAATGAAGTTAGTGGATAAGAATACTTTCATAAGCTGAATTCAAACCAACCAGAATGGTCATATTATTGAGTGGTAATGGATTTAACTGACACACCTACTGTATATCTGACAATCATTTCTGAGTTCCTCTGTAAAAGTCCTTTGGAATTGGCAAGCAAAATTATATTACTATAAAATTTTAGTAAAAAAACGAATAGTAGCTTTAGCATTTTCATATTCAAGCTTTCCTTATAAAAAAGAAATAAATATATAACCTTCCTCTGAAGACAAAATGAAACACATAAAAGTCCAAAGAAAAACAAACTGTGGGGCAAAACAACTGTGGCCTAGAGAGAACACAAGGTAACAAGCGAACATTCTAAATGCAATTTAAAAGCTAGTAACTGAATGAAGGAAACATGACCAAAGGATCTGAGTAATAATTGTGACATATCTTACTAAAGTGTTTGCAATAATAATAAGAAAAGGCTAACTTTCCTTACAGATTAAAAAAAATTCACAAATAAGCATTTACAGTCCTCAAACTACTGGACTGATTGGAATGGATTTTTCCCTGCAAATACTGCAGTGAAAGGTATTAGATATGCTTGCATTTTCATTACTGATACGGAGAAGAACAGCACACTAAATATTAACAAAATTAAAATACTAGCTTAAATTGAGGCCTTTTTGTAAATAACTCCAAGATATAAGAAGATGAGAAATACTTACAGGTGACAAAAAATATAAGCTGAATAAAAATTACAGTAGAAGAACTTGAGGAAAAAATAAACAGGAAAAAAAATAATTTTACATTCGCATGTTAGTTATGACAAGCTGCATACAAAAAATAGTGACAACTAATAACCTAAGAGTTATCAGAAATTCCAAATTAGCTATAGGATTACAGAGTGGTCTGACAAAACCGACAGCCCCCCTTTCATAGTATCTACAAATATGTTTAACAACATCACACACACAAAGTTAAAAGAAATATTACTAGCAACTCAAATAATTAAATAAATATAATTCTGTTAAAATATTCTATTTGCTGATGTGGCAATTTACTGTATGCCTTGTCTTCCTTAGGACTGAAATCACATAGTTACAATCCTGATTTTCATAAACTAATTAAAGTGTTAAAGTCCACTGAAAAATAATAGCCTGAAACAAAGTAGCAATGGTGAAATAAATAAATAAATAAATAAATCAGACTTTATAAAAGTCTTCTTATTTAGGTATGAAATGTTAGTAGGGATAATGGAATTAGTAGAGATAGACCTGAAAAATGCTTTAAAATGGAACTGAAAGCCCTTGATAACATTTATTTGGATAACATTTATTAACAAAAAGGGCAATGCTTGAACATCTATTGTTTGTATGAGGCCAGAGTGAAAAATGCTGCAAATGTTCATCTTCAAGTTTAATTTTAAAAACTCATAATGAAGATCACCTGGGCTGCTTGCAGTCAACAGCAAATTACTTTTGAAAAATAGTCCTCATTTTTGATATGTTACTTAATTGATTAAGTAAATTTCACTACCACTAATTCTTCTTGATAGAGAATTTTTTTTAATCAAACTGAACCATTATTGCTTTACTTGAACAGTCTAGGAAACATTTTTTACTCTCGTGCCAAAGCCTAGAGTTCATTTTAGAAGCCAAAGAGAAATAAGGGTGCAGTTTTGAATTTTAATACTGCTTTTGAGAACCTGTTCTATTGTTTTTACATATATTCACGTATTTAGTCCCAACAAAACTTATAACCAAATGGTTTTTAGTCGATTGTTTAAACAGTTTTCTGAATCTTGAAAATGTGTAGCCTGTGGAAAGATATCTTGCAGACCCATGAACACAGCTAAATTCTGTTGGATTGTTAACTACAAGACTCAACTAGAAGAGCCTCTTGTCACATAAGCTATCTTGTCACATCACCTTCTATTCCCTTCTTTGCACTAGCAGCTATATACATGATTGAAGATCCTTTCTCTTTTGCGTTAGTGTCCCTATGCCTTGCTTTCACTCTTTAAGTCCATCTACATTTTAATCCAGTTTACGCTTCTTTATGTGGCAAAAATAAAATGAAATTGGCTCAAATCAGTGGCAATGAAATTGGCATCAGTGAAATTGGTTAGGCTTCTCCTGGGTCCAGATGCATGCCCATATGGGCCATAGCATAGTGATTTTACTCAGACAAGGTTTTCCTCCTTTCTGTTTTAATCTTTCAGGACAAATAATGGGCTTAGTTTACTAGAAACAAGGAAATTAGCTTATATTTCACTGAGCCAATTGATGTTCAAACTTCAAAATAAAGAGCTTCATGTCACTCAAAAATAAGAGTCTGGCAGGTCTTTCTCATTTTCATTAGCACACTTCATTTTAACTTTTTACCCCATGAATTAGCTGACATCTTTGATTCTGGGTGAGGTGAAACCTAGTGGTCCAGTAAAAGAGACAGAAAAAGTAATTGCTTAAACTTCAGGATATTCTTGTGTGCAAGTTAACTGTTCATTATAAGTTCTTTTTCCTTGAAGAACAAAATAAACATAACCAAGCAAAGGACTTGATACATTAATGGCCTTAACAAGGCAGATAGGTAGTTATTTTTAAACTACAAATTGCTGTGCAGGAAGACATCTCCCTGGTAGCTGCTGGAAACAAATATAACAAGGAGGTTAATTTTTGTAAAACACCAGGAAGGCATTTTGTTATAAGTTGGGAAAAAAATAATAAAATACAGTGTTCATTGGAAATAAGGGAGTGAGATCAAATGTTGAAGCTGCAGTAAAATCAAATACAAGCATTTATTTTTTCATGGTGCTTTAACTACTACCAAGCATTCCTGGAACTTCAAAGAATAAAAAAAAATTTGGAGCTGTTGCATTTGCTTAGATACTTCCTATCATCTGTTGACTCCCAGGGGCAAGAATTGAAAGAACTTCAGCACAGCAGGCACAGCGTACAAGAGGGACAATGGCAAACAAGTTCAACATGTGAGAATCACACGCACCAAGTTCCTAGGGAGTGTTCATAGCTGCATCATTTCCAGAAGATCGATTAACTGTGGGAAATGAAAAACTGCCTGGGAAAGTGCATGCTGTGGAGGCAAGATACATTTCTGACACCAAAGAGAGTACCTTACCAAAGTAATATATTGCAAGTCCAAAGAAAGCAAACAGTTCTGTTTGGAGACCATATAAACCCAGTTTTGTCTGTGGCCAGACAATCAATTCATGTTTTCTTGCCATTCTAGCTTTCACTTTTTTATCATAATCTCATCATTATTTGAAGGAACCAGAAGGTATGTCATTTAGAAAAAGGGTCTGCATATTTCTGAATCCAGATAGATTTGCAAAGTAATGCTGATTAGGTGACAGAGAAGAAAAGGAATTTAGCTTTTCATTTGTCTAACTAGCCTTCAATTTTCTTCGTAACCAAGAAGTAATAGTCTTTCACTTTCTATTGAAAATACCTGGTAACCTTTCAGAATTTATATACTTATATTCTGTTTCTTCCTATTGAAACACTTCTTAGTCACTTTAACTCATAGGAAAGTTGGGCAGGGAAAAATTTAATTAAATATAACAAGGGCAAGTGTAGAGTCTTACATCTGGGTAGGAACAACCCCAGGTTCCAGTATAGGTTGGGGAGCAGCCTATTAGAAAGCAGTGTAGAGGAGAGAGATCTGGGGGTCCTGGTGGACAGCAGGATGACCATGAGTCAGCACTGTGCCCTTGTGGTCAGGATGGCCAATGGCATCCTAAGGTGTATCAGAAGATGGGTGGTTAGTAGGACGAGAGATGTTCTCCTTCCCCTCTACTCTGCCCTGGTGACACCACATCTGGAATATCGTGTCCATTTTTGGGCCCCTCAGTTCAAGAAGGACAGGGAACTGCTGGAGAGAGTCCAGCACAGGACAACAAAGATGATTAAGGGAGTGGACCATCTCCCTTATGAGGAAAGGCTGAAGGAACTGGGTCTCTTTAGCTTGGAAAAGAGGAGACTGAGGGGTTAACTCATGAAGGTTTACAAATACATAAAGGGTGAGTGTCACAAGGACGGAGTCAGGCTCTTCTTGGTGACAACCAACAGTAAGACAAAGGGTAATGGGTTCAAACTGGAACACGGGAGGTTCCACTTAAATTTGAGAAAAAAATTCTTCATAGTGAGGGTATCAGAACACTGGAACAGGCTGCCCAGCGTAGGTGTGGAGTCTCCTACTCTGGAGACATTCAAAACCCACCTGGACGCCTTCCTGTGTAACCTCATCTAGGTGTTCCTGCTCCGGCAGGGAGATTGGACTGGATGATCTTTGAAGTCCCTTCCAATCACTTACATTCTGTGATTCTGTGATTCTGTAAAAGTTTAATTTAAGAATAAATAATGGGTTATCAAATCTCTTTCACTGCCAGATTTAGGCTTGTAACTCACCCAACCATAATAATCCTGGCATTTTAACATATATAACAATAGAAATATTGGTATTTTCTAGCATCATTACAGTTTTAATCTCTCTTAGGATTATGTTGCTCATAAAATAAGAACTAAAGAGCTAGAGAGCATCATGGATAATTGTTTAAAACATTCTCTTCTGCTCAAGCAGGGTCAATTACACCTAGATCACTTACAGAATATGTTTTTATTTAGTTTGTATTTTCACTCTACTTGTCCTTTATACACTAACATAATCTGGGTGTGGTAATCTTTTGTCACAGATTTTAACTTGTTTATTCTTGTTGTTGTCTAGTTTCCCTAAGTAAAGATTATAACCAAGTCGTTTATTAAATGAGGTGGCTTTCACAGGCAAGCTCCAAGCTAAGTTTTCAATCTACTGTGTTTATCACAATGTGGATAGATATCCATTGAGGATCTCAGTTAGTTTTATCTATTTTAATTTATCTATTTTGTGCCTTTTTTGTGTGTTTTAATAATTCCTGGATGAAAAAACTATGATACCCACCATGTTACACTATTCTCTGGACATGGTAAGAAAATTTGTTTTAATATAAGTAACACGGGCAAACAGTGAGAATTAGTAGAGAGACAAGTCACTTAATTGACAGAGGTCATGAATGAACTCGAGTATTTTAACACCTGGTATCCTAACTTTGCTGCCTCTTAATTTTGTTTCTCAGTTCTAATATAAATTAAAGCCTCTTAAATAAATCCAGCTTTGTTCAAATAACCAGAATAAATAACATAAAATAAAATAAAAAAAAATATTAAACTGATTTAAACAGGTTGCAGACTGTTTGTTTTTATAATTTCTTCGATTAAATCACCATTGTAGTTACAGACAGCTGCTGAGGAGCTCTTGTATTGTGTGATATAGTCTATAATTTATAACGTGACCAGCCTCCAGAAGTGTGTTGCATCAGAAGCTCATATTATTTTCAGAACAAAGTAATATTTTGAAGATTGTCAAATACCATTATCTGGGAACTACAGAACGAAAAAACATTTTGCAATGAACATACTACTCGCAGTTCATATTGCAGAATTTCTTACAAGTCATACGCAGAAGCAATTAAGCTCTGTTTCTGGGTAGAACTCCAGTGTTCAGGTCAGCAGTGAATTTAGCCAGATACTGATTGTGACTGCTTTCCTGAAAACAGACAAAAAAAAAGAAAAAAGAAAAGAAACAAAGAAAAAGAAAACAAAGAAAAAAAAAAAGAAACAAACTTATTTTGGGAACTGCACACCTGGCAACTGTGCACCTAGGTAACACAGCTATGAAAAAAAATAGTTACTCTTATTGTGGCAGAAATATATTATACAGTGTCCTGGTTTTGTTAAAAACAAGTTTCTCTTTTAGTGAATTTGCCTGTCAGCTAAAGCCTTCATGTTAGCTGCATTTTCCTGGAGAACCCAACATAGGTTTTGGTTAAACCTAGCAATGGAATGCAAACTTCTTGATAAGCACGGATGGACATCTCGCGAGAGGGGCAACGAGAAAACTGATGACCGAGAGACTGACCAATGGTGTATAACATTCCATTCACGTGAATACTTCATATAAAAGTGGGAGATCACGAGGATCTCGTCCCTTTCCCTTTTTCCCTTTTTTCCTCATGGCTGACATTAGGAGAGGACCTTGCTGGTCGTCCCTGCGAACTGAGGTCTAGTGAGAGACTGAATCCAGCTCCAGTTGGCTACAGAGTCTAATCCAGGACTTTGGGTGCTGGCTCTGCAGTTGCTGAGACTTACAAGATTGGTTTTGTATATTTTGTATTATTTTCTCTATTCTTATTAGTAGCGTTAGTAAAACATCTTTAACTTTTCCAACTCTCTTCTCTCTGTCCTTCTCTCCCTCCCGATCGCCTGTCCTGAGTGGGAAGGGGGGAGAGGGAGGGGGAAAAGGGGGAAGTGGGGGGGAGAGGAGGTTAACAATACATCTGCCAGGGTTTGATTGTCACCCCGCAATCTTAACCCTCGACATACAGTTATACTGTAGATTGATACTTTTTGTCTATTAATGAGCTATTTTCCTCATGCATTTCCTTATTTACACATCTTCCATACTGTCTTGCACTGATTTCCTTCTTTTTTGACCTTATTTGCCTTATCCACTTTACAAAATTTAGATATGGATCCACTGAAAATTATTTTAGAAAAGAACCAAAAAGCCAGTTCTGACCAAAATAACAGAACAGATATGACATAAGTTGCATTATTTAATGTTAAAACCTGCTTTAAAAAAATATATATTTTATTTAAGTTATGGAAATAATTTGCAAAACTGATGATAAAGTTCACATGCAGCAACAAGTAGGTGAATTTATGCTGTAAATTATTTAGTAAAATGAACACACAAACATAGTACCTTAGTATAGTCAATACAGAGTTCAAGACCAAAGAAAGAACTGCTGCTTATACAGCCTCAGAAAATCGCTGGAGTACAAGTGCTGCAGAAACGCTGTAGTGTGCTTTACTGTGCTTCATTTCTTTGGGTGGACCAACAGCTGGAAACAATTCAGAGCAAAGGCAGGAACAATTTAACATTTGAAAACACCTTATAGTCACACAATCCAAATGACTCATTTACGTAACACAGCAAATAACAACTTATGAGGTGATTTGATAACAGCTTATGAGGACTTTTTATAAGTAAGTGAAATGCATTTAGAGATCTCTTTAATTCATAAGCATGCAACAAATACCAGTGGTTTAGAAAGGCATTCAGTCTAGAATTAAGGTGGAGGTTTTAACACCAGATCTTCTCTGTAGAACTGAAAAAAATAGTAACATACAGTCTATTGGGAATTTTAAATCAAGAATGAAGATGTCATAAAGAATTTTATGAGATTAAAAAAAAATCAACAAAACTAAACAATAAATGTTCTGACACCTCATTACCTGTATTATTATAGAAGAAAGCTTGGATAAGACTATCATAACAATTCCCTCTGCCTTTAAAGCATTCTCAAATGTGGAAAATACTTACCTAAATGAAATATATTAATTTAACTCATCAATATATTTTTGCATTTCAAATTAAGGGTCTAGAAGTACATGAATTGCTAAAACGACATGATTGTGTAAACTGCTAAAATTGCATAATTGTATTAAGAACAGGAAACAAACAATAAATACCCGTTTCATAACTCTTTTTCTTAAAACTCAGAAAAGTTAATACCAGACAAAAGCAGAATAAGCGAGTATAAGACTTCACTGATATTGCAGTGCTGTAATGCCTCAGAACAAGCAGTAGGAGGAAAAGGAGGTTGAGAGTCTATTTGTTCGGTTTTTTTCCACTTAAAACGATAGTCTATTATTTAAATTCTGTATTTGAAAATTTTCTAGAAAATAAAAGATTTTGGAAAAATATATGCTTATGAGTTGGGACTTCAAATTTCCAATCAAATTCTCCATACCTCCTTCATAATTAGAGAATATGGCATATTTTTATATATATATATATATATATACACATATATATACACACACATATATATACACACATATATATACACACATTATTAGATGTCCATTTAAATATGAATTATATCTATAAAAGGAAGTATATATTGCTCATATACACTTTGGAAACTATACATTATGATAGAATAATTTCATTATTTCTCTAACACAAAAAAAATCAATATTTTTGGTGCAACTACAAATTTTACCTGAAGCTGTTCTGCTTTTAAAAAGTTTTTCAAATAACTTTTTTCTCCCAAAGTTGTGGAATACTGAGCTAGAGAGGTCTTTTAATAGACACCTATTCTATCATCCTTTCCTACTTTGCCAACTGGGAATTAATTTTTCAGGGATACAGTTTTTAGCTGGACACTGCAGGGCATAGTTGAAGAAATTGTAGTCAGAAGTCTTTACTGTCTTAGCTTTCTATCTTGGAAAACTCAAATAGGGAACATTAGGCATGCTACCTCTGTTAATTTCATCATTTCCTGATACCTACTTCCAGATAATGGCACAGCTGACTGATAAGGCACATCAGGGATAAGAGGGTCATTAGGGGCAGTCAGCATGGCTTTACCAAGGGTAAGTCATGCTTGACCAACCTCATAGCCTTTTATGAGAATGTAACAAGGTGGATGGATGATGGCAGAGCGGTGGATGTGGTCTACCTTGACTTCAGTAAAGCCTTTGACACAGTCCCTCACAGCATCCTCACAGCTAAATTGAGGAGGTGTGGTCTAGACAATAGAGTAGTGAGGTGGGTTGCAAACTGGCTTAAAGAGAGAAGCCAGAGAGTGGTGGTCAATGGTGCGGAGTCCAGTTGGAGGCCAGTATCTAGTGGAGTGCCTCAGGGGTCAGTACTGGGGCCAATATTATTCAATATATTCATTAATGATTTAGACGAGGGAATTGAGTGTACCATCAGCAAGTTTGCTGAAGACACTAAGCTGGGAGGAGTGGCTGACACGCCAGAAGGCTGTGCTGCCATCCAGCGGGACCTGGACAGGTTGGAGAGTTGGGCGGGGGATAACCTGATGGAATTTAACAAGGGAAAGTGTAGAGTCCTGCATCTGGGCAGGAACAATCCCAAGTTCCAGTATAGGTTGGGGAATGACCTATTAGAGAGCAGTGTAGGGGAAAGGGACCTGGGGGTCCTGGTGGACAACAGGATGACCATGAGCCAGCACTGTGCCCTTGTGGCCAGGAAGGCTAATGGCATCCTTGGGTGTATTACAAGGGGGGTGGTCAGTAGATCGAGAGAGGTCCTCCTTCCCCTCTACTCCGCCCTGGTGAGACCCCATCTGGAATATTGTGTCCAGTTCTGGGCCCCTCAGTTCAAGAAGGACAGGGAACTGCTGGAGAGGGTCCAGCGTAGGGCAACAAAGATGATTAAGGGAGTGGAGCATCTCCCTTATGAGGAAAGGCTGAGGGAGCTGGGGCTCTTTAGTTTGGAGGAGACTGAGGGGTGACCTTATTAATGTTTATAAATATATAAAGGGTGAGTGCCACGAGGATGGAGTCAGGCTCTTCTCAGTGGCAAACAATGATAGGACAAGGGGCAATGGGATCAAGCTGGAACACAAGAGGTTCCACTTAAATTTGAGAAAGAACTTCTTCTCAGTGAGGGTAACAGAGCACTGGAACAGGCTACCCAGGGAGGTTGTGGAGTCTCCTTCCCTGGAGACATTCAAAGCCCTGGACACATTCCTGTGCGACTTCACCTAGGCGTTCCTGTTCCAGCAGGGGGATTGGACTAGATGATCTTTTGAGGTCCCTTCCAATCCCAAACATACTGTGATACTGTGATACTGTGATAAATACGACTGATTTTTTACACACAATGTGGGAGAGCAACTCAATAAGTCCTCTTTCAAACACAAAGTAACAATGACTATTACTTTGGCAGAGTTATTTCTGAATTTACTACAGAATGAATTCATATATTTAATTTGTTTAAATTTACTGTATATTTCATGTATATGTACAGAGTAGTTTCAAGTAAGCTCTATTCAAATTTGGGAACTGAAATTAACATAGACTGAAATAAATATAAAGTTATTCATTGGCTGTACCCTCCAGTTCCTATCTAGTCAGAACTCCCACTGACTTAGAGTGAGGAATAGAACCTTTAGTTATTTAGAGGCATTTAAAATACAATATCCCTTCCTTCTAATTCCTATTATTTTTAATGGAATGCTGATGAGAAAGTTACTTTAGAAATGAGATTTTTAAGGCTTACTAAGATCGGTAGTAGTAGTTCTTTCATGTGTTCAACCTGAAAATAATATTTGATTATAGATATTAAAAGGTTGAGTCACAGATATTACAGTATGACTTTCACAAAAGAATTAACTGCATTGAATATCAAAATATTTAGTATCCATATGGTACTGCTAATTGTGCTTATATTTTATGTTTTTCATGCATTTTACCTTTGTATCTTTGAAGGAATTAAATTCCTTGTTTGCAGGGTGCCTAACTTCTTCGGTGCAGGAAAAAAATTTCTTCTGCTGATTAGCTCTCCACCAGATTATATCAAAGACTACATGATCCTTACATTTAAGTACATAACTTGATTTTGAAAGAAACAGTTTTACTTTGCTGAATTAATTCATTATTTTAATATGAACACAGCTATCTCTTTCCATATATATCACTAAAAAATATGGAACTGGATGTGTTAACACTTGTTAAGAATTTAAAACACTATCTCATGTGTTAACTCCCCTGTTTTAAACTAGAGATTTTTACTTCATGGAATGTGGATGTAAGTACTCTCTGAAGTATCACAGTTGCTCTTTCAGGAGAGACTGATAGACCTAGTAAAAGACTCTTCAGACTAATACACAGAAAAATTCTGAGTTCTAGTGCTTCATCTAAATTACAACCAAGACTCAAGGGTATGGTACTTGACCACAGGCCTTTGAGGTTCTGTGAGCTAAAAAACCCACATATATGCAAAGGTAGGAATCTATTGGTGGTCTAATAATGTCCTCACAGTTTTATCAAAGGATAATTATTAATCTAATTAAAATCATACTAACATAGGACAAATTATCCAACTATTATATATTATTGTCAACAATAAAACATTTAAAAGCAATACACAGAAACGTCTGTTGTACACTTTCATTTCACTGCCCTTCAATGTCCTATGGTCAATAGTGACAATTTTTATCAAGAAGCAGCTTTGGAGGTTACAATGAGTCCTTGCCATCCCCAGTTCTTTGCTAGGAGGGGCATTGCACTGAAGTAAGGAGTCTCCTTCTCCTGGCATTTGTGTTCTTTTGGGTTACTTTGACACATTTGCTAAAATGGTCCACCTACTTTGTTTTTCGTTACCAGTCTTTAGAGTCCATGTTTATTCAAATTTTATGAAATATGATCAGTCTTACTTAGGTTGAGTATTTTTCTTTTGTTCCCTTTCTTACCCTGAAAATCAGTTTTCACTGGTAAAACCATTAATTGACTGCTGACGAATTGTGTTTATACTTCTGAAATGCTAGCATCAACTGGTGGTTGTCCTTTAAGTATCTGTGTTATCAGCCTTTAAGATGTGGCTTTCTGACAACATAGTGTAATGTGTTCTTAACACAATCTAATTAGGTACAGATACATATACACCTAAGTTTATATAAACAACTATCTAAAATGCTTTGGTAACTATTTGCTATTGTTACCTATCACTGCTGCATTATCAAATTTGCTTTAGAACACTGACCTGGAATTATGACTGAACTAGGCAAAATATGACTTCTAGTTGTGTGTTTTTTTTTTTTTTAAATGTTGGAGTTACACCACTGGCTTGGCAGAAGAATTGTGCTTGAATGCAGGCTAATCCCCAATATGGAAAGATGTGTCTTCCTAAGGCCTCTTAAGGTTAACAGTACCAGATCATTCTGAGATCTGTAAGCTTGGCCAGACCAGTTCTACTCATCACTCCATGGAAATTTTGACAATTTTGTTGTTTGTTACTGAGTTTCCATGGATTCTCCTCTCCCCGGCATGCATCAGCTGCCTTTTGATTACCAAATACATGGTAATTGTGATAACATCCTATATGGTAAAGGAGAACGACTGGTTATTTCTTTTTAATCGGTAACCTTGATTCCTTCCCCAACTTAACGATGTTACATGCTAATAATTTTCTGTAGAATGGCATATCTATCATCAAGTAAGGTTCACATAGAAGACAATCCTTAAGTACACACCACTTACTTTCATCCAGATACTTCCTGCAGTATGTGACATCTTGTAACCTAGCCTTTTCAAACAGATAACAGAAAAAAAAAAAAAAAAGTCTTGGAAGTCCCCTGAATGTTTCAAGTTCTCTTTTAAAAATCCCTTACTTAATCAGAAAAACATGGCAGAAACCTGTGGAGAGTTGAAGAAACAGGTTTTAGGCCCAAAACCTGCCTATGTAGACATCAGGTATGCACATTTACTCCTTAATCTATTTCCAATTGTTCTATTTATCCTTTGTAACAAAGTAAAATTCTATTTAGATCAAAGTTTTAGAAGCTGTGTGTTTACATTAAATATTTAAATCTGTCTGTGTCAAGTAAACTCAACTTGACCTTCCATTTTACTGAGCACCTACTATTTAACTGGAGTTTTTGGTCCTCAGTGTCTTTGAAAACACTATTATGAATCAGATTAGGAATTCATATTAGGGGATTTGAATTAATAATGACTGACTGTTGTTGACTTTCGTCCCTTTTCTAGTACTTATCCATTTACATTTTCATTATTAATTCATTATTTGCATTGCAACAGAACCTACTTGTCATTTTTTATTCACAAAGATATTGTACTGCCAGTACTGGCATTTATGAACTTTTTGCATCTTTATTTCTTCTTACAATGGTTACATTTTTGTTTTAATATTTCCGATTCCCATGCACTGTTATAGTATTTTATTTCTCTGAGTAGCTAAAAGGAATTGTGAGAGAAAATAGAAAAATCTTTTGTTTAATAACTATTTTTTCAGAAACTGCAACTGAATTATTACCAAAACATTTTGATGCATTAGTACAGCAGTGCTTTAATTTATAATGCAAACTCAAAGGCTAAGTGCATTTTCTAGAAAAACTGAGCTTCAGCAAGAGATGAATATAGGAAAAAATGTTATGCAATACCTTATGTAATGATTAACGTAATACTTGAATACACTGAGATATAATCATGTTATCAGGACAATAGTACAAGAATAGCACATGAAATGAAAACAAAAAAAACCAATTTCTGAGAGAAGTAGCTGAAAACTCTGAGTCACAAATATATAGAGATGGATCAAAAGGGACAGCCAGTGCTTCCATGTTTCTTTTATTCCAGTGGCAATAAAATAACAAAAAAATAAGAGGAAATTACTTAGTCTATACAAATTAAACATAAAAGTTTGGAATACTGCAGTCCTTACCAACGATATAATTCCAGTGTGCAATCTACCATCATCACAGCCAACAAGCTTTTGAGAGTCAGATTGTACAGACATGATTTTATGAATGCAGATTTACATAAAAATACAGAGTAATGAATCTAACTTGTATTAAGTGTTATAGAATAAGTATGAAAATAAGTATCTTGTGTTTGACTTATTCATATAACACTAAGTGGAGAATTTTTACGATGGTGATCCCTTCATATCTAAAACATTGGAATATTTAGTTTTGAATTAAGTTATAATATGCATTAAATTTAATGTCTTGATTTTTGACTAATAATTCATATAATACATTTCTATTTCCACGCATACACAGTATATTATAAATTGGCTTAAGCTACCAAAAACTTTTTAAAGTTTGCTTGGTTGGTTGGTTGGTTGGTCGGTTTTCTCTGTCTTTCCAAAAAGCAGCACACAGTATTTGTGCAAGGTCCTGCATCCGGGTCAAGGCAACCCCTAGTATCAATGTAGGCTGGAGGATGAAGAGATAGGGAGCAGCCCTGTGGGAAAAAAGTTGTGAGTATTGGTGGATGAAAAGCTCAAGATGACCCAGCAATGTGCAGTCACAGCCCATAAAGCTAACTGTGCCCTGGGCTTCATAAAAACATGTGACCAGCAGGTCGAGGGAGGTGACTCTGCGCCTCTGCTCTGATGAGACCTCCACCTGGGGTATTGTGCCCAGTTCTGGAGTCCTCAGCACAGGAAAGACATGGACCCGTTGGAGATGGTCCAGAGGAGGGCCATGAAAATGATTAGAGGGATGGAACACCTCTTCCAGGAGAAAAGGCTGAGAGTAAGAATAAGAAGACAGATTAGGGTGTGTTTCTATCCCTATACAGGCATAGCGGCATTTGTTGCAATAGCATTTGCAATGTCCATATTGGTAATTGGCAAACCTATAGTTTAACTGTACAGCCATTCAACCGCATTTCATTGTGGTTTTAGGGTATTCTAAATATTATCTTAATAAACATATTACAACTGATTTAAGAAACAGTGGTTCTGTCAAAAGATAATTTCTACTTTCAGTTCTCTTATTAGTCAATTTCCCAAGTTTAATATGCTATCAGAGAAAGTGTTAGCATACATTATATTCCTGTTAGTAACAGTCAATCTTACGAAAAGGACGATTGTGTACTGGATTTACCTTTCATTAGCTGTTCCATTGTCATGGGTGACTCCTGCTCTGTGATCGCCTGTTTTGAAGGTCAGACACAGTTCTCACACAGCAAATGTGAAAATTTCACTTTATTCCCTGTAAGGTAATCATTATGATGAGCAATACTATTTCTATACCCTTCCCAGGTATTAAAATTCTCCAAACTGATAACGTTTGGGACCTAAACCCTGAATCTGTCATAGCTTACCAAGCATTTGATTCTATTACTAAGTAGAATAAGGAAAAGATATACATAAGGTACAGGGCTCTAATGGTTAAGATTTCATGTGACAAAAGAATAATGTTTGAAGCTGTAAACCGGTATCAATACTTTGAAATTCCAAGAGCCTAGCTATTTAATCAACATGGACCAATGCTTCTAATTGTACTAAAATTACACAATTACTTCTTTTATTTTTGGTACCATAGATGTTACTCTCAACTATGTTGTTCTTTTAAATATTCTTAATGTTTTTTTCCTAACAGTGCAAAACAACACTCTGCATTTTTCTCAGTAGCCAGTTCTATTAATTTGGGGAAAAAAAACCTCAACTTTTTCTTTTTTTTTTTTTACCTATTGATCTGGAAAAGCAGGTCTCTATAAATACATGTAGAGAATACATTTTGGCAACAGTGAATTTTCAAAATAATTATGTGGAAAACAAGATGTTTTAATTTTGACATGGTTAATCTAACACTTCCTTTTACTGAAAACACCAAGTTTTGTGGTGAAAATTGAAAGCTAGCTGAGATGACTCTTATAGAAGTTTGTTGGTTTTTTTTTTTTTTTGGTGAAAAGCTGATAGGTGTATGCAAAAGTATACAAGAAAAAATGCTACCAAATACATAGAAGGAATAAAAATATATGGGTAACTAATTCTTCTTTACCTCTTCTACTTTCCACCAGATTATGAATATAACCAGTCACAGCTTGACAGTTTACTTGATAAATACTGAAGATGAACACAAATTTAAAATAAGTACAATATAAAATGTTTCAAAAAAAAATGCTAAGGTTGATAGGTAAAATGCATCATTTCCTAATCATTTATTGAGTATTGAGTTTCCCTTACACAGACAGACAAATAAAATGAGAGCACAATTGAATAATTCTTGAAGATCAGTAATATAAATGATTTTCACAGTTGACAAAAGAAGGATGATTGATGTAAGGGTGACAAGTCAAATTTCCCAAGAAGAGTAGTTATTTCTGCACTGGAAGGACTTCCTTAAATGGAACAAAAATGGTGTGTCTTCATCCATTTTGCATAATAGCAATATTGCAATAAGTAATATAGTATCTCAAGGTCAGATCAATCTCGTGCACTCAGAGACAACTTGGGACAAGATGTCAGTAAGGTCTAAAAGGCAAAAACCTTGTTTTTCACAGACCTGTTTTCACTGAGTACTGCCATACACTTTATAGCCCCTTTCTGCCATCAAATTTATTTTCTTTTCTTCTAATATCCAGGCAAAAGATCTAAAATATCTAGTTGTGCCTTTGTGTTAATGATCTTAAATACTGTTTTCTCATATTACTGCAAGACATGCAACAGCACCAGAGAGGATATGAGGAACCAGTTCTGCATACTTGACCACAACTCAGTGGGGTTTGTTAGAGCCTAATATAAATCATCAAGAACTGTCTCCACTTATGCTATTAGCTGTGGTCAACTACAGTCACAATCCACATAGTTAAACTGTGTGATCCCTTGACATGCAGTTAGCTGTTTTCCCATGAGAGGTGGGTCTTGTTTTCTTAATTATGGTAACATTAAAACTTTGTGGGGCATACACTGTGGCCTCCTGTGAACAATTCTTCAAGGTTATTGTTTTCACAGAATCACAGAATGTTAGGGATCTGAAGGGACCTCAAAAGATCATCTGGTCCAATTCCCCCACCGGAGCAGGAACACCTAGATGAGGGAATGTGTCCAGGCGGGTTTAGAATGCCTCCAGAGAAGGAAACTCCACAATCCCCCTGAGCAGCCTGTTTCAGTGTTCTGTTACCCTTAATGAGAAGAACTTTCTTCTCAAATTGAAGTGGAACCTCTTGTCTTCCAGTTTGAACCCATTGCCCCTTGTCTTTTTGTCGGTTGTCACCGAGAAGAGCCTGGCTCCATCCCTGTAACACTCACCCTTTATATATTTGTAAATATTAATGAGGTCACCCCTCAGTCTCCTCTTCTCCAAGCTAAAGAGACCCAGCTCCCTCAGCCTTTCCTCCTAAGGGAGATGCTCCACTCCATCACCTTCATTACCCTGCACTGGACTCTCTCCAGCAATTCCCTGTCTTTCTTGAACTGAGGGGCCCAAAAATGGACACAATATTCCAGATATGGTGTCACCAGGGCAGAGTAGAGGGGAAGGAGAACATCTCTCGTCCTACTAACCACCCATCTTCTGATACACCTTAGGATGCCACTGGCCATCCTGACCACAAGGGCACAGTGCTGGCTCATGGTCATCCTGCTGTCCACCAGGACCCCCTAGGTCCCTTTCCTCTACAGTGTTCTCTAATAAGTCATTCCCCAACTTATACTGGAACCTGGGGTTGATCCTGCCCAGATGTAAGACTCTACACTTGCACTTTTTTTTTTTCCCCCCACCCAACTCTCCAGCCTGTCCCAGTCTCGTTGGATGGCAGCACAGCCTTCTGCCATGTCAGCCACTCCCGCCAGTTTGGTGTCATCAGCAAACTTGCTGACAGTGCACTCTATTCCCTCTGTTCAAAATTCCCTCACTCTATTCCCTCTATTTTCTTCAGATGTAGATTAGTCTTCTTTCAAAACATATCACTGCTGTTTTTCCAGGCACTGTTCAAGAAAGTCGCAGTAAATTTTTCGTCATACATCCATTTTTATTTTTCGTTTCTTCGTTTTTTCAAGGAGTTCAGAAATACAAGAAGCATAAAAATAGTAAAAGAACATATATAACATACATTATTTTCTACACTTTATTCATATGTATGGATATGGATATATTTTTCATGTGTATCTTTTAATAGGTATGCAAAATTCTTTTAACTACTTATTAACATCTATTTAGTAATGAAATTATTTGTACATGATTTTCACACGTTCTTTTAAGCTCATTGAGTATGTTTAGTTTGAAGCTTTCTGAGCAGCAGATCCATGGATGAAATGTCCCTAGGACACCTTTTGAATGCCTAACATGCACTCAAAAATTTAAAGCATCGGTAATACTGGTATTCTTAGAGTTTGCAGAATTGAGAGTCTAAGAGAGAAAGTAATTCCCCTTCACGAATAGTGTTTTTCTAAATCAAATTATTTACAGCTTCAGATTTCTAACGCTATTACCAGTTTTGTTGGGTTTGGGTGTTTTGTTTTGTTTTTATTATTTTGTGCTTTTCCATCATATTTTAAGTTGGCATTCCATATTAAAAATTCACCACTGCTTTTATGTCCTGGTATCTTTTCGTAGTTACTGTAACACATTAGAATAGACTTCTTAATTCCCTCTAAGTAAATATTTGGAAGTGTTTGTTATTATTTGCACAATCTTATTGCTGGTTTCCATTTTTAATACTTCAGCTTCTCCTCTTTACTTTTCATGTACGCTACTATGTAGTCCATTACTTCCAAATTCAACAGCAGTAATTTCTCACATATATTTTGAGGAACTGATAACTATAATCCAGAAGTTACAACAAACAAATATCAATAAATAAACTAGAATAATCTATGTGCTGAGAAACAGGAAAAAAATATATCAAAGTGACTTTTTCTTCAGCTTCTAGAGAAAATGAAAGTTATTAATTTCTTTAAGGATACCAAATAGTCAGAAAAATACTTCATTGTACTCTTAATATTTTCATGGCATTAATGCCACAAAGCTGCAAGAAGAAATTAAGATTTTGCTGCACAAAGTGCCATGCAAATATATATGAAAACATAGTTTTGTTATATATCATCCCAGGGAGTTGAGATAATCCTCTCGCAAAGAGAAGACCAATGATGCCAGTTTGTTTATCTCTGTAAACTTTCATGAATTTATCATCAGATAACACACCAGCCATGTCACCTTCTCTAGGTTGCCAAGTGGTCACCCTGATCCCTGATGCAAACACAGGATAGTAACCAGCCTTCTCTTTCCACTTATTTCTTCCATGCAGGCCAGATGTTGCAAATTCTTATGAATTCATGCAATGTTACATTTACACTAAGTCTTATTTGGCTAGTGAGAGCATCACAGTGAATTAAAACACCCTCGCAAAACAACGTAAGCATCTGTACTATTCAAAGTATATTTAGATAATGACATTCAGTCATTGCAAATATTTTACACGCTTGTCAAAAACTATGCGAAAATGGAAACTAGTATTTATCCTATTTCCTGGGAAGCCATGAACATAACCAGAATGAAGGTACAATTCTATGTGAAATTAACGATTCTGAAATAAATGCTAAGGTAGCCACCAAAAACACCATTATGCTTTTTGCTTCTTTGAATCTTCCTTTTTTTCCAAATGCAGATTAAATTTCAAATATAGTTTCATCTGTTGTTACTGCTTGGCAGCTATTTGGTAACAAACTTAAGAGAGGAACTCTTTAATGTCAGATTAATCAGATTTTCTAATAGTTTGCTAACTGAAAGTTACAAAAACAATCAAATAGGGTGAAATGTGGAAACCAATGAAAAACCTGTAATTAAAAAAAAATTCTGAATGCTGCTTAAAGTTGAAACAGCCAAGAATACAAATATTTTAGATTCAGAGTTCAAGGTACATGGTTGTGTAAGAAAAGAGAGAATTTTAGAGATACTCATTGTTCATCTCTCCATTATTCACAAAATAACTCATCAAATCTTCATTATGCTCTATACTGATCTGAAAATTTTAAGAATAGTTAATATATTTTAAGCAGAAAACAAGTAGATACTTAATCCCTCTTTATTCACTTTAAAACATTTTTGAGAATTAGACTGAAATATGTCAAGAAGCATTTCAGCAAGAAGATACACAAAAGCAATCTGTCAAAGTAACTGGAAGTGATGCATTGAAGGAATGGTGTTTGGGCAACAGACGTTGGAGAATAAACAGAAATCACTTATAGACATTAGCTTGAATCACACAAGACTAAGAACATAACTGAAATCCATTTATTCTTGTCATAGATCTGCCAAAACTGGGGATGTGCATGCCAAAGCCCCAAGCTTATGTTTTCTGTCTGTTTGGTGGAATCTGCAGGCCTGAATGAAATCTACCTTTTCTTTCAATATGATTAGGCTCCTGAAAAGAGACCCTCAAAAATCACTGTAAAGAGTCAGAAGCTGTTAAGAAATGCTGATAAAATGGTGTCTTTAGTCCTATGCTGTCATGTTCAGAAATGTATCACTGACACAATTAATACCCTTTGCAGTCATGCAGTGAAAGGATCCATCCCCATCTTTAAATCACCTTTTCAGTGGTTACCACATTCACTCAGAGTGATGTGATCTCATCTTCTATCTCCCAAATATAATAAATGCTTTAAGTAGACCAAGGATATCTTCAGGCATCAACATTGTACACAGTTGTACAGGGTAGCATGTGGCAAAATAATGTTCTTTTAACTGTCTTTGTCTATGTGGTGTGGGAATCAGCTGTTTCTGCTGTGAAAGGAGGTGTGATGTTGTGTGCAATGGCTTCTGTGAATGACCTTTCCAGTTAGCAGCTGGCATTGCCCACCCCATTCCTCTTCCTGCAAAAGAAGCTCCATGACTCTTCTGCTACCTTAGTCTAAGTCTACATCTCCTCAGAAAAGAAAGCTTCCCCTTCAAATGCAGTGGAGAAATGCAAGTTTCTCCAAAATGTTATGAAGTCATGGCTTTACATGAGCGCAGTGTTTCCTTTAGAGTCTTCCACACTTTTCATTGCACACTGAGTGGGAAGACCAGTGAAGAGACATGTGAGTGACTTTGTAAAGCCACATTAAGAAACTCACCTGCAAGGGAATATCAATGTGCCATTCCTTTCTAAAATGCATATATAAACATCTGATGCTATATTTGCATTGGGATAGCTACAGAAACCCATGTGTCCTCATTTCAGGGTGAGCCGTCTAATTATAATGCTATATAGTGACTTCTTTTGCTAGTTAAATGAATACTGAATTAGCCTTTCTTCAGAAAGAATAAAAATAAGCAGTCTTCTCACTCTCCTACTGTTTTGGGATATTCGTGTTTAATGTAGAATATACATCTGGCAAAAAGAGGATTTCTCTAGGCAGAAGATCATCTGTTCTTCCAGATGCTTTCTAACTACTGAACTATTGGACTAAAGAAGGAATGCAGAGAGGTAGAAATAGAACATTTCACATGCCTGCATTTATATTTCATGCAGAGATCAATCTAATAGTGGTTCCTGAGAAAACCTATGAGATCAGTTCTTGGAAGAAAGTCAAAATGGTGCTTGGATCTAATCTAATCAGACCTAGGCAGACTTAGGTGCCTCAGGCATCTCTTTACATTCAAAACAGTGAGATAAATTTTAGTTAGGTGGGCAGAAATGAAAAAAAATAATGGGTGGAAAACTGGCTGGACTGCTATCATTTGTGATACAAAGCTCAACTGCTGTTGCAGAATGGAATGTTAACACTGTTTTGGTTTAGCATCACTTTAAAATTTATTGGGGAAGATCACCAGTTTAATATATGATTTTTAATAATGCTCAGTCAACAGCTGACTAACAAAAGGCCTAAAGTAATTCAATGGAATTTGTTGTAATTCCAACAGTGACGTATTACAGATTCGATGATGTCAAGAGCTACAGAATCACAGAATCACTACACTGTACTTACAAGAGAGAAACTCAAATCACTTACATATACAGAAACAGAGGTATATGATTAAAAGCCTACATACAAATCTATAAACACACACATACTCAAATGTATTAATCTATGGATATTTTAATACATTTGCACACACTAACCTATAGTTTTGTGCATATGTCAGTGAAATATATGCGGAGGTATACCTATAGAAAAAAATTCCCTCAGGTTAAGTAAACTACTCACTTCAATCCATCTGCATTTCTCAATGAGCAATTCATTGAGACTCAAGAAATCTGTCCTTGCCCACAGCTTCACAGCATCAGTTCATTGCGAGGTGCCTCTGGGGGCATCCTACCCAGAGCAAGATGAGAAGCAGCAGCCTACTGTGACCCTGGAGAACTCAAAAGATTTCACTTAGGATCACCATTAATAGGGTCACAAGATCATTTACTTTAGTCAGTAAATTTCCACTATAACCACTCTTAGGATGAGGTAATATCTGGCACTGCCCAGAACTCTCCAAATCATGTAGTTCTGGTACCATTTCATTTGGGCTGAGTAGCAGGTGTACCATCTGTCAAAAGCAACTGATGGTCACTACCTTTCCAAGGAAAAAATGGGGTCTTTTCCCATATGACAAGAGCTCCAAGAGCACAGAGAGTATGCCTTCATGTCTTGACTCACCACACTTGTGCCTCAGTTTCCCAACTTCACAGCACTTGCATAACAGGGAATTGTTCTTGGCAGGAGCCACAGGAGCATGAGGAGTGTGTAAGGGGTGTGCCCCAGTGTCCTGTCTCACTGCATTTGAACAATGGGAGTTATTCTCCCAAAATCATGACTGACCTGCCCTAGTATCCAGCTGGTCGAGTGGCCCAGGAGAGGCAGGGGGTTGCAACCATGACAATTGCCACCCAGCTACTAGACACATCCCAATACTCGGGCTAGGACAGTTTTACTTCCTTAATTTTCCTAGAGGGTACAAGTTCATGGATAACACCAAACTGAGGGGACCACAGTCAGTATCCAGCATGTCACACAAACATAAATTATTTTACACTCTGATTCTGTGAGTCAACAAAGAATGAAAGATGACATAGTTAATAGTGTTAAGGTCAGATCCAACACTAACATTTTTCATTGGCAATTACTGCACTGAGAAAGCCAGGTAACAATAATACAGGAAGAAAATTATTTTCACTCTTAATTCATACGTTATCTAGCACTCCCATAGCACTGAAAAACAAGACCTGACTTACAGTTTAGTTCTGTTCTTCAGTGGGATGTCCTGCAGACCTAAGCAAATGTGAGACTTCCCCAAAAAAACCAAGGAAAGCAACAAATATTCTACTGGCTTGTACACAGGGTTTTTCAAAAAGATGGACTCACTTTCAAAAATATAGTGATTTCAAATTTGGTCTATCTTTTTGGAAGACCATGTAGTTTCTAAATACAATGTTAACTATTTTAAATTAAATCTTACCATTGATTATTTCATGTTTCAGTAGGTTAAAAACCAAAATGCATTCTGCTCCTGAAATGTGAATTTTCAGTTCACTGTGTGGACAAGATTGGAAGGTGTTTAGAGAAGCTGTTACTTGAACAGTTCTTCAACAGTAAATCTTTTTATTCTGCTAGCATTAAAATTTTAAACAATCATATAATATCATCTTTGAAATTTGAAGTTCAACTTTGAAGTTCTTCCATGTTGAGGAACTATGTAAACATTATAGACTTCACCATGTGAAACAGATTTGTAAAATATTATGTTTGAACTTCTAAGCAGAGAAATTCTTTAGAGATTGGATCTTCAGCATGATTAATATCTAGCTCTACAGATCTATGAATAACAGTTATCTTTATTTTGTCAAAAAAATACATTGTTTCTATGAACTATTAAATTTAGCCTTTATGGCAATTTTACTCATTTGAACCATTAGTTTACAGTTCTGTGGATCTTTTACACTATCTTTTAACAGAGAGAAATCACTAAACAGATGGTCTGTGCTGAATCTGTTAGAAAAATGTTAACAATTCAGAAATACCTAAAGGCAGCTAATAATCTAAGCATTTTAAACAAGAGCAAATAATTCCGTATCTGATTAAATACAGCAGGGTACCTCTGTAAGATTTTCAGCATGTTTAATTTCAAACTCCACAAACCAGCTAAAACAAAGATATTCTGATGAGCAGAAATAATTTATACATTAGAGGCTTTCTGTACTGTTATGTTTGAAATTCAAATTAAGGCTATGGAAAGCCGGGCCACTGGGATGTTATGCATCCATCTGACAATACATGTGGTATATAAATGTAAGCCTTATGAAGAAAATCACAGAAATTAAGTCTTCAGTATTTCAACAGAAAAAAAAAATCTACGTAGAACATGAGCGTTTTTTTATTTCAAAGACATAATCGGTATTACTACTGTGGCTTTACTTGAGAGATCAAAACAGATATGACACTTCTATCTTACTGTGTTGGTGAAGTTGGCTGCTTAATCACATGTATTCTTCAGGCAATTTTCAGGAGTGCCAGAATTGTAAAAAGACAGAGGTTGGGCCACTTGTAATGTATTCTTTAATTTTTATGAAGATCCATTAAAATGTGTTGGTTTTTTGGTTTTGTTTTTTTATACAATCAAATTTAAAAATAAGAAAATAAACAAACAAAATATATCTGTTGCTTTTTTGCTACTTCAATATTTCAGCAAGTGAATACCTTCAGCTAAAATAAGAAGTAATTTTCTTCATGCTTAAGATGAAGTCAAACAAGACCTGCTACTTGATGAAGGTCAAAATTATTTTTCCTTTTCCCTTCATAGGTAGAAGTTCTACCTTAATAAAACAGTCAGTTATTCAGTTCAAACCTTTTGTTGTGTGTACTTGGAGTAATCCAGTGGTTCAGAATCTCTACAGTAAATCTGTTTCTTGGCACTTAGCTTGTTCAGATAAGTTTGGAAAGGTTATCTAAACATTTCAGTTCTGGTTAATTCCATTCAAATTTTTGTGCTTTTTGAGTTTCTTCTATCCCTGAGAAGACTGTGGTTTTATCTATTTATTTATTTATTTGATATTATCCTTGAAAGAAGTATTGCAGTGTGATATTGCAAAGTATCAGCTGTAAGATTCTTCTGTACCAGCACTGATTAATGTCATTACTATGTATAGCTCCACTTCTGATCGTTACTATTGTTCTGAAATAAACATAGACACAGCATCATTGGCAGTGGAAGAAAATCAATAAAATGTTGCTTAAGATAAAAAGCACATTAGATGTCTTCCTTAATAATATTTCTGAGAACGTATTATCAGGAAAGTGTTTCAGGATCACAACAGAATGTAGCTAAAACCAAAATAATGAATATAGTTCAGCACCATCAGTGATGCTAAAAAAAGGCAACCATCTAAGTGAAAACAGAAAGAACACATCAAGTTTCTCCCTTGTGTTCAAGAGAAAAAAAATTTAGGTCAGAAAACAACCCCCCAAAAAGGGTCAGAACCACAAATGTTCAGACTTGGAAAGTATTGAGGACTCAAAAAAAAAAAAAAAAAAAAAAAAAAAAAAAAAAAATCCAATTTTTTGAAAAACATTAACATGTCTGAAAAGTTAAATTTAAAATAAATGTTTTCATAGAAAATATAAGGGACTGTTTCAGCTCATGAAAAGTGTGACTGGCAAACGGGAAATCTCAGGTTTATACACTGTCTCTACTAGATGTATCTTTCCATCCTTCATTTTGAGACATAAAGGCTTGTTCACCACTTATCGAAACTGTCATAGTAGTTAACGTGACTCATTTGTGTATAGACTTAGATGACACTTTCCAAGATTATCTTAAAACTTTAAGAACACAGAAGATGTACAGCGAGATACAGGTTTTCTTCAGGTTTGGTGAATTCATTACAGAAACACATTAAGGGATATTGCTGGAGTAAAAAATGAAAAGCAGAGATGAGAAAATAAACTAACAAAAAAGCCCAAAACCAGAATAAAAGCAAAATAAAAATACAATGCTGATACAAAACAGTTTACTTCATCTCTCCAAAAGACTGAAACAGTATCAACACCACAGGAAAACAGTGGAGTCTAAGGACTGCAGTAAGGCCCCCGAACCTTAAGTACCTTTTAGCTACAGAGAGACAGTCCCACCAGAAAAATGGCAAACTTAATCTCACTATGGATATGAGCACCTACCCAGTTCCTGAAACTGTCCACTGAAAGAAATGCTGCCATTCTTATGTGCACTTATTGTTTATGGGTTTTATCATGCAGAGTGTAAGAAGATCAGTTTGCTCACCAAGGTACATGTGATGCATTTTCATGCCTCAAAGTTAAATATTTTTACTTTTTAAGATATAAACCAACTCTTCTGTACTTCAGAAGAGTGTTAGTAGCCCATAGTACCTGCATAAAAAGATGGAAAGGCCTGGCACCACCTTTGTCCTCAACTGAGTCTTTGAATAAAAATGACCATCACCTGCTATGCTTTGAGATGAATCAACTTCCATATTCTGACATGTTCTACTGTATTAGGCTCTGCAGAAGTTAATAAGTGTGGAAATACCCTGCTTGGAGACCTCGAACAAATTTAGGGGTCAGGTGGTCATCAACCTATTCAGCCTCAGTCAGGTGGATTTCATCACGAAGCATTCACACAAGTATGGCTTAAGGACCCCAGAAGCTTTGGAAATGTAACCTCAAAATTCCACAGAAACTTTTGAAGACAGAAAGTAGTGGTCAATCACAGGATACAAAAGTGTAGAAGTATTGAGTTGGATCACTTTGTCGTATCCAAAGAATGGTCTTGAGTTCATTAAATCTACTATTATAGGCATTACTTCAATTTCTTTTCAGGCTTACTACAGATATATTTTACCTTAGTAAAACGATATACCTCAAGAAAAAGATGTGTTGTTCTAAAATTAGAAGACATTAATGTTTATCAGCCAAATAATCCCAGAATCCTGAAGAATACAAATTCTACCCCTAAAGATTCTGAACAGTCAATAATCCAAAGAGTCAGTAATAATAACTTTAGAATAACATTCAGCAGGCCATCTTTATACTTTTCATAAAAGGCAGGATATAACTGTCTGTAAGCACACTAAGGAAAGACAGAAAAAAACTATTAAAAAAAAAAAACTATACCCTTCAATATTCCCAGAACATAATTATTTATATGCACCTAAACTTATGTCATGACAATTGTAATCGGACAAAAATCCACAATTAGTTATAAATTCTGAGCAGATTAAGGAACCTATAGGATTTTTGCATTAAACATGAATGTAAGAAAGCACCAGCTTGTAATATTCAAGCTGTCTTTAGTTGTGATGTCTCAGGATTAACATCTACAACTGGTCAGAAAATCTTTCAACAAAGATGGAACCAAAAAAAAAAAAAACCTGAACCTGTCCCAATCATCAGATCATGAGAAGACAGGACTTAAAATTTACTTCTGCCTGCATTGAGCATCAAGTCATTACAGAGTAAAATGGAGAGAAAGCTCAAGAGAACATCTGAATTATTAGATTCAGAATAGAGAAGCAATTTCAAAGCATTATACTAAAATAAATAAATATTTCCCCTACCATATGCAAAGAAAGTTAACTAAATTCCTAAAATATCTAGGTCTGATGTACAAGAAAACATCCATTACATATACTGTGTAAATTCTGCTACAAGAGGGGTGCTAATAATGTGAAATACACGTTTTAGCAACATTTCATAGGAAATAAAGTTGCTTCATATAACGTTTTATCATATATCAACATATAGTCTTATATATTACTTAGCGACTAACAGGATAAATTGTTCATTAAATGAATGTCACTGAGATTAAGAGCAAGTACAAAGCACTATGATGACCACATACAGGCATTCCATATTATAACAGTCTTTTGTCAACAGCAACTATTTTTGCTGCTGTAGACACGTTTCTTTCCATTAAATACGCAGAACATGTTTCTATGTGTCTCTGACATGGTAATTTAGAATATATTTTATGGTTCTTACATAATTCTTATCAAAATAGTAGAAATCCCATAAATGTATTTACTCAGCTTTTCCTTGCAAGCATCTGTGCTAGTTTTCAAGTAGCTTGTTCAAGCATCATGTTGACACAGACAGAGTGCTGTGGCAATACGGTAACCCAGCTTCTTGGGACAATGTTTTTTCCTGCTTCGAGTTCTGTGCTTCCATATTTACACTGATATCTGTACCTGAGAGATCTAATTTACAACTGATTCAGTCCACACAATCTGAAATAATTTTCACAACTTCTGTATAGACAATACCCTCAGAGATACTTCTTAATTTAGGCAGTATAAGATGTATGCTGAACTCAAGTATTCATAACCATCTATTCCCCCAGTAGTACACAATGTGTTTCTAAAAAGCAATTTATTAAAGCCTTAGGGAAGGGAAAAACATAGGCAAGTTAAAATTCAACAAACCTGTTCCTGTGGTCAAGTCTTATGGAACACAGCTAACCCTTGGGAGTTGTGAAATATTTTTCATGCATTCATTCACTTTTGATTACGATGGTTTTCTGGAGAAATCCCTTCTTTCACGCCTGAGGTCTTTTTACTAATAAGTAAATTGCCACCTGAAAAAGAGAAATAAAATATCTGCATTAAAAGAGCATATGACTAAAATCCAGACATCTCCACATGCTTGCGTGATGTAATTTGAAATGTAAGTAGACCTAGAAGAAAAATATGCACCTCTTGCATTCGTCAATAAACTTTACAATGTAAACCAGTTTGTACATACAAAAGAGTGATTATACTAGCTTGTCAAGAAAGAGATCTTTCTTAGAAGAAGATTAAGTGAGGGCATTTAATGGAAATGTAGTGGAAGAAGTTCAATATTTCTGAAACTGCTATTAAGAACATGTACTGTATACTTACCTTCCACAGTGAGGCTCTTGTCTCCACTGTGTTCTATGCTGAAAGTTTGAAAAGGTCAGTTTATCTCCATCGCCATTTGTCTCCATTTTCATTCATTTATTATTTTTATGCTTTGTAAAAAAGAGTATTTATATGTTTTATTAATTTATTTGCTTAATTTCAACACTTCCAACACTCCCACAAAGAAAAAGTCAGCTGTCAAGATGATAGTAATGAAACAGTGGTTAGAGAGGAACATTATCCAGGTTTGGTTAAAAATAGGTCTCTGTTGCAATAACAAAAGCTGACCATACTTCAGACCATTAAGTAACTTCAAATTTATCTTGCTTTTATTGCCAAAAGGAGGCTCAGGAGAGACCTTATTGCTCTCTACAACTACCTGAAAGGAGGTTGTAGCATGGAGGGGGTTGGTCTCTTCTTCCAAGTAGCAACTAACAGGACAAGAGGAAATGGCCTCAAGTTACACAAGGGAAGATTCAGCTTGGATATTAGGAAAAGTTTCTTCATGATAAATGTTGTCAGGTACTGGAACAGGATGCCCAGGGAAGTGGTTGAGTCACCATCCCTGGAGGTGTTTAAAAGGCCAACAGATGAGGTTCTTAGGGATATGGTTTAGTGCTAGAGTTAGGTTATGGTTGGACTTGATGATCTTAAGGGTCTTTTCCAACTAAAATTATTTTATGATTCTAAGTACAACTCAAATGCTAAAGAACTGATCTTTAGAAACTTCTAACTAAAAAGTATTTAGCTGTTATGTGGTCTAGACAAATTAAAGGAAGTAATATAATTCATATCCAGAATACTACTACATGTTTTCACACTTTTATCTGCATCTGTTCTTGAAATATTCAAAGGGTACATTATGTTTTTTGACAATAGTCAAGTCACCAATTATAGTGCAATTTTGTAAAGCTGACTAGCTTTAGGACCACATTCTTAACAAGCTTAAAATTGGTAAGCTATATTTTAGACAACAAAAAAAAAATTAAAAAAAAAGAAGTGTGGGTTTATTTTTATTCTTCTACAGTCAGGAAGGTCTGTAAACTATATTTTCATTTGAAAGTTCACATTTGTCATATATAGTTTCTCTCGGAGTTAGAGTTTCAAGAAAGAGGAAAGAACTGAATTTTGGATACTTTCAACAAGTAACACAAGCTAACAAAAAAATAAAAGCTCAAATGCTTGAAACACTATGTATTGGATCACAGGGAAGAAAAAACTATGTATTCATAATGCTGTGGGATATGTGGGGGACTACGGTGGGTCTGTGGATTCCCTGACGGAGGGTACGGGAACAGAAATTAGCCTTGAAGATATGAAGGCCTACCCGTGAGTAAAGGAGTATCCGGAGATGTTAAGGATGTACCCGTGAGAGAGAAGGGAGTAGAAGAGTAACACTGATGATAGCAAAATTAGCCAATGAGATGTTACTGCTGTAACTTGTAACCAATAGTGAAGAGACACATGAATTGGTAAAACTGTATAAAAATGCACTTGTGGCAATAAATGGCATCTACTACTTTCATCCTGGAAGAACTTGGTTCATGTCGTTTGTCCATCTCAACCACGACAGGGATAAGGAGGCAGCAAAGCACCAGACAGCCACTTTCTCACTCCCCTCACAACGTGATGGGGGAGAGTATCAGAAGGGTAAAAGTGTGAAACCCCATGGCTTGAGATAAAGACAGTTCAATTTGTAAAGAAAAGGCTGTATGTGTAAGCAAAGCAAAATGAGGAATTCATTCACTACAAATTGACAGGCAGACATTTAGCCATCTTCAAGAAAGCAGGGCTCCATCACATACTATGGTTTCTTGGCAAGTCAAACACCATACGTCTGAAAGTCCCCCTTTTTCTCCTTCTTTCCCCAGATTTTATTGCTAAGCATGACATCATATGGCATGGAATGTCCCTTTTGTCAGTTGGGGCAAGCTGTCTCAGCTATCTTTTTTCCCAGCTTCTTTTGCACTCCAAGTCTATGCATTGGTGGGACAGTGTTAGAAATGGAAAGGGCCTGTGCAAACACTAGCTTTAGCAACTATCTAAAGTATCAGTGTGTTATCTGCACTGTTGTGGTCATAAATCTAAAACATAACACTATATGAGCTATGATGAAGAAAATCAACTGTATTCTAGCCAAAAGCAGTACACATACACTTAGTCTGAGTCCATATTTAGACCCAGAAAACATTTTAGCCTTGTCCAAGTAGTTATTTCTGGAAATCATAGGTTCTGTATGGAATTTTGTATACCTTCTCTTGATTTTTTGCATGATATGAACATAAAATTGTATAACTTAAAATTTTGAGTCCAATTCAAGAGTTTCATAGGCCCTTAGCAGCTTTAATGGTTTTAGTCAGTTGACCTTGGCCAGATGCCAGATGCCCACCCAGCCAACTCTCTCAGTCCCTCTCTTCATCATGATATTGGGATAAAATAAGATGGGAAAAGCTCATGGGTTGAGAGAAAGATGTGGAGATAATTTGCCAACTACCATCATGGGCAAAACAGTCTTGAGTTGGGAAAAAATAACTTATTACCACTTAAAATAGATTTGCACATTGAGAAATAAAGACAATTTTAAACACCTTCTCCCCACCCTCCCTTCTTTTCGGGCTCAACTTCTTCATTCCTGACTCCTCTACTATTTAACCTTCCAGTCCTGAGCTGTACAGGGGCATGGGGAATGATGGGTCTGCAGCAGTTCCTCACTAATACCACTCCTTCTTCCTCCCACTTTTCCCCTTCTCCAGTGTGGGTCCTCTGTGTGCTGGAGTTCTGCGAGGAGCCTGCTGTGACATGAGCTCTCCGTGGGCTGCAGCTGCCTTCAGGGCACATCTACCTGCTCTGACATGGGGTCCTCCATGGGCTGCAAGGTGGATGTGTGCTCTACAGCGGTACTTCATGGGCTACAGAGGAACCTTCACTCTGGCACGTGGACCACCTGCTCCTTTTCCTTACTCTCCAATCTTGGTGTCGACAGGACTGGTTTTCTACGATTTCCTCACTCCTCTGTCTCACACCTGTTTTCTTAAAGATGTTGTCACAGAGACATCACAAGCACTGCTGATAGGCTCAGTTGTGTCCTGCAGTAGGTCCATTGGAGCCAGATAGAACCAGCTGGAACCAGCTGTGTCTGGCATGGGGCAGGCCCTGGCCTCTTCTCAGAGGCCACCCCTGCAGCACTGCTACTTCTGATACTTGGACACATAAACCTAATACAATGATGGAGGACAAAGGCCATCATCCAACTACAGAAGTTGCAAAGGAGTTGTTCTTTCTTCAGAGGGCTCAGAGCTTTCCTTGTTCCTACCATTTTGCCATTTAGGCTAAACCACAGGTAACCTAGAGAAGGGATGAACAGTACAGTTATTCAGTTTCTCCAATAAGCTTCAATTAGGGCAACTCAAGTAATTGTAGATCAGAGACAGTGTTCGAGCATGAAAATGTAAACAATGTTTTCTTAATCCCTGAATTCAGCAGTACACAATAAACCTGTGTGGAAAATCGTCTTTTATCAAGTCTTCCATTTTTGATGATTTGATGTTAAACCTAATTGATCTTAGAAGCAGCATATCAGTTCTCTGTGAAGGCTTGTCCCCAGCATTTATTATATTTTAGCTCATGGGAGTTACAGCTGTTAAAACAAAGAATGTGTTGCCTTTTTTTTTTAACATGTAGGTTTGCTTTTTTGCTTTTTTTTTTTTTCCTTTCTCACTTGCAAAGCTGTATTTCTCTCATCACTCACTTGAAAATGACTCAACCATTTCTTGTTTTGACATTCTTCACCTGAAGTTCATCTTCCTATGAACTACATACTGGAAGACTTCAGCACACAAAATAAGTTCATGTCACCAACATAGTTAGAAAAGAAACTATTATGAGGAGTGAGCAGGAGGCTGTATAGGTAATGTCAGATTGCACAGAGTTCACTCATAATTCTTTCTTCATACTACAAACGACTGGACTACACAGAAAGTGTTTCAGTTCAGTTCAGAAAGCTTTCATTACAATGCAAACATGCCTGATTTATATTTAATGAGTTGAATTTAATCCTTTCAATCAGGACTCAGTGAGATGACTGAATATTTTAAATAAGCTTATGCTTCTTAAATAAAACTAAAAAATATGAGATAATGGTTGTTGGTAAGAATACCAAGTTTTAACATAGGTTTCAGTCATGCACAGGAAGATTTGTTATCAATTGTAATGGATGAGATTCAATCCAAATTTGAAACATTGAGTCATCTAAACGTAGATGTCTGAGATACAAACAAATCAGTTCAGTTGTCTACGTAAAAGTGTCCATCATCATTCGGGATTGTTTTGAGTATCTCTTACTCTTCTGCATGGAGCTGGCAAGCATGTGACAGGATCTACAGGAGACCTGTACCCTTGTGAGCTGCCAGCTGAAGTCTGGTACTTCAACGAAAATAAAATTCCTACCTTTTGTCAACAAAGTTCGAATCTAAATAAGAATTGGAGCCTACAGTGAGTCCGTTGCTTAAATACAAACATAAGGTGACATTATAACAGCAGCAGAGTATCCAAGCCATCTGTAGATGTATGTCAAATATAATACAAGAAATAGACACTAGGGATATGTCTAATATTTTGGACCTGCAGTCAAATGTTGGATAAGAATAGTACAAAAAATGCTACATGCCTGTGTTTGATAAATTGAATCATGCCATGCAAAGCAATTTAGCTCATTACTTGCTTAGTCACTCCAAATTCCACCTTTAATTAGCTGCACTGAGAAAGACTGTATTTACCAATGGGATCAACCAGTTGAGGAAATATTTTCAGTCCCTTCACCACTTGGTTCTTCAAGATGATGAGCAAGGCATCTCTACACAGAGGGTAAATTACTTATTTTAGCTAATGACCCCACTTCAAAGCATACTTTAAATGACATACAACATCATATAAGGTGAGACTTTATCAGTAACTGCAGAAGTTGCAGAGTTAGATCTATGTCTACTAATGATAAGCTAAGCAATGTTTAAATGAAATTTGATAAGCTCTTACAGGTTGCTGAGGGGAAGTCCAAGTTCTCAAGTTGTTTTTCAGGTCATGGTGCTGTTCCTTAGTGCTGTGCGATTCCTTGTTGAGGTTAGATCCGAATATTCTTTTCCACTGCTTTCTTCTCTCCATACTGCTACACAGCCATTCTTTATAAGCTCTTAGGTGTTATGCAGAACTAATATTGTCTACCTGGTCAGGAGCTTTATCACACACACACCAAATACAGGTGTGTGATACAGCATTCTCTCCTACTCACTGTGGTCTTCAAAATTGTTTGAATTAGATTCTATGCAAGTAAAACACACTTTACTACAAAGTTTGCTTTTTCTCAGTGTTTTGTTTACTACCTGATTTTGCCACATGCATGCTGGGCACTACTATCTGAGTAGTAATGCCTTGCGCTAACTACACATCGCACATTCATAGGTAATGAGGTGCAGCAAATCTTTCAGTAAGAACTTACATTACCGAATAGGCCATCAACTAGCAGAAATGTAGATGGCCAGTACATGCCTCAGTCTTCAGTCAAATCCCTCTCAGTTCATAGAAACATAGAATAGTTTGGGTTGAAAGGGACCTTCTAACTGACATGGGGATTTTGGTTTTTGTTGTTGTTTTATTGGTTGCTCAACTTAGGATAGCTTTCCTAGCAAAAATTATCAAGACATTCTCATTTTCAAAATATAGAATATATGTTATGCAGGTTGTTTTAAAGGTAATATTTGAAAATAATATTGTAAATGAATCAGTGCATCGGTTTTACTGGAAAATGTTCTCTGTGGTTCTTTTCATATTAAAAATGAATAGCCGTTTTCAATATCAAACTCACACTTCCTAAACTAAACAGAGCTGGCATGTGTCTTTTGTCTATTGTTTAAGTTGTTTGTATATACCTAAAGGTATTTCATAGCCCCTTGAAAAATAAAAAAGAGTATTCTCTGAAAGGAATCCACTTGTTCACATTTTATTTTCTGGGTTCTTTTTGTTTCTGACTATTCACAACACAGGAATTTTGCATGAGACTATAACCTCCATTTTTAAAGTTTCCTCTATTCTTGAAGGTTCTTCATCATTGCATCAAATAACGGTCTGTTTGTGGCCTCACTTTTGGCCATAAGAGAAAAGGACAGGAACTACAGGTCGAAGCAGCCTGATGTAGTTATTAGCACAGCTCATTGTGGACAGCTCAGCAGATTTGGACTGTGTATTTACAGTCTCAATGTCCCATGGTGATATGACTTCTACATAAATTATGATAGCATATAGGAAAGGGAATGATTCCTAAGGACCATTGCCTAGCTATCTGAATATCTATATTCACACAAAAAAAGGAACTAAGATGGAAAATGGCTGAGGAAGTGTGTGGTTTTGAGAGTCACTCACCTGAAGATATTAGAAATTATACATGGGATCTTCCAGCGGTTAGAAGGTAAAGATGTGGTAGAAGCGACTTCATGAACAGTGTGTGTGTTATTTTATATCCTACTGATACTGACTGATAAAACACAAGACAGAGGGTGGAAATAACCAGTTACAGCAATAGGCATGGTACGAGAAGCAACTATTCTCACTGGGGAAAATTTGTTCTTTCCTTCTGCAGGGACTGTTGAATCTGTAGTTGCAGAAGAGGGAAAACAGAATCAACCATTACCTTCCTGCAACACATGAGATGTTGGTAAAAGATGCCAGAAGTTATTCTCAAATGACCAATAGTAGATGGATATACACTAGACATTGTCATTGTACTAAGTACTGTTGTTCTAGCATAATAACAAAACAAGCAGGTGAGTGAAATAAATAATCAGGTATGAGAAACAGGAATTTGATGGGATTTCTAATTGAGCATATATCTGGGTGGAAGTCAGCTTTAAGAAATATTCTACAATAAGGTCATGATTTTCTGAGGTGTAGTCCAGGTGTGAACACTAAGACTGTGATTGGAAAAGCAAGACAAAAGCCAATAAATGGGAGAAAGAAAGAAAAAGAAAACAAACAAACAACAAAAAAAAAGCCTTGTAAAATTTCTTGTAACTGGAGTGATCTTCTGTAATGTTTTTGAAGTAATTATTTTTCCATCATAATATCTAGAAGTAGAAACTGTGAAACTGCAAAACTGGATGTGCTTTTACTTATTTTTTATGATCTCACAAAATGGACAGATTCATGTTGGAGAACTGCCTCTTGAAACCTTTTGAAACAATGGCCTTTGTTTAAAATCTGTCAAAATCTGAGCGAGTGAGAAAGACAAGATAGCTATAATTTTTGCATTTTAATTGACCATATTGAAAAAAAAAATCTATTTATGTCATATATACTCAGAGATAGATATATCAGGTATATTGGCAGGTAAATAAAAATTATAAAAAATAGTTCAAAGAATGTAATTTTTCTTTTCAAGTATATTCTGAAGTAGACAATACAAAAGAGAAATAGTACCTTACGATTTAGACAGACTATTGTCTAGAATACTACTTCTCTTTGAAGCTGTTAATGCTTTAGTAAATCGAGTGCCAAAAGGTGGAACAACACACAAGGCAACCAGCCTTCGGAAAATAAGTAAACCAGCTGCTAATTCAGAAAAGTGAATGGGAGTTAATGGAATCATGGCAAAGGATATATGTTCCTGAATGAACACAGCATGACATTAAGAAATGTGAATAAAAGCAAATCCCAGGACATCAGAGGTAAAACATTTTAATCCTTAAGCTTCTATTTTAAAGAATTTAAAAATTCTGCTTGCTTTTGTAGTGTCTCAGGAAAATTGCTCAAGAAATGACAACTATTCAGTCTTCTAAAAGATAGAAATAGTAAAGAACATTTATTTTTAAATATGATCTCTCTATTGGCTCTGTACTGTTAATTCAGAGATTCTCTCTTTTTAACCTATGAAAATATGCTATCAGCAGGACAGACTGCAGAGAGCCTATGAGTTTCCAATCTGTTAGTTCACAGTAGCTAGTCAAGGGGTACTCAGTTCAATGTACAGGCACCAGTGCAAAATAACAGAAGGAAGCACACATGCCTCAGTGTTTTCTTCTGGACTGGGTAGGACACCTGCCCAATAACCTACACTGTATAAGCCACAACTCTGTGTTCCACTGTAATTAAATACACAGCAAAATCAGGTAGTCAGAAAGAGGAATAAGACTGAAACATATGTTAATATTCATCAAGGGCAACTTTATTTTTCCAACCTCTTGTCAACTTTGCTTCTAATTTTTTTTTAATTAGACATGTTTCATGAAGAATAATGCTTGTAAAGTTCCATGGTGTCAGAAAAGCTGAAGTGAAAATGACACAGAGGAACATATTGTCAGACTGCATAAGCAGCCAATATTCTCAGAACGTGTCTTCTGAAAAAGTGAAGGAAGAGACACCAGTCTATACTGTGGATCTGAACTGCAGACTTTAGGAGCAGTGGAGCAGAGAAGTCAGGGAAGCAATGAAGACAGAACCTTATTTTTGAAGAATCTCTTTACAGGTCAAGTTAAAAAAAATCTAAGAAGACTTGACTATTTACAAGAATGGTAGTTTAATTAATAGATATCTTTGATAACAACACATACTGTACCACCTACTAAAAACCCCATGAGAAATCAGTATTCTTATTGCATTCTGATGTATTATTTTGTACCTACTCTAATGATATTTTTTCCTTTTTGAATGTTTCATGTTGCTCTTTGATCCTGATATCACAAATTCCGAAAGTCAAGTATGGACAGTGTGTTTCTTTGATGTCTTTATCCACCTATAGAGTCACAAGCTAACATTTCAAATAACATAACAAGCTGTATTTTCCAATCTAATCCATAAAATCAGAATACTGTGTCTGCGCAAATGGCTTAGTAACAAGATCAGCATTGCATTTTGTAGAAGGTGCCAACTTTATTGATTCGACTGATTGATCTGTCCCTCTGCAATGAAAGTAATAAGAATGTCCTGCTATGTTATTATAGTTATTCAAGCTTTAATTTTGAGAGTAAAGAGTAATGTGATAGCTCAATTCTCTGTACTGCACATCATAGTCTGGAAACTGCATGTAAATCTACAGGGCTGAGGATCAGACACAGAAACACAAGAAAGAAAAAAATAGAAGAATTTGTGGTATTGTTGAGGTTTCTTGTCATCTGAATTTTAGTGGTCATTTTGGGGTGCTCATTACTCACAACTTTTATATTCCAATCAAGCACTTGCTGCACATTTTAATATATTCTTGCATATATATTTTATAATATGTTTGAAGTATGCTAATTTGCAAAGACATGGGCTGCTCGTTTCATCTAGTCTATTTGGAGTAAGTCAATTTCAATTTGTATAAAACAGATCTTTGATAATGAGATTCTCCTCCGCATGTCTTTCAGTTTCCCTGTGGTCCTGTAGTGCCTGACAAGGATCTTTTTTTTGCAATTATGACTAAATTAAATATTCCCTGAAGAGTTGCTATATATAGCAAAGTCATTTAAGCAATTGTCAGCCATTTAAAAGCAATGATTTTAGAAAGCATCATTTCTACCATTCTCATCAAAGCCTTGAGAGAAGGCTTTGATTTAGTATGGATTATAATGTGGGATGGAAACTGAACTTCACGGCTGTTTTCACAATCTCCAGAACTGTCATTTATCTGAATGTTACCAGTATCAATAAACATAATGCCTAAGGAAAGTTTACCTTACTACTATATTTGTATTCTGCTTCACACTTTTATTGGATAGGAACTACCATATTTTCTCAAGGATCACACTGTACCTATTGAAAATTTTCTTAATTGAAAATTGACGGGTTTTTTTTTCACAAAAAATCCATTTTTGAGGCTGAAGAAGAAAGTAGAGAAGAATTAATATGAAGTGTCAGTCTTGTGTAAGAGAATAAGAATCTAAAAGTGAAAAAACCTTCTGAAAATTAATTAATAAAGTAAATCATCACACTAAACCATTTTCTTAGCAAAATATGTTGTATTTAATGCTAAGGAGTAGTCTCAGTTGATGACTAGTCTTTTCTTTTTCTTTATATTCAGTGAAAATTATTGTTCTTTTGCCTTGTTTCTCCTTAACTCCCCACCTATTTTATGCCAACTTCCTGACACCAAGATATTTTCATCAAACAGCAAAAAGTAACTCTGAAATGCAGAACACTGTATAAATAAAAGTAGAAGTATAAAAACAAAAACAACATCCTTAAAAATCAATGGAACAAAAACCTAATGCATATGCAGAAAAAATGAAATTTATTAACACAAGACATATTATGAGCATATTTTTATATTGGACTAGGACTTTCTGCTAAGGAAAATGCTGGTTTAAGCCAATATCAGTCTTTGACATTTTTCCATTGCTAACTTTTGCCCCTGTTTCACATTAATAGTCCTCCCAGTTTAGTTAAGTTCATAGTTCTCAGAGACACTAGGAAAAAAGGACCACTAGAAGTAAAGGGAATTCTGAAAACAACAAAAGAACCTCTTTGAGGTTGAAGGCCAGAAAAATCTGCCTATCAGGTAACTGTCTGATTCCTTCCTGCTACAGTTGTGTTGAACAGCTGGCATATTCCCCGATGCATAACAGTTTCTAATCCTTCCTAAACTCTCGAGTTTGATTTGCTGAATCCCTGTTACAATTTTGCCTGACAATAATTTACAGAAATAAGTTTCTCAAAAAAAAAAAAATTCTCTCTGCTTCTGATTTCCTACCTTCCAATTAAAGAATTATACTCAATCTTTTTCATCTACACCTTTCACTACGTTGTATACTGATGTCAGTTATCTCTTGCTTATCTGTTACTATAGTCTTGCCAGGATCACTACAATCTTTAGTTTTCAATTAAACAGATGATCCCAACATTGCAGTCACTGGGGTATTGTATATGTTCTCCATATTTAGAGCAGGCAAAAAAAGTGTAAGTGAATTCACCCATTAACTACAAAAGGGCAGAAAAAAATCTGTATATGTATCCACAGTGCTATACGGTACACAGTGCTATCCACAGTGCACAAACATAACGGTCACACCTCTCAGAGGAAAACTTTAACCCATTATCTTCAAGAAGTCAAATAAACCTCAGTATTAGCTTTCTGATTTTGAACATGACACATTCAACTGAGCAGCAAATGAAAGAGAAACAGTATTAGCAAGATTTCCCCATACAGAATCTTGAAACTGCATCAAGCAGTACTACTCTTGTTCTAACAAAGCACAAGATTGGCCAAAACCCTGGGAACCATTTCATGACATGTTAAGAGAAAAGCAATGAACAAGAGATTTTTGTCAGCTTCTTACATTGCTTTCCATGAAATGTTGCTACCTTTATTCCTGTGCCATGTAGTGTGGTAGCTAGACTAGGGACCAAGTAGGTGATGAAGAAGCAAGGATTTTCAAAGGGCACCAGCCAGATGGGATATGTTGAACCTTATGTATTTGAATGTACAATGTATCTTGTATATCAAGTGCTGAAAAAGAGAGGTGAGAGAGTGGGATAGTAAGGGCTAGGATTGCAGAGGGCTCCCAGTATAAAGAAACTAGTCCTGAATACACAGAAAAAGTCAAGATTAATGCTGTTACTGTTGGTATTTACATCATTATATGATGGTGATGGAAGCAGACCACTGGCAAACATGCAGTTCCCAGTGCAAGAAAGAGAGTAATTTTATACATAAATTCTGTAAGGAATTAAATATTTTACTATAAGCATCTGAATAATAGAAATGTGTTCCATCTGTCAAGATGACATCTTCCACAGAGAGAAGCATAAGATCCTTACATACAGATATCTCTTAGTTATTAGGTTTCCTACCAGTCAGAGAGAAATGGGCACATCTGGGATATAATTCAAGCAAGCCTAGTAAAAATGTCTAAACCAGGTCAGAGAAATTGTCACCTAAACACAGTCTTGTTTTCCATAAGCTTTTCTTGCTTGGTTATTTTAAATAAAGTTCTGTTGGATACAGTGAGAGAGGAGAAGATTGGTTCAATTACCATGACCTTTCATTATTTCTATGTCACCTGAAATTCTCAGCAGCCTGTAGTATTTTATTATGGATTACTCAAGGAATAAGGGACATTCACTTTCCTAGGGTTTGTTTGTATCTAAAAGAGAGATCGTGAATAAACTGTTATTGGGTCAGTTCAAAAAGTTATAAATATTTGACATTATATTAGAATCACCCCATATCTATGGCTTCTTGCTTTCACAACACCATTAGATCAGGATTTGACATTTACACAATCTTATGAAGTGTGTTTATATGTCTCAATTCCTTTATTCTGGAAATTCAATGCTCATTAGTTTATGTTTTTGAGGCTTTGCTAGGGAAAAAAAAAAAAAGTCCAAGCATGCTTTAAAAAAAACTGTCAGCCTCTAACAGTATGTAAATTCTAAGTGGTTTTAGCTTCAGCAGTTGCAAGTAGTCCCAGTGAACATGTGGATGATGACAGCAACAAGACAATCCTATCAACAAGAGCTGAATTTTCATTCCACTTACCAAAGGCAAGACTAAAATGGCAGCTTTTCTATTCAAGTGCAGGTGTTTTCCCCTCTGCTCATGGATGTTGTACACGCCAGATGCACCATAATGTAAAAAAACAAATTCTGAACTTAGACTTTGAGAGTGTTTGGTGAGATTTCTGAAAAGAAAAAGCAGTTTGTTTATGTAATTTTGGCTATGTGCAACTACTAAATTGTTCTGTTTAAGGCTTTTAAGTTAGGAATAATGTTGCGTTTCAAAATAGACTCAAAGGAAGGACTTTCGAAACACTGAGGGGCTGTTGTGCAAGATTACTTGCTCAAATCAAGATGTATGCCATCTGGCAGGTGTCTGGTACCTGTCATTGGGGATGACCATCAAAATAAAGGCTTTTTTTTTGAGCAAGGAAATACTATACCTATCTGTAAGTCTTAACCATTTGGGATTTAGAAGCGTCATATTTCACAGGCACTTTATTGTATCTTGTCATTTTCATCAGCCAAAAATATAGGATCTCATGCCAAGGAGAATTTACAAAAAATGTTTTAGTTAATACATGTAAAAGAAATTGTGACTAATCTGGTAACATTTCTGTGGGTCAGAGTCTTGGATTTTTTCCACATTTTTAGTGCGTGGTGCTTTTTCCGCCTGTCCCCAGTGCCAACAGAGAGGGTTCTCTTTTCTGTCTTCCTAATCAGCTCTGACATTTTTGTCAGAGACTTTCTACCTGTCCTTGTCCAAACCAATATTGTTTCCTGTTCTGCCCTAAGAAGTTTGCCATGGTATTGTTGACCCACCTGTTTTGTTTTATTCTGCTGGTAACATGCTAAGTGCAAATATAGATCAGCAAACATCTTCTTTAAAACCAATAAACCAATAAACTGACAGTTTGCTATAGCAGTTGGGGATATTATTATCATACAACCACACAAGAATGCTGATCCACAAAGCGCACACACTCACTCAAAAAGAACCCCTTATCAGTCAAGGACACACAGTAGAAATAATCACTTGCCTGGAAGTGGGGAGTGGGTAAGGGCTCAGTGAAGGATATATCCAGAAGAAGTAATCACTCACTGAGGAGGAGGTGAAGGCACCAATCCTGGGAAGTGTCCTGAGACAGCATACCTAATCTAAGGCAAAAGTACTGTTCACAGTTTTACTGGTCTGAAAAGACCACTCAAACAGGGTTTTCACCAAGGTCTCCATTTATAGCCTGGTCAGATCTGTCTCTAGTCATTGATGGACATGGTCCAGAAGTTTCTTTGGGCCTAGGTGCCTCATTGGCTGAGGACCCTGTCTGTTGTCTGGGGTCCCACCCCTCCTGACTCCACAGCTTGGAGAAAGGTGTGTGTGAATGGAGTTACCATGCCCTAGGATAGTGGGATGCGATGGTCAGGGTTGGCAAGGTGTGAGCCACAGTGGGGCACAAAAGGTGCTAAAAAGCCACCGTCATGAAGAGCCACCTCACTGAGGTGTGTGGAAATGCCACAAAAGTTAGTTTGGCTTAGTAAGAAGGAAAACAAGTATCTTATGTATAAGATCAGCAGTCTAATCTTATTCCTATCCAAAGAGCAAGAGTGTACATTCCTGTAAATACCTTAAGAGATTTTTCAACCTGTTACTGTCAGAATATGCAATTTGTTCCGTATCATGTGTTTTCATGAAAGTTATATCAGAGAGTAAATCAATAAGATTTTCATTATAATTTTCTGTTAATGAAGTTCTATGACTTACTTTTATGTTTCAGGGATTTAAAACTGCAATTACAAAAGGTATTTATATAAATACTTTTACTTGAGAGTGAGAAAACATATATTAAAAAAAACCAAACCTACTATTTAAGATGGTATAACATAGAAGTAACATTTTGAATAATTATGTGATGTTTTAGAGTGAAAATTCATCTGTTTTACTAAAAAAAAATCCATATGTTATGAGATACTTCAATACCTTGGCTCATTGATCTGGAAAAATAAATGAAATAAAGGGAAAGCTTTTTGAATAAGAAATGGAACTCTTTATATTTGTTTTCCTCTTTACATTTTATACTGTAGAGTATGTATACTCATTTCTATTGCTTTAAAATTCATGACATGCACATGCAGAGACTTTTACTTATCCTATGTCAGCGGAAGGAAAAAATAACAAGCACAAAGGTAAATTAAAAAAAACAACAACAAAACCCCCAAACTATTAAACATCTGTTTCAGAATTTTAAGTTTTTATTTTTCATTTTTTTGAACGTCTCAGGATAACATGTCATTCCAATCAAAGAGGTTTCAGACTTTCAGGTTACAAATGGAAATTTAAAGTGGAAAGCAATTTCAGTGGTTGAAGCTACAATTCATGTAGTACATACATGTAATAAAAGTTTTGCTTATAAATTTTGAAGATGAAACTATTTAAGCTTACTTAACAGTTAATGTGAAGTATAAAGTCATTAGAGTGCCTGTGATTTAGATCTACAGAACATGTGTAATGTAGGTTTTCCACAGTGGAGGTGACAAATTAAAATACAGTAATTTTAAGATTCTTGACAAAAAATTCTAGGACTTAAATGTAAAGAACAGATGGTCTGAGAATTATCTGTGCCTTGTTCCCCAATAAGACTGATAATGCTTCTAAGTAGTTTATTTTTCATGTTGTTTGAGGTTTTTTTTTGTTTGGTTTCATTTTCTTTTGTTGTTGTTTTGGGTTTGTTTTGCATCTCTCTGGTTTTTTGTATACTATACTTTTGTTTAACATTTCTCTATATCACATCTGGATCTTGACGTAATGAATATCAGGTAATTTTTAATTTTAAAATTTGATCTGAGTTTACTTGAAAGTATGCAGGACAAGAAGTATGGTATTTGGTAAATTGCATTCATCCACTAGCCAACCAGGTGGTGATGTGCTTGCAATACTCTATCTGCTCCAGTTCCAGTTAGAACTCATTAGTCAAAGAACCCAAATCACTCAAATAATCAGATAGTCAGAATACTGTTTTTGCTGATGAACTGGCTGGAAGCATCTTAAGAGCTAGCCTGTAATTTCACTGCTATGCTTTTATATCTCTTTTAGATAACCATAAAGACTTTTAGATAAGTAATTTAGAAGCGTTGTGTGGAAAGATTGATACACTAATATCTGGTAAATTTTAGCTGACAGAGCATTCTATGGTACTTTGGAAGGAGAAGCAAGAACTCCAAAATAGAAAATTATGAAATAAATTATTTTTTGTTTATTTTCTGAAATAATATACCTAAGTGTGTAGAAATGCTACATAAAATATACAGTGACAATCAGATTTTTATAATTTAATAAGATATCTTTAACCAAAAGTTTGACAATTTCTCTTGGTCTATAAACAGTGTAAAGAACATCAGCTTTTATAGAAAATAATATCAGTCACCACAATGTATGTTCCATTATTTAGTGAATGTATGTTATATTTTAGTTTTTATCAAATAATTAATAGTTTGTATGAATTAAAAAATATTTTAGAATGCTCAGCTATTAATAGTGTACTCTTTTCTTTGGGAGAAAAATTAAACTTTTAAGTATTTTAAACTACAAATTCCAGACAGTTAATTCTCATGTTCTTCAAACTTACTTCAATTTTTACAACAGTGTAAATCCATTGAAGAGCTAATGAATTTACATCAGTCTCTTTCTGTTTTTTAATATTGACTCTTAAGTATTAACTTTTAAATCATATTGACAATTTAGTTCATATCGAACACCCTTGTCATTATTAGCCTGCAAACTGAAATATTAATTAATGTTTCAGTAGCAATATCTTACCCTACCTGCAGTTCTTTTGAGAATGGTGTCTTGGCATTTATCTTGCTACCTTTTTCCAAAATATTAGGAATTTTAAATAAAGTTTTCAGCTGAGTAATCACAGTACAGCTAATGAGATTGTAATGACATGTTCAAAGACTATGAATGCTTTCAAACGAACACGCACGCAAAATATTACTTATATCATACGAACAGAAATATTCTTATTTAGGCACTCAATTAATTATTTAAGTATAATGCTGATACCACCATAGAATTTAACTTTTGATATTTATAGTTTTTGTGCCACAACACTGCAGAAAATTTTAGACATTTTTTTCTGAAAGTCTCTTATTTTTTACCATCACATATCTTTTCTCACTTCAGTGGTTCTCAAATAACTACAGAATTAAATTCAACAGTATGTCTTTTCATACGATAAAGTGCTCTCAGTTTTTCCTTTAGTTAGGATGGTTAGGTACAGCCTAAGCAAAGTTATTCATCTACAAACAGTCCGTGTCTTTATCTGCTCTAAAAACCTCGATACAATTTCATTGGGTCCTTTTTTTTCTCCTGTGATTCCTTTTCAAAATTATTTTCCAGAGTATATTTGCAATCACATTTATTGGAGCAGACTCAGTTCTGCTTTCAGAGTATGTCTCTGTCTTTAGTTCTCCACTGAAGTGTATTATTCTGTACTAATTGTTGATACTTACACTTGTCTTCAGATGACCTTGGATATTACTCTTAGATCTACTTCACATTTTTTTTCATCTATTTATGAGAATTGCTGAATAATAAACTCACTAGTTAGCTTTAACAGATCCTGACAGTTTATGAGATGAAATCCAAATGTAGACAAGAAAGTACCTTTGAAATCTTTAAAATTGTCAACAGACTTAGCAGACTTGCACAGGTGCAAAAATTTTGACATACTGACCACAACAGCAAAATGGCTGCTTCTGGGAGAATATATCCAGAGAGAAAAGTCAGCCTCTTTAAAGATACTGAAGAATATGCTGATGTGTAAAATAATCATAATATACTGTATTCCTTTAATCAATTTTGCATTCACATTTCTTGGGATCCGATGTCTTGTAGTTGTTAAAAATCTGTCCTAATATTCTTCTCTGCAAATACAGATTGAAACTACAAATTAGAAACTTCATCTGTCTAGGCTATGAAAGTTTAGATTATTATCTTATATTACCATCCCTCATCTGTTTAATCCACTTGAAATTTCTAGTCACAGGATTATGACTCTCTTAGTGTATGCTTCACGGTTTTTTTACTTGATGTTGCACATTAACTGAGAAATTTGATTGATCCATTTGGCAATTCTAGATACTTCAGGGCAAACTACAAGCCCACAATGTTATTCTCTTCAAATATGGAATATTTGGAATGAAAACTGGCTGAGCAGCCAGGCCTAGAGCATGGTGATCAGTGTCACAAAGACTAGTTGGAGACAAGTCACTAATGTTTTATGTCATAATTCTTCACCTCTGGCAGCTCCTCACTACATTCTGTCTTACTCCGCATTTCCTCACAGCTGTTTTCTTAATCTCTGAATTTTGTTAAAGCTTCTCATGTTCTTAATTCTTCTTAGTCTTTATCTTCTAAAACTTCATGTATTCTTTGTCTTCCTTTTCTGCCGTCCATATCTCTGTAAAAAAAATTACTGGTACGTTCAGTTATCACTGCCTTCCGTATTTCTATTACTATACCTATATAATCAGTATTATTTTATCTTTTTGCAGGACCACTGCAAAAACTTCTGCTAGTATAAATGTCTTTTAGGAGTATGCCAAATGGAAAAGAAGTGTTTCGTTCTTTTAAACTGGAAAATGTAAAGACTCTTGTAAACACATTTTATATTGTCAGGGAAAGTTCTCTGACAGTTAGTTTATGATCACAGAGCGGCAGAATAGGGACAGACTAGCTTCCATCTTAAAATAAAGTGAAAAATAAAGTGAATATTTTTACTGGTAAGGACCTCAGTTTCTCATGTTTCTGCTTTTGACTACTTGGCTTAACTTACCTGTGGAAGGTGCCATTTAAATGAGCAACAGTTACAAAACAAAAAATGGGAGCCATATCAATTGAAACATAAACCAACACAATTAACATATTATACATTATAAAGTGACTTGAATCAACAGTTCTGTCAATGCTAGTATTAGGATATCAAACTAGAGTGATATACTGCCTTATATGATAATGTCTTTAATTTATGCATGTTGCGGAATAAATCTGAGGATACAGAACAAAGCAGAAACCTCAGGCACACCATAGTCACACTTGTCCTGCTGATCTAGAATTAGAGCATGAGTAGCTATATAAACCCATATTGTAGTTGTTACAGTTTTGGAAAAAAAAAAATAAAGTCTTATTTTGTCATTCAACAAATAAAATGTTACATTTTAATCACAGAATCACACAGAATCACAGAATGTTAGGAATTGGAAGGGACCTCGAAAGATCATCTAGCCCAATCCCCCCACCGGAGCAGGAACACCTAGATGAGGTTACACAGGAATGTGTCCAGGTGTATTTTGAAAGTCTCCAGAGAAGGAAACTCCACAACCTCCCTGGGCAGCCTGTTCCAGTGCTCCTTCACCCTTACTGTGAAGAAGTTTCTTCTCAAATTTAAATGGAACCTCCGGTGTTCCAGTTTATACCCATTCCCCATTGTCTTATCATTGGTTGTCACTGAGAAGAGCCTAGCTCCATCCTTGTGACACTCACGCTTTATATATTTATAAACATTGATGAGGTCACCCCTCAGTCTCCTCCAAGCTAAAGAGACCCAGCTCCTTCGGCCATTTCTCATAAGGGAGATGATCCACTCCCTTAATCATCTTTGTTGCCCTGTGCTGGACTCTCTCCAGCAGTTCCCTGTCCTTCTTGAACTGACGGACCCAGAACTGGACACAATATTCCAGGTGTGGTCTCACCAGGGCAGAGTAGAGGGGAGGGAGAACCCCTCTCAACCTACTAACCACCCCCCTTCTAATACACCCCAGGATGCCATTGGCCTTCCTGGCCAAAAGGGCACAGTGCTGGCTCATGGTCATCCTCCTGTCTACCAGGACCCTCAGGTCCCTTTTCCCTTATGCTGCTCTCTAATAGGTCATTCCCCAACTTATACTTGAACCTGGGGTTGTTCCTGTCCAGATGCAAGACTCTACAATTTCCCTTGTTATATTTCATTAAATTTTTCCCCACCCAACTCTTCAGGCTGTCCAGATCTCACTGGATGGCAGCACAGCCTTCTGGCATGTCAGCCACTCCTCCCAGCTTGGTGTCATCAGCAAACTTGCTGACAGTGCACTCTATTCCCTCATCCAAGTAACTGATGAATAGATTCATAGTACTGCAGATTATCCAGGAAAATATAGCCAAAAAAACCCAGATCAAAATCTGTGGTGGTTTTATCCTGGTTGGATGCCCACCAAAGCCACTCTGTCACTCTCCTACTTAACTGGACAGGGGAGAGAAAGTATAACAAAAGCTTGTGGGTTGAGATAAGGACAGGGAGAGATCACCTACCACTCACCATCAAGGACAAAATAGACTTGACTTCCCAAAAATTTATTTAATTTATTACAAGCCAAATAATAGTAAGATAATGAGAAAATAAAAGCTAAATCTTAAAACACCTTCCCTCCACACAAATGACACAGAGGGACAGGGAAGGCAGGTTGTGGTCATCTCATCACACGTTGACTCTGCCGCTCCTTGCTCCTCAGGTGGAGGACTCCTCACACTCTTCCCTTGCTCTAGTGTGGGGTCCCTCCTGCAGGATGGATAGTCCTCCACGAACTTCTCCAACATGGGTCCTTCTCACAAGCTGCAGTTCTTCATGAACTGCTCCAGCGTGGGGCCCTTCAATGGCATGCATTCCTCCAGGAATAGACTGATCCAGTGTGGGTCCCCCATGGGATCACAAGTCCTACCAGTAAACCTGCTCCAGCATGATCACCTATACACAGGGCAACAGGTCCTGCCAGACGCCTGCTCCAGTGCAGGCTCTCCATGGGTTCACAACCTCCATCAGGAATTAACCTGCTCCAGCGTGGGGTCCTCCATGTGCTGCAGGTGGATCTCTGCTCCACCTTCATGGGCTGCAGGGGGACAGCTGGCCTCACCATGGTCTGCACCACAGGCTGCAGGTGAGTCTCTGCTCTGGCACCTGGAGCACCTCCTGCCTGTCCTTTTTCACTGAATCTGGTGTCTGCAGAGTAGTTTCTCTCACATATTCTTGCTCCTCTCTTTGCTTGGAGTTGCACATATATTTTTCCCCTTCTTAAATATGTTATCCCAGAGGTGTTTAGCCTTAGCCAGCAGCGGGTCCATCTTGGAGCCAACTGGCATTCGCTCTATCAGACACAGGGGAAGCATCTAGCATCTTCTCACAGAAAATGCCCCTGTAGCCCACACACTTTCAAAACCTTGCCAGACAAATCCAGTGCAAAAACAAATCAGTAGTTCAATAAAAATACCATATGAATAACAATTGTTGCAAATAAAATAAACTAATGCTTGACTATATCACTGAAGACTAAGGGAAAATTACTCATAAAGACAATAATCTTCTATATAGTAGAATAGTACAGAAATGACATTAGGTTCCTTTTCCTCTGTGTTGCAAATGGGGAAAAAATGCGAGTTATATAAGAAATCACATAGCCTGTAGGTTTTTCTCAGATGGAGGAATGAATATATTCAAAATATGAATACACTTTGAAACATCACAAGGATGAAACATAAATGCATCCATTGAGATTACAACTTGAGTTCTTTTGATGAACTAACCTTGTATGTAGTGTAAATGAGAACATTAAATGAGGAAAAGGAAGGTTAGAACTTCTATGTAAGAACGGTTCTTTGTGGTAAAAATGGAGAATGACACCACTCATCAAAGGGTACAAAGAAACTAGCCCAGAAAAGTTACTGAATCTTAAGAAAATACACAGACATTGGCATAGGCTAGAAGAATGTAGAGATGTCCAGCTCCCAAAGTCAGGAAGTGGAGAGAGAAAATAGTAAAAATGTGATCTTGCAGCGTATTTCAGACTGAAAAGGCCACCTGTAAAATTCTGAATATCAAAAAAAAAAAAATGTTCATGATGAATCTTACGATTCTGTAGTAATCAGAGGAAGTGAATATTTAATACCAACCTAGGTTTTATTTTCATATGAAGAATTTTGCTGATCAAAGTGAAAGAAGTCCATGAACATGTAGAATAAAGGTATTGGCAACACAAAGAATGAGAAATGTAATTTAAAAGTGGAGGTCCACCTTTTTGTAAATTAATTTATCAGATTTGATAAAAAAATATTTCAGACTTCAAAAAGATTTTAGTTTATTCTTTAGCCACTTTCAGAAAGAAATATAAATAATTCAACAACAAAAACTGCTATAACTGCTATAACAGTTCATTACAAAGTCCTTAACACATGCTGTGCTCTATGGGTCTTTTGCAACATCCACAGAAATCTAGCTAGTGATGGTGGGAGGAAAGGCAATAATCTAAATCTAAGCATTATTTTCCTCTTTACAAATATTTAGATTTCATTCACCATAAGTGCTCCAAGAAATGCATTTTGGTAAAAAAATAAATTAAGAAATGTTGTTTGAGTCACATAGTTCTCCTTAACAGAAGGGACGAGGTGGGGTGAGGCGGGGTGGGGCGAGAAGAGCAGAGAGGGGAGGGGGGGGGGGGGGAGGGGAAGGGAGCGGAGGGGAGGGGAGGGGAGGGGAGGGGAGGGGAGGGGAGGGGAGGGGAGAGGAGTAGTTCAGTTGGAAGGGGCCTACAGTGGTCATTGAACTAACAACCACTTCGGGGGTGACCAAAAGATAAAGCATGTTTTTAAAGGCATTGTCCAAATACCTCTTAAACACTGACAGGCATGGGGCATTGAATACCTCTCTAGTAAACCTGTTCCAGTGTTTGACCACCCTCTCTGTAAAGAAATGTTTCCTGATGTCCAGTCTGAACCTCCACTGGTGCAACTTTGAACCGTTCCCATGCATCACTGCATACCAGGAAGATCAGCACCTCCCTCTCCTCTTCCCCTCCTCAGGAAGCTGTAGAGAGCAATGAAGTCATGTGGGAAACTACTACCCTGACAGAGGGTATGGCAATAGAAATTAGTCTTGAAGAGGCCTACCCATGAGAAAGAGGGGAAGTATCCATGAGAAAGAAGGGAGTAAAAGAGAAACACTGATGATAGCAAATTAGCCAATGGTATGTTACTATTGAAGCCTGTAACCAAAAGCAAAAAGACACATGAGCTGGTAAAGACTATATAAGAAAGCATTTGTGGCCATAAATGTAGACTGCTGTTTGTACTTAGGAACCTGGTCTATGTTGTTTGCCCATCTCAACTGTGACAAAGTCACATGTCAAGTCTACTTTTCTCAGAATTAAACAAAACCAGAATCCTTAACCACTCCTCATAGGATAATTATGATATTAGTCTTATGGTTAGCACATTTGTTTTTAAAAATGGGGATCTGAGCCCTTTTCAGTGAAAAATTATAACTTAACAGAAATTTGGTCAGGCTTTTAAAGGACAAGGAGACGGTAGTCTTGTTCTTACAGATCTTGTATTCAGGAGAATATCATTAGATCTCAGATGTGACCTATATCTGGAAGCAGTTTAAACCTCCAGTGTTTGTATTGAAATATATGGTGCCCAACTCAAATTCTCCATAGTAGCATCTCCAAGCTGAGTATGACCACATAACAAAAGAAATAATCACTTGTTCATGTTCTCTGTGTACTGAAAGAATCTATCTGAAGAGAAAGAATTCCATCAGAAGAGACTAAAAGAAACCTATCACAGACCTATAATAACCTGGTGGTTAGGTCATTAGTGAGTAAGCTCTAACATCTCATATCTATATTACAGCAAATAAATTCAGAGGAGATATTTATTTTAATGAATGTTAAGCATCTGATGGTTGGCTTCTTATGTGAACCTAATATTTCGTTCCATTGGATGATCAGAAAAGAGAAGGAAACATGCCAGTGTGGAATGAATCAGTCTTGGTAGAGGGCTACCACTCTTTCCAGGAAACGCATAGACAAGTAAAATCTAATAGAAATGACACAGAAGGTGTGACTCAGGCTTCGATAACACCTTCAATCTTCAGTTTACTGGTGCTTTTGAAATTTTAACTACCATTACAATGTTTGCATCATGTATCCTAAGTAATAATTAGTTACATATGCTCATTAGTGAATTTAGACTTTTGGCTTTAATTGATGCACAGATCCTTCACAACAAATTCTATATGCAGAACATGGAACACTCCTATCTCTAGCAGACAGTGCTCCTACTTGCTGAAGCCTCAAGGGTACTTCACATATGCATGATTCCAATCACCTGTGTAGTACATTGTGTTCAAAACTGATTTCTATAACCTTTTAGAACTACTTTGCAAATTCTGTCCTTCACCCTTTTTACGCACATATTTCCAGTATTTCTCAAGGTTTTATGGCTATAAAAGCATGTACTTCAGAATGCTCAGTCTAAATCAGCCGATACCTGTGAGCTGTCATGCATGACTAATGACAGCTTAGAGCTTGTTCTCAGCTTGGACATGCCATGATGAGGAAGTTCAGTTGAGCACCATGTATTTCTATGTAAACACTATATGAGGCTTAAAACGCCGATTGTCAGTTCATCAGAAATCTACCTATGAAACAAGATGAAAAAGTTTGAAGGTTAATGGAACAGAAAATGAAACTTCCAAGAGGCTAATGCAGAAAATTCCTATATTTAATATTCTGTTCTCATCCTCTCCAGTACCACAGGATTTTACCTCTAATTTTGAGTTACAAATCTCAAATGTAAAGTTGCACAGTATCAGTTGAACTACAAAGGAACAACCCTTTAAAATCCATTATATATTCATTCCTAGGCAATTTTTCATAACACATTCAGTCAATTGCTTTGTTTAGTTTACATGTTTCATACTGTGCAAGTACTGATTAATAAATACATGCACAAAATAAATATATGAACTTTCATTATGCTCTACTTATTTTTAAAACTGCAACATTGTGATATATAGTCTAAGCTGAATGTGTGCTGGAAAGCATTAAAGGGCCTATTTTTCTTAATATTGCATGAGGACTTAGTAAGTCAACACAGAGTACCTCAATTATCTAAATCAAGGCTGACTGATTAAAAATCCACTTAGAACGACCACCAATACAACCAGATACCATCCAGGTATGAAAAAAAATCTTTAAAGGAGAGCACTATTTTTCTCTCCCTGGGTGTCATCTTAAATTCATTAGTCTTCAGGGCAGGAAATGTATGAAAATTTATTTAAGGAGCTATCACAAGCTAACTTGTTAGAAAATCAAGCCTACCAAAGAAAAAGCTCAAAGAAAAAAAATGATACAATAAAATGAGATCAATTCGTTAGGGAGAGACACAGACAAGCGTACACTAAAAGAGTAAGTGAATCTTCATTTTAAGTCCGATCAGCTTCCAGTTACAAAACTTCTTTGGTTTTTTTTTTCATTTTGCTTTTAATGAACATCTCACTTTTCCAAGAATATTTATCAAATTCTCTTCCTTAATTGCTCTCTAAACTGCACCTTTAAATTGTATCGTATTGAGGACTATCCCAAGAAGGTATGATCATTACCCATTTTAAAAGAAAACTACAGGAGTGTTTCTAGTGCCCAAGAGACTGCAGAACAAACAGAAAAAAATATGATCTTGTAAAGAACATACTAAATATTTCACTTCTTATTTTTGTATCCATATTATATTTACAGTATCTAAATCATGTTAGCAGGCAGATTCTGAAGTAAGCTTAGCAAACAAAAGATGGTCTTCACAAAACAAAGTTATTTAGGCTGCTAGCTAACTAGCTACTTTACATCATAGCAAAAGTGAAATGAGAGAAAATTACAGATCCTCCCCATGGAGGTAGCCCCTGGTACAGACAGAGAACACAATAAAATCAGTAATTCCTACAGATATTGTCTCATTTGAAACTGTTCAGTCAAAAAGCTGCCATTCAGACAAGAACTTTGTCACTGTGGCTTGCATTTCTGTACTTTTATGTTACAGGTGTTTGGAGTTCATTAGTGACTTTTTACATGTGCCAGTTTTCCTGATGGCAACCTTGAAGGAGAGTAGTTTAAGTTTCAATGGGTAATTATTCCATTTCTGGAGTGAGGAAGAGCATAAATGGGTGAAAATTTGGCAAAGGAGAATTCCAGGACTGTCAGAGAGAATATCTTCAGGTCTTACATGGCACCTTGGAGGGGACAAGCAGTAACAGTATACCGGGTTTCATCAAAAGGAGTGTGACCAGCAGGTCAAAAATGAGGTGATTGTTTCACTCCACACAGCACTTGCAAAGCTGTCTCTGGAGAATTAGATCTAGTTTTGGGTCAGTCTGTACAAGACAGATGCTGACAATCTGGAGAAAGTCCAGTGAGGAGCCACCAGACCGGTAAGGGGTCTGAAGTACATTGCATGAGAAGAGGATGAAAGAAATGATCCAACTCTGAAATTAAAACTTCCTTGAGCAGGAGGGCAGATCAAATTACTTTTGGAAGTATCTTCCAGGCTGAGTTTTACTGCAATCTGTGAGTCACAGAATCAAATTAAAATCTCAGATCTTCACGGGCCCTATAGGAAAAAAACAAGGAATGCCTTGGAGAGAATATATGCAGGTGAACCCATTCCATAACCTTAGGGTTATTCTCCCTTTTTGTAGGCAAGCATTACTGGTTTAGGGAGACTGCAAGTACTGCATTTTGTGTGGTTCATGACTGTGAAATACTTCTCATACAAATCAGTTAGGCTTACCAAAACAGGCTCAGTCCCTCATGATTCTCACCGTTGACAAGTGTTCATATATTTCTCATCTAACTTTCTTTGTGGCCCTTATTTTCTTTGTGTCACTTATTTTCTTATCCAGCTTATCCAGGCTGGCAACTTTGACAGTCTGAGTACACACGGTCCACAGCTAACAAGTGAAGCTTATCAGAAGATACCCTTTTTTGTGCCTCTCATCACAGAACTTGAACTTTGGACCCTTTATCTTTTATCAAAACAAACTTTCAAATCCTTTGCAGCATAGCAGCCTCAAGAGTGCTGGTATCAGCTTTTCTCAATCATACATGGCTACAGCCATTTTCTCACTGCTTCTTTGTGCATGGTGGGGGAAAGAACTGCTTGAATGAGACAAATGGGAAAATGTTACAATACCCTTTTACAGCAAAACCATAAAAAGGGAAGACTCTGCTGAGACTCTTGCACTTGAAAGGATGTCCTTGAACGATTTAAGAATAGTCTGATTGATATTTTTGATACAGTACAATTCAAAGATGAATTGAAGTAGGAGACTTAATGTAAGTTGTATTAGAACTGTGAAAAGACTTTTTGGCTGAAATGTGTTATTTCATTTGGAGTGTACTTGCTGTTTAAAGTTACATATACAGCATAATATCTTCTTTTATTCAGTGTCTCATCTTTCAGGATGTGTTGTCAGGCAATATCTGTAATGCTAAGATGAGGGAGGACTATTCACCATTTTTCACGGAGCTCAGCAGCTTGAAGAATTGGCCAGCACACTACTTGTGGAAACATTCTGTCTTTTGATGAATGGGAAAAATTATAATCATGCATGCAGAAAATGAAGTTGCACCAATCATATCTGCTAAAATTTAGTGCACAAAAAAATCAAAGCAGAAGCATTTTATGGGCACCTAAAGTAGAGTGTATCACTTGAAAATCTGGATGACACAGGCTGATAACAGTACTGAGGAGAAAACAAACAAACAAACAAACACAGTAACACTGACTGGCAATCTATGACATGTCAAGTGAACAGTGGGAGGGAGGGAAACAATGTATGCTATTTAAAGGAAATTTACTGCTCAGAGGTAGGTCTTTCAGCCAAACAGGAGAGGAAGCATGTCAGAGATATTTGATGCAGAGAGTCACTAAGGGCTAATATCAAGTCTAGAATGTAAAGATGAAATGAAAGTAAATGAAAATTTAAAAGTGAAGAGAAAACTTATGATGCATAATCTCAGAGGCTTTATGACAACAAAACAGTTGTTTTGAGAATACTACCAGCAATATTTTCCTAGTTTGGCTTCGTATTTATCTGTTAAATTAGTAATTCTGTGGATTTAGCTACAGTGGAAAAAACACGAAGAGATGCAAGGAAATATTGTAAAATGTTTTTTAGAGGAAGTCTGAAAATACTCTTCATAACAAAAAACTCATAACAAGATGAAATATAACGCATTCTTCTCCATATTCATTTAAATCAGGCAAATGAGTTGTATCAAGACTAAAACATATATTCTCTTACTCCTATTGTTAAAATAATTTATGTATTTCATTTACTGCTCATTTTTAAAATTCTTGCTTTCTTTGTTGATGTGCAGCTTTTCATATACACTAAGTTAATTGTAAGTCACAAACATTTATAATTCTTTATCTGATCAGACACTTGGGTTTTAACTGTTTGCTTCATTCAATGTATCAAAATGCACAAGATAGCGGAAGAAAAAATTCACTCAAGAAATATAAGAGCATGCAAATTTTCAGAACGCATTAATGAATAAAATGAAAATGAAACATTCTATTCTGCTTTTCACTATATTAAGAGAATCACACCTCTGTTGGACTTCACTAGACACTTATTAATCTGTTTAACCAGCATGCTATGAGGACATTTCAATGAACATGAGGGACTATGTGAATCCAATTTATTATTACAAAAAAATCAAACCACATCCTAGAAGAATACATGGAGGTATTTTTCTGTGCTTCAATAGCAGAACTGCAAGCATCCTAACCAGAATGATCACTATAGAATTTTTCACTAATGAAAGGTCTGTGAAGGTTTTTCAGGGTTAACAAGTATGTGCATTACACAGTACTGTCCCTTGATTCCTGTCACAAAATGCTGTGAGTCCAACTTTTGTCTGATTTTGAAACATAATGTGGAATTATTGTGTGTCTCTCTGCTTCTCAGAAACAGTTTATCTTCTGTGTACTATTGGAGCCAATTGTAGTAGAATTTAAGTTCTGGATTGCATTTGTAGAAATTCAAATGCCTCCAGGAAAATCTTGAAAAACTATTTTATCAGTTACAGTACTTTAGAGTTGTTCAGTTTTGACTGTTTTTTTTTCCTGTCAATGCATTTTAATATTGATGGCTCCTTGTTTAGTGAGAACTATGTATAAATCATAAATAGTACATTTTGGAAACTTACTATTAAATTTTTATTTTAACAAAATACAAATATGAAGCATCTATGAGTTGACATTTTATATCCTGAATGAGTAACTATTCTAATATAAACTGTGACATTTGGTGATCTACCTAGCTATCCAAAGAGTCAGAGAAAAACAATTGAGATATCAAAGTAAAATAATGAGAAAACAGCACCAATCACAATGTTTACATTTGTTTACAGTGTTAACTTTCAGCAAGTGCTGCCATTTACTAACAATAAATCAATGTGGACTGTATTCAGTAGTCTTGACCTACTAACATATACTTAATACCCAGAAAATTCCCAGGCAGAACTGCTTTGTATCTCTGCTGGTTTTAAGACCAAAGGTCAGGTCTGAAATCTGAACCTTAAGGATTTTAAAGAAATCTGCTCAGAGGAACTTAACATCTTAATATTTAGGTGTCATTCATGAATTAGCATTTAAATGTGGGTCAATAGTTCATATTAGAGTTAAGCATGTGCACCATGGAGAACAGAGTTCAGTGCCACCAGTCATGCTGTGTCGCTCTCAACCTTCATTGTCCATTTTAAGTAGTAATACAGACTACAACTCTTCCAGCTGCCTCAAGTGTTACATTCTAATAAAAAATCGCATTAGAATGTGCATATCTTCTGATAATGTAGGCGTATGATTACCTGATATGTGAGAAAATTTCGAACAGATTAATCCCACACAATATTAAGTGGTATGTCTGTTCTAAAAGAATAGAAAACCTTTGATGACCAATGGCTACTAGTCATTATAGGAATACAACCTTGAGTGCTGAGTAAAATCCTGTACAGGTTTAGCAATGAAAACAGATAATAAACGTTCAGTTTATGTAGAACACACTTATGTAGTATATTTCAATTGTGATGTAAAGTTGAAGACTAATGATGAAACAGCAAGGTTTATGGTGTGACAGAATAAACATGATCCTGCAGTTTGCAGGAAGGAGGCCATGTTTTTTACTTTTCTCAGCAAACTGAAGCACAAATTTTAAAGAACTGTTAGATAATAGCTTAGAATGGTGGTGTGTGTCAAAATTATTTTTTAATTATGTGCCTAACTGCAAATAATGTTGTTTTAATACTCATGAATGTGTTAGTAATTTTGTACTAGGACCAATTAGAAAACCCTGCAGCAGGAAACAGTCACCACAACCAAGGGAGGATTTATGATTTGTTCTAACACTTACAAGAAATTAAAAGAAAATGGAGATACACTAATGAAGATGCTTATTGAAGACAACAGAGAAGAGCACCACAAAGCCAATAGTAGTGTCTGTATCTCCTTCACCTAAACAATTGTTTCATCCACTATATTGCACAAAGAGCAGGGTTTAAAAATCCACTGAATTTCAGACTACACTTCTTCTTCTAAAATCAAAGTGTCAGGACCAAGATTAAGTGAGAAATAGTCAATAGAAAGATTAAGTGAGAAACACCAAAGATATCTGGTCTGTACCAGAATTTTAAATATCTTTTGTTCTAAAAAGAATTGTTCAAAACAAACAAGAGATACAAGCCATTTAGTGAAGTTCACATCTTATGGATTCACTATGGTGGCAAATCTGCCCTGTGTTTAATGAAATGGTTGCACGTTATTGCAAAAACAAAAAGTAGTTACAATTTGATTAACATTAAATTAATGGCCTGAGGGAATTCACCTTTGTTTAGACTATGGTATCATTAAGAGAAAAATTATTTTCAATAAATGCTTGATTTACTGAACATAGAAAATAGGAAAATACCTCCTGTAATTAGATGATCAAGGACAGAGTAGTACTGCACTGAACTGCAAAGCAAGTCTAGTGGAATACAGAGTGATATCAGTCTGGTGACATAAACCCACTGTTGCTAGGAGCTTTGTTATCAGCCAGAAATATGCTGAGAAAATTAATTAGAGAAAAATCATTACTGAAGACATAATGCTACTGATCTTCATTACCCGTTGTACAAAAAAGGGATCACTTAATTTGAAAAATTTTGCTATTAATATGGAAACATAGATTCATGTTTGCATAATAATGATATATTTTACCATTTGCTGTCAGCACCCTTAAAAAAATGCTGTAAATGCTGTTACATCCTGGAAATGCAGCAAATTATGGAAATCACAATTACCTAAATTAAGCTAATTTGCAAAGAAGAGAATATATGCAGGTTTTCCACCTAAGTTTGTTTCTTGTCAATGTGAATGTTACATAAATATTTATCTCATTCAGGTGTGCTTCGTGTTTGTTTCTTTGGCTCATGCTGACACACTTGCAGTTGTTTTATAATACCCTGTCTCCCGGTTCTCTGTTACTGTATTAGAAGAAGGTAGTATAACTATGCAGTTTCAAAGTAATAAAGGCAATAAAATCTGTCTTCAGAAAACTTGACCTTTATGTGGTCGATGCACTTGATCTCTCTTAACCAAAGCAGCAACGGTTTAGTACAGGTTCCAAAGAAGGGAAAGACCTGAGCTGCAGCTGGGCCAAGAACTCTTTTTAGGAAATGCACAAAGGAGCAGAATGAGACAGTGAACATCAATAAGCTGTGGGTGCAAGGAGTCTCATGCAGACCTTTCCCACTGCAGGCAATTTGACTATGAGCCAACCACTTTAGTCTATAAATATGACAGCCTGGGTGAACATACTTTGATTTCTCTCTGCTAGACAAGTGTGTAGGAAAGTGATCTTTTACTACTCACTGATCACTGGATGATCCCAAATTAAATTTTATATTAATATTTTAGTTTAAATAAGTACATTCTCAATAGAATGAACCACTTTGATTATAAGGTCATGTGATTTTTAGTATATTGTCTGTTTCAGATTAACATCTAAATTTGCTGAAATCTTAAATGCTATGTTGTAAAGTTCCATTCACTTTCACCAAAATTGTGTCTTACTGAGGAAAACAGGATCTACTTGAGCAAAATAATGTCTTCATGACCAGCATGAAGTGGCTATAGACTATCAACAACATCTGCAGATAAACAAAACAAGGGCCTGTCAGAAGACAGTGAAAGAATACTATGAGAAGCAAGAAGACCCCAGACTCAAATATTACTATCAGACTGAATCCTTGCATGATGGGTGGCCTTTGAAGGCACCCAACTCAAACTGCCCCTGCTGCTGTACTATTCCATTAAATTATTTATTTCTATGAACTCTGATGCCTGAAAGTTTGATCTGGGAATCGTAGGATCCAGACTTTGGAGAGACCTGGCACCAGACCCCTAGAGGTAAATAGGTTGAGATGCAGGATAAAGAACTTTGAAATCCTAGACAATCAGGTGTGCACATATAATCCTTTGGTTGTAAACATATATAATCCCTTACCTGTTTTCCTTTGCCCTTTATGTTTCTTAGACATGAACCCTTGAACAAGTCTGGGTCTAAGTTTGGATCCGGGCCTAAGTTTGGATCCAGCCACACCTAGACTCCTCTCTGAGAAGGAGTTTAGAAAGCAAGGGGTCCATTCTGAACGTAGTGACTCAACAGGAGGGCCTCCCTCTACTCTTTTGCAGCTCCTGTCTGCATATAAATAATTCCAAACAACTCTCACCCAATTCTCCTTGACACACTTCCTCCATGCAGTAATAGAGTGAACCTTGCCGTTGAACTCTGGTAAGCTGCAGTTTTCTTTAACTGCTCTAAATGCTGTTCTGTGGCAAGCAGGACTCTTAGAGTCCCATGCCTGGCTGTGCACATCCTTGTTTCAATCACTGACAGTAACTCACAGATTTGACTTTCGCGTTTGTCCTCAGACTTGCCTCATCACGATGGACGCGTCTAGCAATTTCTGGATTGTGTCTGATCCTGGCTACTGTTTCCAGACCTATTCTGACCCTGACTTGTAAACTCAACTTCCTGAGTTGACTTCAGACCTAATTTATCACTAGGGACTTGTTTGACTATCTGGATTCTTGCTGAACCTGGTGACCATCACCAGACGTGTTCCACCTGCCTTGCTGAGATACTGTGAGCCTGGGAACTTTCCTGTGATGCAACTGCCTCTGCGTTTCTGGATATCACCCTTGGATCCTACCTCCACATGCTATTTCCTGACAGTTCTAATTGCAGTCTTCCATGACCTAAAGAGGGGTGTTCTTGGAGAAGATGCTGCCAGGTTCATCATTGAGGTTTGCAGGGAAAGTGCAAGAGGCAACAGACACAAGCTGTTGGAAATTCCCACTGAATACAAGGCAAATTTCATAATCAGAGTTGGAGGTTTAACAAAACTCTCTTGGACAAGACCTTAGCCACCTAATCTAATTTTCCAGTTAACCATGTTTTGAATAGGTGGGAAGAAGTATCAGAGAATTGGCTACCCCAAATAGCTTTGCTAAGAAGCTTCATCAGGGGCTCCCCTTCTTTCATGTGGGAGCTCTTTTTTAGCGGAGGCTTTTGTGTATGTTCCTGGCTGTATGTACAGATAAAGCTAACAATCATCTGCAAATACGCTCATGAATTGATGATTTCCATGTGTGTTTTCTTTTTTCTTCTTCTTATGAGACCAGAATTGAGTGTGAGGCATAAGCCTACCTCATGTGCTCTCATCTCAGTGTAACTGTTAGTTTACACTACACTTGATACACAAATGTTTCTGAGAACACAATAAGGTGCATGCTCCCTGCACAAGGTAAAACTTGACATAATTGAGAAAACAGGTGCTGATTATCTGAATGTTAATTTTGTTTTTCATCCTTTAGCCTTCTCCATATGTTGAGGTTCCAGTGTCACATCTGCCCATCTGGTACCTCTCATGAGCTTATTTTCCTTCACAGGATAGTAAAATTTCATGTTACTAAGCTAAATATTAGACCAGTAGAAGTGTTCATGCTATTAGACAGAACTGGCATTTCCCAACAATTTATATAGTTTGTGTAAACTATGTGTACTGTAAAACATACTAAGGAGTTGAAGCAGCTATGAACAGTATTCAATTTATACACAATTTTATATACAATTTTGCCCTTGCTGGGACGAATTTTAAGCATCATTAGCTCCTGGAAAAAAATAAAGCATACTCTTCCCAGTAAAAGGACTCCAGGCAGATGTACACTTGAATGGTTTGACTAGCTTGCCATTTTTGTTGTTTTTAAAAATGCCCCCACATGCAAGAACTTCAATTTTTAAGAGTTTTTCTTTAGACAATCATAAAATTTGTCTATTAACTTTGTCCTAAAGTTAAAATTTCTGGAGGAAACACTGAGTCTAGCATTGTCAAGTTGCTGCAATGTTGGAAATCATGCAAAAAGCAAGCTTCTTGGAGCTTCCACAGTATAGAATCATGGTATTACAAAAAAAAAAAAATCTGCTTTGAGGGATGTTTCTACTTATAGAAGCATTCTCCAATTTAAATCTAGAAAAAAACATTAATTGAAATAAAAAGGAAGAACCTCGTAATGTGTGACTAGTAATGGACTCAGGACATGCCCAAGTACTTGCCTTCTTTCTGCTCTTAGACCTCTTCTCAGCGTCCCTTTGTTGTTATTTTAAATACATGCATACACACAAGTAAAAAAAAAAAAAATCTGTGCAAGATTCTAAGTAAACACTGACTTTAAAAAGGGATTTCTACAACTTCCTACTTATTGCACTGTCTGGGAGCAAGGGAAATTTTCATTCTTATCATTGTGAAAAGGAATATTTCCATGGATACATAATGGCTGCTTCAGTAAGAAAAACACAAACCTCTCCAGGATACCATTTCTATCTCTTTCCCTCCATTCTTTATATAAGGAATTAAGATGCTTAAGACAGGCTTCTGAGCTCTATTCAGGGAGCCTTAAAATGGAAATATTTTCAGAGTTCAGTTCTGAACTGGTTTCATCTGGAACAGAGTTAATTTTCTTCCTAGCAGCTTGTACAGTGCTGTGTTTTGGATTTAGAATTAGAATAATGTTAATGATACACTAATGTTTTAGTTCTCACTAAGCTGTAGTTGAGGACTTCTCAGTTTCTCACACTGAGCCAGGTGCACAAGAAGCTGGAAGGGGGCACAGCCAGGACAACTGACCCAAACGGGCCAAAAGGATATTCCATACCATATGATGTCACATTTACTGTATATGTTTAGGGAAGAAGAAGAAGAAAGGGGGGACATTCAGGGTGATGGCTTTTGTCTTCCAAAGTAACCATTACACATGATGGAGCCTGGCTTTCCTGGAGATGGCTGAAGAGCTGTCTGCTGATGGGAAGTAGTGAATTAATTCATTGCTTCGTTTTGCTTGTGTGCATGGCTTCTAATTTACCTATTAAACTGTTTTTATCTCAACCCACAATTTTTCTCACTGCTAACCTACTGATTCTCTCCCACATTCACCTGGGGGGAAGTGAGCGAATGGCTGCATGTGATGTTTGGCTACCTGTCAGTTTAAACCACAACAGTAGCAAGTTCTCTTTCATCATATATACAGATTGACAGATTGGCATGGATTTCTTCACATATGAAAGCAGATGCTAATGCACACACATAAACACACAAGTCCAAATATTAGTAGAAACTTTAGTCCTTTAGGACTAAATTTAACATTTCACATTTAAACATGTTCACCAGGGACTCCTTAAGAAAGTAAATAGGAAATGCATTAAAAATACATGTATGATGTTTCTTTCTTTCACCCTATAGAAACCAAACTGATGAGTAAATATAGTAATGAAATAGGCAAGAGTTGTCTTTTCCTTATATCTCAAAAAATAGTCAGTAGTACACTGTAAAAATGTGCATGTGAGAGAGTATATGGGTGCAAATGTGTCCAACACGGTGATATATTCTTAGTATTAGAAGCAATTGAAGACTATTTTCCAGCTGAGAGAAGAAAATATTGGTTCTATTTTGGTTTTAGATTTCAGTAAAATCTAAATTAGATTTTTATTTACTGCATGGCTTTGCTTTTCAGCCGTACAAATAGCTTCGGCACTACATTGTACAGTAAATTTTTTAATTGGTCGTTAATGAATTAAGACATATATATTAGTGTTGACAAACATAAGAAAGTTATCTGAAAAAACATTTCCTAATGAAAATGTGTCCTCATAATAAACGATGTGCAGTTTTGCACTTTTCTAGGCACTATTTAAAAAATTCAAATACACGAAAAAACTGATCGATATTCTTAATCCCCATACTTAACTTTCTACTCAGATACTGTAAGTCAACATGGAGCCAAATTCAGGCACATAATGAGCTTAATGCTCAGATAATAATTAAAGGTTAAATCCCATTCTCTTAACACTTGTACTGTATTGGAAATGCTCAAATAAGCAAAAGAAATATTGATTCCTTCATTCAAAACTCATCTTGCTTCTCTTACCTGTTGCATGGGAAATAAAAATAGATCTTGATACTTTATTTTATTATCTAGTTTTGCAGTATCAAAAAGGCTGTGAAGAACAATGTAAGGAGAAAAGTCAGTATTTTAGACTAAGTTTCTTCAGTCTAATCTTTTAGATATGTTGTGGTAAGAAGGTGTAAGGAACATTTAACAAAGAACTGTTGTTTTTACATAACTGAGGACCTGGTGTCTGACCCCAGCAAGGGGGGAAAGGACCAAGAGACATCAGACTATGAATCCTTAATGTAAAACACAGTCTTTTCCCGAAATATGTACTGATACCTGTATACATACTGATGCCTGTATTTACAAGTTAATTTAGGGGGAAGGACTGAGAGACATCGAACTATGAATTCCTAATGTAAAACACAGTCTCTTCCGGGAATATATACTGACACCTGTATACATACTGATATCTGTATTTACAAGCTAATTTAGGGGAAGTGTAGCCAAAGTACCAGGAATCCATATCTTAAATAGATTGATAAAGGGAAGGATATTGTATGCGTTGGGGTAGTCTGTAAACCATGAAGTACCCAGTCAATGGGGAACAGGGGAGGGAAATTGCAGCTGGGATTTTGGGGGGATATAAGCAGGGGGTTTTTGCCCTATTAGGTATGTCTACCTTTAGGTAGAACAACCAGTCTTGCAAAGTCATTATTAAAATGTGCTTTGCTGAGAGATCCTCCCTGGGCCTATTATATTTGCAAAATAATTGTTTCCTACAAAGGCTAAACAGTAGGAAGTTGCAATGCTATTGCTATAGTAACAGTAAAAAGATTGGTAAATCCACACTGAGTTGAGATTTTTTGTCCTTAAATAAAAATTAATAAAAAATGATGTTATTGATGTAACTGATTAATGTGTTAAAGCACCTTGGAAGATTTTCTTAAGGATGGATCCATATAAGAGGAAAGGAAATTCTTTACTTAACCCCCAAAGGCATTTGTTCCGCAAGATAGAGCTAGGAGAACGAAAGAGAAAACAAGGATCTAGTTGTGAGAACAGGAAGCAAAAGGCATTACAAAGCTGACATGATATGTTTCATGAGAGGGAAGGGATGGAAACACAATCAGACAAGAAGACAATCATAAGATGACAAAAAAGATGCAAAGAAAAGCATCAGAGGGAATGCAAAAAGTATTTTCACTTCATAACAAAAGTACTGATTACTGCAAAGGAGAGTTGTTCCCATTTCTTTTTTAGTTTAATTGTTTGTAATTCTTCTTTATCTCTTAAGCTAGTAAATACTGTCAGATCAGTGAAGCCTTTTACAGATAGCCAGCCATAATTGCTCATTTTTCTGAATTTACAGGCAACTTTCAACTTATTGATTGTGATGCCACAGGCTAATTATTAATAACTGAATGCAGAGAGTGGTTTTGGCTGAAAGTGGCTTCCTTCTTCACTCTGGTTTGAATCCCTGTTGATACTTGAAAAATAACTGTTCATTTTCTCAGAGGACTACTATTCTGTTCAAATGCCAAAGATTTCCCAATTTCTTTCTGGGAAAGAAACTAAGGTAGTTGAATGTGCAGTCACATTGCTGTCTCATGTCCTTGAACGTAGTGAACTCTTTGTTCTCCCAAACCCACCTGTTCCAGTCTGTAGCAGGCTGGTAAATTAGAGCATTTTACCTGGTTAACCTGTTACTGAATCCATTAACTGGGTCTCATACACTTCCAAACTCAACAGATAGTGTATAGTGTTGTCCCAAAATGTGGGTCTGTTGCCTATGTGCAATTCAACCAAACATACAGACAAAGACGAGATATTTTTTTTATTATAGAGTTGCACAAGTCTGGATGCTGGAATAAAGCCAGCATAACAGAAAACAAAATACACAGATATTATACACAAAAATCTTATCACTACATTCACACCCTCAGGGCAGTCCTAAAGAGCCAATTGGTTGAACATTTGCACATTGATTACGCAGTCATTATACCATTATGCATGCTCTCTCATCTTTGTTAAAGGAGTAGTCTGACCTAAAACTGAGAGGATTTACATATCTTTAGGTTAGCAATTGCCAACAGGATGCATTGTCTTAAGTGCTAATGACTGCACTAGGAAGGCACTTCAATCCAGTCATATACACTCCCAGGTCGCGACATTAACTTATGGTTCAACCTTTCAAGGAAAAAAAAAAAAAAAGAAAAAAAAGAAAAAAAGAAGGAAAAGAAGAAAAGAAAAGAAAAGAAAAGAAAAGAAAAGAAAAGAAAAGAAAAGAAAAGAAAAGAAAAGAAAAGAAAAGAAAAGAAAAGAAAAGAAAAGAAAAGAAAAGAGAAAAGAAAAGAAAAGAAAAGAAAAGAAAAGAAAAGAAAAGAAAAGAAAAGAAAAGAAAAGAAAAGAAAAGAAAAGAAAAGAAAAGAAAAGAAAAGAAAAGAAAAGAAAAAAGAAAAGAAAAGAAAAGAAAAAAGAAAGTAAGGAAAACAGACTTCGTAAAGGAATTCACCAACCACCTAGACAAGTGCAAGAGAGGATTTATGTTGCCATTTCTTTTTCTCTCAGTGTCATAAATAATTACAATGCCAGAATGTCTGCTTGGAAAGCTTTACGGATAAAAATCCTCTACGGCTTATCTTTTATTGTGTTAATTGTCTACAATTAGTTGACTGTTCATTTCTGCAAGAGACAAAGGAAAAATGTATAGTGTTAAAGAAAAGACTATGGGTTTCTTGAAGAATAATGAAAGTAATATTTTTATATAGGTTTTTGAATAAACATATCTAGAAGCTGTAACAGAGGGAGGGAGTTATTGAAGCAAATATTTACATGGTAAAAAGAAGTGCTCTTTAACAAATATAGAACATCTGAAATATTTGCAGAAAACAATCTGTTTCTGAAAGCTGTTCAAACATAAAGGAAAGCTCCAAAAGGCTGAATTTTTAAAGCTTACTATTGTTATCAAAACAAATAAACAAATAAAAACAACAACAACAACAACAAAAAGGTGCTGAATTAGAATGAACCACACCTTAGCAGAATGGATAGAAGAGGAATAGACAGCTAAAGATATTAAGTTGTTACAACTTTCCAAAAGAACTTCCAAGTTTAACAGTAAAAACAGCTAATTGATCCATTCTACCCTGGCATGAAAATTAATCCAGCTCATCCATTCTGTATGTGCGTAATCAAGAGCTCAACTATTACCATGAAACTGAGAACTCTTTCTGTAAAGTGCAGAAAGCTTTCTGCAGTGTCATTACTTTCAGACATGTCGACATCGTGGTTACAATTAGTTCTGTTGTGTTGCTACCAGAGGTGTGATCAGTCCCTCCTCAGTCATAGAGTGGAGACAACCAGTGAACTGCTCTGGATGTAGAAATGAAAATGAACCTTAATTTTGATGAGTCACCCTCTGAAGCCCAAACTTACCTGACTTCTACTAAAAAATTATTCTTTTCTTTGAGAATGCTCCAAGTCGTGGAAAGGTGGGTAAAGCTTTACATTCAGTCCAGACGTGCTGAAAACTGCAGTCATTGTGCTTGCTTAGACAAGTCTTCCTCACAGTGAGGGATTAGATTGAAAACTTGTTGCAGGTAGCTCAACAACAGATATGTCCATCATTGTAACATGGTTGCGAGATGCAGAAATCAGAGGATACGCAGTAAAATAGTCTGCACTCGTAAACTCAAAGTAAATGTCATTGGTGAACAGAACTCTGCCTGTACATGGAGGATAGCTGTCACAGACTGGGGAGGAAATATCTTCCCCCTTCATTGATGGTTACCAAACTAAATAGTCTTAACTATTCCTAGTGGTCCTCAACTGACTGGTTACTCTTTGGCACCCAGGGGCTGGTAGAACCCCAAGAACAGTTGTTTAATCTTTCCTCTGAACTTTTTTTCTTTCATTAGAAGGTGACCTTGCAGCCCATGCTTTGTCACATCCTTGATTGCTTTTGTAACTGACAGACACAGATTAAGAATTCTAGTGTTTTTGTGTGTTTGGTTATGGGTTTTTGTTTGGTTGGTTTGTTTTGATATGTTGTTTTACTCAGTAAGTGTCTTGAAGGGTCTTGCTGTATTAGAACAAAGCTTTACAAACTACTTTCTGTTTCATATCAGCCTGAACTCCAACACTCTACAAGACAGTCTATCTCCTACATAGACATCCTTACTATTAATATTAGTTGAAGTGTTTAATGGAGCTTTAGTGTATTTTAGTTTTAAATATGGTGAAATCAGATACACATTTGTTCTATGTACATAGGTATTCAGCAATTACATTTAAGTAAAGTTAAATTACTGTAGCATTGATTAAAAATAGTGGTATTTTACTAAAATCCTTTACCATTTCCCTTCATACAAATTTAAAATTATATGTAAGCTGTAAATTCTTTATTTATATAAAATATATAAGTATCAAAATAATTTTGGTATAAAATGTTCAGTAATATCTTCAGCCACATAGTGTGAGCGTTTCAGTGGCTTATATCTTTATTTGTTTTTTGAAGACTGTCACGGAGGCACCCCAAAAGGCAATTTTAGGCAGACAAGTTCCAAACCAGACTTTATTATAGCCAGAAAAGTGTACCAAATAAACCGACTAGAAAAAGGGTTTATACAATTATTTAGCACTCCGACAACATAAAATACAGGTTCATATATCAGTTGAGGAGATTATTTGGGCATGATAACATAAGAATAATGAGGATCCACAACATGCACATATACAAGAAACAAAGCTGGAGGCCTCTCCTTCCAGGGTACCCAGAAGAAATAATCACTCGCCTGGACTAGGCAAGGACTCATTCAAGAACATATCCAGTAAATAACCACTCACCACAGGAGGAGGTGAGGCTGTCTCAATCCCAGGAAGTTTCCTTAGATGGCATCCCAGTCTAAGGGGAGGGCTCCAGTTCACAGACCTGTTGTTCGGAGAAGACCACTCAAAGGGGGTCTTCAGCAGGGACTCCATTTATAGTCTGGTCAGATTTGACTGTGGGCATTACAACATAGTCCAGAAGCTTCTCAGCTTCTCTGAGCACCTCCTTTGTTGAGAACCCTGTCAGTTGACCAAGGGTCCCACCCCTCCTGCCCCCCCAGCCAGGTGGAGGTGAAGTCACCCTGCCCAGGGGTAGGGGAGGATGTGACTGTCGGCACCTTGGCTTGAGGCTCTGGACCTCAAGGGGATGTGCAACTGCCACAGACATGTCTGATTCAGGAAAAGAAAACATTGTTTTATCTTTTTCATTGTGATATTATGCATATGTTTTTGTCTTCCAGTATGAAAAAGTGTGCCAAAAGCTGAAATAAAATAATTTCTTCAAGTCAAACAAACAAACAAACAAACAAATAAATAAATAAATACGAACTGCAGTGAGAAATATTAAAAGTAAATTTAAATAGGCTTAATTCAACTGGATAATAAATTGAAGTGAAACATGTCCCTTCAAAACAACTAGTTGCACATTGTTAAAAGTAGAAAAACAATACATAATAAATGCCTTCTGTAGCATTCAGACAACTATGAGTCCAAGGGTATCTTCACTGGCATTAGAATATCATCCAAAACCTGAAACATATGACTGAGATGTTATTGTGACAAGCAACATAAAGAAAAAAAGTTTTGTTCATCACCACTGTACTGTATCAGTATGCATATATTAGAAATAAAGAAGAAAAATATATTTCATCTCCACTTTCCTAGGAAACTGATGTAAATAAATACATTTTCTATTCTTGAATGGGCAGATTCCTATGCACCTGTTCCACTGCAATTGTAATTAAAAACGATTATTTCATTGCATTTTTAAAGGGAAATTTCAGAGTAAAATTTAGACATATCTGACTCAATTACACCCACACTGAAAGATGCTGAATAATGATGTTAGAAATTTTTTGCAGACTGAACTGTGCTTACACAACTGTTATTATTCACTTTCCTATACATTAAGTGATTTTAAATGATAATATAATTAAACATATGTTTATACTTGTAGGATAGCATCACAGTTTTATCTGTCAAGCACTATACTTCCAAGAGATTAAATTTAATCATCCTCTTTTGTTAACTCCATAGAAATAAGACTTTTTGAATGAAAAGGATGCAGCTATGTTTCAGGATGGTTACTCGTATTGTGTAAATTACCTTCTAAATCTTCCTCTTACTTTTTGGAATAATGACAATGGTTTGATTTTTCTCATAAGAGTAGATATTATAAAGCTGCACTTTAATGATGTTTAGTATAGATTTGTAGAGCTTTGGAGAAGATCTGATCATTCCTTGCAAATGGAAATGAGGATACATATAATGATCATGTTCTCAGGAAGCCTATAGAAGCAGAAGTTAAAGTAAGAAAAAATCCAAGCTGTTATGTTTTTGTAGGACTTACAGCGGAAGAAATTAAAATATGTGGCAGCAGGAATCATTGCCTGTATTGGGCAGAACTGGCAGAATTTTGGTAGCAGGGCACTGAAGGTATGACCTGGGTGGGAGGGGGTCAGAGATTACCCTCTGCTGATCATGGGCAGTTCCAGCTGACTCTGCAGTGCATGACACTGACCCATTATGCACCAAAACTGGAACCAGCCAGAAAAACACTGGCACATCTGCAAAAACATATTCAAGAAGCAGTACTAGCCACTGAGGGTACAAAGACAGATGTCAGGAGGTACAGGAGTAGGGGACATGTAAGGACACAAAAAAAGAGACACAAAGTATGTCACTGGAGGGCATGAGGGTGCATGTGAGGATACATTAAAGGAAATACAGGAAAGGAGGTATGTATCTGAGGGGACTTCAGCTCATGGATGATTGACATCAGAGCAGGTACACTCTGCAAGGAACAGCAGCCTTTGTATGACCCACACCAGTGCAGCATAAATGAGCAAGAAGAGCAGAGGGAAGAAAAAGAGTAAGGAATAAGGGATGGCAGGAAGGGACTGCTGTGCATTGACTACTTCCTCCTGTGCCGTTCATCACCTCTGAAGGGACTTAGTATAATGTGCAGCAAATGCAAGTGAAATGGAGACAAGGAAGGGAGAGGAAACGTGTCTGGAGCATGGATGAGACAGGCAAAAGAGGAGAAAAAGGGTTTTTCATGAGTCTTTGCTTAGCTTACTGTCTTCGTTGTATCCCAGTCCCCAAATCAGTAATTAAAGGTTAACGTTTGCAGGCAATAAATTTCCTGAGTCAAAACCATTTTACACATGACAGTACCTTACATCAACGAAATTTTCAATACTGAAGTTGAGGAAGACCTAGTGAAAACCACATTTTAGTAGATACAGAATACTGCTTTTATACTATTATTTGTACTGTAATTCCAATGAGCAATATCAGCCATGAAGCAAGTCATGCAGCAGTTTCCTGCTGAACAATTGGCAAAGAACATGAATAGGATAGGATAGGATAGGATAGGATAGGATAGGATAGGATAGAATAGAATAGAATAGAATAGAATAGAATAGAATAGAATAGAATAGAATAGAATAGAATAGAATAGAATAGAAAGATGTACACAATTTTATATTCTCTTTGTTTTTATCTGACTGTGATTTATTATGTTAATGTACTAATCAGGGAACTCTACAGTATGTATTAATAATGGTCAGAGGGAAAATAAGTAGACATTCTCAAAATGAGTGCACCATCATTAAAACAATTTTGACAGGCTTAATTTTAAAATACAGCAATAGTGAAACTATCTGGCAACTCACAAATGTGGGAACAGCAGGATATGTAGTTCCATCTAAAGGGCCTTAGACAGATTATACAGAAGTATGTTTTTAATGAGTGTAAGAAGTGATAGTCCAGGTCAGTGAGAATGATATCTCAGGTCAGAAAACCACCGCCATATGTATGATGTGTGAAAGTTGTGCCTGGGTGTGTGAATGAGTGGGTCGGAGCGCCGCCCACAAGATATGCATGGGAACATGACTGAAAACAACCACAAGATAAGTGTGGTGTGTTTGGCATAACATTTTTTGAAAAAAAAGTCCAGGCCTATATCTGTAAACCTATAAATTGAGAACTATTAATATAAGTGAGTTCAGCCTGGCTCAGCTCTGACAGGCTGTGCTCTCGCTGCTAACAAGAACTCTGTGTCTTTGCTTCTCTGTCTGCGTCTGTATGAATCGTTCTCATAACCACACACACACAAAAAATTTAAAGTATTTTCTAAAGAAAGTGTCAGACCATAGGAACATAAAGTAGAAAAACGTAGTATAAGGTGATCTTTTTAACTGCAATTTGAGTATGGTGACTTACCAGGTATAGCACTATTTCATGTAAATCCAGATTAAATCTAGACGGTTCTGCTTCCCTGAACCCTTATGAAAACATTTAATATTTTTATAAGGAATATGGTAAATCTCTAAAGAGGTGTTGTCTAAGGCAGAATTTTGGAGATACTCCTTAAATGGTGGAAGCCCAGGTTAGAAACATAACAGTAGCACAATATAACCTTTTAAATAAAGTGACTAGCATACAAGGTAATAGTACAAGCTACAAAGTAAAGTACAAAAGTAAAGTACAAGCTACAGTAACATTACAATTTTTGTTTTGTTATTCTAAAGGACATTATGACTGCTCTTCCTGACCCTGGTAACTCTTGTATTGGTAGAGTCATTTCTCTGGAAAGACAGAAAAATCTAGGTACCCATCAGCATCCAAAGCCCATTCTGTTCTTGCTCTAAATCCCTCCTCCAGTTTAGAGCTGGGAGAAAATTGCAATATCTATGTTCTCACTTTAAATGTAGGCAAGTGGAAGGGAATTAAACCACTGGAACTGTCAGTCTGGCACTTCTCACAGATAATACTCATGAATAATAAATCAAACTTCAGGAAAAGTATGACTTGGTTATATTTTTAAATTTATTTACATCTTAAATTTCCATTAATTATTTTGTTTGATATTACAAAGTATGGTCAAGTGCCTCTTTGAAGCCTGTAAATGGTTAATGCTAACATGTGTTTTTTAATTTATTATTTTAAAATCTAGTAAATAATTATTCCTTATCTCAACATTTGGTTGCTACAATCTTAAAACTTCAAATACAGTATTGAAAGCAAAAGAACAATGCAGTTCATCATATGATTGAAGAAGAAATTAGACTGTTTTTATTTGTTACAAGGACACTAAAAAATGATATTTCTTTTTTCTATTTTGAACACACTAAAAACATCAGATATGTCATGTGATTTTTGTGTTTCCAATCTGTATTTTACAGAACATGTCAGATTATCTCGGCAAATAGCAGGATAAAAGCCTCTTCAGTATTACTCCTGCTGTCAGATTGAGTGGTTCGGCTGTAGGATTGATGCTTTTAGCTAATCTAATGACAAGAATGCAAAAGTATCACTACTGTCTTTCCTACAGAAGCAATCAAAATTGTCGACATTTATCTTCCAAATTTGAAGTAGCCTGCACTAGACTGATACAAAAAAAAAAATCCTTGTATATCTGTATGTAGCAATTATGAACAAAACTTAGTCATTTTAAAGACTGTATTTTTAAATGCCCAAATCTATCAGTCTTATTCACTAGGCACAGCACTTGACTCCTTAAGTAGATCCACTATGCCATGAACAGCTGCTGGGTTTTCAGCACTGCTGAAAAATCAAGTCACTTGCAAGCTCTTGGTTTAAGAAATTCTATTTGAAATATAATTCATATCTCATCAACTGGAAGAGAACATCCTTCAACTCAGACTCTAGAAACATGTATGTTTTAAAAAACAGAGAAAATTGAAGTATTATGCAAATATACATATTTATCTTGCCTTTCTGAGGTGGTGCTTCTCAAAATGTTGTAACTTAATTGCTTAATGATCTGTCTGACTACATCTTTGAGAATTGCAGTGAAACTTCCAGAATCTGAATTTAGGGCCTGTTTTTTATAAGTTGTGGCCATTATCTTTTGCCCTTTTCCTTAAAGAGTTATGATGAACACTCTGTTCTGTGATAACACCTCTAAATTTTTTACAGTGAAAAAGCATTCAGCATTTGTCAGAAGAAGTATCACAGTTCAAAACATGAGACCTCATTGAACTGCAAGTGAAACAACAAAGGAAAAAAATCCTTATAGAAAGCAAATTGGATTGCTCAGTTCACATTTTTTCTATTGCAAGTGGGAGTAAAGGAGGCATGACAAGGTAAAACTGTTCAACTGGAGGTAATGAAAATCTGACATGACCTTGACTCAGTTTTCCAAAAGTTGCATATTGATTTTAAAAACAGAAAAGTTGAATATTGATTTCAAGATGATGTAGGACTATTTTAACAGAACTGGTGCTCCTTTAAGTCATTTTACCTACAGAATGTTTTTCGTGTTTTTCACTGAAATATGCAGAATAAAATTAGTTCAATTTGGAAATAATGGAACAAGAATCCTGAAAAATATTTAAATCAGTCACTAGAATAGCCAGAGTTTATTAATACATTGTAAAATTTATTACTGTGTTATATACCTTTTCCTGAATGGCCCTTTTCAGGAATTTGATCGTACTTTAATTCAAAACCTTAAAGCACGCAAATAGAGAAATTCCTTAGAAAAATGAACAGAAAAGTCACTTTATAGTTGGTCACACTTGTTTTCTGGAGATGAAGTTACTCAGCATTTTATTTCAGTAACTGCAGAGGAAATTGAGAAGGTTTATAGTGGTCATAAAGCTCATAAATACATAAGGAAAGTAAAATTATTTTTCTTCGACACTGTAACATGTTAATGTTTAAAGTTCCTGTAAGTTCATGTAGTATCAAGAAAGACTAGTTCACACAGTGTTCTCTGTAAGAAATCTTACTATGGTAAGGCTTATACACAGAGTTATTTTGTACTTCGTGCCTCCATGAAAAACAGTGAAACCTTTTCAACTGTCTTTGCAGGTTTTCACTGGTTCGCTATTGACATTACTACAGAAGTGATAATTTTTGTTTTCAAAAAAAAGAAAACCAACATATTTTCATACTGTTGAAATAGTCTCTTTCATGGTCTCAGTTAATCTCTTCCAGTTCTCTCCCACTCAGCCCGGACACAGAGAGAAGATATTATAGCAGAGGCTGGAGACCATTCTGCACAATGAATTTAGATGTGACTATCCTACAGGCTGCCAGAGAATCTAAAACTATGCATGTAGGCCACATTATGCCAGTTGGCCACAGTGTCAACAGACATTCCCTGGCATATTTAATTCACGGATTTACAGATGCACACTCAAGTTTCTTGTATTTCAAGAATGCTAGTACTTAATTCTCCTGTATTTGTGAACTGCTATCAGAAGGAATCCATACTAGCAGTTCTCAGAGGTGTAACCACCTGCACCTGCAGTTCCTACCATCACATACTTGGTTTGATTTGGCTGTGAAGTCAGCTTGGTGCTCCTACTGCTAGTCTGGCAAAGCCTGCCTGTCAGGTCTGCAGGCTGAAAGACAGATAAGCAATGCTAAACTTATGATTCATCTAAATGATGCTACAAATAAATTTGTTATATCTTTTGTTTTCTTCTTTTTTCTGCCCACATTGAGGGAGCTGAGTTCTAGCCATCTATCTGTGCTAGCTCTATGTTTAGCATTTTGATTTTTCACACAGTCACTTAATCCTTCTTTAGCCAGCAAAATCTTCTGATCCTTCCTTTCTATTTAGAACTTACCCTTTGTTTGTTTCCACTGCAAAACACTTGAGTTTTGTCATTGCCTCAAACAGAAGTTCGTTTGTGCCCAAAAACTGGTTCATTATTATAGAAGACTTTTTAACAGTTTCTTTCATGAGAATCTGTCAGTCAACATAATGCTTTTATATTAAGTCTATAATAACTTTTAATTAATTGTAAACATCTGATGTATATGTGCCTAATTTGATTTCATCCTATAATACTTTTGTTTATTTTTACATAAAATCTTTCTCAAAAAATGCAGATTGTTGTCATCAGGTAAACTCTTCAGTCAGTCAAATTTCAGCTTTTTCTATTTTTTCCACCTATGGAAATTGTTGCTTATTCATACTAATGGATGATGACATCTCAGAGAGTACATAAATCTCACAGTACCTTGACCTCTTTGCAAAACTGAAAAGTCTGAACAAAAATTGACTAAACATTTGTGGGAACTGACCTTCTCTGGTGCTACGTGCTATATTTTATGTTGACAACTATAATTATTCCTGAGGTACAGCCATCAGAAAATTGCCATTTAGCATTGTGTACAACAATAAGCCCTTTTTTGCATTGCAACTCCCATCACAGTGTGCTATGCACTCCAGCGGTGTTATAATGCTGTATTTCTACATGAACACATATTTGGTTTCAACTACGGTTAAGAATAAACATTAACTGTGTCCTCATAAAGGATTCCTGCTTATTATTGCAGAAATAGAGCGTGGCACAGCAAAAGAAAAAGTCATACAGCATGAATATATAGATTGAGTACTTAAGACACAGAAAGAACATGTTCTGGATTCTAAATACTTCTTTAGCATCGAGGTCTTCACTGACTTGCTCTGATTTTAGCATGACCACTCTGAATATAAGACAAAGCAGAATTTAGCTGTTAAGATGAGTTTAACCATCAGTCACCTAATAAAGCCTAATTGAAATTTCACAGGGAAGTTGATGACGAAGTTATATGGTGGAAGAGCTGCACTGTTTGAATTCCACACTAAAGATTGTTTTCTTCAGTCCATAATGGTAATACACTAGCTTGAAGCATGGTTCTGAATTATTCATTATACACTATATTTCAGTTTTCTGTAGTCTTTTACTGTAGCTCTAAGGCTAAAGCAGCTTAATAATTAAGTGTAAATGAGCAGAAGTATCTGCTAGAGATCATTCTTTTAGGCATTTTTAAGGTTTATTATTGCATTTTGCTTTTTATTGCTAGTTTAAATATGTTACAGTACAAAAGGTTGTTAAACCAGTGTATGGATAACACATATACACACACACAGTTTGGAAGTAAACCACAGTTAAAGGAAAACTTTTGCTCTGTACTAAAGAAAAATCCGGAACTACAAGCTTCATTAGCAAAACTAATTTCCATCTTGAACTTCCATGTCTCTTTCCCTTTAGTTTTATTTGACCCCTCCTCTGCACAGCTATAACATAGCCTCATCTTATGTAACTTTACATACTAGCTACTCAGACTGTTACTTTTGTAAAGACAGGTGACTCAGACTCTGTGTGGATTTTTTTCTTCAAAACTGCTCTGGATCTCATATTAACTGATAATATTAGAGCTTAAGTGATGCTGGCCAAGCGGAGAAGGCCCTGTGGGTCAGCACTAGGTTTACACATAGGTACCAGCTCCATAATCTACCACTGGAGAATACTCAAACTTTTTGTCAGCAAATGAAAAAGTCATTGTGGGTTTTTTTGTAAATGTTTCTAATATCAGATACTGAAATCTGTAGGCTGAACTTGCAAGTTACCCTAAGGCAAGGCATTCAGAACCAAGATCACACATCTGGGAAATTATGAAGGGATCCCAAGGCACAGTAAAGTAGTTTGACCATGGAAACCTGGAGCACAAGGTTTCTCCTTCCTCTTTGGACATCTGTTAGATTTTTAGAAATCTAGTCAACCTATACATACTTTTTCAGTTAATAAATAAACACCAGATGGTAGTATGAACTGCAGATAACATCTAATTCTTTCACAGAAACCAGAAATTGTACAAAGCAAACAAAACACCCAAAATAACCAAAATATTTACTTTTAGAAAGTGGATATACATTTTATAGATACGTGTGTTGAAAGTAATCATTTATTACACTTGTTCCTGTTGTCATATTTTTTCCATGCATTCCATCTCAACCAGAAGGAAGGAAAAATAAGAAACTATTTCACATATAGTTTATTTCTTGTGACTACATGGTAGAGTCAAATTTAACAGTTCTATGATGTCTAATCCATGCTAGTTTCTTGCTTAATCAAATTTTATTATATACAGAAAAACATAAAAGCAGTATAGGAAAAAACATGTACAAACTATAGTAATACAAGTATAAGCTATAATAAAAACACATTTCTTGTCAGTCAGAAAGACATGTATCTACTGATAAATTATTGTGTTCATCAGTCTTTCAACTGTTCAGTCTGACACTTAAAAGTGAAAACTGTAAGGAAGCTCAAAATGAAATAGCCTTTGTTGGCAATGTGAAAGAAATAATAATTCTGAAATGCAAGGCTGATGCAAACCTAAAAATACAATATTGCAGGACAGACTTCAAAGAGAGTTCTTTCCTCAGTCCACTAGTAAATGACAAAGTGTTCCAATATTTTAAATTTCCTAAGTTTTCCTTATTTTTGTTCATAAGTCTTTTTACTTCTGTGCTTCAAGAATCATGATATACATCTCTATTCATTAAAAAATATAATTTGAGATATTTAATAATTTTTCTGCTGTTCATTGATGACTTCTGTCTGGTCTTAAATTCACAACTGTTAATATTTCATTGAAAACCGCAGGGATTGTCACAGAAGAAAATGTAGAACAATGTAAAGTATTGGAGATATATTTCTCAAGACATTTGCACATCTTTTTCTCCCATGTGAATCTGTCTGCACAGAAAATGAGCTACAGTACAGCTTCATTTTTTGGTGAAGCTTGCGGAAGATCTGGAAAAAAAAAAAAAAAAATCAGATTTAAAGATTTTTCCAAAATCTGGATTAGTTCTATATGTAAGATAACAATATCCCCTTTTTTATAGACCTTATTTACACACAAAGTATATTGGTTTCATGAAAACTGTTTCAGGTAGAATGTCATCAAATGTCTATATGAAGAGACTTATTGAGGTTTCAAAGCCACTTGCTTTCACATTCAGAAGTACAAAGGGCTGGAGATCTGGTGTTGAGGTGCTGTGCAACTATTCTAATTTACATTCTGGACTATCTTTTTTTCAAACCTTTGACAGTGCCAAGGATCCAAATTGTGAATGAAATAACAATTAAGAAACTCTACTGACAAAGTAAAAAGACTGCTTCTTACTGAAAGATCAAACGGGGAATCGATACAGTTTGGGCTAGAGTTGAAGCTAATGCTAGTGGGTTTTGTAACCTTTTTTGTGGACATGGAAATGCTTTATAAACTTTAGGCTCTAATCTAAAGTAGATTAACAGATGGTAAATTAAGAAGAATAAAAAGAATGGGTTATAAATGAGGGTTCAAGAGGCAGTAACATTTTCACCAACAGCATGATCGTAGAATGGGATCAGACAAACTTGAGAAGAACATAAGAGTTAGACTCAAAATTAGTTTTCTTGGAGACAGAGTGATGCACTACTTGCATCCATTTTTCTTATTTTTAGTACGGTGGTTTACATTAACTATTAGAAGGACTTGCCCTGTAGCAAGTGTCTCTGACAATGACCCCTCTTTTATACTAACATTCTCATCTGCAGATAAAAGAATGTCCTCATTTTCTTCTGTCAGAATCTTGGACAAAGTTTACCTCTAAAAGACTTGCTATTTGTCTTGTTTCTCAAATACTTTAAACCTCTACATTGCAATATTTAAATTATTCTTCTATATTCGTTGCAGGAAGAAGCCTATCTGAAAGCAGTTCTCAAACAAATGAGACCTGGACTACATCTGCCAGTATTTAAATGATTATATTACTCCTATATGTTTTGGGAAAACAGAGAAGCATGGATAAGTTTTGTTGTCTAACTGTTGTCAAATTTACATTCTCAGTCAGTTGGAACGGAGGATAAAGGGTGATAGTCACCCAGGTAACACTTGCAAATTCTCTTTTTACAATGTGTCAGTAAGAGACATCTGTCTGAAGCTACCTAACATGTAAGTCCATTGGCAGCTTATACCCACAATCTAATTCAAAAAAGCAATAAAACATGAAGAGAGTAGTCCTGTGTGGGACAACATATCTGTCTGACATCCAACACCATACTGAAGTCCGAGTTCAAGATGGAACCACTACACATAAGGGTCAGACCACCATCCAGGACTGGGACACATCATATAATTCAAGCAAGTGTCTTGTTCTGCTTGACAAGTTCATGGCACTGGTCACAAGTGAACAGGAGAGTCTGGGCACTTGGTTGACGTGAATGTGAAGTGTATGAGTAGAATCACATGATAAGCCTCATGAAGATTAAAAGAAGCAAACACAAAGTCCTGCACCTAGGGAGGAATGAACCCATGCACCAGTACATGCTTGGGCAAACAGCTGGAAAACAGATTTTCAGAAAAGGCCCTGTTGGTCTTGAAGGACAACAAGTTGAACATGAGTCAGCAATATACTTCTGTGATAAAGAACGTGAACAGCACCCTGGGTTCTCTCAGCAACAATGTAGATAGCAGGTGCGGGGGAGCAATTCTTCCTCTCACCACTGGGGAGACCCCATTGGAGTGCTCTGTCCAGTTCTGGGCTCCCCAGTAGAAGAGACACAGAGATAGTGGAACAAGGCCAGCAAAAGGTCATGAAGATGATTAAGGGACTGAAGCATGTTTCATAGAAGGAAAGACTTAAGAGCTGGGACTGCTTAGTCCAAAGAGAAGGCGTCTCAGGGGGAATCTCATAAATGTATGCAAATATCTGATGAGGGGAAGTCAAAAATAGAAGCAAGGCTCTTCTCAGTGGTGCTGAATAGAATGAGAGAACAAGGGGAAATGGGCACAAATTAAAATACATAAAATTCCATTTAAACGTAAGAAAAGCTTTTTCAATGTTAGGAGGTTTGAGCCTTGGAACATATTGCTCAGGCAAGATGTGGAGTGTCCATCCTTGGAGATATTCAAAACCTGACTCAACACAACCCTGAGCAATCTATCATGGATGAGTCTGCTCTAAGCAGGAGGGCTGGACTAGGTGATCTCCAGAGATGTCTTCCAAACTCAAAGATTCTGTGATTCTATGAACAGAAATACAATAGATTTTTATCTCAAATAGGAACTACCATCCACTTGCTTATCCTGCTTATAAATAACTTTTAGGTTATACATCGCAGTGTGGTGTAGCCTGGCTCTTGCAGCTGCCCTACACAAAATCTTTCATGACAGTATTCCATAATTAATTTTCAGAAACAGTCTTTTACAATAAGTGTTCTTTAGTTTGTCTTTCTGAAAGCATTTCCTAAAGAATTCTCTTAGATTTGAAGTCATGCCTGAAGGAATGTGAAATTTAATAAATCTTACAAAATTGCATTGCAGATTGCATTGCTTATGAAATTCAATTACTCGTAAGCTTCTTATTTCTATCCAATTTTTACCTCTGTCTAGTACAGGACTTTACAAACTTGCTTTGTTTGCAGACATAGTATCAGGGTTCCTCCAAGCCACAAACATATTAAGGTTGATTTTACTTGTACAGGCAGCTTTTGTGCATTCTGTTTTGTGAACAAAATCCACAGGAAGAATTCTTATCTAACATCTGCTATCTACACTAGTTTTACAAGAACTATTGTCAATAGTGTAAGAAAAGCTAAACTATTAATCAGACTTGGATGAGGATTGAGTCAATTTATACAAACTCAGGACTTTCTTTTCCAACAGCTGATAAAATGTTTTGCTTCAGCATAAGAATTGAAACAAAAGCTGGAAAAATAAACAGAAAATTCTCTTGCGAATGTTGGTAAACCTGTTTTATCTGTACCCTACTAAATTATCTTTGGCTCTAAATCTTGTATACAAGCCCTCAAGTGAGCAATGACACAACGAGCCCATGTTTGCACTGACAGATTATCCATGCAATCCAGATGATGTTCCCCAAAAGAAGAAAAAAATAATTTGAATATGATCAAAATAGGAGACTCAGAAACAAAGTTGTACAAATACAAAAAAAAAAAAAAAAAAGGTTAAAGAGGGCAATCTATCAAACTCCTTTCAAGCTTAGTCTACATATTACATTAATTTCTATGGTTACTTTATTGTTCCTGTCACCCATTATGAATCCACCCTGTGGTCATTTATTCCTTTTAAGGAGTTTTATTTCTATTTTATTTGAATTATCCACACATATTTTGGCACATTAGAAATCAGTCTTGACTGTAAGCCACAGATCAGTTATGTTTTGAGCAACTATTCCTCAGCTGATGGTAGCATATTTGTTAGTCGTTACAACTATATCCCTTTATTTTTTCTTCAAAAAAAATGAGGTTGCCATGATCATTCTAATTGAGAACTGTTGATGTTTATTGTCCATAATTTTTGTAATAAATGAAAAAGAGAAAACCTCAAGGAAAATTAAGAGGAAAACTCATTGCTACTAATAATATATTAAACTGACACTGAACTGTCCCCAGAATAAATAAATAAATAAACCCCCAAAAAAACGAAAAACAAAACCAACTTATATATTTTTCCTTGAGAAACCTGTGAATACATTTACAAGTCAGCAGCAACTTTGATATGCAGTAGGACATTCCTTCTAAAGCTGTATTTTGCTTCAGAGCTGTGAAAAAGAATGAAAAAAATAAGTTCATTTTAAAAGCCATCATGGAAAATATTATTTTGCAAGTCAAAGGATGTAAAAGAAGTCATGGAAAAAATTTTGTACAAATCCTAAATGCAAACTATTAAACAAAATTTTCAAATGTTAATAAAGCTGGGATTTACCAGATATATGCACTTTTTGAAAATGTGCATACCAACTTTTACAATTATTTCCCTCTTTTATAAATAGTATTTTTGTAATAGCTGTTTGACTTCTCCCTGCGTAGGAAATTGGATGTCATTTTCCTCATCACTGAACTGTATTGCATAGTTGCCATCTTCCCATTTCTTGCTTTGAACAGGATGTGTCAGGACACCATTTCCTTCCTCCCATTTTAAGCACCTGGGCTGACAAAACAGTATTCGCACTATCTTATGCTAGAAAAACAACTTCAAAGAATAGTGTAGAAAGAAAACTGAGTATTCAGTAGGATCACATTCTCAGCCATTACAGAGGACAGGAATATTGTGGGAGAGTAATTGCTCCCTCATGTTTGTTTGTTTTTTTTTTTGCGGGCTGATAGCTGGGTCTACTTTAAGACATTCTACATGACGAAATGGCATCATTTGACTAGTACTCCATGAATTCAGTTGCAGAGTCACTGTAGTTACATCAAGGTTTCAAGAAGCCTTTCTGACTGAGTTTATGACAAACATACCTACTTCAGCAAATAAAGTGAGGCAGGGAAAAACATGAGCAAATATGAATAAATGAGCAGTACAAAAAAAACCCACACCAAACCAAAACCAAAATAAAACAAATTAATAATAATAATAATAATAATAATAATAATAATAATAATAATAATAATAAACCGCAAACCCACAAAAACAACAGGGAAAAAAAAAAAAACAAAACAAAACAAAAGCAAACCTCACCCAATCAAACCAAACCAAACCAAACCATACCAAACCAAACCAAACCAAACCAAACCAAACCAAACCAAACCAAACCAAACCAAACCTAACCAAACCAAACCTAACAAAACCAAACCAAACCTAATCACAAACAAACAAACAAACAAACACCAAACCAGCACGTGAAATTACCTGGACAAAATTCTTCCTGACACAGACTGTGTCAGTCTCATTTAGTTAATGTCATTTTTAGTGAATGAGAAATAATTTAGAAAGCAACTATGAACTATTTAAAACATTGTCACTCAGAAATTGAGACAAAGTCATTATTGGATCTTTACTGAGCTTGGATTTGGGGCAAATTTTTACTTATGAGACTTTTGCTGAAATCGATGTCAGTTTATGTGTTCTTGATTGAGCTAAACTGCTGTTGCATATGTTTTGAGATGTGGCAGGTATCAGGAAGACACTACATTTTGGACCATGATTTCCACAGGCGCTTAAAAATAGTGGTTGTATCCACAGCAAGATTAATAGACTTGACATTGCTTCCCAATTTAAACATTAAAAAAAAAAAAAAAGTAAACCTTTTAAAATTACTTGGTTATAAGACAACTTGAAAGAAGTGCTTAGAGGCAGAGCATAAAGTCTTATCTATTGAGGAAAAATAATTTAAAAATGCAAAAGATCCAGAAACATAATAATAACTTTATCTGATTATATATCTGAAATTTGCTTCTCACTAGTTTTCTTGGAGACATACTTGTCTAACAATTTCTTTTTCATCCAGGGAGAAATGTCAATCCGAACTAGCATTGCATAAGTGTCACTCAAGCAGTGAAGCAGACAAAAGAGGTTATGTGAAGCCATGTTCCTTCCCCAAACACAAGACATTCTTTCTTTCATCTGCCTAGTCTTCAGATATTTTCATTCCCACCTTATTTGAAGATATTTATTTTTGTTTGACTTCAACTGTGTAATCCCCAGCAGTATAGATTTATGATTTAGACTTCAAAGTTTTGCTCTTCCATCCAAAACCAGCCCTTTTTTATGTGTAGGTGTGGTGCAAGAAGTAGGAGAATTAGACTGATGATTTGTCTGAAAGTTTGAATTTTCCATTTAGATTGTGTTCAAGTGCTGGCAGGTTTCTGCAGATTATTAAATATTGGCACAAGAACAGTAGATGCCTAGAGTGCTGCTGTCATGTGAAGGTGGAAGGTTGACACGAGGACCAGAATTAAAGCTCAAATATTGTCAGTGATGTCACTACAATTTTTAAAATGATGTGAGGGGGAGAAAGTAGGTGCCCTGAACTCATAACAAATGCCAGACAGCTAGAAAGTTTGAGAAAATGATGCATAAACAAAGCCCAGAGACAAATGGTGCTCTAGTTCAAAGCTGAGCCTGTAGTGATTTCCTGCCTTAAAAGCTTAGCCTTTATATCGCCAAATTTGTTAAAACCAACATGAATTTCTTTCATATGGATAGAAAAACATATCAATGTCAAATCTGTCTGTGTCAGTTTCAAAAAGTTTACCTTCGAGTCCTCTGCTCCTTGTTCTTAATAGATTAGGAATTTACCTACAAGTGATTTATGCTTGACTGCCCTCACTCTGTCATTGGTTATTATCCTCTACTGTCCAAAGAATCTTTTGAAATAATTCCTTATACCACTCTCCATTTGCATATGGGTGTTCTGTCCCTCCCTTAATCTTTTCACGATTTCTTCTTAAAAATTTTTTGTTTTCATTTGCTTTGGTTTATTTTTTCATCTAGGTTATGCTTATGTTTATATGGTTTCACAGTAAAATTTGGAATTATGCTTTTCAAGAGAAGATAAACATGCTGTTGTTGAAGTGAGAAAGCAGAGGAAGAGAATGACATACTGAGTAGTGAGAGGAAGAGAATGAGATGATATCTTCTTAAACTTTTACCTAAATAGAACTTGCTGTCCTACTTCATGTTGTAGGGGACAGACATTGGATTGTGGTAAGTACAAACAAATGTGATCGGATTTTCAATCCATCAAAAGTTGTGGGGTTTTTTTGATTGTTTTAGTACTGGAGTTAGGTTAGGTTATGATTGGACTCGGTGATCCTGAGGGTCTCTTCCGACCAAAATGATTCTATGATTCTATGACAGTATCTAAACAAAACATGTAACGTACCATGGCCATTTTCTAAATCTCTGTAGTCTGAGGCTCTAAACAGTTATTTTGCTTTGGCTACATCTAGAGATATTGCGAAGAATAATCCTCCATTATAGATAATGTCCTAGTTCTTGTTGCCCCATAAGGAGATAAGTTAGGGTATTCCTGTCAAGGAACTGGAAGAGGAGGTTGGTGCAACTGGAACAGATTACTAAATGTCAGGCTGGCAGTAGGAGGGGAGAGGACAGTAGTGGTCTTCTCTCTGGAATTATGAGTCTCCTATTATTCAAGAATTATCATTTGTGATTGGTTAGAGTATAGTTATCTTGAATACAACTCATGTGGTATGAGAACACATCAGGAAGTTAATTTGGTTTTGGATTAGTTCTTGAATTCTTATGCTACTATTAAAATGTGGACAGTATCTGTAACTCCTTGGTTATAACACTGTAGTCCTAAAACTTCCATTATGCTATTTCAATAAATGTCTAATGCAGCATTAGCTGAAAAAAAGTACACAAAGCACAGCTCATTCAGAGCATCTGTTAAAATAAATTGTAATACAAAATACCTGAAAAAAATTGTTCAGGTATTCATTGAATCTTAATGAGGGACAGATTTTCAGAATTAGGAGCAAGCAGAAGAATACATGTGTTCTTCTCTGGCACAAGTTAAGACCCAAATGAATTCATATTACTGTTTCAGTGGGATTTATATTGAGACGTATATGTTAGCAAATTTTGCTATAACATAGTGGGATAGTGATTCAAAAAATATATAAACATTTATATATCCATCAGACTGCTTATTTTTTCTGATCTAGCAGCTGCAAACAAGATTTTCAAAATAAGAGCTAAAATAAATTATGTGAATTAATCTTTATTTTTAAATAATCTCATAATATAACATCATAGAATGTAATCTTCATCTGAGTTGCACTGCTTCCTTAGTGATAACCCAAGTTTACTTTGAAAATAATATCTATTTTGGACAGAGAAAAAAATTAGTATAAAATTGAACAAATAGATAAAAGTGAGATTCTCTGTATGTGTTATTTGAAAATCAGAGAGTACTAATTATGTACTGTAGCCAAAGAAAGAATTTAATTCACTAACTGTCACTTTATCTACTGGCATAATTCAACTCATAAAGCCAGAAAAAAATATGTAAATTTCCTGTTACCATTTATTTGTCCACTAATAGTACATTTTCTATTAAATTACATACTGATTTACATTGGCTGACCAGCATATAAAAAATAATTTCAATACTAATTGTTGGCTAAAGATTCCTGAAAAGATACTAAACATGATACATATTTTAGGAGTTACGAGATCCAGCACGTGCTTCTCAGGATGTTTTTTAGATTTCCAGTATGTGGTTTGATTCAGGAGCTGGTAGGCTTAAAGAGTCTCACTATAGTTCTTTAGTTTTTATTTTCTAAAATAAATTTTTGCCCAGGTAAACAGCTTATACAGATTCCTCAGTTATGTTGTTTTTCCCGTATTCATAGAATCATAGAATCATAGAATGCTAGGGATTGGAAGGGACCTCGAAAGATCATCTAGCCCAATCCCCTTGCTGGAGCAGGAACACCTAGATGAGGCTACACAGGAATGTGTCCAGGCGGGTTTTGAATGTCTCCAGAGTAGGAGACAACCTCCCTGGACAGCCTGTTTCAGTGTTCTGTCACCCCCACTGAGAAGAAGTTTCTTCTCAAATTTAAGTGGAACCTTTTGTGTTCCACTTTGTACCCATTACCCCTTGTCCTGCCATTGTTTGTCACCGAGAAGAGCTTGGCTTCATCCTCATGACACTCACCCTGGATATATTTGTAAACTTTAATAAGGTCACCCCTCAGTCTCCTCTTCTCCAAGCTAAGGAGACCCAGTTCCTTCAGTCTTTCCTCGTAAGGGAGGTGCTCCACTCCCTTAATCATCTTGGTTGCCCTACACTGGACTCTCTCCAGCAGTTCTCTGTCCTTCTTGAACTGAGGGGCCCAGAACTGGATACAATATTCCAGGTGTCATCTCACCAGGGCAGAGTAGAGAGGAATGAGAACCTCTCTCAAACTACTAACCACCCCCCTTGTAATACACCCCAGGATGCCATTAGCCCTCTTGGTCACAAGGGCACAGTGCTGGCTCCTGATCATCCTGCTATCCACCAGGATCCCCAGGTCCCTTTCCCCTACACGGCTCTCTAATAGATCATTCCCCAACTTATACTGGAACCTGGGGTTGTTCCTGCCCAGATGCAATACTCTACACTTTCCCTTGTTATATTTCATTAAATTTTTCCATGCCCAACTCTCCAGCCCGTCAGGTCTCGCTGGATGGCAGCACAGGCTTCTGGCATGTCAGCCACTCCTCCCAGCTTGATGTCATCAGCAAACTTGCTGATAGTAGACTCTAGTCCCTCATCCAAGTCATTGATGAACATATTGAACAGTACTGGCCCCAGCACCAACCCTTGAGGTACTCCACTAGATACAGGCCTCCAACTAGACTCCGCCCCATTGACCACAACTCTCTGACTTCTTCCCTTCAGCCAGTTCGCAGTCCACCTCACTACCTGATCATCCAGACCACACTTCCTCAGTTTAGCTGTGAGAATGCTGTGGGAGACTGTGTCAAATGCTTTACTGAAGTCAAGGTAGACCACATGCACCACCCTGCCATCATCTATCCACCTCGTTATGTCTTCATAAAAGGCTATGAGGTTGGTCAAGCACGACTTCTCCTTGGTGAAGCCATGTTGACTGCCCCTAATGACCCTCTTATCTCTAATATGCCTTGAGATCGCACCAAGGATAAGTCGTTCCATTACTTTCCCAGGGATGGAGGTGAGGCTGACCGATCTATAATTACCCGGGTCTTCCTTCTCGCCCTTTTTGAAGACTAGGGTGACGTTAGCTTTCCTCCAGTCCTCAGGCACCTCTCCCGTCTCCCAAGACTTGGCAAAGATGATGGAGAGTGGTCCAGCAATGACGTCAGCCAGTTCCCTCAGCACCCACAGGTGCATCCCATCTGAGCCCACGGATTTATGAATGTGTAGATTGCCTAATTGTTCCTTAACCCAGTTCTCATCAACCAAAACAAATTCTTGCACCACCCTGACTTCCTCTGGGGCCTCAGGGGTACGGGGCTCCTCAGGACAGCCTCCGGCAGAGTAGACAGAAACAAAGAAGGCATTCAGTAACTCTGCCTTCTCTGTATCTTCTGTCACCAGGGCACCCATCTCATTCATCAGTGGGCCTACATTGCCTCTGGCGTTAGTTTTATCTGCTACGTATTTGAAAAAGCTCTTTCTGTTGTCCTTGACCCCTCGTGCCAGCTTTAATTCTAACGAGGCCTTAGCTTTCCTAGTTGCCTCCCTACCTCCCCTGACGGCAGCCTTATATTCTTACCAAGTGGCCAGCCCCTCCTTCCATGATCTGTAAACTCTCGTCTTCCACCTGAGCTTACCCAGCAGTTCCCTGTTTAACCACGCAGGTCTCCTGGCTCCCTTCCTTGACTTCCTACGTGTCGGGATTCTCTGATCTTGAGCTTGGTAGAAGAAATCCCTGAATATTAACCAACTATCTTGGGCCCCTTTATCTTCAAGCAGCCTTGCCCATGGGATTTTCTCTAGCAATTGCTTGAAAAGGCCAAAGTTCACCCTGCTGAAGTCCAGGGTTGCAATTCTGCTTACTACCCTGTTCCTGCCGCACAAGATCCTGAACTCCACCATTTCATGGTCGCTGCAACCAAGGTAGCCCTCAACCTTTACCGCTTCAACCAGACCCTCCTTGTTAGTGAGGATGAGGTCCAGCAGTGCACCTCTTCTAATCGGCTCCTCCACCATTTGCTTCAGAAAGTTATCGTCAATGCACTGGAGGAACCTCCTGGGCTGCGGCTGGCTGGCTGAGTAGTCCTTCCAGCAAACATCAGGGAAGTTAAAATCCCCCACCACAACCAGGGCCTGTGATTGTGAGGCTGCTCTCAGCTGCCTGTAAAAGGCCTCATCAGCTTCCTGACCTTGATCTGGTGATCTGTAATAGACACCCACAACAGTGTCTCCCCTGCCAGCCTGCCCCTTAATTCTCACCCATACACTCTCAACTTGCTCCTCATCTGTGCCTGGACAATACTCAATACATTGTAGTTGCTCTCTCACATAAAGAGCAACTCCACCACCTCACCTGGCTGTCCTGTCTTTCCTGAAGAGGACATAGCCATCCATGACCACGTTCCAGTCCTGTGAGCTGTCCCACCATGTCTCTGTAATTGCCACCAGATCATAATCTCCTGCCCGAACACAGGTTTCTAGCTCCTCCTGCTTGTTCCCCATGCTGCATGCATTGGTGTACAAGCATTTCAGGGAGCGAGCTGAGCATACTGATTCCACCCTAGGGGGATGGGAGGCCTCCCAGTCCCCATCAATTCTAGAATGCTGCCCCACTGATGCAAGCCCACCTAGAACCCCATCCCCCTTCAAGTCTAGTTTAAAGCTCTCCAAATGAGCCCTGCTAATTCCTGACCCAGCATACTTTTGCCTCTGAGGGATAAACCATTCCCATGCATCCCTGTGTGGACTGGTGTCCTATAAATCCAGCCATTATCAAAGAATCCGAAGCCCTGCCTGTAGCACCACTCTCGAAGCCAATCGTTTGCAGATTGAATTCTTCTATTCCATCCCACGTTGTCACCCAAAACTGGAAGGAGTAATGAGAAAATCACTTGAGCTCCAGACTCTTTCACCATCCATCCCAGAGCCTTGAAGTCTTTCTTTATTCCCCTCATACTGTGGGATGCAGCCTCCTCCCCACCTGTCTGGAAGATCAGCAGTGGATAATGTTTCCATTATTTCAAACTGTAATAATTACTCGATTCTATGTTTTATGTCATTTTGTGCCAGGAGTTCTCGGTGAGGCTTCTACCAAGATCTAAGATGAAAAAAATAACAGATAAAAATCTGATTTCAAATAACTCAGTGAGATTTCATGGTATGGATCACAGTCTTGATGGTGTCACCTGAGAAAGAAGCGCACTTCGTTTAACTGTGAGCCTCCCATTTCCATAGAATGGAATGCCAGAGTAATGGTGAAAACAGAAGTTGCATTACAAATTGAAATTGCCTGAAGCCATAGATTGCACTCAAAGCTAGGGGGAGCATGAAAACGTTCCTGTGTCCTTTAGTATAAAAATAGCCCAAGTAATGTCCTATTGCCTTCAATGTTACATAGAATTCAGCATACAGTCATACTTTTAAAACCAAGTGTTAGAATTAACTTATCAGAAGTAGTGATGATAGAATCCTGAATTCTGATGTATAATAGTATAGTGCCTTACATTAGGGTTTTCATGTTTTTCTCAAGTGGAAAAAAGAGATTGTAAACTGAAAAAAAAAATAAATTACTTTCATTCTACATAAAAAAACTTCTCAGTGAAGGCTTGATTTCACAGCCTTTGATTTCTTGATATCATCAGATCTGAGAAGGATCAAAAGAAGTTACTTACTATGTACCTAAGAATAAATCTTGATAATTTTCTTATTTGTCACCTGTTTTTTGTACATTCCAGAAGAAGAATCATTGTAAAGCCTGGCAGTGAGATAGGCTTGTGAGCCACATTTTCAAGGCTGTAATTCAGAAACACATTTACCTGTGTATTGACAAGATCATTTCAGATGAGAGTTTCTGTAAAGCTGTATCAGTGAGACAATATATGAGGTTGATACACACTGAACCTTTTAACCTCTCAGCTTTTCTGTATTGATTATATCCACTATTATCTGTGTATACAATATCCCCAGATTAACAGGTACGAGTATATTTTATATTTTTTTCCTAGATAAAGGAAGTTAATATTGTTGCTGGAAAAAGCATAAGCATCTAATATCAATAGTAATTAAATTAACTTCATGTGAGTTACATCTGGACTAAATGAGCAGACGGTAAAGTGGATTGGAAAGGAGGTGAATGGATTTCAGGAAAGCCGAGAGGCTGCTGGTGAATGGCACAAAGACTGGTGGTGTACCCTAGCAGTCAATACTGAGTTCAGTACTGTTTTACATCTTTATTAGTGATGGGACAGAATAGACCTTCAGCAAGTTTGATGATGATACAAACTAGGTAGAGTGGCTGCTACACCAGAGGAACAGGCTGCAATCCAGAGGGGCTGGAGAAACGGGCTGACAAAGACCTCATGAAATTCAGCAAGGTGAAGTACAAGGTCCTACACCTAGGAAATAACAATCTCATACAGCAATATACACACAGCTGTAAAGCAGCTTGTTAGAAAAGGTACTAGGACTCCTGATAGACACTAACTTGAACACGAATATAAATAGCTGACGTGAAGGTGCAAATAAGACAGACGCAGGCTTTTTTTTCCGTGGTGCCCAGTGACAGGATCAGAGTCAATGGGCACAAGTTGAAACACAAAAAGTTTCTTCTGAACATCAGGAAACATTTCTTTACTGTAAGAGTGACAGAGCACTGGAACAGGTTGTCCAGAGACTCTGCAGGGTTTCAGTCCCCGGGTATATCCAAAAACCATCTGCACAAGGTCCTGAGCAATCATCTCCTGGTGGCCCTGTTTGATCAAGGGTGTTGGACCAGATGACTTGCAGAGACCCACCCCAACCTCAACCTTTCTGTCATTCTGTGTTTTAAAAAAGACTATAGGAATATGTATGTGTAAATTTATTGGTATTACTACTACATTTAAAAAAAATAAAAATATCGTTATGCTACTCCATGATATGGGTGAACTTTTCCCTCAGATTTGAAGTCATTTAAGTACACTCTTTTAGACGTTCATAATGGGACTAAGCAAACTCCGAGGTGCATAACTATTTGATGACCATACTTGGTGCTTCAGAGAACGTGGAAGTTACTTCTTTGTTTCTTGAAACAATTACTATAACTTTGTTTGCTTTTTCACCCGTCCCAGTCAGATGCTCTTGTCATTCACTGAAAAATATTCACTGCTCATGTTGCTACTTTCACTGAAATTTGTTCACAGCGTAACATCATGGTACATTTTCTTCTTCTTCTTGGTTTGATGGAGTAACACCAACTGACATCAGAATTTCAATCTGCAATTTGATGCTTTATCTGAGCTTCACAAAAAACTTCAATGATTAAATCTTGATAGAATGCTCTTGGCTATAAGTGTCCTTAACTGAAACTTTAAATTAACATGCATATAATGTAAATTAAATTCTAGTTAATATGAATGCAGTATTCACTCATCCAATATACTCAGAAGACAATTTAGACTCAATAAAAAAATAAAATTGTACTAATATATGTGGTTAGACACATCTGCTTATGAATGAATTACTACTTTGTCCCGTGGCAGAGTCTGATCTATACATAAAAGCAAATAAAAATAAAAAATAAATAAATAAAAAAACCCCAAACCTTGACTGCTATCAATACCATGTATAATGGCTAAAACTGTGGAAAATATTCATATTAGTACATATACATTTATCCAGCTTCTTCATTTTTACTGTTGCTCTTTTGCTTTACTGAAATATAGACAGGTTAGTTACAGTTCTTTCCTAAATTTTCTCCCTAAATCTTGTATATTCTCTACCAGCTATTATTTTCACTGCCTTTATTAATTCTTGGGTCACTGGAGTGGCAGTACCCAAGGAAAATGTAAATGACAGAGGTATCAGTGAAGGGAGAAAATATTCCTTTTTTCTTCTCTTATTTTTTCTTATTCTCCTTCCTCTTCCTCTTAATTTTTTTTCTTTTTTCCCTTCCCTCTTACTCTCCCTGTCCTTCTTCCTTCCCCTTTCCCTCTTCCTATTTCTCTTTGCCCTTTTAAAATTTTCTCAAGGCCATTCACAAAAACAAATCTTCACCTTTCTTCAAAGACAAGACAACACATTGGACTGCTGGAAGAACTGAAGTTACCACTAACCTCTTCATATTCCATCTGGTGCACAGGATATGTTTGTTTAAAAAATAAAAAAAAAAAAAAAAATCCAAATATATCTGTAGTGACATGCATATGTTCCACATAAAATCTTCCCAGATTTTATTTTGTTTCACCTAGCAAGTCAATGGAATGAAGAAATGAGAAGTGTGGTATAAGAGGTCCAAAAAAAAAAAAATTACCAGTGCTAAATCTCTGAAATAGCAAGGTAGATTTTACTCCACAATTGTAGCATTATATGATATCTTTATATTTTCACTGTATTTTCTTTGTAGTTTAAAGACTTTAAATACATGAACATTTATTGAGAAATAACGAGTTTAAGGGTGGCTTTTTAATGTGAAAACCATCCAGGAAAACTTGTTTGTATTTTCGTGTTTATTATGCAGGAAGATATAATGTGCTCCTAGACTACTGTCTCTGAGTCTCATTCAGTGACTCAAAAATCAAGGTTTTTCTTCTCTAATCACTGTTCGATGAGAGTAATCATTCAGTTCGCTGCTGCATATTTTTCCAGCTCAGAATGCCATGTCTTGAGTGACAAACTTTCTATTTCCTCTCTTCATCCATTTTCCATATATTTGCTCTCTTTTGCAAACAATTGTAGAGGCAAAGAGCTGATGAATAAGAAATCTGATCATTTACCGCCAATCATGTACCTTTTCCCTACCTGTTTAAGGCAAATTAAAAGGTTTTCAGGAGTCTGGTCTGTGTGGAGGGAGGTCCAGTGGAACCTGATTTTTTTATGCAATCCATTTTACCACATCAAATAACTGATAGATTTTCTTTACAATGCTGAACAAAATTTGTGTTTCATTAGTACATAATTTATGCATTAAGATTATTGGTAAAAATTTTTATTAGTTGTGAAAAAAACAAATATCTCCTAATTTGCACTAGCTCTTAAGTATAGTCTAATGCACTGATTTCATTAAAATGACAAGATAATTTTAGCTGAAACCTAGTTTAGACAACAGTCAATTGGTATGAAATTGCGCAGTTTTGCAATTGCAGTATTTTCACCAAAAAGCTGGAGAACTCTCTCTTAAACTTTCCGTGGCAGGCTGCTTGTCATAAAATTGAGTAAAATCTGTGCATGTTTTACTGCAGTGCTTGAAACTTCACAGCCTGACAGAAAATCTGGATAATTTACAACTGAGGAGATTCAGCTTAGAAATAGAGTGTGGTAGTGCATTAAACCTACTTAGTATGTGCTTTTGCAATGAAATCTTACCATTGCTCCTGTGGTTTTTTGTCCTTTGCTAGTCTTTATTGCTTTTTCCCTTGCCATTTCTTCAGGAAAGAAAAAAAAATCCAAACCAAACAAAACCAAAGACAATAAAACCAGTATCTTGTGATAGATAACATTTATGATGCTTTGGTAATATACAGAATGCATATAGTGTGCCAGATATTGCACTCAATGTCAGGTGTATGTACCATATCATATTGTCCGTAATTATTTCACAGGACACATCAAACAACCAAAAGATAACTACCATGTCTAGTTTTCCCTTTCTACCCTTATAGATCCTTTTACTCTTTATAAATCTTTGTTCTTTTTCAGTTTCTACTTGCATTTTGTTGCAGCATGACTAAGGGAGATAATATTTACTTTCCTGGATGTTCCGTTTTGGTTTTATCACTTTTCCAGAAAAGGCAATATATATGACTGATAGGACTCTTCCACAATCAAAGTCCTGAGTAGAGGTCTTTAAATGTCTCAGCCACTTCAAACTGCATCAGGCTGAAGCTTGATAAATGAGCTGTCACCATAAATGTACTTTAAAAAAAAAAAGGCAAAAAACAAAAAACAAAGTCTCTAAAATTAAGAAGCTGTTTAAATATGTGGAGTATCAAACATCTAATTAGGAATTTCAGTTTACACATGCTTTTGATAAACTGTTGAAAAAAAGTCAGACAACCATTTCAGAAGTATCTTCAGTGTTTTTTGGTGTTGGTGGGTTTGTTTGTTTATTTGTTTGTTTGTTTTTGTTGTTTTTTGTTTGTTTTGGTTTGTTTTTTTAAGTACACATAGTTATTAACAAAAATATATGGAAAGTATAAATCTTTAAAATGTTGAAAAACATTTGGTAAAGTTTGCTTACATGACAATTGTATTTTCATTCTGCTAGCTGTCTATCCATTTAATTAATAGTGCACCTTACAACTTGAAAGGCAATGTTAGATTAAAAATTCATTGTTCCATTTAGCAGAGTTCAGGAAGGGCTAGTGAATTCCTTAGAAGCCTCATAAATTCAAATTCTTCTTCATGACCTCTGAGTGATGGCCTGAAGTTTGTCGCACTTGTTGTTTATAAAAGGAAAATATATTCAAACAAGTTTGAATTCCCTGAATGCTGCTGTTGTTGTTATGATCTTGTTAGGCATTTGGTGCTGATAATATGACTTTTCTCTGCATTATCAGAAGCTGCTTGTGTCTGATGCCTTAGAGATTCAAGATCTGCATATTCTAACAATGAATTTATTACATATACCCAAAACATTTTTCAAGAATCTATGCAAGTTTATACTGTTTTTAATTTTTCAGTGTGGAGCAGTAGACACCAGTTGCCTATAGTTTTATAATACACCCTTGAAGCAGCTGCTAGTATTTTTCAGAGGGCTATGGGATCATGCTATGCCTTGAGCTGTTGGGAAATATTTTACAACAGAAAGACTGAGCACTTCTTGAGCTCCTGAATATGACCTTGTAAATAGAAATTTTACTCAGAACAATAGCAAAGTACTCCAGGTGAGGAAAATGTCATATTTTCTTGTAAATAAAATTGGAGATGGCATTTAAACAACAAAGGAAAAAAATTGCTACTGAAGATAAAATATATATTTATTTATTTGTTCATGTTTTTGCTAAACGGTAAAAATTATTTCCTACATGGCATGTTAAATGGTAAATTTTACCTATGCTAAGACTGTTCATAGTACTCTCTATACATCTGGCTTCTTTAATCTCCCTTGAGATCTTCTCTCTTTGCCTCTCTAAGTAATTTCATACTATTTTCATGTTTTCAACTTTGTTGTTACCTTTGTCCTACAAATGGACAAAAAATTATTTTCTTACAGTTCTCTGAGCCAATTGATGGTAGACATACTTTTGTAACCAGCAGATGTTCTGCCCAGGGAAGAGAATATATGCTGTCAATATTTGAAGAACCATACTTTACTGAACAATTTGTGAAATCAAATTTCAGTATGCGGAACTAAAAGGAAGAGAAATAGCAAACATTGCAGCGTGGGTAAAAGGTTGTCCTTTGAGATGTTCAGAATAGCTCAGATGAAAGTCATGAGAGAAGTGTTGCTATTAACAAACAATGGTAACATACAATATACTCCGCAACAAATTTGTAAAGAAAAGTGAATTACCTTCCTTTCTGGATTTTATCTTCCATCATGTAAAACAAAGCAATGTAGTAATCCCATATTTTCCTTTTAAGTCAATGTCTTTTACATATAATAAAAAGAAAAAAAAAAATAGTGCAAAACCATAGAAAGTATTAAATAGTCTTGTCTATACAATATGTTATTTTAAATTAAAAGATCTTTATGATAGGCACTGAGAAAAGAATCTTAGCTATTTTGAGTTTTACTCAACAGAAAAAAAAAATATTTCTTTCAACTTTTCCATCAAAGTTTCATAATAAGACATAACATTTCTGAGAACCTTAATCTTAAATATAACATTTTCTAAGAGTTGAATAAACCATCTTTGGCTCTAAAAAACTGCAAACTAAGCCTGTTTGCAGGGTTTTTTGATAGTTAAACATACATAAGTTAAGGCATCAAGATTTTCATAATGCTTTGAATGACTTTATAATTCTCAGATCCTTTCAAAGTAATTTCTGTCTACAATTGTTGAGAGGTATCATGTTTATATGTATGTTTCTGGTGATGTATCTATTTTAAACTACATTCAACACAGAGAAAAACATCCTATTGGGCTATATTAAGGAAGTTTCTTTTCCCTAGGTTCCCCAATGCAGAGCCTCAGGCATGGCTTCCAGACATTCTTCTAAAACAAATAATTTATTCACAAGGCACAACATAGAGGAGCTCAAGTTGGGTATCTCCTGAAGAGGGACACTCAGAGATAAAAATCTTGGACAATTATACCCCCACAATCCAAACCCTCACCCCCCACAGATGACTCCAGGCCAACTGTAAAATTTGATTCTGGGGTCTCTTCATTCTTCATTACATCTCTTCATTCTCATAAGCTGGGCCATCAGCATCCTAACCTTCAATTACTATTTTGCAGCTGAAGCTGGAGAAAAATGTGGTTTTGGCAATATCCAAAATGTTCTTTCTGTTTCTTGTCTCCTGTTAGATGCCATTCTGTTCCTTATCTCCAGGGATGCAGCTGCCCCTATCTTCTGTCTTAAAGATTCTGATGCCTTTTTAACTTAACAAAGTAGAAAGTCTGAAAGCTCAAAATTTCACAGCTTGCAGAAATTATGCTAAACAAACTTACTTATGCTAAGCAAATATTATTTATACATATATAAACAGTTTCTAAACAAGTTCTATAAGAAGTAGTATACTGGTTAATTAAATAAACTAAGACAGTCTATTCCCTAACAGGCTATGAGGAATGGTAAAAGCTGAGATACAACAGAATCATAGAATATGTGGGGTTGTAAGAGACCTCTGTAAGGTATCTGGTCTTGCTGTCAGTTCAAAGTTGGGCTTTCTTCAAAATTAGATGAAGTTGGTCATGGTTTTGAATAGATGGGTTTCCAGTGATAGAGACTTCTCAGCCTTCTAAGTCAACCTGTTCAAGTGCTTAACAGCTCTCATTGTGATTATTTTACCCTTTGTAGCCAATGAGAATTTCACCTGCTTCACTCCTACACTTTATTGTTTTACTTTTGAAAAAAAAAATCTGTCTCTTTCATTTCTCTGACTTCTTTTTAAGATAGTGAGATACCATAATTTGCTTCACCCATTATCTTTCTCTTATCAAAGTTGAATAAATCTAATTCTTCTGTTTATAGGTACGATCTCTATCCTTCAGCCATCTCAGTGGTCTTCCTCCATACTCACTCCATTTTTTTTTATATTTGTCTTGCATTGGGGGTCCCAAACTGGACACAGTACTGCAGTTGTTAGCTTGTGAGTGTTGACTAGAAGGGAATTATCGTCTCCCATGACTTTCCAGATAAACTCCTCCTAATGCAGCCCACTATGTGGATAGCCCTCACTGGCACAAGTGTGCACAGTTGACTCAGGATCTGCTTCCTACTTTCTGTTCACCAGGACCCCTGGTGTTTTTTGCAGTTTTTCCTAAGCCAGTCATTTCCTGATATTGTTTCCCAGACTGAAGTTTCAAGCTGCGGACTTCATATTTGTATCTACTGATATAAATGGGCTATACAGGTATTTAAGAAAAATGATTCCTATGAATAATGAAATCAGATGATACAATAAAATAGTTGCTTGCTTTTGAATGTCATCCACTACGGTATTCCATAGTAATCTTTTCCAACACATCTTGGAAAAAAGAAAAATGTACCTGTGTACACACTAATGTCAGGCTTATGCAGTCTGGGTTGAATTCCAGTTCTAATTGACCTTTTGTTCTCAGGCACATAATTCCTCTTTGTATCTCAGTTCCAGGTACAAAATGTTGAACCCAGTATTTTATTCACTAGGGGTCTGTAAAGTTAAATTCACTGATGCATAGGAGGCAGTCAGACAATAGATTTCATGGATGAAATGCAAAAAACATTGCACAGAGAATAGTTATGCAAATAAGCTCCTATGCACCCATTTATCCATTACTCAAGCTCACAGGGATTTTCTAAAATATACACTTGCTCCTTAAAGAATATTGTCAATCTAAATTAAGAGTGAACCAGATTATTTTTATTGTGTAATTCAAATTTGAAATCCAAGTTTTTCACATTTTCTGCAAAAGTTCATTCAAATGGTATTGAATAATAGTAAAATTTGAATAAAATTAATTTAGTCTTCAGCCATGGCTAAATCAAAGGTGAATAAAACTAATCCCTTCTCTATTAAAAAAGGACAATCTTAGAAAATTTTAAACAGAGTTAATGACAACCAAATTTTCAGGAAGGAAAATGACAAAACTCAATGGATCGGTGATTCTTTTGTTATCATTTCCATATCAATAATTGACAGTACATGAAAGAAAGAAGTTATGACAACTTAAATTCAATAAGCCTTACAGGGATCCTACTGTAGAGGTAATTTATGTAGATGCAAATTTCTATCAATATCTACATGTGAATATGCACACTTATCTATTACATTAGAATTATTTATTCTACTTATCCAGTACATTTATCTCTTACAACATTCAGCACTTTTCTTTTGTATTCTTCTCTTGAAAACTGTTATTCAAGAAATATGACTTGAAATTTCTTGTTTCACTTCCCTTAAACTATGTAATACTTCTTGTATATCTGTGTGTGTGTATACACTGATGTAGGTAAAGATCTATTTGTCATATATGGTTTCTGACATCTCTGTTCAATTGTTTATAATAATCTCTTTTCAGGGAATTAGGGTTGGTCCTCAGGGAAATGTGAATTGATACTTTAGTGCAAAATGTCCATCAAGTGATGTTGCCAAGATTAATCTTTTTCTCCAAAGTTTTACTTATAAATCTGGATGCAGAATGTATGAGAGAAATGCTCACCATCAGATACACACCAAATCTGTCTTCTTGCTTTCCTAATTAGGTTCTCTACACATTTTGTTGTGATATGTAGATAGTGTACCTGATTTCTTGCAGTTCCCTCTTTAAATATGGTTCAGCAGCAGTGTCTTTCTAAGTAACTACTGCAGTCAGTCCTATATGCTTCATTAACTTAAATGTGGTGAGTATTTGAAATTTTAGGATGAAAAGAAGCCAGGAAAATCATTTAGGTATAGTGTATTTTGCCTAAGCAGTTTTCTGTGCATGGTTTAATGACTAAATCAAAGTAAATGGAAAGATAAATACTTAGCAGTCTTCTGGGTGACTTCCTATTATTTGCTTTGTGATCTTTTCGAGAAAGACATTTTTTATCACAATTGTATGCATTTTTAAGGTCAGGTCATACAAAAGATGTAGTCTACGAAACAGGAACATCTGAAGTTTTGAAACCAACTCCTAAAGAAGAGGGGAAGCGAAGACAAAAATTTTGAAATAGAATTTTAAAAAAACCCATAACAACAAAGAAAAAGCATTATAAACAAATCAAAACAGATGGTAAAACAAAAAGATGTTACTGTGTAAAAAAGGGAGGTAAAATCTCCAAGCAAACCACAGACGGAATGCTAAATTCATTTTAAAATATAGAATTGCACAGAGTTATGTCTAATCATGTATAATGTCCAAATAGACGACATCCAGAAAATTAGTAGACAGATGATGCCAAGTCCAGAACTACATAATAATAAATAGAAAGTAAAAAAGTGGTTATTATTTATTTTTTTCCAAATATAAATGAAGTAGAGCAAAACATCCATATTGCATGTGTATTTTAACTGATCTATAAATAATAAGAAAATGTAATGAAGCAACAGGTCATTACTATATGAAAGAAACATAGAAAATTCAGGTATGCATTTTCAGGAAAAATTGTTTGCTTATTATTACTTCTAAATTCAGATAAAGCAACAGATCCCCCCTATTTTCTCTGTCTTTTACAGAGTGGCATAGAGCACAAATGTTTGGTGTTGTTCTTAGAGCTAATTCTTGTGGAAAAATGTGTTCTCTTTACAAAAGTGGTGGTTTTTTTTTTTTTTAAACTAATCATTTTCTAGAGTACTTTTCTCTTGATATCAGACCAGATAATATAAAAATATCTAACACCTCAGTGCCTTTTAAAACATGGACTCTTTTTTTACACAGTCACTGACTGCAATATCAGAATATCTGAATTATTCAGGCTAAGAGGGATCTCAGCAGGTCTCTAGTCCAACCTCTTGTTCAAGCAAGCTCTGCTATTAGAGCAGACTAGGATACTCAGGTAGATCATGGAAACCTTCAACAACAGAGATATCAGAGTTTCTCTAGACAACCTCTTTCAGTGTTTCAGTGGTGAAAATGTTTTTCCTTATAAGTCAGACTGCTTCTATTTAAATTTGTGACCGCTATCACTCCTCCTGCCCTACACCTCAGTATAACCTGGCTCTGCCTTCTCAGCAACTTCGTCATAGGTACTGACAGGGTGGTGTTAAGTACACCAAAGGCTGACCAAGCTCAGATTCCCCAACAGTTACTGAGATGTTAAATACTCTAGCGCTGACCAGCCTAGGGGCCCTCTGTTCAACTGACTACACTTTATTTCTTGTACTGGAAGCCAAAACTGGATGCAATATTCAAGATGTGGTCTGTATCTGAGCAGATTTTTGTGATGTGAGAACAATTATTTCTATAAGCATCTCAGCATTACGTAGCTTGCAACTCCAACCTGCTAGCACAGAAATACATTCAATAAACACCTGCTATTATTTTAATATAATTCAAACCTAAGTCAAATCCATGTGAAATACATCTTTCTGTAATCATAGGTCTAGAAATTCAGCCAGTCTGGCTCCTCACAGTACATTTCTCTGGGACAACACAACTTTTGTCTTGAGAAAGCCCTATGCAGAAAAACAAACAAACAACATTTTTTAGGAAAGGGCATCACTTATATCTGATCACTATCAAATCATCTGTGTTCTGGAGAGACAGGAGCTGAAAGTTACAGAATATTGGGTACTTTATGCTCACTTTATCTTACACCTGTAATCAGCGTCACTTACTTATAATGAGGAACCATGTGGAAAAGAAGAAAGGTAACATGATTATTTCAAACAGATTACAACATTGAAATTCCCCCTATTCTTAAGAATAATACTTGAAAAAAATCCAGAAATGCCAAAGAAAAACCTGATGTATATCTGCAGTATTATAAATCACCTTAGGATGTCAATTTAAACATTTTTAGTGCCTTGTTACTCCAAGATGTTAAAGCCTTACTGCAAAGCATTCACTGCCTTTTTAATTTTGGTTTAAGTCTTTATTTTGCAAGGACCAATTTTATATAATAGAAGAATCTGAATATTAGGAAAGTAGAAAAAAAAGCAACCTGAATTTAAATAAAATAAAATGTATACGAATTAAAACCAGAAAAAGGCTCACTTTCTGTATTTACAGGGGACACTGGTATTGCAAAAATCCCTGATTTACCCAACTGGGAAAAGAAGTCACTTTGAGCACTGAAAGGTTTTTTTTCTATTTTGACCAGACTAGACTAGACTAGTAAGATGGTAAGAAGTTACTTTAAGAAAAACTTTTCGTAGAGCTGATATAGCTGGCCTTTTGAAAACAGTCATACAAAGTATGATGCAGGTTAAAACTATCTGGTAGTCATGAACACAAATAAATTAATTTTTCAGTAATTCACAGGTGCTCAAGCATTTTCCTGCTTTTAATAGCTGATTCAAAGGACAGTCTCATATTTTGGTTATTTTTCCCCTTGAAACATTCTAATAGAATGGCATCATAAGATTATGTGAGCAAAGTATTGAGAAAAATTGTCATGCAGTCATAGATTTGTGGATTTATATATATGTATATATATATATATATATGTATACATATATATTTTTAATCTGGTCAGTTCCTTGTTCTGATTTAGAGTATAATGATTTGTGCTGGCAAAAATGAGAGGCTGACTATCAAAGAGAAGGGACATCAGTACTGCCACCAGAACTTCTTACTACCCTTTCTAGCAGACAGGATGTCAAGTTTCCTAATGGTGGTTGTGGCAGTTAGATACCATCTGCCTTGAACAAAATAGGCTGAATTGTCAATAATTTAAGGGTGTTTTGATGAGTCCACAGGGCTGAACTGTGAACCCTGATTAACTGCTTGGGCCAAAAAGGGGATTGACAAGAATCTGAAATGTTGACTGCAGACATCACTACAACTTGTTGTTTCTCCTGAACTGGGGTAACTGTTCCTGTTAGTTTCAGTGTTTCCATGTAAACAGAAAGTGACAGAAAAAGTGTTGTTACTCCCTGAAAGAACCCTCTTCTCCATCTTCTTCCTTCTGTTCACATACATTCAGGTGTTTTTTCCCCACAATAACTCACTAATCTTTTTATTTGCACTCTTTTTTCTTTTTTAGTAACACATCTACATTTTCCATTCATGTCTAGCATTTGAGTATAATTATAAACATTGTTTATGAGAGATCAGTGGATTAAGATCACCTAGATTATTTCATACATAGCAACAAACAGCCCTCACGCTGGGCACTTTTACTATATACTTAATTGATTTTCAGCTGGACCTCACAGCACAGTGCTCATAACATATGACTAATGGTTATTTCAGTATATAGCTGTTGATACAAAGCTTCTGGAAATGAACTATAAGTTTGAAAATTTTAAAACCATTATATTGTTGTTGTTCTACTGTCTACAATGCATTAGAAAAGCAGCCTTTAAGGATATTTTACCCTGCCAAGTATCAGGAGTTTTCTCTCATTAACAATAGGAAATAAACTGACTTGAAAGATAGAGAATGTTTTGGCTAGGATGTGCCTTTTTGTTGCCAAAATAAAAAGATGGAAAGTAATGTAAGCTGAAAGAATGAAAGTAATTTGGTTATTACAATTATATATAAAAGGAGACTGAATAGAAGTTTTTTTTTTCTAATGTACTTATTTACTTTTCTGACAGTCTAAATTAACATCACCTCTAATCAGGTCATACACCTTCAGTCTGTGAAGCATTAATGTTTGAGGATCCAACAATGACCAGTCACAAAAATACCCATGGATAGCTCTGTGGAAGTCAATTCATAAAAATGGTGTTACCAGGCTGACAATCAGATCCTTGGAGCAGATGTTTTGCGTCCTGAGGGCTTCTGTGCTCTTCCCTCTTTGGATGGCTGCAAATCAGAGAAACTGGCTTAATCTGGTATTTGGGCTCTGTACTGAAGCCATTAATGTACTTTGAGTATTATTTCATGGAGAAAATTAATAACGATACTTACTCTGAGAGGTTTTTTGTGGAAGAAATACAGAGTGGCACCTTCACTGTGGTCTTCTGTGATGTTTTCTCCCTCATTACAGTAACTCAGTTCCTGAGATCAGCTGATCAGAGGCAGCTCGGCAAGTCCTGATTAAGCGATATCTTCGAGGCACAGAGAAGCCTTTTTTTTTTTTTTTTTCTCTCAATCGAGTACTTTTGTTCTCGAGAGACCCGGCAGCGCCCGGCAGCCCTCTCAAGAGCAGCTGATGTGGAGTGGGCGTTATCGTGACGAGGGTGATCACTCCCCGGCCCCTCGTCTTGAAAAAGCCTCCGGGTGCTAGAAGGGGCAATCGGCTTGTGACACGAGTGAGTAACACCCACGCTGTGCTGCAACAGCAGGTGTGGTAACTCGTGCACTAGGGTGTAGAGGTTGTCACCTTTTACTAGTTAGACTCTCACCTACTGCCAGTGTTGCATACGGTTGCTGACCATGGTCTTGACCAGAAAGAGGGCTTGTCTGAAGACTGTAGCAACTCAGACAGACTGCCTGCCCTGAACCGTGGCTATTCAGGTTTCTGGCTGCAGGGAGTGCCAGAGCATGCTGCTGCCGGATGACGATGGCCAGCATCCCACATGTGTGAGGTGTGAGCAGGTGCAAGATCTGCTCTACATGATTGCGAAGCTTAAGGAGGAGATTGAGATGCTGAGGACCATCACGGAGTGTGAAAAGGAAATCGACTGGTGGAGTTACTCCCTGATGTGCTACTCAGAGAGGCTCCAGGGGGATAGTCCCCAAAAGGTGATGAACCCCTTGCCCTGTCAGGCAGAGGGAGAAGACCTGAGACAGCCCCTGCCCTGTCGCTGTCGAGCAGAGATAGAGGATGGAAAAGATGATGAGGGTTGGAAGCTAGTTCCAGTTCGGGGCTGTGGGCAACCCCCTTCCCTACCTGTTTTGCTTCCCCAGCTGCCCCTTTGTAATAGATTTGAGGCCCTGGATCTTGAAGAAAAGGTAGGTGAGGGTGTAGTGCAAGGCCCACCTATGAGGTCACATAGAAAGAGGCAGTTGACCCCACACCTCAAGACCGCCTCAGGTAAGAAAGAAAGAAGGGTAATTGTAGTAGGTAATTCCCTTCTGAGAGGGATGGAGGGCTCAATCTGCAGAGTTGACCCTCATCGTAGGGAAGTGTGCAGTCTACCTGGAGCCCGAATCAGGGACATCACCAGGATGCTCCCCAACCTGGTGCACCCGACAGACTACTACCCACTGCTGATCTTCCAGACAGATGGGGAGGAAGCTGCATCCTGCAGTCTGACGGGAATGAAAAAAGATTTGAAGGCCTTGGGAAGGATGCTAAAAGTGTCTGGGGCTCAAGTGATTTTCTCTTCCCTCCTTCCGGTTTTGGGTGATGATGTGGGAGGGAATAGAAAAATCCAGTCCCTAAACAATTGGCTACAGGACTGGTGCTGCAGGTAGGGCTTTGGGTACTTTAATAATGGCCGGTTTTACAAGACACCAGTCCAAACAGTGATAGATGGCAAAGGTTTATCTCGCAGGGGCAAAAGGATGCTGGGACAGGAATTAGCAGGACTCATTTGGAGAGCTTTAAACTAGATTTGAAGGTGGATGGGGTTGTAGCCGGGCTTGCATCAGTAGGGCGTCACTCCAGAGTTCATGAGGGTTGGGAGGCCCCCAGTACCCCTGAGGTGAAATCGGAGTGCTCAGCTCACTCTCTGAAATGCCTGTACACCAATGTGGGCAGCATGGGGAATAAGCAGGAGGAGTTAGAAACCTGTGTTATGGTGGGAGATTATGATCTGGTGGCAATTACAGAGACATGGTGGGACAGCACACATGACTGGAATGTGATCATGAATGGCTATGTCCTTTTCAGGAAAGACAGGCCAGCAAGGCATGGTGGTGGAGTTGCTCTTTATGTGAGAGAGCAACTACAATGTATTGAGTATTGTCCAAGCATGGATGAGGAGCAAGTTGAGAGTCTGTGGGTGAAAGTTAAGGGGCAGGCTGGCAAGGGTGATACTATTGTGGGCATCTATTACAGGCCACCAGATCAGGGTAAGGAAGCTGATGAGGCCTTCTACAGACAGCTGGGAGCAGCCTCACAATCACTGGCCCTGGTTGGATGTTTATTGGAAGGACTACTCAGCCAGCCAGCCACAGCCCAGGAGGTTCCTCCAGTGCATTGACGATAACTTTCTGAAGCAAATGGTGGAGGAGTCGACTAGAAGAGGTGCATTGCTGGACCTCATCCTCACTAACAAGGAGGGTCTGGTTGAAGCGGTAAAGGTTGAGGACTGCCTTGGTTGCAGCGACCATGAGATGGTGGAGTTCAGGATCTCATGTGGTAGGAGCAGGATAGCAAGCAGAATTGCAACCCTGGATTTTAGCAAGGCAAATTTTGGCCTTTTCAGCCAATTGCTAAGGGAAATCCCGTGGGCAAGGCTGCTTGAAGATAAGGGGGCCCAAGATAGTTGATTAGTGTTCAGGGGCTGTTTCTACCGGGCACAAGATCAGAGCATCCTGTTCACGTAGGAAGTCAAGGAAGGGAGCCAGGAGACCTGCGTGGTTAAACAGGGAGCTTCTGGGTAAGCTCAGGTGGAAGAGGAGAGTTTAAAAATCATGGAAGGAGGGGCTGGCCACTTGGAAAGAATATAAGGCTGTTGTCAGAGGGTGTAGGGAGACAACTAGGAAAGCTAAGGCCTCCTTAGAAGTAAACCTGGTGAGGGGGGTCAAGAACAACAGAAAGAGCTTTTTCAAATACGTAGCAGATAAAACTAACACCAGAGGTAATGTAGGTCCACTAATGAATGAGGTGGGTGCCCTGGTGACAGAAGATAGAGACAAGGCAGAGTTACTGAATGCCTTCTTTGTCTCTGTCTACTCTGCTGGAATCTGTCCTGAGGAGCCCTGTACCCCTGAGGCCCCAGAGGAAGGCAGGACAATGGAGGAGTTTGCCTCGGTTGTTGAGGACTGGGTTAGGGAGCAGTTAGCCAATCTGGACGTCCATAAATGCATGGGTCCCGATGGGATGCACCCGCAGGTGCTGAGGGAGCTGACTGAGGTCATTACTGGAATGCTCTCTATCTTCTTTGTCAAGTCTTGGGAAACGTGAGAGATACCTGAGGACTGGAGGAAAGCAAATGTCACCCCAGTCTTCAAAAAGGGCAAGAAGAAGGACCTGGGTAACTATAGACCGGTCAGCCTCACCTCCATCTCTGGGAAAGTAATGGAATGACTTATCCTTGGTGCCATCTCAAGACATATTAGGGATAAGAGGGTGTCGTGGTTGAGACGGACAAACGACATGGACCAAGTTCTTCCAGGATGAAAGTAGTAGATGCCATTTATTGCCACAAGTGCATTTTTATACAGTTTTACCAATTCATGTGTCTCTTCACTATTGGTTACAAGTTACAGCAGTAACATCTCATTGGCTAATTTTGCTATCATCAGTGTTACTCTTCTACTCCCTTCTCTCTCACGGGTACATCCTTAATATCTCTGAATACTCCTTTACTCCCATCTTTCTCATGGGTAGTCTAATTTCTGCTCCCATGCCCTCTGTCAGGGAATCCACGGACCCACCATAGTCCGCCACAATTCCCCCTTTTTGTTTTTGTGCTAAAAAAATTGCCTTCATTGTCCGCTGCAGGGCCCTTTGCAGCAGAGAAATCATGCATGGCAACATTAGTAACACAACCACAACAATCATCAAAACAATCAGTCCCGTTTTCACTACTGATAGCAACCATCCTAAAAACCCCCAACCACTAAGCAATGTTAATAACGAAAAGTCTATTGCGGCTCTACTCTGCCATGTGGCATGTCTTACAGAATCTACATCTAACAAAAGTCCACTTAAAGCCTTAGAAATTATGTTAGTTTGCTTAACTAACCAGCATCCTAATTTTTCTAAAGTATTTAAAGCTTTAGCTGTGCCAACACCAGATACATGAGGTTCTAAAACCCTTAACCCTGATCCCCAAAAGTCTACATTATCATCACATTTGACTCATATACATGCAAAAAGTATTTTTCTCATCTTGCTCTTCTGTGATCTATTATCATAGATACATTGGGCATTAAGAGAGTTAATAGTCCCAAAATACACAGTCCTCCAACAGCATTAGAAGGAATTCCTGGTCAGGCTCTATCTGCACAGATCAAGAATACACCATATAGGAGGTTTTTGGGGTCGCTGTCCCACGTTATCAATGACACCCCTTGGATTCTTCTGCGAGGCATTGCACCAACGAGTTTCATTCCTATAGTCACCAAGGGTAGCGTTAACATTTTTCAGTCTTATCCATTCGTGTTCTTGTATATTGTTCTGACACTTTTCACAAACCAGGTTGATACAAGCCTCCATGGGCATAGATGCCAGCAATTCCAGTTCCTGTGGTTCAATATCTGCTTCCAGGAGGCAATTAATCCAAAGTGCCATGTTGGTATTATTACAGTTCGTTGCAATGCCTCTGCACCGACCACTATTTTGAAACAGTCATGTGATGCTGCTGTAGTCATCAAGGGGGATGCCAACCAAGCATGTGTGGAACAGGTTTTCCGGAGATGCCATAGCTAGGCATATAGAGTCCTGGCCAGTCATGTTGGCTAAAGTAATCCGCGTTAGTCTTTGTCTGTGCAGGCATCCAAAGCGCAGCAGATGCAGCAATCATTGTCAGGAAGATAACACAGATTTCACATTTCATGCTGGCAACCATTGCGGCCCTTGATCTGTAAGGACACAAGCATAGCCTCTCTCCCAGGTTATCAGTTGATGTGGCCTTTTCCATTGGCCATTAACTAGTGATTCGACCATAACTAATGTAGGTTCTTTCTGATTTAGCATTGTTTTGGGTCATACTTGCAAAGTGTTTCATCACATACAATGCTTTTGACAATTGGTTTTGTGGTGTTTTCCCTACTTCTCCCCCTTTTTTTTAAAAAAAAAGAAAAAAACAAAAACACAGTTCAGAATCAGATATGTACGTTGGACCTTGACTACGTACTCAGAATCACAAATCAAATTTAGAGGTTCCTCCTTAAAAAGCTCTAAGTAATGTAAAGCTGCGCCAAGTTCTACTAATTGGGTTGAACCTTCAATAATTTTTACAGAATGATGCCGATTGTTATCTTCACACCAAACCACTACAGCTTTATTAGACGTCCCAGAACCATCAACAAAAACTGTGCAAGTATGTAGAATCAGACCAGATACAAGTATGGTCTATGACCTGATGTTAAAGAATTACAGGTTCTGAGCAATTTACATTTTACATTTATGCATGCCAAAAGCTGTGCTGTTAAGAAAATCAGTTAGTGCAATTTACAAAGACATAGATTGCAAATAAAAAAAATAAAAATTAAACTTCACAAATGGTACATGTATGACGAAAGGATCATGGCCTATTGAGACTTAAATTCATTCCCTGCTTTTCTTGATCAGAGTAACAATCAGTATATCAGTCTGTTAGCAATCTCATCATACTGTCCCACAAGAGCCACAGGTTTTTTCTATGTTGTAGCTATAAACAGACAAATCTGCAAGTCCAATGGAATGCAGTCAACCTGTAAGGTTGTCATAAATTTATTCCTCAAAATCTCTAACTCCATTTTGGCTGTTGTATTTATTGGATATTGTTTTCCCTTACCGGATCGAAGTCCTGTTTCAGATCTATCAGCGCAGTGTTTGCTTTATCGAAACATTGGCTCTTAATATTAGTGGAAATACAGCATTCGAAATTTCCTTGAAGATTTCTCACTTACACAAGTAGATCTGCACCATCTAAGCAGTTTCTTGTAGGACATGCAACTAAACAGAATTCTCAGAAAATGTTATTTCAGCTTACAATTTACTTAGCAGATCTTGACCCAAGAGAGGTACAGGGCTTTCTGGCAAATACAAGAATTCATGTATTAAAACTTTGTTCCAAATTTGGCATTCTATTAGTCTCAAAAAACAGCTTTTCTTTCATTTTCTTCATGACCTCAAAAACTAGCACAGTGAATTTACTAAGAAGTCTCTTACAACCAGTTACCACAGAATAAGTCTATATATATACATATATATATATATATATATAATATTTCTGTTTAATTTCCCAGCTTCACTAGAACTATGGATCCACTGGTGATGCCTTTAAATTTCACCCTCAGACTCCTTCATGCAGTATTACAGGTCTCTAGCAGTAACATTGCTTAGGGGAGGGGCGCGGGGGGGGCTAAAACCTCCCTCTCACCCCCATCTGAGATGGCAAGAAGTCCAGCTCAGCATGAAAACAAATCAGTTTGAACTCCACATCAAACCAGCCTGGCTCCACTCCACACCCAAATCAGTACCAGTCTGACCCAGAAAAGCACTGAGCGCTCTGAAACTCTACCCCCACCCTCAGGAATTTGCTCTGCAGCAGCGTGGGAGGGGGGCGGGGGCAGGCTGGGTGGACCCAAATTTATAGAAATTACGTTATTTGGCTCAGTCTGGCTCACCACGGGAGGATCTTCCCCACCTAAATCTCCAGGCAAGGGGGGATAGGAAAAAAAATAAAAGTCCACCTTTTCCTTCCGTGACTGACAGCAGCAGGGCAGAAGGTTGAACTGTGACCAATGGCGGTGACGCAGACGGTGGAACCGCAATTGATGATGGTGGAGCAGATGTTTGAGCCGCGATTGATGACAGTGGAGCAATTGGCTGAACACACTGCTCTGACTGGTGCTCCGGGGACCCCTCCCGAGATCGTATATAACCCAACACTGTTTTTTTCATGTGAGTCTTTCATAGCTTTTATCTCATCTCGGGGCCACACATACGTACGCTCCTCCTCTATTCCTTTTAACTTTCCAAGAAAGTGTCGCGGATCCTTATCCGTATCAGATAATATGGACTTGGGCAGTGTTGACGAACCTTTAGTTACAGGGGGGGTTGGAGCAGTACCCAATCTCGCCTTTTCCTCTGAATCTGGCCCGGAAGAGCCAGGAAGACCATCCCTCCCCGCTGGCTCTGCATGTTCCCATTGCTCTTTTAATCCTCCCAAAGTCTCTAGCAAAAGGTGACATGTTGTTAACAGTTCAGTTGTTTCTTTGCATCTTTCACTAGTGCTTTGCCCCATAGTAACACAGTCCTTCCTTCGTAAAGTCAGTTCCAGAGGGCTAATACCCTGCTTCTTCAGAAGCAACTTTCATGTAGATAATATAATACCCTCTTCTTTAGATAAGTTCCACCCCCTCCTGTTCCCGGTAGCTCACCTATTCCTTAGCGAGGTGTCTTTTCAACGATCCGGATCTTCGGCAGCTCTCCTCGGCTGCTCTATCAGCTGTACCAGGCTCCGTCTCCACAGCTCTCCTTTGGCTGTCACAGTTTCACACTGTCCCCTTCTTCATGCGAGATCCTCTTCAGGCAGGATCACGTCGGGGTCACCATATGTCGTGGTTGAGACGGACAAACAACATGGACCAAGTTCTTCCAGGATGAAAGTAGTAGATGCCATTTATTGCCACAAGTGCATTTTTATGCAGTTTTACCAATTCATGTGTCTCTTCACTATTGGTTAGAAGTTACAGCAGTAACATCTCATTGGCTAATTTTGCTATCATCAGTGTTACTCTTCTACTCCCTTCTCTCTCATGGGTACATCCTTAATATCTCCGGATACTCCTTTACTCCCATCTTTCTCATGGGTAGGCCTTCATATCTTCAAGGCTAATTTCTGCTCCCATGTCCTCTGTCAGGGAATCCACGGACCCACCGTAGTCCCCCACAAGAGGGTCATCAGGAGCAGTCAACATGGCTTCACCAAAGGGAAGTCATGCTTGACCAACCTCAGGGACTTTTATGAGGACATAACAAGATGGATGGATGATGGCAGACCAGTGGACGTGGTTTACCTTGACTTGAGAAGGCATTTGACACAGTCTCCCACAGCATTCTCATAGCTAAACTGAGGGAGTGTGGTCTGGATGATTGGGTAGTGAGGTGGACTGCGAACTCGCTGAAGGGAAGAAGCCAGAGAGTTGGGGTCAATGGGGCAGAGTCTAGTTGGAGGCCTGTATCTAGTGGAGTGCCTCAGGGGTCAGTACTGGGGCCTGTGTTATTCAATATATTCATCCAAAGCTGGGAGGAGTGGCTGACATGCCAGAAGCCTGTGCTGCCATCCAGCGAGACCTGACAGGCTGGAGAGTTGGGCAGGGAAAAATTTAATGAAATATAACAAGGAAAAGTGTAGAGTATTGCATCTGGGCAGGAACAACCCCAGGTTCCAGTATAAGTTGGGGAATGATCCATTAGAGAGCAGTGTAGGGGAGAGGGACCTGGGGATCCTGGTGGACAGCAGGATGACCAGGAGCCAGCACTGTGCCCTTGTGGCCAAGAGGGCTAATGGCATCCTGGGGTGTATTAGAAGGGGGGTGGTTAGTAGGTCGAGAGAGGTTTTCCTTCCCCTCTACTCTGCCCTGGTGAGATGACACCTGGAATATTGTATACAGTTCTGGGCCCCTCAGTTCAAGAAGGACAGAGAACTGCTGGAGAGAGCCCAGTGTAGGGCAACCAAGATGATTAAGGGAGTGGAGCACCTCCCTTATGAGGAAAGACTGAAGGAGCTGGGTCTCCTTAGCTTGGAGAAGAGGAGACTGAGGGGTGACCTTATTAAAGTTTACAAATATACCAAGGGTGAGTGTCATGAGGATGGAGCCAGGCTCTTCTCGGTGACAACCAATGATAGGACAAGGGGTAATGGGTACAAAGTGGAACACAAAAGGTTCCACTTAAATTTGAGAAGTAACTTCTTCTCAGTGAGGGTGACAGAACACTGGAACAGGCTGCCCAGGGAGATTGTGGAGTCTTCTGCTCTGGAGGCATTCAAGACCTTCCTGGATGCCTTTCTGTGTAGCACCATCTAGGTGTTCCTGCTCCGGCAGGGAGATTGGATTAGATGATCTTTCAAGGTCCCTTCCAATCCCTAACATTCTGTGATTCTGTGATTCTGTGATTTTCAGTACCTAGAACATCCTTGAGTAGTTAAAATACTTCTATTGGTACTTAGGAAATTTCTTCAGTTTTCTCTAAGGTTAGCAAGCAATTTAGGAATATGACGCAGGCTCTGAGAGAGTGTGACATGTAAGAGAATATGGGCAGGTATCTATAGAACTTCTCACCTGCAGTGATCTTGAACTTCACTTCCTAACAACTGCAGGATTCTCATGAAGGGATAGAATGTTTGAAAAAAAAAAGTCTATGGCTGTTCCAAAGACATACAGCTTACCACACTGTGCTGGGCCCTGGCCAGCATCTACCAAATACTGCTCAATATTATGAAGCACCCTCAAGGAGAAGAGAGTTAAAACAAACCAACTGCGGCAATTAGGAACGACGCATACCAGGATGCAGACAGAAATTCACGCAGAGGCAGAGATCTTGTTCAGGAAGGAGCGCAGAGCCTGGCCAAGCCAAGAGCTGACCTAGGCCTAGGCTGCTTTCTTTATTCACCATTGACAGTTTATAGGATTTACAAGTACAGACCTGGACTAAGATATTTACAAAAAAGTGCTTTTCCACTAGTTGTTATTAACAACACACTAAACTCATGTGATGTTTGTCTCACTTGTTTTTCCACTCATTCACAGACCAGGCCCAAGGGCATTCACACATCCCATGCACTTGGGGGCAGTTAGCCGGCCTGAGATACCATTCTCACGAGTCTGGGCTATAACCTTTTTACAATTACGAGAAACGTACTTCAAAGTAATCTGTCCAAGGCCCTTTATATATTATTATGTTAGTATTATGTCTTTGACTATCCAGATGGTCATGTTAGTATTGATCTTCCTTTATCATCCAGGTGGGTGGAACCGCACATCTTGCTTTCCTACATTTTACTTTCCAACAACCAACAGACACTGTAGCTAAATCAAATACTCGATCAGCCACCCCTATAACTAAAAAGACACAATGAAAGCAGAGGGCAACTAGTTTAGTAAGGGATGAATAAGCTTCTCCCAAAATGGAGCAGGACAAAGAGTCAGGAGAGGCAGCATATTCTGGTATAGATTAGTCACAAGAACAGGAGGAGGAAAAAGTTGAAACCACAGATAAGACAGAAACCACCCAATCCCTATCCCTAAATGAGCTGCGAGACATGTGAATGTATTTTAGCCATCAACCAGGTGAGCTAAATCTCAGCTGGTTACTCAGATGCTGATATACATAATGAGCAATAGAGGGGCCTTGCCTTTGGCTTGGTGGAGGAAAGGGACAACCAGGTTTACTGGACTGTGTGGATTCAGTCACCTGGCACATCAAGCACACAGGAGTATAAAGCTCTTGTGGACAGCAGTGCACAGTGCATTCTAATGCCATCAGATCACAAACGGGTGCTCTGTCTGTATTTCTGGAGTGACATGAGGAACCCAAGAATTGCATGTTTTAGAGCAGGGGTGTCAAACTCATTTTCACCAGGGGCCATAACAGCCTGATAAATGCCTGTGTAAATGTAGGAGCAGTTATTTATACAGTCCTAAAATTATATTTGTCCCTTTGAAGGTAACCATGAGGCTGGTATGGCCCCCAGTGAAAATTAGTTTGACACTCCTGTTTTAGAGACTGAGCAAAACCCAACTGAAAATGAGTGGCAAAAGCATCCTATTGTGTTTTGTCCTGAGGCTTCATGTATCCTTGGCATAGACCACCTGAGCAAGACTCAAAAGGGCGCCAGTGGGCTTTTGTTAGAGCCAGCTTAAGTACGGAGAAGATTAAACAGCTGTCTATCTTGCACGGTCTCTCAGAGGATCTGTCTGTGGTGGGGTTGCTGAAAGTTAAAGAGCAGCAGATGACAACTTGTTACCATGACAGTGCACTGGTGGCAATACTGCATCAATTGAAATGCCCTGGTTCCCATCCATAAGCTGATCTAGTGACTGGAGAGACAAGAAGTGATCAGTAAGACTCACTCGCCCTTTGACAGTCCCATATGGCCAGTGCAAGAATCTAGTGGAGAGTGGAGGCAAACAGCAGACTATCAAGACCTGAATGAAGTCACACCACCACTGAGTGCTGCTGCACCAGGCATGCTAGAATTCCAATATGATCTGCAGTCAAAGGCAGCCAGGTGGTATACAACAACTGATGTTGCCAACATTATTCCTCAGTTCCTTTGGAAGCAGAATACAGACCATGGATTGAGGTTGGAAATTTTTAATCTTCAGTATTACATGAATATTACACTTCTACTGTAATCTTTGGATCACATTTCCAGAAAGGAAAGAGGAAAAAACTCAGAAGTTTTTCATTCATGAACCTGTACAAACTAGAGTGTACAGATGTGACAGCTCTGTGCAGGAGGAAGAGTTTCTTGTCTGAAATTACCAGCTACCACATAAAGTGATATCTGGTATATCTGGAACCAACTCCTCTAGGGTTGGAAACACAGCCCTACAGTTTGTCATGGATTTATGTCAACTACACTGAAACAAGCTGAAGCTCCTGAACACCACCAGTATTTTGATTATATCACTGTGTGGGGCAACACAACAGAGGAAGTGTTTGAGAAGGGGAGAAGAATAATCCAGATTCTCTTGAAAGCTGATTTTATTATATAACCAAGTAAGGTTAAGGGAACTGCACAGGAGATTCAGTTTTCAAGAATAAAATAACAAGATGAGCGTTGTCAGATCTCAGTGGATGTGATCAACAAAATACCAGCTATGTCCCCACTTGCTAACAAAAAAGAAACACAGGTTTGCTTAGATGCCTTGGGTTTTTGGAGACTGCATATTCCAGGTTATAACATGTTTTTAAGCGCTCACTATGAAGTGACCCAGAAGAAGAATGACTTTGAACTGGGAAATATAATTTATTACTGCATTTATTATTATTTTAATTAAATTTCATTTTATTTAATGAATTGTTTTTATCTCGGCCCATGAGTTTTCTTACTTTTACTCTTCAGATTCTCTCCCTTTTACTACTGGGAGTAAGAGGCTCTGTGGAGCTTAGTTGCTGACTGGGGTTAAACCACAACTGGGAGGTCAAAATCTGTGGGCTAAAACTGCTACTCCATTTGATAAAGTGAGAGAATATGCTTGGATAGGAGAATATGAAGAATGAGATTATTCAAGTTTATGAATCAGAGAAAGAAAGGGATGAAAGAAAAACCATTTGTTCATGAGGGAGGAAGAGTAGAGGTTGACAATAATTAAAACAGCCGAACACATAAACCAAGGTTTTAGTATCTTACTTATGCATTATACTATCAGATATACCTTCCTTGACTACTTTTTCATCACAGAAGTCAAGACACTGAGTTTATGGACTATGTGAAGATAAACCATCTTGATGCTTTCACTCCTGGTGAATGTGCTCACCTGAGAACTCTGAAGAGTAAAACAGAATGTAGTGGTATGGCTAGGGTTAAGGTCACCACTATCAAATTTGTCTTTGAGTATCACTGACTGCCCATGATGTTGTGGTTAGTGCACCAAGGCACAGTCAAGTTTTAGCTAGCATGATTCGGAACTCCAGCTGAAGACCCTACCTAGACTGCTGTTGTAGAGAAAGGGCTGCATGCCTTCATGGAGTAGAAAATGGGCAGCAACAGTCAAGATGTAGACATGTGTATAAGCAAGTTGATGTTCCCAGGATGAACAAGTCTCCGACAGAGGAGACCAAATTAAAAAAAAAAAAAAAAATTTTAAAAAAGAATTCATATAATTGTTCCATTAAGGTTCAATCTAAATGCCAGTAGGTCATCTCAGTCAACACTGAAGGGCTTCACATGTGTTTAGGTAAGTGACAGTTCAATATCATTTTTCAAGATAGTGACTTCAGATGGTTCACCAAATCTCACTGAAATTGTGTACCTTTAGGTTCAAAGAGTAAAATCTTTGAGGAATGGAGTCTAACTGGTTCTAGACCTCAGTCAGCACCATGGCAACATAAATTACTAAGAAGTCATCAGGATGACTACAGGATGGTCACACAATACAAACACTTTTGAAACAAATGCAGGAAAAAAAAAAAAGTGTATCCATGTCATTGAAAGTTGTATCACTTATTTATAGGGAAAATTTTAATTTGCTCAAATTTGCTTTATTTGCTTCAGGTTTACTAAATTTATTTCATTTTGAAAACAGGGTAGCAGAAAAATCTTAAAATAATTTAAATAGAAAAGGTACAAATCAGGTTTTTATAGGCTGCATACTTATGAAAAGAACAAAAATTTTTGAAAGAGGGTATTCTGGGCTTTATGACCAGGGTTTTTCTACTCAGTCTTTTAATATGATGCATTTATACACTATTAGAAATGCAATTGAATAGAAAAATACCCAGATTTTAACTACGTTCATTGTATTTAAGGTTGCAGAGAATATGTGTGCAAGATCAGATACATGTTATATTAATTTGATTATCAGTTATGCATGGAATAGGTAAGGTATCAGGTATTTACGTAAGTATTTAAATTACAATATTTTTTCTCTCTCTTCTCAAAAGGATAACAATTTTTGCCACTAATATATTTACCGTGAGAATATAAATAAATTTAATGTTGCTTTACTAATGTAAATCTGTGAGACATCTTGAGGAATAACAAGTAAAATAAATTTTTGAATCAAGTATTTTATCAATTATTTATTTGATAGAAGCAACTTGCAAGAAGATGAGCTCTGGATACTGTCACCATGAATTAAAGAAGTGACAAAGCAAGAGCATTTGAGATAAGGTAAGGGTAGAAAGAAGGCACCAGAGAATGGGAGTGGCAATAGAACCAATCTACAGTTCTAAATGTAAAAGAGGAAGGGTTTTGTTTTGTTTTGTTTTTTTTCTTGTTTTTTAAGCTTCCTTAAACTTGTATGTCACAATGAAAAGTGACACAACTTTTGAAGTAGCTTTCTTTCTGCACTTCTTCCCTCTTCCCTCATTCTAAAATAAGTATTAATTGGGCACACTGAGGTTGGAAATTTTTAATCTTCAGTATTACATGAATACTACATTTCTACTGTAATCTTTGGATCACATTTCCAGAAAGGAAAGAAGGAGAAAACTCAGAAGTTTTTCATTCATGAACCTCTACAAAATAGAGTGTACAGATGTGACAGCTCTGTGCAGGGGAAAGTTTCTTGTCTGAAATTACCATCTACCAGCCAAAATAAAACAGCAGCACAATTTCAGAGAGGAAGCTTAAGGACTGGAAACAGTAAATAAGATCATCCATGACACTTGGAAGTAATTAAATCTTTGGAGATTAATCTAAACCAAAAGCATGTAAGGCAGTGAAAGTAGATCCTAGAGTAAACTTGATGGAGGAAAAAATGTTTTTTAAATAAATGATACTTTGAAAGAATAACTTAATCATATTAATGCCCCAAGGGATGTTTCCGAGGCAATTAGAAAAGAAATCAATGCATTGCAGAAGAAAACAGAAATTGTAACAGATCATAAGTGACAGAACTAGGAAGTATTTTTCATGATGCACATTCTGATCCTCAGCATTTTCAGGCCTGCTCGTAACTATTTAATGTAAGCTAGTTTCCAATATAAGTAGTCTTGATTGTCCTGAATTCCTTCATAATCTGTTAGTCTTCTTGACTACTTTTTCTGTTAATAATGCTCTTTTTCTTTTTCTTTTTTTTTTTTTTCCCTGTACGTCTCAGAATATTTTAGCTTTTGGGCATTGCTCTTTCTCCTGTGAATAATTTCATTCTTTGATTTATATTGTTATGCTGTAGGATCTTACATTCCAAGTGTTGATTGTATCTTAATATTGATTGAACCTGGTTGAGGTTCATCACGTTTAGCTCCCTCAGGCTCTTTAATATTCAGAACACTAAAGTAACCTTTAATTTGTATTTCCTGCTATAGTTCTCATATCTTTCAAACTGTGAAAATAAGTGCTCCACAAACTTTAAGCATTAAAGATAAGTAATGCATCACTGTTTCTTAAGGTATGCAGAAAAAATCTGGCTGGTTTCAATCAAGGCTTACAGTGATTACTGCTCTAGAAGAAACAAGTCCCACATCCTGGCTCTGGGACCCATTAAATATGTGTACAAATCCTGCTGATATTCAGCCTCACACTTCTGTAAGAAGCAGCACTCATCTATTGCTGGGTTCCCATTAAAGCTACCATTTTCATAGAAGCAGTATACTATATACAAGGAGCGACTTTCATCTGCTGTTGAAATTCAGTTCAGAAGCAGGAGTAGTGACATTTTTCTATGTTAGCAAAATACTTAATTTTATTTATTTTTCTCTCAGAACAAAATCAAGGGTTTGCCATGAAAAAAAGTTCCATTTGTGTGGAGGAAAAAAAAAAGTCAGTTTTTCTTCAGAGAATAGATCTGTTACTATTTAGTGCATAAATGTTTCTGAATTCAATCATCAGCATAGTTTAAAATGTTATAACATTTATAAGAGAAGAAAGAAAAACAAAGTATCAGAGGAAGATGTTCCTTCTTTTCACATATATTCGCCAGTTGAATTTCTTCAACTCTCTACTGTGTTACTTGTCATAGTACCTCATTCAGATGATTCATTCCATCATTCATATATAATCTTCCTTACATTTGTTTTGCAATAAAGTACAAATAGTTGTTTAGATAAAGAAGTGCAGTTCAGAAAATCTTTTGGGATTAAGTAAAGAGAGTATGCCGCAATCAACATGCAAAATAAAACATCTAATTTGAAATACACAATATCAAGGCTTTGGTGGGAGATGTAAAGTATTACTAACAGGAACAAAAATGCATTTGTGATTCAGGCTGAGACTAGTGCTTACTGTATTAGTATATGTTTGAAAATGGTCCCAGATTTGTGCAATTAAGTAGTGGAAGTTGATGTCTTTTGTAGTTAACTGAATAATCTGAATATGAAGATTATGCAGTTAAAACTGCAATTTCTGTTTTTCTTTGCTAATATTATTAGCATTTGAAGATCAGGGAAAAAAATACATATGCATTCATTCATATTCCAAGGCTAAAAGAATGTGTATCTACTAAGTAGTTCGCTACAACTTAAAAACGGTGCGTTTGGGGATTTATTCATAACAGAGAATGCTAGCAATATGGATTTGGCTGCACTGAGTTTGGTTACTCATGCCCTATAGAAGATGTGCTCCAACACCATATCAGCAGTCTTTGAATCCTCTAGCATATGTGATTATCCAGCATGGCCTTTACTTAAATTCAGATGCTGTGAGCTTGGGGCAGGAGAGAGGGGGGAATGGTAAGTTTATATATGTATAAATATGATTTAAGACTACAGGAAGCCCAAAGGAGACTCCTGCTGATGTGCCATGTGGTGTGAAGTCACCACAGAAGGAGTTATCCACTCTGTATCACTCAAACTAGTAGTGATAGTAAGGGACTGCAATAATAGAATTATCCTATTCCACATTCTATGTTCAAAAACACAAAAGATATCAAGATATAGAAAATATTGTGTATATATAACAAGATACTTGTCTCTCTTTTTAATTACTTTTTTCATAATCGTGGCTCGGTTTCTGTTTTGCATACCAGTAAAAATTTCTTTTTCTTTTCCTTTTTTTTTTTTGCTTGATTTAAAACCTAAAAGAAAAAAACAATTAAAAAAGTTTTAAAGGAGATGACAAAAGTTATTAGGAGTTAATATTAGCTTTAATGACATAATCACGAGTCACTTTGATGATGCTATGACAATTTTGGTCGCATTGCCTCATAATAAACTGCTGTATCTCTTAGAGGGAAGTTTATTATATGAATAGATTTATTTATACGTAGTACTATGCTACAATACAATGCCATTGTCCTACTAAATTTAATGCTCATCCTTCAATACATATATACATTTACAACTACTTTTTCTTGATTTTAAAATCTAAATTGTTTTAAAATGTGTTCAGGCATAAATTAGATATCTTTTGTAGCCTTGATATAAGTTCTTCATTGGATTGTTTTCAACAGCAGCAGAACAGGACAAGAAGAGTCTGGTTTTAACTAAAAGCAGAATTTATTCAACTAACTTTTCCTGATTAAAAAAAAAAAAAAAAAAAATCACTTGTCCTGAAGATTGTTTTGTTTTGTTTTGTTTTCAGATTTCCCAGTACTTTTGCTTCACCGTTAGTGGCATTCTCTAACATAAGCAAAACACTTTGGTTCCAAGGACATTTAGGAGTGCTCATTTTATATCAGAAGATCTTAGCAGTCCTGGCAGAATATTCAAGAACAGAAAATTAATTATGTAAATTACAACTTCCTGAATGCTTTATAAGATTGTTCTAAAATACCTTTTTTTTTTTTTTTCCCCTCAGACAAAGTGTCTTATTGTTTCTGCAGGGGAGCAAGGGAAAAAGACACAGAGGCAGAGGGGAGGGTGGAATGAATGAAATTTAAATTTTTAAAAATGACTTCTTTATTTGTGTCCTGCAGCAGGGCTTCTTGTTAGTTTACCAGCTCTCCAGGTCACATTATTTACATTATTTGATAGCTGTGAATATATTTTGTTCCAGTTAGAATAATGTGGCACTTTTAATCCTAAGAAGTAGGAGAGGGGCCAATAACTAATGTTTCAGATTCACATCCTGATTAATTCTTTCTATATGTCCATGATCTTTATGCCAGTGCGACTCCATGAACTCCAGTGCAAACAAGTGAAAGAATTTGTACATTTCATCAGAGTTCCACCAATTGCAGCATCAAATTAACACTAAAATTGATAATTTTCTTTCCATGAGGCAGACCGAACTTCCCTGTGCAGAGAGGACTGGGGAGGGGGTAGCAGCTGGCAGGTTAATAGCAACTAAAGTAGCCTGAAAAACAGATTGTGTGATGGAGCAACATAGTGTTCTCCTTGGATTTAGAATAAATCTTGCAAAGGTAAGGCTGAAATAAAAATAAAACAGTAACTAAGACTGCTAAATTATTTAATTTACAGATTTATTATCTTTCCTTATAGAAATGGTCAGGATATGCCCACTGAAAAATATCTGAGAAGAACAAATGCCTGTTAAGTGTTATTCTTCTAAACAATTTTATTGAATCAATAACTGTCTATAATTTGGTGTCTGGGGAGATTGTTTGGAATACAGAAACTATGGATTCAAGACCCTGCTCCACCTACTCATATTGAGTTTTGGGAAAGAGTTTGGGAGAGTACATTAAGTACAAAAATAGTGGCAAGGAGATAGAATAGTCTCTTTCTAGTTGCTTCTACAGCTCAGAAGTGTCATCTCGCTGCATGGAACAGGAAAGTAGGAAGATTATTTGACTATCATATCTACTTCCGTATTTCCCTAGGTGTTAGAAAATATAAAGATAAGTCTAGAGAAAGACACTCGTTTCTCATGATCATTCTGCCTGTGACAGTAGAACTTCCAGCTTTTCTCACTCAATTTTCCAAGGTGCATTCTCTTATTTCAATAAGATATTTCTAGATGTTATGGACTGTGAAACTGATTTTTCCTCAGAATTCTAATTTTTTTTTAGATATTTTATTCTGAAATCCAGCTATTACATTTTACATAGTATTGAACCTCCCTGGCTTCTTTGCCTCTAAATGTAGGACAGTGAGTCACAATATCTCTGTTTATCATCTGTGCCCTAGAGGGACTTTAATTAGCTCTGAATAAATTCAGGAAGTTCAGCTGATCGTCAGTGATAATTATTAAGAAATGGGTTTTTTTCCCTTAAACCAAACAATCATTAATCATTATTTGGATTGCAGAATGAAAGTCCTCAGTGCTAAAAACAAAGCAAATAATGTTTTAAAATTCATGAAGGATTTGGAAGCCTCCACTCTTTCCAGTGTCTCTCTCCCTTTTCTCCTGCTTTTCTTCTTAAACACAGTCAACATGCTTCTTTGAAGCTCACTCCAGGGAAGTTTGATGTTAAAAGTTAATGTCCATTGGCTGGCACTTCCCACTGTCTCAGCAAAAACAGCTCACTAAAATACATTGCCTGTTCAATTCTAAAGATTCTGGTTAGACAGCTAGACTCAGTTTTCCTCTCTTTTTGCCCAAAGCAAGACTTTAATTAATTATTTTCCTTTAAATGTAATTTGGAAATTTGAGGGAAAACCTGATCATATAAATACAGAAATATTTAAAATATTTTCCTATTTTCTATATTTCCTTCTGGTATTCACAGACATAAACAAATTATATATATATATATACACAGAAATGTCTTCCATGGTGCCTTTTTTCCTTAACTTTTTGATTCCTAGGCACAAAAGTATATATTTAAAATAAAAAAGAAAATGTTCAATAAGAATACAACATGAGTCTCACACAACCAGTTCATACTGCCTTCCATGCTCGTTGGCAAAGAAAATAAGACCTTTTTTAATATGGAGTAGATACACAACTCCCTTCTGCATGATCCTTGTGGCTGCACTTGTGTTTCTAAATGAAACATGATGAGGCATTTTCCCAGACATTAATGAGTCCAGAGAGGTAGGCATATACATTTACAAACTCAACCTCCAAAGACAGACAAGGATAGTTCTGGGGGCGTCTATGTTCTAAACTGTGCCTGAGAAGCATTTAGGGCAGTGCTAGTTTATGCAGTTCCTAAGTCCTAAATGTCAAGAACTGTTCTATCATTTACTAGTACAGAAAAATGATGCACCAGAATTAAGCATGGTTCTATTTAATTCATTAATCCAGACATAGCTCCGGGACACCCGGATTACCTAAAAGGATGCAACAACCCAAGTTGTGACTAAGCAGCCAAATCCATTGCAGGCATAATGTATTAAGGTAAGAACACGTTATTAATGTTGAAACCTGTCTCTTTAGCCTGGATCCGCAACATTGACAATACATAGCTCCATGAATTCATCATATAGGCTGTCTTGAAACTGATTTACAAAGCAAAACCCCAGCAGAGATACCTCTACTTGGCTCTAGATAAGACAGAGTGGAGGTAAGACTCCCTAAAGCATCACTTCAGTGACTGAAACTATCCGTTCCTAGCCATTTTTCTCTTTGTACTGGTGAATGATCTCATGCAGGTCGTTAAACAATTCAGGGCTTCACCTGCGCTCTCAATGAAGCCAAACTATTCCATAAATCGGGGAAACAGCAGGGTTTTTCTTTATTCTCCTTTCTTATATTTTTGCACTGATATAACAAGCTTACCAAAAAAAAAACAGTAGCATGTGTCCAGATTTACATAAAGTATTTAGAGGTGAAATTGCATAGGTATTTATATATATACACAGACATATTAAAATTATATTGTTGGAATCATCTGTCTGTATTAAAAATATTGAAATACTTAATTTTATTCAAAGGGAGTCTCAATATTGTTACAGAGAAGAGCTCTGATACAGTAGAAGCACAGAACTTTTTTCCTGGTATTCTTCATTTAAAATGCAAAGAATAGAGCTGGAATCAGCAGTAGCTCCAGAGCTCTGATGACCTCCGTGTCAGGGCCTGGAGGGCACCAATGGACCTGCCTGTCCCTGCCCAGTCCCCTCAGGGTCCCCCCCACCCTGCTCAGGTCTCCCTTTCAGATCACATGCCATGTTCCCCCATCTTGCTCACAGCCCAACACTCCCCCACCCTCCCTCATGCGGTCAGCCCCTGTCCCAATCACTCCACAGTGTCTCCAGCTTCCCATAACCCTGCCCTGCTGGCCATGGGTCCTGCTGAGCTGGTCCCAGCTGTGGACCTAAACCCCAACCTGGCCTCAACATGTCCTGGTCTCCAGGGAGGTGCCCAGTGTGGGGGTCTAGGACTGCCCCAGTGCCCCCCCGCTGCCTGTTCCTGTCTGGGGCAGTGGGATGGGCCATGGCTGCCAGGCCTTGCCAGGCCACCACAGAGAAGTCCCTGCAGGTCCCAGTGCCTGGTCCCCAGTGAGCCACCAGCCCACCAAGCACCCTGACTCTGAAGCATTTGATATGTGTATCCCTTGCATAAAGGAATCAAATGTTATTCACCTGCATATATGAAGAGGCCAAGATGGTGATTATCGCTATATAAGGAACAAAACCAAAGGTGTATTGCATGATTATTAAGGCTAAGCTGGCATTAGTAATTATGTTTATTCAGGAATGTCCCCAGGTGCTGAGGCTGACTGTTACCGAAAAGCCTGAATTTATGCTCACAGAGCACGGACTCCACCAGAGGCTGGCTGCATGCAGCCTGTCTAATAAGAATGGTCCTTTGAATGGTCTGACTCCTGAGCAACTCTTGGGAAGTTACTCTCACAAATGTAAAGCAACTTAATATTTCTCATGTTACAACACAAAGAAGGAAGAAAATGAGGTATATATACCACTGTACATCTTTCTCATTACACATGAAGAACTGTAAGTGGGAATAATTTAAACAGTAGGCCTGCCTTCCATCCCAGCACAAGCATATGGAGTATATAATTCTGAACTGGATTAATGAGTGACCTGCTTGAGTCTTGCAGATTATGCTATGCTAAACATTGACATTTCTATGCAAAGTAGGAAATGGAAAACTTCTAATAAAAGTGAAATTGTGCATGAAGAAATCCTTCATTCATTGTTCTATAGAATGTTATTAAATACAGATACCCATAACTTGCTGGACAATAAAAAAAAAAAAATCTTTCTAAAAATGTCTGCTGCTAATAGTGCTTATTGAAAAGCAACAGTGCATTAGTCTAAGATCACCTCTCATTTGTGCAAGAATGTGAACATCATACACAGTAGAATTCGGTTAAACTCATAACTCTTTCATTAACTGACCTATTAAACTTCATGCATATGTTACAGCATATTTTAATACCACTAAGCTGACACAGAAATCTCATCTTCGTTTGTGAATTTAGTCTTGAGTGCAAAATCATTAAGTAATATAATTGTTTATTAATAAAATAATAGTATTGGAGGCATAGGTTTCTACACTTACATTAGCTAAAAAATAAATAAAAAATTCCAGGAGGAAACATGTTTTAAAAAGACACTTGCTGATATCTACAATCATTTAATTTACTTCAATGTGTACCCAATTTTTATCAGATTCCTGTATAAAAATGTCAGCTCTGTTAAACTGAACTTAAAGATCCCATGGTATATTTAAAACCACATACTTTGATTACGTTGAAATACAAAGAACAAAACTTAAGATGTCAAATAGTCCAGGTTCATCACCCCACTCAGTTTTAAATCACAAACATTACATTTATGTAGATCTTCAAAAAGAAAATCTGATTCATCCTGCTGAGTGGATATGCTCAGTTAAACTTCTTATGTTAATGGACTTATCTTCATAGCTGATACAGAGAAATAAGCTTTTTCTAGAAGTCGCTGTAGATTTTCTGCCTCTTCAAATGTGCAGAACAGCAATTCCCAGGTGAACTTAGAAGTTAGATCCAAACTTCAAGAGAAACACTGTAAGGGTCTGATCTTCCCTTATTCTGTCAGAAAAAAATCCTTCTTTCGGGAGAAGATAACAGTGTCAACAAAAGAGACTAGCTACTCCCCATCTCCTGTCTGCAGCAGTATCTTCTCCAATGTGACTCAGTAGCAATTTATTCTTTTTCTTCCCACCTCTCCTGCTTCTCATAGCTCAGCCCAACTCTCTTAAACCTGTAATTTTTTTACTGAGAAGGGCTAACTGAAGACAGACTAAGAGCAGCAGACTTGGTTCTCAGGAACACCATAACAGTTTTACTCAACATTATCTTAAAGAATAGTATCTTAGACATCTGCCTAGTTACCAGTTTGGGACCAGTTATGCTCTCACTGAATACAGCAGTACTTTGACAATTTTAGCCCGTGAGTTTTATTCAGCTCTGTATCTTATTCTGCTCACTTCCCATTGACTCCCATTTTCTTACATATAGCACCTCCAAAATTCTGCAACAGTGAAATAAACAGTGAATATACTGATCTGCCTTCTCCTTAGCATTGGGAAAGACTGCACTTTAAATAACTCTCTTTGGTTTTGCATAAACACCGTTTTTTTTTTTCCTCGCAGTTTATACTACCCTTGAACTTAGAAATTTCCAGAAGATACTGTTCCTTAAACCTTGCCAAATCTCAAGTTTGGACCCTAAATATTGTTACGTTTTTAAGCTAACAATTTTATAAATGTGTAAGATGACGTATCTAAAATATTAAGGAAAAGTTAACTTTTTTTTCTTTTTTTTTTTTTTTCCCCCCAGGAGTATATGAGAGCAAAAAGAAAGAGGTCAAGAATGATAAAAAGGAAGAGAAAGTAGGTTTGCAAAATTTGAGGGCTGAGGAGTTCAGTGGTGAAATGGGAACCCTCTACCACTCCTTTTGCAGGTCTCTCAACCCAAGTACAACAGAGTGAAGGGACTAGTGTGATCCTTTCACATTTTATAAGAAACATGGGACTCATACAGTTTAATTTTGTTGTGAAACCCCTGAAACCTATGGTATTATTTCCAGTATAGAAAAAATACAAGACTCTTCTATTCATTATAATCCTCCTTACCTTCATAATGATGAAAAATAACCATTCTCATAATTAAAATCTCTTTTATCAGGTGACAATTTCCTGAAAAGCAAGTACTCATTTTGAAAAGCAGAGCAGATAATAAATCAAATTATTATGGGTAGTCTTGGTGGAGACCTGGGGGACTGAACAAATGTGGAAAAAGTATCACCTTCATAGTCCCACAAGGTCCAAGATGAAATACATTTGAAATATTTACAGAAAATGTATCTGAGTACACATTTCTGAAGTCAGATATTATATAAAGCATTGTTCTCCAGACCAACCAGTTTCCCAACAGAATTCATGTCTTATAATTCAAAATAAGTTATTCTGAACTTTTTACAAAGAGTCTTTCTATGCTCATAGGCCTTTTTCAAGTCAAGAAGTATGCCTTAAGAAATTATCACAAAGTAAAAAGTTGCCTACAAATTCTTTAGGTAAAATTACAAATTAACCTGTATTTATCATAGTTATTGCAAATACTGATCAAATTTCTGAATAATTCACCATTTTCCTTAATCAGTACAAAGTTCATTGGCAGTCAAAACAATTTCATACTTATGATAATAAATGATTTTTCAAAATCACTGGTGACTACTAAGAATTGTAATATGTAATGCACAATGAAACACAAGACAAATAGAACAGAAACAGAAAAAAGATACAAAACCAGACAATAGTCTTCTTGTTAAATAAAGCTATTTACTTTCACTTTCCAGCATTTGTGTGAAAATCATTGCCATGTTATATAAACCTACAGTTAAGAATAGATAGATTAGAAAGTATGTCTTTCATGTATTTCCAGTATCCTTAGAAATTACAGTCTGAAATGCAAGCTTCTGGTCTGTGATGTCAATTCAAAGGTGATATTTCAGAGTTCTGAAGTGCTAAAATGTAAAGGTTGTTTCACAAAAAATGAAAACAAATTAGTATATTTTTTTACTCTAGACACTCTCAAAAACTATTAGATTTTTTAATATGTTCAGTTTTACTTATTTTATTACCTTCACTAATGACTTATATTATTGAAAAATTCATGGACAAAATATAAAGAAATATTAGGGAACACAGCAGTAAAACTACAGAGAAATGTTCTAAGTTGTCTTTTTTTTAATTAACTAGAACCCCAAGAAAAATTGTGAATCTTACAAACAGATGCATTACAATAAAATCACACAGAAGGTAAAAGTATATTTAGGTAAAGTTAGACTTCTTAAATTTCAAAGTTCGGTCCTTCTCACCTTGGCCAGAATAAGATACAATAGAAATGGAAATGCTTTACATCCAAGCAATGAGTCCAATCAGCATTTAATTCTGTCATGTTCCATCTAAACAGGAATGAAATGGAAAATGAGAGTTCCTAATTTATTTTTTTTTTTTCATAAGATGAAAAGAAGGGGACACACAGAATGAACAGAAAGTGGATACATTTTAACTCCTGAGAATAACTGTTCACTGGATGCCATAATGAGTAACAGAATTTACTGCAACAGAATATTAATGTGACGAGGTTAACCAAATACTTTTTGATCAGATAGGACACTAACTTTCTAGGATTAGGAATAAGCAAACAAACTAACAGAAGTTCCTGTAGTCAGGCCTTTCAGTGTGACTTCAGAAATCTCATCTGTCTCTTAACATTTAATACTGGCAACCATTGAGGGACTGAACCAGTTTGAAAAATATGGCAATTTCAGTATTCTTAGATCAGAATGTGTGTCAGTTTCTGAAATACTCATATATTTTTCTCCAGATACATTTCTCCAATATTTTTATCCAAGCAGGAAAGTGAATGTTAACTGTCTTGTATTTAGAAGACTGATAACTTTTTTTTCTTGACAATCATCTAATAGCAATAAAACCAGCAGAAACATGCCTGAAAGTACAGAGCTCAAATATTTAGTTTCCTTAGCAACAAAAATTCTGAGATATCTTTCAAATTCCAATACTTCACAAATACTGGCAAAAACGTCTGCAGTGCTCACATTTTTCCCTACCTTGTAATTTTGAAACCTTGCTTTGTAATTATGCATATTCATATAGAAGAGTGAACTACTCTCTGAAACGAAGAATTTCAGATCCTAGAGATTTTCCTTACTTATTTGCACACTTATGGAAGTGTGCAGATTCACCGTTTTTCACAAAGGCTGGGAAAAATGTGAGGAAGAAACTAGAGGAGAGGTTTGGGGTTTTTGTTTGTTTATTTGCTTTAAGGAAAAAAAAAAAAAAGAGAAAGCAAAGCAAGACTGATTATCAGAAGACGATCGAGAGAATGGAGTGGCACAAAGGGCTATTTTATGTCTATTTTAATGGGAAAGGGCTAACTGTAACTAATGAGAAATAATACACAGAAATAAGAGAATTAACATCAGAGAAAATTAGGAAGTAGCAATACTGAATAATTCATAGATTAAATAAGTTTTTAGTATAAAGGTTGAGAAGTACATCCAAGGAAGTATTGCTTTTCTGTTTTGGTTTCCTACATGTCAGTTTATATAATTTGACAGATGTCTGTCTTCTGTACTTGGCACTGACAAAATGTTTTATATTATTTAAACTCAAGTTTATGTTGAAGTAAGCCACAGAATGGGAAAATGTGTGATTAATCAGAAATATCTTGATTTCGTAAACTGATTTTTTTTTTTTTTAATTAAAGAAATGGAAAATGAAAGACAAAAATCAGAAAAAAGAAAAAAAAATAAAAGGTTAGAAGTCAGGAATAATTCTTCTAACCCATACTCAATTGTGACCTATTCTGCACACATTTCAAAGTCACTTCCAAACTTGTGCTATGAGAAGCTGAACCTTGCATTTTGACATGTGTTCGTACTGGCAGATCTTTTCTCACTAGACTTTTAGCATACTACATCTAGATTTTAAATTTGTCCTCAGCAGTTCACTTTTTGTTGATAGATGAAATATTGTCTTTCCTTGGTGTGACATCCACTTTTTAATCCAGCGCAGTGAAATTGAGTATTGCAGAGGACTGTAGTGTAGGAAGAGCTAAATCAGGGTGTCAAAGTCTTCATCAAAGACCAAGAGTCACAGTGCTGTAGCCAACTGAATACATTATTTTTTTTGTAGCATTTTCCTTACTGTTGGTAATTAGTAGCGGGAAAGAATCCAGAAAGCCATGGACATACAAATGCCACCAATACAGTCTGCATTCCCCATGGCAATAAAGGGGAAGTTTCCCACAGACAGAATCACTACGGAGTTACAAGTGGCAGTGATGGAAATTCAGAGTTCACACCAAATAACTGAAGTAGCAGAATAAGAGTAGCTGGGACCACTTGCAATGCATGTATGTTGCATCCTTCATTGACCTGAGCCAGCCTCAGATTCAAACACAAAACCAGTCCATATCTTAGACACAAGCCCATGCTGAACTAAGGGCATCACACAAACTTGAAGGAAGGAGAAGATGAACCTGTGCAAGTTTTTTTACAGTACCATCCAACTACATCTTTACCTACAATGCAGTGGACAAGAGACATCATGTAAGAGCAGGTTTCTTCCAGAAGGAAGCCCAGTGGTCCCTGACACAGAGGCATAGGAGTTTTGTAAGCAACTGTCTGTGTATAATGTGGGTATTGGCACCACAAACATCCCCTAGTCTAATAAAATGAGTCAGGGCTGAGGTCACTGAGCTCTGTCAGTTGATTGTGGGACCCAAATCCTACTTCTCAGGTTAGATGCCAAAGTAACTTTTTATAAGTAGTCTCCAGTTTAGTGTTGGATGATTCAATTTCAAAATACAGTGTGGATTGTCATATATAACTGATTCATGTTAAGTGATCAGATAAAACTTTTCTGACTCAGTTTGAGCTGGAGAATTCCTACTAATATCAGAGTTATGGTTGATAAAGATGTGGCATGCCTCTTTTTTAAATTGTAGAATGCCTGATGTTTTTTCTGCTGTAGTCAAAAATTAATTTGGAATACTGAAACAGTTGACTAGTAGATGAGATTTATTCCTATTCTGTTTGACTGTTTATCTAAATCTGTCCCCTTTGGGCAGACAGCTGGATGTTTATTACATTTTTTTTTTTCTGAATTTTTCTTTGAAATATCATAAATATTCATCAAAATCTTTAATTAGGGACAATTTGTTTTTCCATATGCATATTTATCAGTTCAGCAATTATTAAGCCTGTGTAGCTCTTCCACTTTACTCACTGCTTGGGATCAAATTTGTGACAGTGATCATGCTGAGGAATGCAAATAGAATAAGCATATTTTCTGAGGATTTTAATTCTGCTCCTTATTCAGGCAATCCTTCTTCTGTTTCCAGGTTGACTTTTCAGTCCATGTATACAGTGCAGATTTCTCAGTCTGAAGAAAATTTTTAGGGGGCAATTATTTTGTTGATGGTTTTCTTGTTTTTGTTTTGGTTTTTTTTTTTCTCCCCTTGTTGAAGCCATATTTAGCAGAAATCCATTTCAGAAAAAAAGGTGGGATTCCATTATACTGCAATTACATGCTTAAAAATAAGTATTTTTTTTCACTTATTCATTTGACCATGTCGATTTGGAAACTTTGTAGAGTATTCAGATTTAATTGAATCCTTGAAGTCAAGCAAAATTCAACTGTGTATCAGTCCAAGAAGTTGATTATTCTTGGTGGTACAAGGGACAAAAGAAGTATCTATGCTTAAATAAAACAGTTTAGAGTATATCCACACTGTTGCCATCTCTGCAGCTATCATAGGAAATAGCTTTAGTCCTACTGTCATTTTTGAAGTGACAGTATGAGTCTTATTTCTCTGCAATTTATTCCTTTCAGTACCATGCAAAAAATATCCTCAGAGCCAGGAGACATTGGCTTAGTCCTTGACTCCATGGTATATTTCAGACATTACCTTAGGTGGGTTATTAAAGGTAGCTCAACAAAATTTAGGGCTATAATTTACACTTCAGAGACAAAATTGCAATTGCTTTTGATGAGAAACTAAGGATCTAAATGGACAGTAGGAACTTAACCATCTCTATAGATGTGAGTCATTACTCCCTGTGATTCAGTTACTTTTTCATAAAATGCAAACAATGGTGAAGTTTATTGGGAACTCTTCGGCAACTTATTTCTCTGCTAGAAAACTTTAATTTATCATTATTTAATTGTTTTTTATCACATAAATATTTCAAGACATAATTTCTGGTCAGAGATAAAACTGGAAACAAGAACAGAACAATTTTTAATCATAATATTTTTTGTATATTTGGGCAAAATTCAGGTCTCTGTTCCTCTTACATGGGTCTCTTGCATCCCGTGAATACTTAGATGTATCAAAATCTGAATATGTTTTCTGAAATTATATTCTTCATTTCCAAATAACACTAAGAATCAGTACTTCTATGCTCCTTCATTTTGTCTCTTCTGTTTATTTGGATTGTGCATTTGAGTAGCTTACAGTGGTGTCTTGGTTTTAGTTGCTACATTAATTTGATATTCTGATACAAATAATTGCCTCTTCTACCATTTGCTGTTTCCATTTGATATGTTCCAGCTTTGATAATTTTGAAGAAATATACATTTTAAGCAAATGGTATTTGACAAAATTACATGATTTTATGAAACAAAGACATTCTGTTACATTCATCAGATGTTTTCTCCAAGTCAGAGGCAGAATATTTTTATCTTGTCATTTGCAGAAGAGAGAATTATCCAGTATCGGTTTTTAAGACCTTGACAATCTTTTAAATCCAAACAAACCAATTGAAAAAAGGTTTAGAGTTTAGAGAGATATTTATGATCAGTTTTGCTGCAGTTTTCACTTCAGTTTTCCTTTGCTACAGATAGCTGTTACTTCACAGAATCACAGAATGATTAGGGTTGGAAGGGACCTCTGGAGATCATCTAGTCCAACCCACCTGCTAGAGCAGGTTCACCTAGAGGAGATGGCACAGGAATGCGTCCGGATGGGTTTTGAATGTCCACAGAGATGGAGACTCCACAACCTCTCTGGGCAGCCTGTGCCAGTGCTCTGGCATCGTCAAAGTAAAGAAGTTTCTCCTCATATTCAGATGGAACCTCCTATGCTTCAGTCTGTGCCTGTTGCCTCTCATCCTATCATTGGGCACCACTGAAAAGTCTGGTCCCATTCTCTTGATATTCACCCTCGAGATACTTATAAGCATTTATAATATCTTCTCTCAGCCTTCTCTTCTCCACGCTGAACAGACTCAGTCTCTCCTCATAAGAAAGATGCTTCAGACCCTAATCATCTTTGTAGCCCACCATTGGACTCCCCCCAGGAGTGTGGAGAGTTTCTGGCTGTGTGCTGTGAACAAACCAGAGCTTGATGTGGCTGTGATGTGGCTGTGGTGCACGGAAAGTTTTTCCTGAGACACCAAAGACAGAAGGGAAGTAAACAGAAGCTGGTCTACCCTCGACCCAGGCTGCAGGAGGGGCACCATCAGTGGACAGTGCCCTGCAGCTAATCACCATAGTGGGGGGAAGAGTGACTGCAAGTGTAACCAATTGTAGCCTGCGCTTGCCGCATGGCCTTTGGGTAAAGAGTATATAAGGCTTGGAAAAACGCGGTCTGGCAGACATTGATATTCAGTGTTGTTAAGAGTCCATTAAAGGGTACTGATGTTAAATTCATATTGAATTAGACTCATTACTCTCACCTGGCCCGCGAATCGCGTTCAAAGGGATCCTGCCGGCAGTTTTCATTCTCCACATCATACATCATATGGCAGTGGATGGATGGTTCACAAAGCAGAATCTCCAGACCGCAATTTACTGCGGTAAGCAGCATCCATAAAGACGGAGCCAAGCCGGGTTGTAGGGGAGTGTGCTTTGTCCGGTAACAAAAGACAAGCACTAGACAAGTTGACCACTTGCCTCCTACTTTAAGACCGCGCTGATAAGATAATGGATATTGAAACAGCCGTGGCACTGTTGACGACTATTCTCTCTAAGAGAGGTATCGAATCGTCACAGGAAAAGTTAATCACATTGATTTTTTTAGCTCAGAATTGCGGACACTTTGGAGAAATTCCACTTTCGTTTTCCCCAATGGAACGGAGATTAGTGGGGGACACCATGTGGGATAAGACTACCAGAGGGGAAGAAGAGAAAAAAATTAAAGCTTTGAGAGAATTGTGGAAAACCGTGTTAGAATCATTAGAAGTAATGAAGTCGGAACAATCCACTGCCCTGAGAGCCGCGAGGGCGCTTGTCCCAGAACAAACCTGGACTGATAGAACTTGTCGTCCAAAAGAAAAGAGGGGCCTGTGGGCTACTCTGTGGGGTCTGCCTGCCGTTCAGGGTGGTCACGGGGTCCCGGCTCAGCCAATGCTCTCGCAATCCGATCTGCGGCGGGAGTTGGAAACTTTGCCGTCCTTAAACAAAGAACCGGAAGTTTCCCCCTCTGAGTCTCTGGGGCAATGTGAGAAGAAAGCGAAAGTGTAACTAGTCGACTGTCCGGATGTGGGAGGCCCTGAGTGCCGCTCTCCTCCTACAAATCTTCCTCTGCCCTACCCTGAGTCAGTCGCACCCCCCTCCGAGACAGCCGGGCCGCCAGAGCTGGGGCCGGGGCCACTCCACAACTTGCCTCCGCAAACACCTGCGGAAGTTTCTTGTGAGCCTCCTGCAACTCACCCCAAGCAGTAGAGCAGTTAGTGCAAGTTATTACCAGCAAGCTTGAACAACTTGACTTGCGAGTGTCAGATGTAGAGAAAAATAAGAAACAAATCAAGTTTCAAAAACCAGCTTGCCTTCCACAAACAATGCAACCAAAGGTACCTATAGATTCTACTGACCAGCCGCAGCCCCGACATGGCAGATGGTCAGGGGTCATCAAAGATGCCATCCTAGAAGGTGATTGGTCTCCAGCAAAATTACCTCTACTGGTAATTCAAAATATGAACACCCAGACAGCGGTATGGGAACCACATGAATGGAAAATTTTACAGCAAGCAAAACAAACAATCACCAACTATGGTATACGTTCAGAAGCGACCAGACAAATACTGCACTGGATTTTTACCGCTGACTTATTGTGTCCCATGGACTGCCAAAATTTAATGCGCCTATTACTAACTCCAGCACAATTCCTCCTGTGGGAATCAGCCTGGTATCAACGAGCGCAGCAAGAAACAGCAAAACACACCAGTCCAAATGACCCATTAACCAACGTGGTACCTGACACCTATACAGGTCATGGACAGTATGCTACCATAGAAGTTCAACTGCGATTTACAGCTGAAATTCACCGGAAAGCTGCACAATTTGCCCTAGATGCCTTCTTAACCTCACCAGGACCATTAGCTCCCTCATTCAGTGGAATACGCCAAGGCACTACAGAAAATTTCTCGCATTTTATTGACCAGCTACATGAAGGAGTAATGCAAAACCCGGACTTATCAGAAGAAATGAAAAATCAAATGTTTCAATTGCTAGCTTTTGATAATGCAAATTCAAAGACTAAACAAATATTAGCAACTCTGCCACCAGGATCTTCAGTAGAACAAATGCTGATGCGAGTAGCCAGATAAGAACACCGAAATGCAGAGGTGATGGCTGCCGCTTTCAAAGGGGTCATGCAGAGACCTCTTCGACAAGTTAGCCAGCAAGTCTCATCTACAATACAACCAGTTGTAGCAGCAGTTCAGAGATCTACAAATAAATTCTATAAATCATCATACAATTCCTGTCATTGCTGTGGAAGTAAATAACACGTCCGAACGAACTGTACTACAGCAGTTTGGTGTGACAAATGCCAGTCTAACACTCATGCTACAAAAACTTGCAGAGATCGGGAAATGGTCAAGTGAGCACGAATGGAGTGCGCGCGAGGACACAAAGAGCATCTCCAAACCTGTATTACAATCAGCGACCAACCGTGAACCAGGTTTCTTTCACCTCAATAAGCCAAGCGCCGCAGGAAGCCTCGGAGTTGATGTGGAGACAGTAGTAGATATAACATTGACCAATACAGCAGTTCATAGAATACCAACAGATGCTAAAGGACCTTTATTTCGACAAGATAGTATCATTGGAAGCCTATTGATTGGCCGTTCTTCTGCTAGTATCAAGGGTCTTATAGTAATACCAGGGATAATTGATGCAGAGTTCACAGGAACTGTTCAAATCCTGGCCTACACTCTGCATCCGCCAATTTTTATTCCTTCTGGGAATAAAATAGCTCAGGTAGTAGTATTGGAAAACTGCCTACCAACGCTTCCAGGAGTTCCTCCAGCATCCTCAACAGAAAGGCGTGACAAAGGATTTGTATTGACAGGTCCTGCAGTTTGCTTCACCTCATCAATGACTCAGTGTCCCATGTTACGTGTACAACTATTTCGATCTGATTCTACTGTTGTTGTAGATGTAAATGCAATGCTTGATGCTGGAGCTGATGTCTCCATCATTAGTCAATTCAAATGGCCACGAAAATGGAAACTTCAAAAATCAATCTCTTCCACTGTATCTGGAGTAGGGGGTCAAACTACTCCAAATATAAGTGTTGATCCCATTTCCATCAGTTTCCCTGAAGGTCAATGTGTGACCCTTAGGGTGTATGTAATGGAATTACCAAGCAGCCTTGAGGCGCTTATTGGCCGTGACATGTTGGGGCAGCTTGGTGCCGTGTTAACTACTTCACCTTTTCCTTAGTGGTCACCGGAAAGCAGTCGCCCAACCCTCCATTGACCTGGTTAACAGATAGCCCAGTTTGGATTGACCAGTGGCCATTAACGGAAGAGTGACTGCAAAAGGCACATGAATTAGTAGAAGAGCAATTAGTTGCAGGCCACATCGAGCCTTCTACTAGTCCATGGTATACCCCAATTTTTGTAATACCAAAAAAGAGTGGAAAGTGGTGATTATTACATGACTTGCGAAAGGTAAATGATCAAATGCAAGCCATGGGTGCCTTACAGCCTGGATTACCATCACCTGTAATGTTACCAGAAAATTGGCATATTCTAATTGCAGATTTAGAGGATTGTTTCTTTACCATTCCTTTACATGAACAAGATACACAGCGTTTTGCATTTACACTGCCTTCTGTAAACAAAGCAGAACCAACTAAAAGGTATGAGTGGGTAGTGCTACCGCAAGGTATGAAAAATTCTCCTACGCTGTGCCAAATATATGTTTCATGGGCACTTCAACCTATTCATGCATCATGGAAACAAACAATTATTTATCATTATATGGATGATATTCTGTTCTGTCAACAAGCTGAGTTCACAAAAAGTTCCATAGTCCAAATTACAATCAAACTCAAAGAAAAGGGGTTGGTCATAGCTCCAGAAAAAGTTCAAAAGTCTGCACCTTGGAAATACCTTGGTTGGTCCATTTGTGATGCACAGATTCATCCACAAAAAATTGAATTACATACTGATTTACAGACATTAAATGATGTCCAAAAATTGTTAGGGGACATACAATGGATTAGAAATTGCGTAGGCATTACTAACAATGATACAGCACCTCTTACTTCACTTCTAAAAGGAGGTGATCCAGCTAAGAAAATAAGCTTAGAGTCCGTGCACCTCAAATGTCTTTCTGATATTATACAAAAGGTACAGACAAATTGGTCTAGCTGAAGACTTTCTGATCAACCAGTTTCCCTTCTTATTAACAATCTAGAACATCTGTGTGCAATCATCTGCCAGTGACAAAACAAAGGCGGGGAATTCCCCATAGATCTTGCTGCAGATTCTTGCTTTTGTACCACTGTCAGATTGAAGACAGAAAATGATTTACGATTATTAGAATGGGTTTTTCTTAGTGTCCAACCAAAATTCAGTATTCAAACAAGACCAGAAGCTGTTGGAGAATTGATTCGAAAAGGAAGATCTCGAATATTAGAAATTAGCGGTCAGGAACCAGATGACATCAGTATTCCCATAAATGGAGCCAGTTTAGAATGGTGGCTGAGACATTCAGTGCCTACTCAGAATGCATTATTAGGATTTATAGGCAAGGTACATTCACGACAACCAAAAGGGAAGCTATGGCAATTCCTTAGAACAATCGGTGGTTAGAGAGAAGCAAACTAAAAGCAAAACCTGTTGAAGGGCTTACAGTATATACAGATGCAGGAAAACAAAGCCACCAGGCAGCATGTGTCTGGCAAGAGAATAGTCTGTGGAAACGGCATTTAATTGAAGGTTCAAAAGAGGATTCATTGCAGACTTTAGAGCTCACAGCAGTAATATGGGCCTTAAATAATTGGCTGAAATCTGCTTTAAATGTTGTCACAGATTCTTTGTATGTAGCAGGTGTAATACCCAGAATGGAAAATGCTCTGCTAACACAATTGAATAATCCTCGATTGGGAAAATTGTTTGTACAGTTGAGAGCTATTTTAAATCAAAGAAAAGAACCTTGCTGTGTGATTCACATCCGCAGTCATCAATGGAATCTTGGTCTAGGTGAAGGAAATCAAATTGCAGATAGTTTAGTAAGTTCAGTACAGCACATGCCTCCAACAGATAAATTCCAACAAGCGAGACAAAGTCATGAGAGCTTTCATCAAAATGCCAGAGGTCTCCAAAGACAATTCGATTTAACTTTAAATGAAGCAAGAAGTATTGTACAGGCATGTCCCCAGTGTGAAAGCCAGATGTTAGGTATAGGAATTGGTGTCAATCCTTGAGGTTTAAAAGCCTTAGAAGTATGGCAAATGGATGTGACACATGTGCCAGAATTCAGAAGACTTAAATATGTGCATGTCACAATTGATACTTTTTCAGAAATGATATGGGCTACTGCTTTATCAGGGGAAAAAGCACAACATGTATGTAAACATCTCACAGCTTGTTTTGCTGTAATGGGTGTCCCAGAAAAGATTAAGACAGACAATGGCCCTGCCTATGTTAGCCAGAAAGTTAGAACTTTTCTAATGAAATGGGGAGTGAAACACATTACAGGTATACCTCATTCCCCAACGGGCCAAGGAAACATCGAGACGGCACATCAAATGATTAAGGGGTATTTGAGCAAACAGAAGCAGGAAGAGTTAGATTGTCAACAGTGTTTAGCAAAGGTGTTGTTTACCTTGAATTATTTATGTTTAACTGGAGACCATGAGGAGCCTCCTGTGATCATTCATCATTATCAGATCAGACTAGGAAGGAAAAACACTTTACCAGAATTCATGGTGAGATATCGTGATCCCACCACTGGAATATGGAAGGGACCAGTACCTGTTATTTTTAATGGTAGAGGGTATGTGTGTCTCTCCACAGATCAGGGTCCATTGTGGGTTCCAAGCCGAACAGTAAAGCCGGAGTTGAAACAAACTCAACCAAATCAACTCCCTGCAACAGAACCTTCGGAGGTCACAGAGTGAGGCGTAACCTTTGCATTACTTTAGCTGTGACATGTATGTGTAATATATAAGTAGATCTTTAAACACCACTACCTTCTAAGTGAGTTTATCAACACCCAGCACATCGTTTGTTACATGTTGAGTACTGTTAAACCAAAGTTCTTGGAATTTGTTTAATCAATCCATTGCGATATTTAAACGGCAATGGAATACCTCAAGTTTGCTGAGAAGAAAAATATCAGCGCATGGTTTGACAGCCATGACAATTGCAATGATCGCCTTTCCATAGGGCCAGAGCCACAGGAAATCGAACCGATTGATCTTTGGGTTTTAAAAGTAACAAATTGGCTTGGCCTAGGGGGGCGGATTAAGGGTTTATTGCAAAGTGCATTGTTTATGTTAATTGTTGTTATTATTGATATGTTATGTATAAGTTGTTTTTTATCACTTATCAAAGAAGGATTAGGACGCATAGCTAATCAAGCCTGGCTTGTCCAAAAAGAAAAAAAGGAGGAATTGTGGAGAGTTTCTGGCTGTGTGCTGTGAACCAGCCAGAGCTTGATGTGGCTGTGATGTGGCTGTGGTGCACGGAAGGTTTTTCCTGAGACACCAAAGGCAGAAGGGAAGTAAACAGAAGCTGGTCTGCCCTTGACTCAAGCTGCAAGAGGGGCAACGTCGATGGACAGTGCCCTGCAGCTAATCACCATAGTGGGGGAGGAAGAGTGACTGCAAGTGTAACCAATCGTAGCCTGCGCTTGCCGCATGGCCTTTGGGTAAAGAGTATATGAGGCTTGGAAAAACGTGGTCTGGCGGACATTGATATTCAGTGTTGTTAAGAGTCCATTAAAGGGTACTGATGTTAAATTCATATTGAATTAGACTCATTACTCTCACCCGACCCGTGAGTCGCGTTCAAAGGGATCCTGCCAGCAATTTTCATTCTCTACATCATACATCACAGGAGAACCCAGAACTGGACACAGTACTCCAGATGTGGTCTCACCAGGGCAGACTGGAGGGGGCTGATAACCTCCCTTGACCTGCTGGTCACACTTGTCCTAACACACCACAGGTTACTTGTTGGCCTTCTTGGCCACAAGGGTACATTGCTGACCCATGGTCAACCTGTTGTCAACCAGAACTCCCAGGTCCTTCTCCACTGCTGTTTTCCAGCAGGTCAACCCCTAACCTGGAGTGGTGCCTCGGGTTTTTCATCCCCAGGTGCAGGACCCTGTACTTGCTCTTGTTGAATTTCATCAGGTTCTCCTCTGCCCAGCCTTCTGGTGTATCAACCACTCTTTGCAGTCTGGTATCATCAAACTTGCTGAGGGTACACTCAGTCTCTTCATCCAGGTCATTGATGAATATGTTTAACAGGACTGGACCTAATACTGACCTCTGGGGAACCTCATTAACTACAGGCCTCCAACCAGACTCTGCATCATTGATCACAACCCTCTGAGCTCTGCCATCCAACCAGTTCATGATACTTGCTAATGTTTTTTCTAAGTGTTCTTATGCCTAGATAACAGTTTCTTTTAAATAGGATGATAAATAAAAATTCATTAGCCTTAGCAATTCCGATGGTCTCCTTCATATTTTCACAGGTACTACTAGAATGGGTGAAATTTGTGCTCATGGATGACTCCTTTTAGGCCTAATTGCTCCACTAATCCTCTCTGCTTTTTTATTTCAATAGAACTTCTGAAGTAAACTACTGTGAGGAAAAATATTACTTTTGTAGAGAACTTTTAAATCTTTTTGTCATCATTTTTGTTATTATTTTTATTCACATTTAACCAACAAAATTTATTTATAAAACCCCTGAATCATGCCTAACCTTATCACAGCAGCAAATAAGAAATACATTGGGTGCTCTGCATAACCGAAACTTTTGTTATGGGTAGCATCTTCGATATTAACAATGAAGAATTTATCTTCTAACAGTGGCAAGGCCTAATTATCTGAATAGTCTAAACTGGAAATCACAGAAACACACAATACTTGTCAGTAGAAGGGGTCTCCGGAGGTCTTCTGGTCCAAAAACCCAGCTAAAGCAGGGCCACCAAGATCCATTTACTCAGGACCATGTCTAGGTGGCTTTTGGGTGACTTCAAGGGGGAGATTCCACAGTCTTCCTGGGCAACCTATACCAGTGCTTGATCACCCTCACAGTAAAATATGTTTCCTGATTGTGGCAGTTGCACATCCCCCTGATGAGATCCAGAGCCTTCAATAGGACAGTTGATGGCTCTTTAACACCTTTTGTGCCCCACTGTGCCTGCCCCAGCATACACACTTAGGATGGTGCTGACAGTTACTCCTCCCACTGGGGGCAGGGTGACTTCACCTCCATCTGGTTGGGGGACAGGAAGGGTGGAACCCTCAGTCACTTGACAGGGTCCTCAACAAAGGACGTGGCCAGAGAAGATGAGAAGCTTTTGGACCATATTGTAATGCCCACAGCCAGATCTGACCAGGCTATAAAATGCATCCTCACCAAAGTCCCCCTTTGAGTGGTGTTTTTGGAGCAGTGGATCTGTGAACTGGAGCCCTCCCCTTAGACTGGGATTCTGTCTAAGGAGGTTTCCCGGGACTGATTGTGCCTCACCTCCTTGATAAGTGGTTATTTTTCCCTGCTGGTTTTATCCTTGAATGAGTCCTTGCCTAACCCAGGCAAATGATTATTTCTTCTGGGTACCCTTGAGTGAGAAGCCTCTAGTTTTGTTTCTTGTGAGTGTACGTGTGCATGTTGTGGATCCTCATTATTCTTATGTTATTGTACCCCAATAATCTCCTCAACTGATATCTGAACCTGTATTCTATCTTGTCAGAGCACTAAATAATTGTATAAACCCTGTCTCTAGTCATTTTATTGGCTACACTTTTCTGGCTAGTATAAAGTCTGCTTTGGAACTTTTTGTCTGCCTAAAATTGATTTTTGGGATGTCTCTGTGACAATGATGCTGAGAAGAAACCTCCTGTGTTTCAGTTTGTGCCCATTGCCTCGCGTCCATCATTGAACGCCACTGAAAAGAATCTGGCTCTGTCCTCTTTGCACCATCTCCTCGGGTATTTATATGCAATGGGGGGTTCCCTCTGAGTCTTCTCCAGTCCCTGGTCCTTCAGACTTTTCTTATATGAGATACGCTCCAGTCCCTTAATCATCCTTGTTTGACTCTCTTCAGTTCATCCGTGTCTCCCTTATTTCTTTATTGAAGTGTGTGAAGGATATTTTTAAGACTGATATTTGTCCCAATACCCCATAGCATTGGTTGTTCATGCAGACATCAGGTACATTTTTGGAAAAGGCATTTGTAGAATATTCATAAAAACAAAAATTATATCATGCTGGTTTTATTGAAGGTACATAAAAAGTTTATCAGTTGTGTAAAAAAAAAAAAGTGGGTTAGTGGGTTTTTTAATGTGTAAAATTGTAATCTGTTAGTATTTGTTGTTGTTGTTTTGTTTGTTTGTTTGATTTATCACTGATATTATTTTAGAGATGGGAAACAGAAAGAATATGTGAGTGAATAGTGACTTAAATTGTCGCAAATGAAATCTATGTTCTCCATTCCAATCTCTTCTATTGCTCTCTTATTGACAATTATGTTGTGCAAAACACAGAAGAAAAACAATTTATAAGTCTTTAAAGGAATATCAAGTATTATCACCACTAGATTCATTCACGGTGAACTCTCTTGTTAATATTCCAAATACTCTTCCAGTGGTAGATCTCAAGATTTTAAAGAATTTATTATCGTGTACTTCTGCTTGAAATCAAAAATTCTGAATTGCTACCAAAATTCATTATGTAAAGGAATCACTACTGTCCTTGGCAAATATAGGAACACAAGTAAATTTAAAAACAAAGAGTAACATGGAAAAATAAGAAAATCAAAAGTTAGTAATTGTTCTAATTTACTCAAATAGTGTATGTTTCAAACAAGTGGTACATTACATACTTCCTGACAATGAATGAACTGCAGTAGAATACAAGAATTTAGATTACAGCATGAATGACTATGACATCACAAGGGGCTTGTATATTGACAGAATATTATACATGAAGAATTTTAGAGTTCCCTTTTTACTGTTAATCAACAATACGACAGTATGACTTAAAATTTGCAATGACAAAATATGAACCTTCTTTTCAGATGTCTTTCAAAATTAAATGCAGTATTTGATACTCTCAGGAATTGCACCTGAAACTTTTCATGGTAGAACAGAAAGACCTGCTTGACCTTTTATGCTTTTGTTAACAAATGTCTTTACTTAATAAAAAGATAAGATAAAGGGATGTAACTGCAACTATTGGATTTTCTGCTTAAAGTGAAGAAAAGTAAAAACATGTCAGAATTATAAAGAAGCACCTATTTAGAAAACTAAGATTCCTTTCCTAGTCTTTGAACTCAAGCTGCTGAGTTTTCAGATAACTCTCCAATTCTCTATATTCTTCCTTGTTTATTTCACTTTCTCTTTGAAACAAGTAAAGAGAAAGGGAAAACTATAAGTAAAAAAAAAAAAAAAAGATAAACTTCAAAAGACTTCCACCTCACAACATCTGAGAAAATGAAAAAAACTAAGGAAGAATCTCAAGGGGGTTTTCTGTTTTTTTTTTTTTTCAGAAAAGACAGGGGTTTGTGTTCAAAATATGAACATGTATACTGTAAAAGAAAACAAAACAAAACAAAAATTTAAGTAGAAAACACACAAGTTATATGATACATAATCCCAATTAACTTATCTACACATGCACACGTGAACATATGAGAAAAAAATCCTTTATGACATTTGGAAAGGTGTAAGTAGGAGCAATACTTACATTGTTTTGCCTTTGTCTATGAAACACGCGGTATTTCTGTTTAGGAATACTTTTTACAAAAGTACAACATCTGTGAAACTTAGTTTACCATGTCAAATTTTTTACGTTATTGTGAAAAGCCCTTGCCTAAGGCTGGTGCACACTGGTACTAAAGGGGAAAAGGTCAAGTGGTTTTAAACACTTCTGTGATCTTTCCCTTAAAAAAAAAAAAAAAAAAAAAGGCACAAATTGAATGGATCACACTTCTTAACATTTTTTCCCCGTAACATTTCCTTGTTGTTTCAATGATGTTCAATGTATTTCACCACTGTGTAACTGAAAGCATGGGTGGGTCTACACAGGAGGAAAGTAACATCCACACATCATCAACATTTTTAGGCTGAGATCTCATAACCTGGGTGAGTAAGGAGTGAAAACAATTTATTTCAAGAGTATCAGGTTAATCTCTTGAGAAGACTGTAATTAACTGACAAATCTTCACTTCTCCCATATTTCTTAAAGGAAAAATAAAATATAAGATCCAAAGCATTCAATATTTGTAAAAGCTTTGTTAAGAAGCAAACCAAAACAAAGAGCACTTTCATTCTATTATTCTGGTCTGCTCTGTAACTAAGTTAGAGAATCCATTAGGAGAACATTTTCCCTGTCCACTTAAAAAAGATATGTATTTTCCACTGACTTCCACATTTGGCAGAACAAAATGGGAAATAAGCTTACTGCATTTCCAAGAAAGAGATGGAGAAAATAAGACAAAGAGGGACAATCAAGAATTTGCCTAATTATCTCTTCAGAGAATCCAGAACCTCAGAGTATAATTGCCAAGCTCTGAGCAGACAGACCCAAGGATCTGTTTTAATTGTATTTGTCAATCAATTAATTTGCCTCACAGAAAGACAAGTAATAATTTTTGAATCATCATACTTGAATCTAAGGCAACAATGAAAAACAGGTGCCTTTCACCCTTTATTCATACTTCTGATAGAAACCCATTCCTTTCAACCTGTGAAAAGCTGGAGAAGGTAATTAATTTTATAACTAAAGACATTCTTACCAACTCTTATGTAATTCGCTATATTAATTGTTAAAAGATAATATGAAGATTGAGAATGAAAAAAAAACCAAAAATAAAAAAGGAGAATTCCAGTCTTTCCTCAGAAAACAAAAAAGACAAAGTTGATCCAAGCCACCGTAAGCTTATTAGTTTTGTAAGAGAAAAGTGGGAATGGAATTATAGCTATGCTATCTTAAAACATAGCACAGTCTAATTTATTTATGAAAGAATACTTTTTTTTTTCCTCCTTTTTTTTTTTTTTTTTTAATACCTCCTTATGGTATGTGTTTGCCCGCTTATCTGGAAAATAAGAATTCCAGTATTCATATAGTCCTTTCTTATAAACCATGAAAATGACAAGTGCAAAATAAGTACAACTTTAAATAAATAAATGAACAGAGGAATGTGAGGCGGTACAGTTAAGCCATCCCACTGTGGCTAAACTATCTGTACCATGTGACGAGTTAGATGCTTCTTCTTGTGCATGAAGAATCTTAAAGTTACAGATAAGAGATAAACATACCATAAAAAGATTTGTTCACCTAAATACATCAGGATAAAATTATACACTACAATATTATTTGCATGACATCAAATTGTTTATTGTTTTTTTTTCCTTATTGTATAGAAGTATATCTCACCAAGCCAATGACCAGCTCATACTATGTGAGGTCAGAAAGAGCTGTTGCCTGGCCTGGTAGGCAAAGTGAGAGCAGTGGATACTGACTGCCTGGACAATGTCTTTGACACTGTCTCTGAAAAGATCCTTACAATCATTGATGTAAGTACTGGATGACAGTGAGGTGAACTGAAAACTGCCTGAATGGTTGGTCCCAGAGGCTGGTGATCAGTGGTATTAAGTCTAGGTGAATAACAGCAACTAGCAGTTTACCCCAGGAGTCCTTATTTAGTTTAGTCCTCTTTAACATATTCGTTAATCTTCTGGATGATGGAGCAGTGAGCACTTTCGGCAAGTTTGCTGATGACTCAAAACTGGAAGGAGTGGCTGATACATCAGAGGGCTGTACTGTCATCCAGAGGGACCTTGACAGACTGGTCAAATGAGCTGACAGGAAACTCAGGAGGATCAACAAATAAAAGTGCAATGTCCTGCACCTGAGGAAGAAAAAATCCATGCAGCAGTATTTGCTGGTGGACACTCAGATGGAAAACAGCTTGGCAGAAAAAGACCTGGGGGTCCTGGTGGACATCAAGTTGAACATGAGCTAGCATTTTGCCCTTCTGGTTGAGAAGGTTAATGGAGGTCTTAGCTTTCCTAGTTGCCTCCCTACACCCTCTGACAACAGCCTTATATTCTTCCCAGGTGGCCAGCCCCTCCTTCCATGAGCTATAAACTCTCCTCTCCCACTTGAGCTTACCAAGCAGTTCCCTGTTTAACCACACAAGTGTCCTGGCTCCCTTCCTTGACTTCCTACATGTTCGGATGCTCTGATCTTGAACCTGGTAGAAGCAGTCCCTGAACACTAACCATCTATCTTGACCCCCTTTATCTTCAAGCAGCCTTGCCCATGGGATTTCCGCTAGCAATTCTTTGAAAAGGTCAAAGTTTGCCCTGCTGAAGTTCAGGGTTGCAATTACGCTTGCTATTCTGTTGCTGTTCTCATTTATTGCACAGTACCCCTGTTTAGGCTGCACTTCAAGACAGACAATTTATTAGTTTATTAATTTATTAAATTTCTGAAGTTAATTGCAATTTTTTTCTAATGTGATCTCAGTACTCCTGAAAATACCTTTTTACCTACTTACATAGCAGCTTCATATTGGCAGATATCCAAAATCCCGCAAAACAAACGATAACCCTAGGAACTACCACAGAGTAAAATCATAAAATTACTGTGACATTTTTCCCTCTTTCCTTACAATTTTTTTCAGGAATAAAAGATTTTAGCTCTTTTCACTAGGTCCTTTTTCTCTCTAATGTCTACATTTTAACTTCACAGATATGCCCTTTCATGTTTAGACTTGATCCAAAGTGCATTCAAATCTCCTGAAAGATTTCCCCTTTTCATTTTTTACTACAGGAGCACAGATCAGAAGTCATTTCAGCAGTTTCGAGACAAGAGACCCTCTGAACAATCCTTAAGTTGTTCAATGTCTACCTTAGGAGGCCAGATAAAATTTTCCAAATTGAACTGGATATTGTCTTCAAAAGCAATCAGTTCTTTAAAAAGTGACCTTTACTGTGAAAAATAAGTTCTCTATGAATGCAAAAGTCCTGAAAATTGCTCCATAAACTTTAATTACAATTACAGAAGCCAGATTTCACAACACGGAAGATTATTCTTAACTCTTAATTTCAACACTAATCTCTTGAGTAACATTTGTATGTCTATATGGATTATACAAAGAGGTGTCACATTTTCTGGGATAATCTTTATTTCCACACTACTGCGTCTGTGCAGTTTAAAGGGAATATAGCTCATTTGGAGTATTAACACTCACATATATGCTCAGATAAATCTCCCTGATAAAACTGCAGGACAGTAAGGAGTGCCCACAAGAGGAGAGAATTATGTAGCCAAGAAACCTACACCACTTAAAATATAACAACAACCAAAAAAATACTTTAACAGACTATTAAGGATTTGCTTGCTTTAACAGTTGATTCGAATTTCATCCTCTAATGCCAAGATACTGTAAAAAATAATGACCACAGTTGCAGACTGCTTTAAGGAAGTGCACAGAAGTACTAATTGTTGCTGTAGAAGTTATTTGTAGAGTAACACAGTACAAATGTGACTGTTCATGTCCCTCAGAAACTACAATCAGTCTGTAATCATCCATTTATGATTTTGTCATGGTTTGTTCCCCAAAACTTGTTGTTGGTTTTTTTTTTTTTTTTTTTCTTTTCTTCAGATTGAATAGCTGTAGTTTACTTAGTCTTTCATTTCATGGAAGCCATTTCACCTTTCTCACCATCGTTATAGCCAATCAGCTTCTATTGAAAGACTGTCATCAAAATTGTTTAAGTATTTAAAATGTTTTGTGTCCAATTCTATTCAAGTTTTAGGAATTATGAAACCCTTGATAAATCTGTTATGTCAGATTTACACTAGTTTGTACAGTTCAGTGAGTGAATAAGAAAGAAAATAACGCATGTGTCTAAGGACAAATTTCAGAAAGGAAACCCAGGACAATCAGAGAGAAACAATAGGGCAAGGAGACAGCTGAGCTCCAAACAAAGAATCAAGAGAAATGGAAGAAACTGAATGAAAATATTCAGAAACAGGTCTAGACCCGGACAGATCAAGTACAATAAAAGGACTGGGAAGCTGATACTACAATAGGTGAAAAAGAGTGTTGTACAGCAACATCTAGAATCAGAACTGTGGTTTAAGGCCATCAGGTGCTTAGACTTCTTGAAAAAATCCAATAGCTTCTCTGTGGAAATCAGTTATGCATGACAATATCATCAGTGGCTATATTTCTGGGGGCACAGCTAGAGTTTATATTAATGAAAACATTAATAACCATCCTTGCACAGGGAAGAAAAGAGGCTCCCAGATCCTTCTGCTGAAAACAGTGAAGAAATCAACATTTTTCAAGACAAAATGTGGTGATTCTTGTACTGAGTAAGTTTATGAATGGAGTAAATTTCTATTGCATTATTTTCCTATGCATACAATAGTCAAGCAAAGATGTGTTCTGTTTTTAATTGTTGTACCTGTGTCTAAAGAATTTTGTGACAATATTTAGACCAAGTGTTGGCTAAATACAGAATGTTAAATATCTATTTAGAAAACCATAATGCATACTAGAAACGGTTACAGAATTTTAAAAAGTACAACAATCCTTATGACAGATGGATAGCTATGTGGAAAAAAAAATTATTCTGAGTTAGAAATACAGAATCACATCTAGAAAAATTAATTCCTGATGGAATGAAAATGACTGAGAAGAGCCCTGGGGATGAGAGAGTATCCAAATAATTCTGACTGGGCTTATGTAAAACAGATTTTTTATTCAAAACCTCCGTAAGAGAAATTACTTTTTATATTACTTCGTATAATCTAGAGAAAATTTAATGTGCTGCATATTTCTATTTCCTGGCAAATTCTATGTGTTTACTCTTCAGTGGTCTGCTGATGGGTAACTTGCCACTGTCCTGATACGATCCTGTACCACTGAAGACAGGAAAATCATACATTGATCTCATTTGGTTCAAGATCAAATTCTTAGTCCTAAATCTTAAACAACACCAATTAATAGTGATATCACAACTAGAATAAAATCACATTATTTGCCTCTATGGTCTGTGTATTGTGAAGAGCTGACTTCTGTTGTGGAACTATTCAGCATAGAATTCAGGCAAATAGTGATTTGTTATCTTCTCAGAGTTGTTGGAACAGACATTCAGTAGGCAATTAGAGGGCCATCTTCACAGTGTATATACATGCAAGTAATAAGGAGAGGAAACTTCGGAAAAATTGTTCAGATTATGAGCTTAAACAAAGTAATCTGGACTCTAATTCAGGTGCATTTCTCCCTCAAAGCAGCTGACCTCTGGTAGTATGTTGTTCCTCTCTGGTGAGAACAGATGGGTTTCTTCTCAGTATGCAAAAGATTGATGTAAATACAGACCTGGAGAATGAGTAGTAACTGCTCTTGATTCCTTTGGTTTGTAGCCAAACATAGTGAAATTAGTTACCCAATTTCAATGTTGAACTCAGATGGCTAAAGTCAGGTAGAGTGAGTACTTCCCTCTCCCTGTATTTCCCAGTGTTACTTTGTGCATAAGAAACTACATTACAAAATGACTATTCTTGCTCTTCAAATTTAAAATATGAATTTGAGGGGGATTTTTAAGATGCCTTGTGTCAAAAAAGCTATCTCGCCATTTTTTAATCATTCACTGTGTTTTACACCTCATTCTACTGCCACTGAAGATGTTGAGAGGAGTTATTTATTTTTGTAACAATTACAGTATTATTATGAGTTTCATATTAAAATAACTTACCACAACATTTATTCTTTACACTGAAATATTCCAACTAAACATCCGTTCTGCAGTGATCTTCAAGCAGATTGCTCATGAATAAAGTACAGAACAAAAAAAGACTATCTAAATACTCTCAATTTATCAGAGAAATAGAGAAGATGGATTTTTTTGTTTATGTTTTCTCTATCATTAAAAATAAATAGAGAAATCAGCTGAAAGATATCTCTTAAAAAGAAATACAGACTGAAAAGTTACAATAAAGCTACTCGTTATATCAGCAATGTACATTTTTCATTTACTTTTCCTGTAAGTCTGCTATATTCTTGTTAGACACTTGTTTTCCACTTCTTTCAGAATTTAGAAAGTGTCAAGAATCACCAAATCCTAATGATTATAAGGCTCATATCAGAGATATGACTTCCACAAAAAGATAAAAATGATTTACTCAGCAAGATGTGTTCCAAATGTCAACTCTGTATTCTTCCAAGATGCATGTAATATGCCACTCTGATTAGGCTTTCAGCTTTATACGGGTTTTGTGGAGATTTTGTTAAATCTTTTTTGTTTAACAAACAGAAAAATCTTTATAGGTCACATATGTGAATAATAGACTACACAAATATGAATGAAAGTTTTTAATATCACAAAGGAAAATTTAGACTTATTTAAATAATTTAGTATCCACTGATAACCAAATTTCTATTGGTAAAACATAGATGTCAACAAACTTTACAGGACACAACTGAAGTAAAATTTTTATTCCTCTAAAGGACTGTATGGCACCTGTTTCTCTTCAGCACTAGATATATGCTCTCAATAAAAATCTAAATGAAATCAAGTTTCAATCAAATTTCCTCCAGAATTCTCTCTTTGAGGAGTAACCTTGTGTAGCAAGCACAGTTCGCAGAGCGGCTGACCAAATTTTCCCTTTGGCTGCCTTCATCTACCGCATTGACTCTTGGATCCAGAAACAATGTAACTCTAACATACAAACATAGAATGAGTAGAATGACTAATGGCGTATGAGACAAATACTATATCTATTTATTGACTAATGGCTTGTGAAATAATTATCCCAATTTCTTATTTACTTCATATACTTCATGTTTTGTCAGTCTCATCCTAGGTCAGGAAAGGTTAATATATATAGAAGCTTTACTTTCGTATTTATTTACTTTACCTTTACTCAGCTTTTATTTATTTTAGCCTTTATTTAAAAAGGAAAAATATTTTTAAGCTACATCTAAATTATCATTGAAAACTGTCTTAACACACTGTTTGAGTGCTGGCTGTTTGGGAATATTGTGACAATGCATGGATGTGTTCAATGTAAAACAAGATTATTATTTGGATGCTAAAATGCACACCTCAAAGTCTGTACAGCATAATGCATAAATATCTGTATAAGTGTTTCATAAGAACATCTATTTTTCTGTTTTGAAACATGTGATATAACCACAGATGATTTTACAGAGCAAGAAAAAATCAGAGAAGGGAAGTGGTGATTATGGAGTCTCATGTGACAAGGAACTTGATGTCATAAATGTATTTGAAATAATTAATGGCTTCTTCTTTTTTTGTCTTCATGGAAGTTCTACAGATATTGGACCAAAATATACCTAGCTGATCATTGCAACAGTCATTAATAAAATAAGGAAAATTCTCTTAAAGTATAAATGTAATTGAACTATTCAAATACTATTTTGTCTTAATAAAAAAATAAGTGAGCTATAACTTTGTATTAAGCTACTAACAAAGCAAACTTCAAATTCTCATTTTCTGAGTAGAGTCTGACAAGAAATGTATGGATATTTTCCTTAAATTTAAACAGGTTTTAACTACTAGGCATATATTGAAATCTTGACAAATTGAATCTAAACAAGTTTTGTGATACCACTGCATTTCCAGTCATGTGATATTGAACAACATTTAAGAAAACAAATGTTTTTGTATTTGCAGTAAAGCAAAAGTACCTGGGAACACACAACAGTATTGTCAACTGAGTTCCAGTGAGCATAAAAAATTTCCTATCATTACTTAATTTCCAGGACAGATGTGGATTCAGTGACTAACTGCTACAAGATATTGGGAAATATAATCTTCAAACATATTTAAATATAATTTTCCTCTTACATACTGTATGGCAGTGATTGTCTTTCCATTCTGCAACTGTAGGCTGCTCAGCACAGTGATAATTTTATGATCCACACCTGTGGTTCCTTGATGTTACCAAAATGCAGTTAAGGGCTACAATCATTTTAAGATGATGTGTGGATATCCGTTGAACTTTACTATGGATTAATAATAAATGTATGGATTAATTACTTCTTGTAACTTATCCATGTGTAGTCTAAATTGACATTTTAATGTAGTATTTACATTATTAGTGGCACCTGGTTTATTCAGTAACATAAAGCAATGCTGATGACTTCTCTATGATGCAATTATACTACCTGCGTGTCACTACAGAGTAACTCCAATTAGTGCACATTTGAAGCATAACCAAAAGTCTTTGTTTGTATTAATCCTAATCCTAAACAGATGTCAATTGTACTAGAAAGTCTGTGAATTTAACAGGATTGGATTTCCTAGCAGATGATGAACTGGGAGCTGTGTTCCACCAAGCACCCAAGACAGCTGAGCCTGAGCGCCACAGCAGCACCTGGAGGAAGTGATGAGGTACAGTAGTGGTAGGCTCTCTGCTGCAGGCGATAGAGGTCCCCACCCACCAACCTGACTGCTGTCTAAAGGAGCTTGCTGCTTGCCCAGCCTCAGATCCTGAGGCTTGCCTGGCCCTGAAACTAGTTCTCCCTGCTGCTTTTCTATGTAGGCAACAACAAAGTGGTAGGACGGGCATGGTTCACATCATGCTTGATTACATGGCTCTGGGGGTGAGGTCAAGGACATGAGGAGCCAGGTGGCTTTCTCTTAAGTCCTGCTAGTGGGAGAAAGAGCTTGAGGAGTGGATGATTTTGCAGGTCAACACAACCTTGCACAGCTTATGCTGATCAAAAGAATTTGGCTTTTATAGCCATAGGCTCTCTCTAAGGATCACAGCCTACTAGGAAGAGAGAGGATCCACTTGAGCAAGCAGGTCAAGAGAATGTTTGACATCAGACTGGTCAACCTGGAGAGAAAAGTTTTAAAGTAAGATACGGAGGTAGATGATGGCTCACAGACTTAGAGGCCTAATCAATGTAAGCAATGTGGTGGCCTGTGCCTGCTACAAATTGCCTAATAAGGAAGTAAAAGCAGACAAGACCTTCTTCAGAGAAAAGGAAAAAAGTCTTATACCCACAGGCACTCATTCTTGGGAGGGACTTGAACAACATTTCTACAAGTCAAATAGCTCAGTGAATGAGAGAAGTGGGGGATGTGGCTTATTTTGAATTTCCCAAGACTTTTGACATGGTGTCTCATTGCATCCTCCCAAATAAAATTATGATCTAATAAATAAATATATAATAAAGAGACCATGTATATAGACTAAAAACTGGATGAAATGCCATGCTTGCAGTGAAATAGCAAGCAGCATGAAGCCAAGCTGGAGAACAGGTTGATTTTTGGGCGAGTACTGTTTGATTTCTTCATTAATGACCCTCAACAAATCTGCAGATTATAAAAACCTGGAAAGAGTTTGATGGTTAGTACGCCAGACAGTTGTCCTGCCATTCAGTTACCTCAACAGAGAGGAGAAACGGAGTAACAGGAACCTCAGGAAATTCAACAAAGCACATTAAAAGTCCTGCATCTGCACAGTACATGCTAGAGGTCAATGTGCAGGAAAGTTGCTTGTCAGTACAAGGCCCGAACATGAGCCCAGACAGCCATGTGCTTTTGACAAAAAGAAGGTAAGCAACCTCCTGGGCTGCAATAGAACTGTTGCCAGCAGGTAATGAAGGTGAACCTTCACCTCTCCTTAGCACTTGTGAGACATATCTGGAGTTCTGTGTCCAGTGTCTGGTTCCCAAGCACAAGCAAAACATGGATGTACTCAGGCAAGTCCAGTGAAGGGACAGAAAGATGATGAAGGGACTGGAGAAACTTTCATACAAGGGGAGGCTGAGTGAGCTGGGACTGCTGAGTCTGCAGAAGAGAAGGCTCAGGGGGAATTCAGTGTGTATAAACAGTTGGTGGGAGGGAATGAAGAGGAAGGAGACTACTCTCAGTAGTACCCAGCGACAGGAGAAGAGGCAACTGAGAGATTGAAACAGAAGAAATTCCACTTAGATGTAAGGACAAAATTTGTGCTGTGTGGATAGCCAAATCCTGAAACAGTCTGCCCAGAGAGATTGTGAACTCTTTGTCTTTAGAGATACTAAAAAGCTGACTTGACAAAGACCTGAGTAACCTACTCTAGTTTGTCTGTTTTAGGCAGGAAAGTTGGATAAGGCATTTTCCAGAAGCACCTCCCAACCTTAAAGATTTTGTGATTTTATGAAAATTCAGGAAAGTTTTTACATCACTGTCCTTTTGTATTTTATGCAATGCCATTACTTCTCATGAAATAAAAATAGTCCCAAGTAGGCTGACATTGGCAGTTCATTTAACCTGCCAAAGCAAGCGTGTTCCAAATTCAGGAACATTAAAAACTGCATTGCAAAGTCATAAGGGCTTATTCTACCTGACCTCCCTCAAGAACTCTAACATAGAACTAGAACATAAATATGCACAACATAGCAGATGTCAAGCCTCATGAATACATATAAATATTCATCAACTTATGGAATTCATAGTTACCCACTGAGAGTGTTTACATTTGAACAAGAAAATCAAAGCATTCTACCCACATGCTTAAAACAAAATTCATAATTTGAAAAGTAATTATCACATGAGAAAATCTTTATGGCTATTAAAATATTAATCCCTGTGGGACAATTCAATCTTCTCATAGTAATGAAGAGTTATTCAAAATAAAACTAGAAAAGATGTTGAGGAGAAAGATGCCTAAAATTTTGAAGTAGTTTTCAGGTGATTGTAAGGGTTCTTAAAAGTTTTCTGTTATTCCAGTGTTCTTTAAAAGAGAGGTTTAAGACTTTTTAAAAAGAAGTTAGGCTAAACTGAAAGTCAGCATCCCTAAAATCTGTTCCTGTATCAATTACAGTACTGAATACAGTATTGAATGTGAGCAGAACAGCATCATAGTCTGTATCTATCAAGTAGGTACTTTTCTGACTGTTTTAGAGTATTGAACAGAGATGTATCCAACTATTGTAGAACAACTCTAAGTTAATATGTGTTCTGAACTTAAAGCTATCTGGTGACCCAAATTCTTAAGACCACTCCAGAGAGCCCCCTCATAGTTTTTGTTTATGTTTGTTTGTTTGTTTGTCTTAGGTACTCCCTTTGATTATATCTAATGTGCTTTAACAGATTTTATCTGTTTGCAAATTAAAACTAAGTTTTCAGGATAGCCTGCAATATAAAGCAGTCCTCCAGTAACAAACTTAGAGTTTTTCAGAATGAGAAGACCTACTAGATCACATTTACTTTAGGACATACTCAGCCCTATTTAATCTCATGTTCTTCCAAAGGGTTTGGAAATATGCCCAGTCTTCAGAAGACATATATTATCGGAGAGACAAACGATTTATCTATTTATCCATCCTGCATCAAAGAAATCTCTGAGCAGAAAGGAGTCTATCATTGTTGCTGTAAGACTGACATGTTAAAAGGATTTTGGAGGGGAATATGCCAGAGCACATCATACTTTTAAGTGATAGATGTCAGCTGCAGAATATATTTAAGGGTTCAGTGGCACCAATAGAACCAAATCTAATGCTGCAGGACAGAGAAGTGACACAGATTTTTATCTGTAGGCAAACATTATGCAGAAGATGATTTTAGATAAGACGAAGAAAAGGACCCATTTAGCAGAAGTCTTTTACATAGGGCAAATCTTGGGGTGCTTAAAAGAAGAACAACTTAGACAGATATGAGATGGGTTTGAGAAATCAATTGAGACATTTTCTGTTTCTCTGAAACTTTTATTATATGTTGACATATTTTGCTATGCTACATGAAATGTGGTCCAGTACTAATGGCTATCAGTACAGTAAGCAGAGTTAATGTTCTCCTGGCATATATACATCTGTCACGGGTCTCTCTCTCATCTTGTAAATGGAGTTCTTATTACATGGTTATCTGCTTTACATAGCATAGCGGTTGTGATTCTTTCAAAAATCACTTGACACAGATTTTGACACTAATCAAAACAATTCCTTTGTCATATTCAGACTGGAACATATTATTATAGATTATTTCTGCTAAATGTTTTAATGACTGGCTGATTTTAATAGAAAAACTAAACTCCTAATAATGATAAAAGCACAATATAATCACTATTTTCAGGCAAGTTCCAAATTGCCTAAAATATATATGTATATTTTGTAGACAAATTGTCAATGTAGATCAAAACTTGAAAACAGAAAAACGGTGTTACAAACATAAGAATGTTTTAGAGTATTTTTATTCTACATAGTGTATTTTAATCTTTTATACAATTATGTGTATATATTTAAGGCACTCTCTGTTAAAGGTGAAAACTTGTGAATAAGTGGAATGTGAATTTGTAGAGGATCTTTCTAAAGTCCTGAGAAAAATAGCAGAATGCTTCTGCTGTTCATCTCCAGCTAAAGGCCAAAAAAAACTTAAAATTATTCAGATCATTAGAGTTATATGGTAAATCTGGTACCCTGTGGACCATGCATTTAATAATAAGTATTTGACATCTAAGGATGAAAGATAGCGTTTGGCATCTTTAGACAGAGATTAAATATCTGGAAATACAATAAAGAGAACAAACTGCTTAATCTCTTGTGCAGTTTCTTGAATATTCACTCTTGAAATTAACATACAGTATCTGATAAACCTGCTAGGAGTACCTACAGTGACATACAGATGGAATTATTTTAAGTACCACTATCTGAAGATATCAATGTACATGTAGACAGAGTGTAGATTTTACTGGGAACCAAGATTTTCTGAAACTTATAATGTTAAAACATTCTTGTTGTGACTTACAGATTCCTTACAGAAGTTCTAAGATCAATACACTATATTTTTTTCAAACTTTGGTTTAAATCGTCTTGTTGTTTTCACTTAGCAACATAGTGTGAGAGACTGAAAGGTTAATGTCTCAAACGTTGTGGTGAAACCAGTTCTACAACATCCAGTAGCAGGTGATGGGACAATCAGGATAAGGTGAATTGCGATTTGCATATCAACGACATTTGCATCCAGAATATTGTGTCCAGTTCTGGGACCCTCAGTTCAAGAAGGACAGGGAACTGCTGGAGAGAGTCCAGTGCAGAGACACAAAGGTGATTAAGGGAGTGGAGCATCTCCCTATGAGGAAAGGCTGAGGGAGCTGGGGCTCTTTAGCTTGGAGGAGACCTGAGGGGTGACCTCATTAATGTTCATAGATATGTAAAGGGTGAGTGTCACGAGGATGGAGTCAGGTTCTTCTCAGTGACAACCAGTGGTAAGACAAGGGGTAATGGGTACAAACTGGAACACAAGAGGTTCCACTTAAATATGAGAGGAAACTTCTTGTCAGTGAGGGTGACAAAACACTGGAACAGGCTGCCCAGGGCAGTTGTGGAGTCTCCTACTCCGGAGACCTTCAAAACCTGCCTGGACACATTCCTGTGTAACCTCATCTAAGTGTTCCTGCTGCGGCAGGGTGCTTGGACTAGACGATCTTTTGAGGTCCCTTCCAATCCCTAACATTCTGTGATTCTGTGACAAGCTAACAAGCCACTGACAAAGGCCAACTGGCTGATACAGGAGGTGGGGGATGTGTTAAAGAGCATGTAGCCCCATCTTCTGATAAGCCCAGCACGGCACTAAGGGTAAAAAACCCCATACTGTGGAGACCCTTCAAGGTGGCTCGAGACCCTTTGGGACTTTTCCATCTTTCGCAATCATCCGCCAGTAATGTCTGCACAAAAGAACAAAGATTATGCAAGTAGGCAATCCAGAGGACTGTAAGAAGCCCACCTGTACAAGTACTGGTGGTGTGCACCTGCCATCCTGAGGACCACTGTGTTCTTATGTAACACTTTAGCCCTATACCTGTTTTAAAAGTGCACATCTGGAAGTGGAGAAAGAAATACCTTGCTTTTTGCCAGAAGCCACAATCTTTGATCTCCCATTTTAGCAGACTTGATTCTCCACTTGTTTAATGTAGCACCTCGATGTCCTTCCTTTTGTACATCACAACACCTTATTTCACAGAGAACTACCAGGCACAGCCTATGTCCTGAGACCAGGGTAGCTGCCTCCAACGCACTGGTACAGTTGCCCCAGTCAGGCCAGGAACTGTCTGTGATATCAGAGAACCATCATAGCTGTGCCATCTCTGTGAGTCCCCTGAAGCCTCAGGCATTACATCTTCACTGTCGCCTTTCACACAAGCCATTAAGTGCTGAGTCCCTTCTTAGTAGCCCTGTTTGCTTAACTCCATATATCTGACTAATTCAATAGCTACTTTAAAATTTTATGTTGGATGCTTAATTTTGGGTCTGCATATGTGTTTGTGGTGGGTGGATCTTGGCTGGCTGCCAGCTGCCCACCCAGCTGCTCTATCAGTCCCCCTCCATCAACAGAACAGAGGAAGAAAATATGACGTAAGTCTTGTAGGTTGAAATCAAGACAGGGAGATTACTTACCAATTAATATCATGGGTAAAACAGACTAGGGTAAATTAATTTAACTTGTTGACGATTACTTGTTACAAATTAGGAAAGTGAGAAATGAGAACAAAACTAAATAAAACAAATCTAAAACTCTCCCTTCAACTTCCCCTCAAGTATTCCTTCCCACCAGTTTCAACTTTCCTCTTAACTCTTCTACCTCCTCCTCCACTGAGCAGTGAAGGGGACACAACACTTCATCTCTGCTGCTCCTTCCTCTTCGAATTCTTACCCTACTCCAGTGTGGCATCCCTCGCCCTGGATACCATCCTTCACACACTCTCCAATGTGGGTCCTTCCTATGGACTGCAGTTCTTCAAGAACTACTCTGGAGTAGGTCCTTTCCAAAGGGTGCAGTCCTTCAGGAGCAGACTGCTCCAGCATGGGTGTCCCATAGGGTCACAGGTCTTCACAGAAAACCTGCTCCTGCGTGGCTTACTCTCCACGAGTAACAGTTTCTGTCAGGAGCCTCTTCCAGGGTGGGCTCTCCACAGGTTCACCGCTTCCTCCAGGGCACATAAGCCTGCTGCAGTGTGGGGTTCTCAGTGGTCTTCAGAGTGATCTCTGCTCCACCATGGTTCTCCATGGGCTACAGGGGGACAAACTTCTTTCCCATGGTTTTCTCCACGGACTGCAGGGGAATCTCTGCTCTGGCACCTGGAGCACCTCCTCCTCCTCCTTCTTCACTGACCTTGATGTCTGCAGGGCTTTCTCGGTCCTCTCTCACAGCTGCTGCACAGTGTATTTTACACTGTCTTAAATATGTTATCACAAAGGTGCTACCAACTTCTCTGATTTTTTCAGATTTGGCCAGCTGTGGGTCTGTCTTGAAGCTGACTGAAACAGCCCTTGTCCAACAAGCAGATTCTATCATCTTATCAGAGATATCACCCTGCAGCCCCTCCTCTACCAAAGCTTTGTCATGCAAGCCCGTTACAGTGGTAAATACTCACTGATATTTCAGATACCACATATGGACCAGTGCTATCTCATTCACCTCACCATAAGGAGTTCAAACAAGTAAATGTTAAACAGAATAAGAATTTTACTCGAAATGACCACTGTACAGGGCAGTGAACATATCAGCTATTGATGGATTTCATCATCTGTGTAGTCTATGCACACCACTTTAGTGTACCAAGGAGTAACACCAGCACTATGAGACGTTCTCTAAAGTTGCAAAAGTCACAGACAAAGAAAAAGAACTCTGCAAAGTAATGCTAAAACCTCCAGCTCTAGGGAAAATGTGAGACTAGATGCATAAACAAAAATAAAAAACTGAATGGCTCCATTTTGATCCCTTGAAAAAAGCTTGGCATAATATACCAGAAATTTATTACTCCAAAAAGACTTCACACCTGTAGAAAAATATGGCAAAATTAATTTGATTGTTTCTTGTTTTCAGGGTGGACACAAAAAAGCAAGTCTGCCTAAGACACTTCTATCAAGCAGAATAATACAATCACTCTCCAAAATGATTGGGGAAATGTGACATGTGTGAGAAGATGAATGGCTTGGAAGAATAAAAAACATTTTCTCAATATTGATAAAACTTACAGGAAGGCATGGAGGGGAAAATTCAGATATATGGCATTTGTCTTCCTAAGTAATTGTTATGCATGATGAAGCCCTGCTTTTCTGGAGATGGCTGAACATCTACCTACTAATAAAAAGTTATTAAAAAATTCCTCATTTTGCTTTGCTTTTGTTTCACCTATTAAACTGTCTTTATCTCAACCCACAAGTTTTCTCACTTTTGTCTTTCCATAAATGTATATCACAGTGATGCATACTACAGAATAAGCAACTTAAAGTATTAGGCAACAAGATGTATTTTTTGTTATGAATATGATTCCAGCACTGAATTTCATATATGGAAAGTATGTCATAAGATGTATATTTCCAATTTAATGGCATTAGATTTTGAAGTAGGTAATGCATGTGGAGGTTTGGTGCATTTTTTAGACACAGAATAAAGATGGGTCCAGGCCATGAGATTTTAACAAAAAGGGAATTCATACTTTCTTACACTTCTAATTTGATTAGTTATTTTCCTTATGCAGCAATGTTTTTCTCAACTACAGCCTTTTCTATCCTCTATTTTGATACCAGAGGAACTCTGATAAACACATCACAATCTAGCATTCTGTAGGACCATGGACTTTATAATTTACATTCAATGTATGTAGTTTATAGTATTTATATCAGCATACTGAGTATATAGAGTTTTAATAATAATGATTAAAACAAACAAACAAAAAAGCCTAAATACCTTAAAAACTAAATATAGAAATGAGAGTTGTCCCACCCGTTTAATTGAATTGGTAATGTGCAGACTACACTGATGTTTTAAACAAGGAAAGACAGTAAAAATATACAAATTTCATATTAAAAAGAGGAAAATAAATGTTATTTAGCAATGAAACTTGAAGTTTTAAATTCAGCAATTATTTTGCATTTGTTAAATGAATAATTCTCTATCTTAAAATACGCACCTGAAATCAGTGCAGAATTACTGATCTTTTCAGATCTTCTTCAGATTCCAGATCTTCGGTTCCAGTTTGCTGTGGTACATATGGGGCTCCTATAGAATCAAACAAAACATCATTTTTTGAATGGCTTTCAGTAGAAGGATAATGAAGAATTGTCCTTATTGTCCTTATTTCACAAAAACACCTAATACACAGCACTAGCAAATTATTTACACCAGAGCTTGATAATCTGCATTTCTTTCTTTATAAAAAATATTCAAATGTATCACTGATATTGTATGATTTCCATTATTGTTGCACCACATATTTTATGTGATAGAGGAATAGGCTAAATAGTTCGTGAAACATTAAAAATATTGACCATTTTTCATTTCATGATTTCTCATATCTGTATGCCTGTTTTCATTTTAAAACCTTCATTCACTCTGAAATTGACGTTCAGTGGCCACACTCCAAGTTAAATTAATATATTTAATCTATGTGGATAAAGATCACATCAGTAGCAAAAGTAATTGGAGACAGAGATTCAAAGTAGAACATTTCACTGAAGTCAGAAAAGAAGCAACACAAGAGTGGATTTCACTGAATGGAAAAGAACCAACTGAAAAGTTTTGGTTGTCTTGTTATCAAAGACTGTTGATCGCTAGGTTCAACCTTACGAATGTTTAAACATGAACTCTGGGAACTTCTGTGTTTAGGAAGTCACATCTACCTTCATGGAAGAAGTCTCTGCTAAGATAAGAGAAAAAATAGGTTGTCTGAGGTCTGTCTTAACTTTGGGATGAAGTTTCACGTAGCTAGAGCCAACTTTTTGCTTCCCAAGACGAAGTATATTCTGATTTCCTCTTTTGCACCAATTCCAACTCTCATTTTTGTGATTTAACTAAGCCAAAGAAACAGAGAAATGAAGTCATTAGTTAATGGCCAAGTTAGCAATTCGAAGCGGTTTTGCTGCGTGAACAGATTAGATTTTATACTGAAATAGAGAAAGTAAAAAGACAATATATACCTAATAAACACCTATTAGGCTAACTTATATTGAACAGGTGGTATTAATCTTGCAGAGGTGAAGTTTGTTTTTCAATTTCTAAACAGAGAATTAAAATTACTGCTCAGATAAAATTTGAAGGAAGTATTAAATATTTTAGAGAACTTCTAGATGAGTTTAGATCAACCCTATTGCAATCTGGAAGAGAAAGATTATACCAATGACAGCTGTAAACAGAGTTTTATGTAGTAAGTGTTTATTTCAATCTTTCATGAAGACACAGAATATGTGTGGTCTTATATTTCAAATATTAAAAATCCTATTTTATGCTTCATAGGTACAGAATTCTCTCCATCTGCAGTCGTACAACCATAATAGAAAGTTATGTTTCCCATTTACATCTCAATAGTTCTTCATAAAAGGCCACACCCAGGAAAAACTGTAATTATTACCATTTGCAATACCTGAAGATATGTACACTTCTATAAAATCACACAGGAAATTCAGTTACGGCAGTAAGATACCCAAGTGCTGGTAAAGGCTCCAAAACGTCAGAAGTAACAAGGTAAGATCGCAAGACAGTGTGACAGCTAAGCAAAAAGGAGATCAGATCTAAGCCAGAGATAATTATTGAATATCTGCTAAGAAAACTTAATACAACCGGCAGTTCTGCTGAAATTTGCTTCAAGTCTGGATATATTTGCTTTGATCTTTTTCATGCTCATTTCTTTCCTGCAGATACTTAGATGGTATATTTTAATTGAATTAACTCTCATTAAGTGTTGCTTTAAGAGTGCTTGATAAAGCACTCACAGTAGAAGGGCACTGCACAAAATGTACTAAATTATTACTTGGCACTTCAGGATACTGTTCTTAGAATATACACTTAAAACAAGCCTAATAGATTAACTGCTCCGGTGTAACTAAAAAGATTAATTTGTGTCAGTGGGTAATTCAGTTGCAAAAAAGCATGAAAATGCAGTTATATTTTGTGTAGAATGGACCATTTTTTGAATGGAGTTAGTTGTTCAAAGGAAATAAATAAATCCATGCCTCCTAAAAATATTTTATTTCAGAAATAATTCAAACTTAAGCACTGACTTCCCGTATAAAACACACAGGTTTTTCCTACGGAAGTTAAATGTTGAGCAAAGTCAGCAGCGTTGAGAGCGGTGCTTTTACAAAAAAAAAAAAAAAAAAAAAAAAGGAAAAATTTAAAAAACTTAAAATCTTATTTTGAAGATGATGATCAGCAAATCTAATCATTCACATAAATGAGAATATTATGTTATTGTGTTATCAGGTTAAATTATGATACGGTATTATAATAAATAATGTTATGAAATGGTTACAAGACATGAAAAATTTTGAAAAATTGCCTGCAATGGTAGTGAAAATGAAAACAAGGTCAGCAAAAGAAGAGTTAAAAAAATTGAAGATGATTTCAGTGATCTCAAGGAAAAAAGAGCTTAATGTAGCGATCATAAATTAAAATATTCTGCTTCAATTGATTGCTTCTTCTAAAGAAGAAATTTTAAGCTTATCTTTCAGATTGAAAATTGGAAGGATTTTTAACCAAAAATAATGAATTAAGAAAGTTACTTTGATCAGTTCAAATCAGCAAGCATCAACAGTAAATTAAATAAGAAACCTGCTTAAAAGAAGTATATCTGTATATAATGGAAATATCTGTAAATAAGTCAAACTGACTTTTGCTTATTCTTTAAAAGACAGGTAGAGTTTCAAAATTAAATTGATGGTGTTTAGTTATCTGAATAATAGTCTGGCAGAAAAAACTTTCATTTCAGCTGGCTCCTCAGAGAACAGTTACATTATTTTAGAATAAAATTTGTCCTATAAGCAGACAAAAATTAAAATTAACAAAGCAAAGAGATTAAAGGAAACACAACTCTTAGAAAGAATACTGTATCTGTGAATGAAGAGCTTTTGACAAAGTACTATTGTTTCTTTGATACTTGCATATTGATGGACAAAGCGACAACTTACATGTAGTATATATAAATTTCAGTCATGCAGTGAAGTTTAATTCAGAATAAAGTTTTCAAAAATGAACATTATCACGAGTTAATATTTGATAAGGAATTTTTGATAAAAGGAAGTTTTATGAAATATGGTAAGCTATTTCTTTTGTACTGGAAGGATGTGCTGATGAGGAACAAGGGGAACTTATCTTAGGCCCAGACTTATTTAATATCCTCATTAATGTTCTGGAAGATGTACAGGGCACCACATGAATATAATTAATAGATGACTATACTAAAAGATGGAACACTTACAATGAAGATAAATAATCAGTTTCAGATAAATTAGATATATTACTGGAGACTATTTAAGTAAGATTCACTAGGGAAGAATCAAACTAATGCAAAGAGGGAAGCAATCCACACCTCACAAAACTGTAGAAACTATCAGTTATTCTGAAAATGGTTTCAGAATGTAGAAGGAATATTCTGGCAGTAGTTTTAAGGATTCAAAAATAAGACGTAAAGAAAATAATGTTGATAACGAGATCTGTGGGGTGTGAAGTACACTCCCAGGAAGAATTGTGGAAATTCCATCACTCAGAACATTTCAGAGTAGCCTAAGAAGGGTATTAGTGAATGTACAATAAAGAAAAATCATTAATTCTGAGGTAAAATGACTTAAAATTATTATTTTAAGCTCTGACTGAAGTGACTATGAATTAAGCATATGAAAACCAATTAACTGAATAATTTGTACTTCCTTTTCACTTTTATCTATGTCTGTTACATGACTACTCTAGATGTTCACCTTTGCTTTACATATTTTTTCAGTATATAGTGTAAAAATAAAAGGCACTTATCCAGTCAGTAATCCACCAAAATAATTTTTTCTTTCCTCTATATTACATTTACTGTTTTTAAATAGGATCACTCAAAATTTTCAGTCTGTCATTTATCTATAGATATACAAGATGCCAAAATCTCAAGATAGCATCATTAAAATATGAACTTACTATCTTACCAGAAAGTCACTATTGTACTACATCTTGAAAGCTGGAGGCATTGTTAAACATATAGAATCACAGCTTGCCAGAATCACCAACTACCAGCTGAAACCATGAAAAGAAAACATTTAAAATGTATATTTTACTTCTACTCATGTCATTCTTTACCCAGTGTGCATACGAATGAGCCAAATTCTTCACATAGAGATGAGATATTGATTTTATTACAGAGTTGTACAAGTCTGGATACTAGACTGAACTAGCATAGCAGCAATACAAAAATCTCAATCATCTATACAACAGCTTATTACTATACACACAACCTCAAGGCAGTCCTGTAAGGCTGATTAGTTACAATATTTACATACAAGTTATATAACATTATTCTTATTAAACATGTTCAATGAGTAGGGATCTTCTCCTGGAGGCAGATAGCCTTTGATAAGGAAGTGTGGTTTTGTATTAAAATTATAACGAGCAAAGTTTACCTTAGGTTAAGTATGTCCACAAAATTTGGCAATAATCTCTAGATACTCAATCAATTGTCCATGGTTGACTTCTCAATTCTGAAATAGATTTTGTTCTACAATTGAAAGTGAATTTCTGCTGAACATCTCATCTACCATTAGTCTAATACAAACTTTCTAGTAGGCCTCATGATCAGGTCTTTTGGCCTATCTAGCGACACTTGGAAATGTTTTTCTGATTATACCTTGATCATTTTAATTTTGAATTGCAATATTTGCCTAGCACTTTCAATTGAAAGAAACTCTTATGAAATCCATTGAATTTTTATGGTTATGAAGAAGTTAATTTCTGTTGATTTGAGTAATCAATACAATTTTTGCTTATTTTTAATATTTTAAAAACTTCAGAAAAGTTTTCATCTCTCTCAGAAAATCAACCAACTTGCCAAACTTAAACATCCATAGACTTATAATTACCAAGTTTGAGGAACAATGTTTGAAAAGGACTGAAACACATCATAACAACCTTACCACAAGAAGAAAGAGGAAAGCCAAAGGACAAAACATCGGAACTGCCCTCAGTTCCTATAGTAAAAACATGAAAACTGCACCAAAATACACAACAAAGTGCTGCCAAATATAAGTCTTTAGTGTCATTGAACAGAGATGAGGGGAAGTGCTTAGATGTAGGTAATCTTGTGTTTGCCTTAAAACTATTAGTGAATAGCTGTATTGTTCAATCAAAGTTCTTTTCGGCTTCTTTATTTTCTTTTTCTTGGTTATAGCTGATTTTATTGGAAAGCATTAATTTCATTTCTGTTCTTAACACTGTAGTTATATTTAGTGAACACTGCATGCATGACTTTCCAAATCTGTTACTGAAAGAGAAAGGAGTACCTTTCCTGACATGCAATCCCAGCACTTAAAATTATTTATTTACTTATTCTTGTAAAGTGGCAACATAACATAATTAAAACAAATAAATTGAAACTTAAAATATTTTACAGGTTGCAAGTATTACATGATTTATAATTTCAGTGACCCAAATGATTAATTGGGTTGTCAAGTGAGCACTTTATGTTGAATAAACTCAGGATATATGCTGGCTGTACTACTAACCCTTTGTTCATGATTTCGAAATATGTAATAATACCGGATAACTGATTTTGTAACAGTTATAGTAATGTGGTTTCATTCTGAAAAACATTGGGAAAAAATACATCCATGTATTTGATATCAAAATCATTGAATATTGGGGGCTAATTAGAGTTGAGTAAAATGAAGGGCTTTTTTTCTTTTTTTCTCTTTTTCTTTTTTTCTTTTTTCTTTTTATCTTTTTTCTTTTATTTTTTTTTATTTTATGATAAAATGAAAACTTTTACCAAAAAAATCCCTTTACTGAGACTTTTTATTGTTGAAAGACAGTCAACATAAACAGGTTGCTCAGCATGTTATAAATGTCTATTTCAACAGTGACATCCAAATGAACAAGAAGAAGTAAAAACAAGTTTTAAAATTCAGATACTGATTTATAGTCACTAGCCCTACTGTCTGGAATAATCATAAAGTGCAGTAAGTATTAACATACACAATGTTCAGAGAGTAAAAGATAATCAAAAGAGATTTATACCTAGTAATAAACAGGTATTATGGTATTGAAGGGTCCTTGCACCAGTGGACTTTATTGGTGGTCCCTCTCTCAGACCTCCTCCCCACCCTGTCCACAGCTCAGGACCCCATTTCAGCCCCATAGGACTTCTAACTCCTGCTCCAGTAATGCCACAGTAGGGCTAATCTCTATTTCCTTGCAGCCCTGTCCTACCTGGTCATGGGCCTTGCCAAGCTGGACCCATCTGAAGGGCAGCATCCCAACCCATTCTTGGCCCACCCCCAGGGAGGTGCCTGATGCCTTGGGCTGGAGATGCCCATAGTACCTCCCCGCTGCCTGCTTCTGGCTGGGGTGGTGGGATGGGCCCTGTCTGCCAGACCCTGTCCTGGTGTCCCAGGAGAGCCCCAGGAAGGCTCAGCATCCAGAAGGGATGTGGCAATCCAGACAGCATTCCCACAGAATCATGCAGGTCTCTGACTGCAGGACATAACAGAGCCTTTCACTAGTAATGGACGGCAGTAGTGAGAACAGCTGTGTGAGGTGTGATCAAGTGGACAACCTGCTCAGTGTCGTGGCAGAGCTATAGGAAGAAGCAGAAAGGTTAAAGAGTACCAAGGAGTCTGAGAAAGAGACTGTGGAACCATTCTCTGCCCTCCCTGAGACAGAAACAGGAACTGTCACCAGAAGAAAACCAATGAGATCAAGGAGATCAAGGCTGAAGGCACTAGTTTAAATGAAAGAAGTGAATGGAAGCAAGTCCACATTCAAGGTGACAGATGAACCCCCTCTCTGCGTACCTCACCTTCCCAGGTGCCTCTGTATTACAGGTGTGAGGCTCTGGATGTGGAAGGTCAGTCAATGGATGATGTGGACGGTGGTCCATCTACACCACAGATATTTCCAAGGTCAAAAAAAGCCTATCCCCCCATATAACAACTACCTCAATGAAGAAGAACAAATGGGTTGTAGTTGTGGGTGACTCACTTCTGAGGGGAACAGAAGGTTCAGTGTGCTGGACAGAGCCTCATCTTAGGGAAGTCTGCTGCTTCCTTAGAGGCCAGGTTAAGGACATCATTAAGAAACTTCCTAGCCTGATATGGCACTTGGACTATTACCCATGATTGCTCTTTCTCATGTGTGGTGATGAAGCCATAACAAGTAGTCCAAGGGCAATCAAAAGAGACTTCAGGACCTTGGAATGAGTACTAAAGGAATCTGGAGTACAGGTAATTTCTTTTCTTCTGTCCTTCCAGTTGCAGGCAGCAACACTGGAAAAAAACAGATGATACCGTGACTGGTGTCACCACCACAGTTTTGGGTTTCTTGATAATGGGATAGTATGCACAACACCAGGACTGTTGTAATCTTGCAAATTTCACCTTTCTTAAAGTGGAAAAAGGGTCTTTCCTCATGAGGTAGAGCAGTTTTTGACAGAACTTTAAACTAGGTCTATGGGACTTGATGGGATGCATCCCAGAGTCCCGAGGGAACTAGTTGATGTACTTGCCAAACCACCCTCCACGATATTTGAAAAGTCATGGCAGTCAGGTCAGGTGAAGAATTAGACATGAGCTGGCAATGTGTGCTTGCAGCCCAAAAGGCCAATCGTATCTTGGCTGCATCAAAAGAAGTGTGACCAGTAGGTCAAGGGAGATGATACTGTCCCTCTACTCCTCTCTGGTGAGACCCCACCTGGAGTACTGCATTCAGCTCTGGAGTCCTCAGCACTGGAAAGACATGGACCTGTTGGAGATGGTCCAGAGGAGGGCCACAAACATGATCAGAGGGATGGGACACCTCTCCTACAAAAAAAGGCTGAATGAATTGGGTTTGTTTGTCCTGAAGAAGAGAAGGTTCTGAGGAGACCTTAACTGCAGCCTTTCAATACTGAAAGAGGGCTTATAAAAAAGGTGGTGACACCCATTTTTTACAATGAGGGTGGTGAAACTCTGAAACAGGTTGCCCAGAGAGGTGGCAAATGCCTCACTCCTGGAAACATTCAGTGTCAGTCTGGATGGGGCTCTGAGCAACCTGATATAGTTGAAGATGTCCCTGCTCATTGCAGGGGCACTGGACTAGATGACTTCTGAAGGTCCCTTCCAATCCAAACTATTCTATAACATTGTAATGGAGATCAATTTAACAGATTTCCTAGAATGCTTCTACTGCTTATTAAGTCCCTAACAGGACCTGTAGGATTCTGACCAGTAGAGTTGAAGTCAGACTTCTGTCTAACAGTTGACTTTTGAACTTTAATTGCCACAATATATGTTTGATGCCACTAAATAATAAATAAATAATAATAATAAAGAATAAATCCTTTTTTAATATGCAATGACTTCAAAAAGTGGTAGATGAACATATTTGAGAAATCCTGGGTTTCAAAACCCATATTATGTTGCCAACTTGTCTTGATTTTTCTTTGATTTTCCACTATAAATTGGCTTAATATGTGGATTTTTTACCTCTCCTCTTTATTTCTCTGTAGCTTACATCCTCTTTCCTTTAGGAATTTCATTCTTGTTGACAGCTATGCTTCCTGCTGTGGTTTGTCTCTACGCCATAAAGAAAGATATTTGTTTCTATATTTAAATCACTGGGCATTTTGAAAATGTCAGGAGAGCAGATATCTGATTCCATCTTCCCTAATGCTATGGATCTCCTTCATAAAAATGATTGTTGGTTTAAGTGCTGCTTTTTTTCCTAGACTATTCCACTGTTCTTCATTGTTTGCTCCTGCTCATTCACAAATACACAAAGACCTTACATTATGATTCAGTATAGTTTTTCCAGTGGAGAAAAACAAACACCAGGAGGAAAAAAATAATGTATTTCCAACACACTACGTGTCTCCAAACACCAGCCCACTGTATGAAAATATAGCCGCCCGCTGCACCCTCATATTCCTGTATACACTTTCATTCCAGTATTGTTTTTTGCATGCAACCACACTGTTGGGTAGAATTGTAACTTTCACCTATCAATACTGTTCTATAATGCACTGTAATACTACAATGCAATAACATAATTGGAATAATTGAAATAATTTAATTACTAGTACCCTTTAAAATAAATGAGTTATGGAGACAGAGACTATTCTTCCAGTTTTAAACAAGTTCTAATGGGTTTATTTTCCATGTATAGTAAAGAGAAAAAAATAAAAAGGGATTTGAAGACAACACTGTAACACCACATGGAGATGCTGATCACTGAGAAAAGAATAAAGTTCATGATCATTTATAGCACTCTTTGCACATATATCCTGTTTTGGGCAGAAAATCTAATCCCAGAATATGTTTTTATAATATGTGTAAAGGTACGTTGAAGGAGAATGTCTGCTCCTTTAAGGTTGAAGGACCTTTTTTCAATGCAGCAAGGGATTAAAAAAAAAAAAAAGGAGGAAATTGTAAACAGGAACATACAGGCACACAAACCTGAGGAGACAGTGATGAGAATCAAACCTGCTCCACCACACTAATTGTTGAGGGTATGAGAGGTTATCTGATCCAGGACCTGGTCAATTAGAAAACTAAGAGAAAAGGGGGAAAACAGAAACAAAATATACAGAGCCATAGACCTGGCAAGGCAAATGTAAAGTCAATGACAAGAAAGGAAGGTGATCATTCACATTAACTGATGGGCCATCAAGAAACCACAGATACTACTTCCAGGAAAATCAACCTAGACTTCCCAATTGATAAGATTATAAATCAGCGGACAACCTGAGGCATGTAGGAATTCATAGACCTGTCCTACCCCTGAGAGGATGTGCTGGGGAAAGGGGAAACAGGAAGGAACAAAATGCGGATATAGGCAAAGGAGGACATAAAAGGGGCCAGTCACATGTAAAACTGGGCTGGTCAGTACATGTCTGGTCAAGCCCTGCATCTGATCACTGTACTCTTTTCCTGTCTTCTTATATCTTCTTGTTAAATCTTTTCTTACCTATCTCTTTGTGTAATCTTGCTCTCTATTCCATGTGTACGTGTGCCGCAAGGACAATTTCCAGGACCGGATATGCAAGGAGCAAATAGAAGTGCTCATAATTTTTTTCCACTGTTTGAAAATACATTTAAATTTATTATCTGTTTTTGTCTGGATTAACCTCCCCCAATAGCTCATTAAAAAGGAGAATAATAAAAGTCAAACTCTATGTAAATTGTCAACAGAAAAGATGCATTTAAATGAACCCATGAAAATGCTATGAACACTGCCCTCAAAAAGCATTCATAGGAGGGCCGTATTTCAGAAGAGACTCTTTCAAAGAAAAGTGATTTTGTCTTGACAACTGGCTGAATTCAGGTGATTGAGACAAGATGGAAATGGAAAGTAACTTTGCAAATGAGATCTGTCAGTTCATTTAACTGTCACTTCTGATCATTTTATGTTTATTTCTGAATATTCAGTGTTTCAGTTGCAATTTATAACAATCATGGACAATAGAAGGAACTAAAGAAAAAAGTACTAGACTTCCTGGATATTCGAATGAGACTAAAGAACACAGAATAAAAAAAACACAAGAGATTTTCCTTAGAGCATGTGTTCCAGGCTAGTGCTTATCACTTAAAAAAACACACAAATAGATTGATACAAATGTTAAGTGATCAGTCTTTACAGACAGTAAGTTATGCCAATATTACAGAGCATAGACATCATTTAGCAGTTATTCATAGCATCCAATGACATAGTGATTATATTTTTAGAATATAGGGAGCAAATGCAAATAATGTATATGTTCTCTATGTCACAATCTAATCAAATATGATTTCATAATTGTTAAATAGCACTCAGTTAATCATCCGGTTTATATCTCTCTCATCCACTAAGCAACAGTGATTGCTGTGTACAGTGATTATTTCTAATACTCCACATATAAAAAATAAGGTTGGTATACGTGCACACCACTAGAGATCAGAGAGTTTATTTGGATTGTTGCTGTGCTTTGTTAACAGTTATATTCAGTGACAATGTCTGATGCTGGAGTACTGCTGTTCCTCTTTTGAGGACTGAGATTCATGTTTCACAGGGGATATTTTTGCACGTAGATGCAGCATTTCTGAAATGCGTATTTTCCCGTCTAATTTGAATACTGAATAAGTTGAAAATAATTCATTCTGTAATATAATCTACTGATGGCAATCAGTGGCCAAATGAGTTCAAAGTGTTGGGAAAGGTCTGAGGTCAAGACAGGATATCAAAGTTTGTCAGGCAGGATTCATATTTAGGATCAGGGAGGTATACAGCCAAGCACAGGAATCTTACAGTGGAGCTCAAGCATAGGCTGGGGCCTGAGCCCAAAAGCAGCCCCTGGGCAAAGAGGAGAGGAGGCCCCTGAGGGATCTTGTCACGACTCATCTCCCAGGAAAAGAGAAGCACCATATTAGAGTTGTCTTTGAGCACAGACAGTAAAACATCTCATACTGTGAGGTAAAGAGCTTGCACAGTCTGCTGTCTGCAGAAAGTAGAACTACTGTCAGAAGTCCATTAAGTCCTTATAAGAAGCAAGATAAACTTATTGAAAGCCATCCTTCTCACTGGTGAGCCAAGAGTCACTTCCTTGTCACACTAAGCCACAGGGAAGAAGGATTTGATGCTGTCTCTTCTAGCCTTTCCTGTCTCTGCGGAATGAGCATTTGCTAGCAGCAAAGTGGTGAAGCAGGAAGGTTTTTGGAAATTCTCACCATACACTTCAACTCTCATAGAAGGGTCCTTGGATGAGTATCGCACTACTAGGAAATAATTTAAAAAAAATGCAATTTTGATGGAATGTAAAAGAAATGGCTCATAGCCAGCTACCCTGGAATAACAGCTAATAACAATGTTTTAACATGGAACCATCACTATTAATTCTGACATGTATGTTAATACAAGGTCCTACAGTTTGGGTTTTTTTAAAGAAAAGCTCTTTTGGTGCTAATAATATATATATATATATATACATAAAAGTAGACTATTGTAGTCCTCAATATGCATAGTATTTTTGGAAGAATGTCAAACAGAGATATTACTGGTATTTACCCAAGATGCTATGGAGGAAGTGCATTAGTGATTTGTACAGCTTTGATAAGCTTTCTCTTATTATTATGGAAAATTTCCTTCTCCAGTTCAAAAATAAAGGGCACACTCCGATACATATGTAGAGAAACATTTTTCTTTCACAATTGGGCTTTTGCCTTTGACAGAAAGGGAAGGAAGGAACAGGCTCTACCGTAAGAGAAACATAATATCCTTTTACAAGATATTTGAGGAAATAAATCGTATGTGATAAGACACTATGAATTAATAGTGTTCCAAACAAAGCATGTGCATGTTGTGAAAGGTCAGGTACTTTCTAATATGTGGCTTCATAAAGAAATATATAAAGAAAAACATACAGTACAAGTTCCACTTTCTTTTTTACTGTATTTTCATGAACGATATCTTTTGTCAGAATGCTTTTTTTTTTTTTTTAAATTCTAGTGCACAAGAATGGAATCAAAATGCATCTGCTGAAACAGTAGGTCAATCAGCTCCCATTCAGGAGTTGGCAGTGCTATATACAAAGGTGTTTTTGCACCAAAAGTCCAGGCTGGAATTCACTGTACCTCTTACATAGATACATTTAAGCTTTTCTGTGTTTTCATTGTAAATATACAAGGAATTTTCTTCAAGAATCAGTAGCTCACAGCCACAGAAAAGGGAATAATCCAAAATGGCAGCCAAGGAGTATACAGTACAATTTATTCATAGCTACAATTTTATAAAATATTGATCTGAACTCCTTCTAGCATTAGACTACTACAGTTCTCCTTAGTTCAAAAGCCGTGTTTCTGAAGGATACAGAGGGGAACTCAGTAAAAGTTCATCCTGCCTACACAGTTGGGAAAACAGATCAAGAGGAAAATTTACTGCATGTAAAGCTGCTGGGTATAGTCTGCCTTATTGGATGACTCCCACAACTGGAGTGCTGTGTTGGATGGCTATAAACTCTTCAGAAGGGATAGGTGAGGAAGTAGAGGAAGTGGGGTAGCCATGTATGTTAGAGAGGGTTTGATTGTCTTGAGCTTGATGAGGGTGATGAAAATGTTGAGTGTTCATGGGTAAGAATCAAGGGGAAGGCCAACAAGGCAGATATTCTGGTGGGAGTCCAAGACCTCCCAACCAGGATGAAGAGGCAGACAAAATAATCAGCAAGCATCTGGGAGAAGTCTTTTGGTCGTTAGCTTTTGTTCTCATGGGGGACTTCAACTGCTGGAAATACAACACAGCAGAAAGGAAGCAGTCTAGGAGGCTCATGGAGTGCATGGAAGACAACTTCTTGACATAGCTGGTCAGTGAGCCAGATAGTGAAAGTGCCACACTGGACCTGTTGTTTGTGAGCAGAGGACTCATGGGTAATGTGTAAAATAAATATATAACTGAAACCATCAAGGGAGAAAGTGGCAGTGATCCAGACATGTCAGGACACAAGAGCAGAGAAAAACTTCAGATCAGTCTCTGTAATAGATATGGACAAAACACTCAGTGAGGAAATGAAATTGGAAACGTTATCCTCTGAGATGCGACACTGAGGCTAAAAGCTTTGGAAGAGAAGGAGAGGTAGGAAGACAAGTTTAAAGTCTGTAGTTCTGGTTGTCCAAAACCAGTTACTAGTCTGAATTACAGACTACAAATTACATTTTATTAAAGTAGAACATTCAGCAAATATGCAATTCAATAAAAGATGAAAATTCAGAAGCAAGAAATTTTTACCATGTTTTTGGTCACAAGTAAATGATAGAATTGCACTTAGTTCTAATGAAATTGTTCTATTTTCTAATAGGTTAATATATTTTGATTTTCAGGGCTTTAAAACAGCTCTAGAACTTAGAAATATATTAAATAGAAAAGGGTTTTGGAAATACCGAAGCAGTTGATACCAGTAATTTCATCTGATTGTTCTGTAGCTGAGTATGTATCAGGAAATAGGTCAGAGAAGAATGATCAACAAGTCGAGTCCAATCCTATGAGGTCCTCCTGCTGCTTGAAACACTTCCACAAGGGAATCCTAACTGAATCCTAACCGAATCCCAACCGAATCCTAACTGGACATTATTCTTTTAGAAGATCTGTAGTCTTTTCCAGTTTGCCACCACTCTGTAAATATAAACCATACATTTTTATATATATCTATTCTCTCCTATGCAGTTCCATAGATTTTGTACGATTCTGACAGAAGCAGAAAAAATTGAGACTGAGTTCATATTGAGATCTTGCTTGGGGATCGAAACAGTTATACTGCGCATTAAGGAAAGCAAATTTCAGGGATATGTATAGTTAAAACCTCACTGGAATGGCAAGGCATTAATTCTCTTTTATCTTCTTAGAAGTTTGTGTTCTGGTTTATACATAGCTTCATTTTAAACCTTACGTGTGTATAGAAACCGGGAAACTCATCAGGACTGGCAGAAATTTTGACTTTACCTTGCCCCTCAATATAAATTCAATACTTCTTCTTTTAAAAAAATCAAATTTATATTTGTCTCTTTGAAAAATCATTATTATTTTAACTTTACCTCTACCTAGTCAATGTATTTATTAAGTTATGTGAGTTATGTGAATTGCCATCCTCAGTCATCCTGGATTACAATGACCTTGGATACAAAAGTATTTGTTACACAAATCTCTGTATAGTCAAATCTTCATTTATTCACCTACTGTTTCTTTGGTGCACCTATAAGTATCTAGTAATGCTTTTGAGAATCAGAGGCATATCACAGAAGTGATATTTCAAGAGGTGGACCATCTTTCCAGAAATCTGGAATAGATGAAAAATAATTTCTCCCAGGAAAGTCTGCAGTCATAATATCCATACTTTTCTTTCTCATACTCACAGACCTTTCACCTATCATCACACTGCTGCATAGACAATAAAGTCTTTCAAGAATGATCTAAGTTAGCTGTTGAGATACCTATTCAAAAAAGTACCATGTTTTAAGTATACCACTTCTGTGAAATTTCCTGCCCAAGCAAACTTAATCTAATACTTTTCAGCTGATATTTGCTGCTGAAGAGCCATGCCTCGTTTGTAGTCTCTTATCATGTGAATTAAAACTGAATAAAAACACTATATAGGAAGTGCTGGAATGTGTTACATATACTGTAACAAAGCAATAGCGGACAGCACTACAGTAAAAGGTTTTTGATGCAGGAATGTACCTATTTCTTCACTTATATAGGTTTCTGTAAGTAGTTCGCAATCAAAACAATTGCAGTGCACTGTTTGTTGTTTGAAAATTGTCATAATGACATAAGAATATAGACACTTGTTTTATTATAAAATATCCAGCATAAGAGTAAATAGGAAAAATTGTTCTTCATAGAAAGTTCAGTGAAAATAAGATCACATCATAAACTGATTTGACCATTATATTTACACCTATAGAGGTAATTTTATAGATTATTTTTAAAAGATGATATTCATTGATGTCACATTATCATGCATATATGTTGAAATTAAAGCAGTATTAATATGCAATTAATGTAAATATATTTGTTTTTGTTATAGAAAACAAGTAGCACACTCCACTTTAAACTGTACATTTAGCAATCAGCCAAATTTATGACAGAATTCTTAAAACAGTCATAAAATAAACTCTGTGAAGCAGTAAAACAGTCCAATCTACAGTATAGTTAAATAATATTGACAGAAACAGCAGTGCATCACAGCTGTCAAAAATAGCTGTTGTAAGCAGATGGATTAGTGATTTAGCAGGTATAGAATATGTTCCAAATAGAAACACCAATTTATCAGATTCTGACAACACTGAGTCTGCAGAAAACACTACGAGGGTGGGCAACCAAGGTCTAAAATGAGAAGGAGTAAGCAGGAGATGACAGCACTGAGAGGGATGAAAAACAGAGGAAAAATTGTTTATACTAAAGTCCAGTTAAGTACTAATCAGTTCAGAAAAGCATTAGGAAATAACCATTACCATGGACAAATATGAGAAATTAATTTTTTTTTTTTTGTCACCAAGAAGGCATCTCCCTTTCATGATAATACATATTAATAAAGAAAATTATTTTACCGTTCAAGATTTGGTTTTTTTGATAAATCAATTCCATATGACTGTTAGCATAAATTTAGCATGTTTAACTGGGAATTTCATCTCTGAAAAACAACTGGATATTCAGGAGTTTTTAAGAAATATGTTAAGTTTTGACAGTTGGTATGCAAACAGATCCATCTGGCAGGAATTTGAAATCGCCTCTTACTCGAGGTTACGTTATTATTAGTTATTACTAAGACATCCTATAAAAAGGAATCTGTGATACACCACCTTGAAACTGCTCCATTGAACTGGCCCTGTCTTAATTTTGAATTGAATTTTATTTACTAGAATTAATTATATATGCATATTTTTAAGGTGAACTATTGTATGGAGACCTTTTTTTTCCAACATATTTGGCTTTAAAAAAAGAAAATCAAGTTATTCGATCAGGGCTATAAGAAACCACTGTCTGACAGGTATATGTTAATATGTAGATCAAGATTAATGATGTTGCATTATTTGAAGGAGAGTGTTCTGAAATGGGAAATTTTCTTAAATCAGGCAAAGTAATTCCAGCATTCCTCTCCAGTGAATCAGGATACTTTTCAGAACTAAACAGAATTTTCACAACTTTTGACAGTAAAATCTTTAGCAATTTTCTGTATCTTTCAAAATATGCATTTTAAAAAAAAAAAAAAAAAGTGTTTATTTTTGTTTGGAAGAAATAAACCGAAAAGATTTTGCTGTCTTTTTCTCATATTTTGATTTTGAAGACAAAATAGTATAATACCTGGTGTCAACACGGAAATGGATGGAAACCTTTTCTGTTTCTGAATTTACAGTATTACCACTACCTGAGAGGCACCTCCAGAATGTGGGTGGCCTCATATTATTGTGGAGTAACAATTAAACACTATAACCAGTATAATCTGAAGAACACAGCAAAGATTATACTTGTTTCTTCAGGTCTTATCTATGGTGACCCTGAAGAAGGGACAGCTCTTTACCACTCCAAGTCTAGAATTGAAGATATGTTATCTAAAATGGAAGAAATCTTGAAGAAAAAGCCAGAGATCACCCATGTAGGCACTAGATAGATTAAATAACACTTCTCTGAGTGTTACTGAAGAATGAGCAATCACTGCATCAGACTGAACAAACTGAAAGAGTGGGACTGATGAAAGATCCGATTAAGCCAAGCTACAGCAAAGGACTTTGCACAAGAAATCTTACTAGTCTTGTACTTGATGGATGAAAAAGAGAAAAAGGAAAACAAGCTGTTATGGGAAAAGGAGTTATTGATAAACATCTGTACATATATCACCAATGGTACTGCAGGTGTTTCTGAAAGGCAGACACCCACTCATAGTCTGCATTTGTGAGACACATACCCCTAAATTACATAGCACTCACTTCAAACCCATTAACGGTGGAATAAGGCTTCAAGTCATCAATAATCCAAGTCATTGTTCGCATAATTTTACATCAGCCGTTAGGATTTTATACTTAAAAAGGGCAAAATGAGAATCTAAAATTACAGTAAAATGGGTAAGGAAATAATCACAATCTAGCCAATCAAATCTATAAGGCAAGTTAGAAAAAGCAGATCTAAAGTAGTTGTCTTTCTGGCCAATGACAGGGAATTAACTGGAAGTTGAAAGCAAAGCACTTGTCATACTAAAGAACAAGGCTCAAATAGGTGTGTGTTGTGTTGTTTTTTCTTTTTCCCATGGTGACACTCCATTGGCCAACATGTTGTAGGTGGATTTTTGAACTTTTATATAAGAGAACACAGGCAGGTGGTAGAAGGGATTTGAAGGAAGAAGCAAGATGAGTTGGTACATCATGAAAACTGTCAGCCAGAAGCATGGGGTTGAAAAGGGAAGGGAAGAAGACAAAGTATGAGATTCTCATGGAACACAAGTGGGTACCCACATCCCCTGCAAATCAGACTTGAAACAGTGATTGTGGCTGGTGGTTCAGTGCTAAAGAGGAAGCAACTAAAAATACAGAGGATAACTCAGTAAGATTATCAGCATAGTCAGAGTGATCTTACATTTTACATATATATTAAACCTTATTGTAGAACATAAAAACTGAAGTAATTGCTGCTTATTCCTTCTGGTTTGCACTTTGTACAGTTTTCTAAAAGTGTTCTAGCTAACTGGGTAAAGAGTATGTTTGATGCTTACATCTCTTTTTCTTTCTTTACTCACTCACTTCACAAGACTGAAGAGCTAAGAGCCAGCTGACCAGGCTAATGAGATCTACTTCAATGTTGGGAGCTCTGTGTTAGGCAGTTTCTCATTTCTGAGGAATGTAATAAGGATTCTGACAGTGTGACAATCAGTTCACCAACTCTTTTTGCTACCCTGAAACTTTCCTCTGAAAGTTCTGAAGCAAAAGAACTTTTAAAAATCTTGTCTGCTCTAGTCTCTGAAATATTAGGCTGATACTTCATGTAAGTAAATACCCGTAGGATTTTATTCCTAAATTGCATCCTTTCAGTTAAAAAGAAGTTGCTTTTTTCCCTAATAATCAACTCTTACTTCTCATAAGAAAGGGCTATATAAAGAAAATATGATCTAGGGCTGGCACACCTTCTTCATCTACCAGCACCTAGAAACTGGGAAGCCCCAAGGGAAGTATTCTGCATGAAAATAGAGAATTTATCTGAAAAAGCTGTTGTTTTGTGTTTTTTTTCCCTCCCCCTCCCCAAAAAAATATTCAGCTTTCTGCGTTGTCAGATGAAGTACCTTCTTGACTTCCATGTGACTTTGGATACTTCATAAATAAACAGCAGATAACAAAACAAAAGAAATAACTGAAATGAAATTCCAAAAGACAAAAGCATGACAAAAACATAAGAGAATTTGTGCATTTAGTCCAGAAGATGTACTTTTGAGATTCAGGAGGTTTTTTGTTTCTTGGAGCAAAAGAGGAATTAAATTTTTGCTAGCAAAGCACACTTTACATATTGAAAAAATCCTACATGTGAAGATATTTCCTTCTTCCTCATCACTCGCAGAACACTAATATATTTCAACAATTAAGAATATAGACCAACTAAAGTAAAATCAGGTGTATTTCATATCTGCAAACATGTGAAAGAAAGCTTGTGGAAAAGGACTTTTTTAGAAGTTTGGCACAAGCACAGAAAATATCCATTTGTGAAGTGACAGATGATAAATTGCCTAAGGTTTTTACAGTTCAATAGATATTTTATTGTGCATCTGTTCTTTTCTTCTGATGTCCTTTGTTCTTTCTAAAACTGCAAAAATGAAAAAGAAGCCTTTGTTATTAGGTATTGAGTTGAATGTCAGCCGCTCTTACGATTTAACCTCAAGGTTAGTGAGGAACTAATCTATCACTTATTTTGGCTGTCTTCTTTGTATCATCTTCTGTTAATAGGACACAAGAGATAACCAAATAGGCATAATCATATTAACAAAATCTGCTGCATACTGCAGAAACCTTGCTACAAACTGATCACCCTTATGAACATATCCAGAGGGGCTTCATAGCCCTGGCAGCATTTATCAGAGATACTCACAACGATGTGTTACGGGGTAAGGTAACATTTCCTAAGACAGAGTGTCTCCTGCTGTCCTCATACACAAATGCTTTACAATCCAGAACTTCAATTGTTTTTGAGGTTTGTGGAAAGCTGCAGCAGTTTTGAGGGAATGTATTAGAAAGTAAAGATTCCTCTTTGAATAGAATCACATGGCAACTAACTACTTGACTTTTTTTTAATCCCTGTTTAGTTACTCTACCAAAGGTCACCTGTGACCTTACAGTAAGACTTGATTTTGGAATTCAGAAGGATAAATTGTATAAAAAGTATAAGGCAATCAAATATACTATACAAAAACTTCAGGGCATAGAGGCATGTTATGATGTTGACAGGCTCCTCTCCAAGTTCTGGTCATCTTAAAGCTGCCACCAGTGAAAGTTTAAAAGGAAGTTGTACTTTGTGGTGATGAGAGATAAGATGACAAGATGGGTTTTATGAGGGTAAAAATAAAATAATTAAAACAAAGGAACTTCAGCATATTGCAGTGCTACTAACTCTTTGTCATGAGGAAAATAAGAATAATCCTGTTTCAGGTAAATGAGCTTGAATTCTTAAGTAAAGCATACCATTAGATTTATCTTTTGCTATGTTTCTTTCCTTCTCTTAATAGACAATAGCAAATCATCTTTGGACAGCTTGTGGAGTTACAGGATTCAAGCAAACACTTCCCAGATTGCAACTTGGCTACAACAGAAGAACATGACATGAAAAATAAATGAACATAGGAAAATGCATAACACTACTTCTTTGAAGTCCAGCATACTTTTTCCTTCAGACCTTGTTCTCGAAAATAAAATGGGAGCTTGAAACATAGTTTTACAGAATATGATCTAAAAATTTATCTGGTAAACTTTTTTTTTTTTTAATTAAGAAATGGGAATATTCATGCTTTTGGTAGTACTACTTGCATATTGATAATCAGTAGGAATTTATTGGTGTTATACCATCATACAAACCCATGGTCTTCAGTTTTCACAAATTTAGGTTGATTGTTCACTCATCAAAGTGGATATGTCCCATTAGAACTAAGTGGAAAACAGTGAAATTAAAGATATTGCTAAACTATTGTGAGAGTTCTTTGTTCTCTGTTCCTACTTAACTGTCAAGTATCTCTTTTCTCAATGCCTTTTGTGAGGAGCTCACAGCAGAGATGCTTGAGATTTCACTTAGAATTACTGGTTAAGCTAGAGCTTTGAGAAAAGAAAGAATAAGTTTAAATACAAAAATAAAACATGTTGTTGCTGAATCAGTATTATACACGCTGCATCAAAGATATCTGGGTGCAAAAAGGAATGGGCAATGGTTAATACCAAAAGCACAAATCAAAGGAAGCTCAGTCACTGGAAAATTATTTTACTGTCTGTTTTATACCCCAGACTTCAGAATGAAATTTATATAACATTTATTTAATATGTAGTTATGGTTTTTTATTGCATGTTTTAAAATAGGAAGTTTATTCAGATAATGCAGTAGTGAATTTAGCATGACAACTTACGCAGAACGGAACAATGTAATTTCTTGATTATCAGCTATTACATTGATTTGGTAACATTCTGAAAAATCCTTAGAGGATATTTCTTGTATGTGTGTGTACATATTTAGACAAAGACTGTGTCCCATTTATTTATCAGTAATTTATTCACTTCTGGCCATCAAAATATTGAAGCCACTCAATATTATGTTAAAAAAAAAAAAAATTGAGATCACTTTTCATTCTATTTTAAACATTTAAATTAATTCAGAATCTAAGGAAATAATTTCAGTTTCAGATAAAACAAGATGTTTTGCTTAAATAATTTATTTTCTTTTCTGTTTCACTCCAAGATTAGAGAAAAAAAATCCTTTTATATTTTTCTGGAAACATTTTCTTGTTGTTTTGAGACCCTCCTGAGAACAAAAAATCTATTATTTGCTCAGCACTTCTCTTCAGCTTTGCTTTTTTTTGACAGATATTTGTATGTGCTGCTGACTAGAGACCACAGGGGTGCAGGAAGTTAGGATTCTTTTTGGCTTGGTCTTACAGTAGTTTAAAATCAGCTACGACTGCTTTAGTATCAGGTTCTTGAAATGAAGTTGTGTGTGATGTGTTGGAGAATTAAAGCTGACAATCTTCCTTGCTAATTGCAGTAGTTAAGACTCTCCCACATATTTTTACGCTGCTACTCTACAACCAGAAGTTTCTTATTCTCCCAGCAGTTAGCATTTCTTTGGAGATTTTGAGTAGTCACAGATACTATTGACAAGAAACCAAAAGCTGTATCCCATAATAACAAAACAAATTGTGTGCCTCACTGTCTTGTGGAACTTCTGATGTAATAAAAAGTAGTTGCACATGTGCAGGAATAATTGTGTATAGATGATTTTTCTCTCTGTCGGTACAGTTCATTTAAATCTTGAAGGCAGAGTATACTAGTAGTCTATACAGTTTCACTAAACCTGAGTAAAATATTCTATTTGCTAGTGAATTTTAGGGGAATTCTTTGTGCTTCAGTGCTACTATTATCCACACTAGACTAGAGCAAGCTACCATCAATATGGCAGAGGATACGATAAATACTCCTTCATTTTTCTGGATATGTCTTAATCAGAAGCAGGCTGAAATGGCTGTTGGACTTCCCAATAAATCAAAACGACATGATCTATAACAGGAATATTTTTTATTTCAAAGGTTTTTAAAAAAATGTAAGCAAAGTGATTACATTGGTACTCATTTATAAATTCTTTTGACTCAGGAAACTATAAACATGACCCAGTTTTTATAGACCAGTAATAATTCTGCATTAGTGATAACTCCATTCAGTGATTGCTTTGTACTGAACACCTGGATTCTTGGAGATTCTGTCCAAAAGATGCTGTTGCATATAACAGCTGCTAATCAGAAGAAAGCCAAACATATGTAAAATAGAAATCTATATTTTAAAACATGTGAATTATTTAAAGTCTTAAAAGAGACAGTGACTTTCCAGCCAAAAATGAATTTATAGTGTGATGCAGTGGCTAAAAAGAAAGTCAGTCCTTGAAACTGTAAACTCACGTAGGACAGTACAACTGAGACAACATATCCATTTGTGGCACCAGTCTCTAAAACAGTGGTGAAGCAATAGAGAAGTATGCTAAGAATAATGCACTACCTGTACAGTCTGCCTCATTATATTAATAAAAGTCTAAGGAAGCTGAATTGAAGCTTATGTTTTACTGCTCTGCAGTGACAGCAGTAAATAGATTACTTTCTTGTTAATTCAGCACTCCAGCATAATTTTGTCATTAGACTGAACTGTTTTTGGCAAGAAGTTTCAAATTGCACCTGGGGTATTTCACATGTGCATCACAAATTACACATTATTTCTTTGATCATACTGCTCACTGTGTCTTTTTTTACCATTAATCAGTATGATCAACAAAAATGAGAAGGCCAAATTCGTGATAAAAAAGTTTATATAATCATAATCAATTTTACATGCAAATCTTCAGCCTTGCAGTCAGTAGGAAGCTAAGGAGATACCTGGAATGTGGTCAATAAGTTGGATAAAACTATGACTATGGCTTATACATTCCTAATACTTGAGAACTTTTTTTTTTTTTTTAACTGTACATTTTAACCCTGAAAGGAGGTCAAACACAACTAGGTTGAAACAAGGCGACAATAAGCTGTGGCAGATGCTCCCTGTTATCCCTTTACCTCCCCTCTACCCTATCCTTTAGATCAGAGAGATGATAAGGAAGGCAATAGGGAAGGAAGTGAGACTTAGACTTCAAGTTGGAACGTTTTAAAGAGTTTTACTAGTGCTACTAGTAGAGAATATATATACAAAATATACAAAACCAATGTTGAATGTTCGATATGGAGATGGCGTCACTCCAGCAGCAGTGGAGCTGGATGTGTGGAGCTGGCATGGCTCCAGCAGCTGCAGGGCAGGCACCGGAAGTCATGGGCAGGACTTCACAGCAAACCAGAAACTGGTTGCAGGGATTGCAGGGCCTTGGGACAAGTGTCACAGGCATGCAGAGACTCCTCTTTAGGTGCCAGCCGTGGTCCAAGAGGACTAGACCCTTGTGATCACCCTTTTATATAGGGCATATGAAGATTATGGGATGGAATACTCCATTGGTCAGTTTTAGTCACCTGTTGTGTCTGCCCCTCCTCAAACACGCCCCTCTCAATTATGGGATGTGTGGAATTCTTGGCTGTCATAGCAATAAATCTAAACATGAGGCTTCTTCAGCATCCTGTTGGTCTTGAACTTGGCAATATCAGCACCATGCACAGTATCTGAGAAAAACATGCAGGCAAAAAAATCAGAAAAGTGCAGTTACTTAGAAGGCACTTAGCCAAAAGGAAAATTCACTGAAAGAGAACCTGCTCTTGTTTTTAACAAAACCAGGACACAAATAGAATACAAAACTTTAAAAAAAACAAATCTTCTGAGGGTTATTAATCACCGGATCACATTACCCAGGACATGCTGCAGAATTTGCACTGGTAAATATTTAAAACACAGAGCAGATATTGTATAAAAAGTAAGGGAATGATGCTGTAATTAATTGGTGCACATCTATGACTGGCTTGTGTTACACAATAGATATACAGCATTTTCCTTTTTGGCCTTAAAATTTGTGAATCTATCAAAACATGATCAGGAAGACTGTTGTAGAGTAAGGGTTTTCAGCTATTTGACCAGAGAATTACAAGCTTCCAGAGAAATCAATGTGATTTGTGATTTTCACAGAACAAACAATGTAAAGATGTTATCATAGAAGAAAAATCTGGTATAAAAGAGGGAGGCTGTGAGTACAGTACAAAGAGCACGTATGATAAGAAAATCCGTAGGAAGTGAATCTGAGTGGTGATTAATCAAGGGCAGCCACCGGGGTATTTCACAGATTATAATCTTGTTTTCTTCCATTTATGGAAGATAGTGAAAGCACACATCAGCTCATGCTACTCACCATGGTATTAGCTATGAAGCTATGCAAGTAAACTTAAGGAAAAGAGGAGCATTAAGAAAAAAATACATCTAATGCCTGTACATTTCCCTAAACTTAGTGTATGCCTATATAGAAGACTACCATGGAATTACTCCGATGTAGTTTTAAACAAGGCAACGCAGGTTCCACAGAAAGCTACTTCTGATTTGGTCTTGAGTTAATTTACTCTCGTGAACAGAAAGCAGTATGCATTTTCCTTAAACATATTTCTGTTTGCCAGCTGCGTTTGGAAACTGGGGAAGGGAGGCACAGGGAAGCTATTAAAAGATAGAACTGATACACTGAACACTTGAACTTTTAATATTGAGAATACAGATAGTGGAATCATCAATCCACTTTAGTAAAGCTAATTTTCTAAACCTTTTTTTTTTTTTTTTTTTTTTTTCAGTTGGGTTCCAGGATAGACATTTATGTATTTTTGTTTGATAGACTAAATTTTCAGAAATTCTGAGTCTGTCAAATACCACTAAAGCTAATGACAGTTTTTAAACCAGTAACCGATTAGAAATTTTTCAAGAACTTTTGTTTCCACCTGCTCCATGGAAACTCACTCCTTTACATAAAATATCCACCTCAAAAGACCAGCATCAAGAGATATCTGAGAATATATTTTAAAATTCCTTGGAAAGCTCAGTGTTTGCAGTCTTTATGCACAACTTTTTCAATTTTATTGAGCAGTAGATGCATACAAACAAATATATGCTGTTTATTCCTATTCTAGTATCAAAAGTAAATTGATAGTTTCTAATGAAGTTATAGAGTCTCTTCTAAATAAAAATAAAATTCCTTTCAGTGCATCATAAATTGTACTGTCTCACCTGTTAGATAACTAATCTGGTCTTTTTAGTTCCTTTCACTCCTGTTATAAAGCATAAAATATGACATTCTAAATTGTGTGAAAAAGCCTAATTTTTAGTCCTAAACTCAGAAACAAACAATGTAGAAAGATGATTCAGAGATTTTCTAACATAAAGTAAGTTTATTCAATGGAAATCTAAAATTTGCAAAATTTAGACATCTCTAAATACCAGTAAACCAGGTATATTGCTATTATAATATATCAAATATAAATATATATATATATTCCGAGCCACAAAGATGATTAAGGGAGTGGATCATCTCCCCTATGAGGTAAGGCTAAGAGAGCTGTGTCTCTTTATCTTGGAGGAGACTGAGGGGTGACCTTATTAATGTTTATAAAAATATAGAGGGTGAGTGTCACAAGGATGGAGTCAGGCTCTTCTCAGTGACAACCAATGGTAGGAAAAGGGGTAATGGATACAAACTGGAACACACAAGGTTTCACTTAAATGTGAGGAGAAACAGAGCACTGGAACAGGCCGCCCAGGGAGGTCGTGGAGTCTCCTGCTCCAGAGACATTCAAAACCTGCCTGGATGCCTTCCTGTGTAGCCTCATCTAAGTGTTCCTGCTCCAAAGGTAGATTGGACTAGATGATCTTTTGAGGTCCCTTCTAATCCCTGACATTCTGTGATATAAACCAAATACTGCTATTGCTCTAGCATAATTAGAATATTATTTAATACACAACAGTGTCTTATTACACAGTTAATCTAAAAGTATACATTTTAATCTGCTTTAAAACTGTGTTTGGTGGTGGTAGAAAAAATGAGTACATGTCTGCCACCGTTTTTGTTTTATTCTGTAGAGCTCTGCTTTTCCAAAAAAACTCTTTACTTGAGTGTTTTTCCTTATTATAGTTTTATATCTGCAGTTCCTGTGGGAGGAAAAACGAACCTTGATTACAAGAAAAATCTGCAGGTCAACATACAGCATCACCAACATGTCTAGCATGTAAATCTCAGCATTTCAGGAAAAGCTTTGTTAATTCTGGCAGCCAGTCATTAAAAGCAGAGCTGCACAATGCTCAAGATAACCATATGCCTTATTTTCTATAAAAGGAACATAATGTCATAGGTTTCTTCTTTCCAATTGTGTGTGGATTTTTGTTCCTCTTTTGTGGAAATGAATGTATTTATGACATCACATTGGGCATCTTCTAGTGCCAGATCTCATTCATAACTATGTCCCTGGAGATCTGTCTCTTCCTTTGTTCTTTCCATAACCATTTTGTTAAATACCGCTTTTGTGAACTTTCCATTTCTAGCAACATCTAGGCTTTCTCCAGATTCTCTGGACACTCTCCCATTTGTTTCTCTCCCAGCTGGAACTAGACTCGTAAGTACTAAAGCACATGTAATTCTTACATCCAAAATATATCTCATTATGGCTTTTGCATCTGTTTCTTTCCTCCCTCATTTCCCTGTCTCAAAAAAACCCCAAAACAAAACAAAATAAAAAAATTAAATAAAAAAAAAAACAACAAAACCAAAAACATTAGCTACACTGAAAAATTCAAGTGTTTGTTCTGCCACTTTGCATTTTAAAAAATATATATTCCAATAGATACAGGTACTTAAATAATAATACATTTAATATATATCCACATTTCTTGAGGAATCAGCTGTGTTAAACTGTGTAATGCTGTAGACAGCTTGGGCTGAATATCTTACTGATTTTCACCTTATGTAGCAAATTATATCTGCATGCAGTTACTGTGAAGTGGTAAAGATGAATACTTTTCTGATTTGATGAGGTTTTATATCTTCTTTGCTCTGGTGTAAATAAATAAATCAGATCACAGAATCATAGAATGTCCTCAGTGGGAAGGGACTCACAAGGATCACTGAGTCCAACTCCTGTCCCTGCATATGATAACTCCACAGTTCACACCATGTGTCTGAGGGCATTGTCCAGTCTCTTTTTGAACAGTCAGGCTTGGGTCCGTGACACTTCCTTGGGGAGCCTGTTCCAGTGCTCCACCACCCTCTGGGTGAAGAACCTTTTCCTAACGTTCAACCTAAACCTCCTCTGGCACATCTTCCTGACATTCCCTCGAGTTCTGTCATTGGTCGCTAAAGAGAAGAGTTCAGTGCCTACCCTTCCTTCTCCCCTTGTGAGGAAGCTGTAGACAGCAATGAGGTCTCCCCTCAGTCTCCTCTTTTCCAGGCTGAACAGACCCAGTGGCTTTAGCCACTCATCATATGGTTTCCTCTCCAAACCCTTCAAAAATGATCACAATGAAAAAGAAGACATCTGATGTGGAACCTAACATATCAGTTATCAATGGAAGAAGATGACAGGAAGAAATGAGACATGGAAAGTGGGAGGAAGTCATATCCTGGTATAGTATGAGAAGTCATAGCACAGCAACTGCCATGAAAATCTCTTAGAACTATTTCTGAATGAAGGCATTTTTGACCCATCCTTTTATAGTATTCTGTTCTTAAAATGTCACATTTTATTACTCTCTAAGTTACTTCTTCGTTTAGACTGGTGTGAAGTGCCCATGGGGCTCACCTGTGGCCTGAATAACAACAGATGTTAAGCCAGAAATGTGAATATACAGTGTGTGTCAATGGGACTTCCAAAGTTCTTTGGGAGGGTGCTTTTTGGGAGGGTGTTTACCCAAAACTCATCATGTTAAAAAAAGATTATGACTATCGTTCAGATTAAACAGTAGCCAGAGAATCATGAAGAGACATTTGAAACAAATGGTTTAGCTTGGAAAGAGATATAAAAGAGGCATGAATATTTCTTAACAGTGGGTAGAGACCTTGGAACTGAAGCAGCAGCACTTGCTTCTCCCCACCAACATTTCAACCTGTCAATTGGTGTGAAGTGCCTGCCCCAGCGTGCTGCAGCACACAGAGACCCACATTTAGAGTGTGTGAACCCAAACTCATGTGGTGTTTTCTCACTGGTGTGGGGATCAATAAGGTGGTGGGAGATGCACAGTTTTGCCCAAAGCTGGAGCATCCAGAGAGGGGATGTGCAAGTGAAGGAGAGTGAGTGCACCCAGGAGAGTGGGTGCACTTGTAATTCTGTCTGTATGTGTTTATGTGACTAAAAGATTTCAGGATTAGTAATAAAAGGGTGTTGAGAAATTTGTGGGTATATGTTAACATTTAAAAAGAGCCTAGTAAGTGATTTTTCCATTGAATTGCAGCTATTGATCTTGAATCTATACTTCATTGATTGCTGATTAATTATGTGTCATTAGTAACTCAATAAGCCACGTAGTCTCGGTTTAGTTTAAACTCTCTGAACTAAACAACACTGAGAAAACAGCAGACACTGTCAAGTCCAGATAACTTAGACTAGCAAAACAGACCACAGGACAATTCCAACCTGTTACACACACACACAACCTTGTTATGGGTAAAAAGGGAAACATGCTGTACATGTGGAGAAAAAAAAAAAATCTTCTGTTAAAACAACTACTGCTTTTGTACCCTAATAAAGATATAACAAATATCTTTAGGTCAGTTATACTGCTAATGCTCATTGTTTATTTTATTACAGAAATGCCTCAGTAGTACACTCAAAATTACTATAATGGAAAACTTCAGAATATATATCTTTGTTCTGTGGTGTTATCTTGTCCTGGTTTTGTTAAAAAACAAGTTTCTCTTCTCGTGAATTTTTGCCTGTCAGCTAAAGCCTTCATATTAGCTGCATTTTCCTGGAGAACTCGACACATGTTTTGGTTAAACCTAGCAATGGAATGCAAACTTATTGATAAGCATGGATGGACATCTCGTGAGAGGGGCAACAAGAAACTGGTGACTGAGAGATTGACCAATGGTGTATAACATTCCATTCACGTGAATACTTCATATAAAAGTGGGACATCACGAGGTTCTCGTCCCTTTTGTCCTTTTCCTTTTCCCTTCTGCTTATGGCTGACATTAGGAGAGGACCTTGCTAGTCGTCCCTGCAAACTGAGGCCTAGTGAGAGACTGAATCCAGCTCCGGTTGTCTACAGGGACATCCAGGACTTTGGGTGCTGGCTCTGCAGTTGCTGAGACTTTCAAGATTGGTTTTGTATATTTTGTATTATTTTCTCTATTCTTATTAGTAGCATTAGTAAAACATCTTTAATTTTTCCAGCTCTCTTCTCTCTGTCTTTCTTTCCCTCCCGATCGCCTGTCCTGAGTGGGAAGGGGGGAGAGGGAGGGGCAAAAGGGGGAAGTGGGTGGGAGAGGAGGTTAACAATACATCTGCCAGGGTTTGATTGTCACCCCGCAATCTTAACCCTCGACATATCTTCATCCTTCCAAAGCCCCGCTGTACCATCAGGTGAACAGCATCAGTCTGTCTCAAGAACAGGGCTGAGGAAGGTTGTGATGTATCCTAAGTATCCTGAGGTCTCCCCACAGACCAGTATAGTGTTTGGGGTGGTGGAGATCCCTTCACACTTGAGCCTTTTTTTGAACCTATTTTATGTGTTTTTTCTACCCTGGCCTGCTTCCTTCACACTAGTTTCTGTTCACTGCCTGGAAGGTTCACCACAGCACGGCCCTCTCTCTTCTCTGGAGACTTTCAAAACCCACCTGGATGCATTCCTGTGTGATATGCTTTACATGAACTTGCTTTAGCAGGTGGGTTGGCCTAAATGATTTCCAGAGGTCCCTTCCAAACCCAACCATTCTGTGATTCTGTGTGATTCTGAGAAAAAAATAAAACATGGGCTTAACAGTCAGAAGAACATGTGGAAACTATAGTGCTGATACTACCATGTTTGATTCTCAAAAGGCAATGTGCAAACCTACAGTAGGTTATATGTTCCTTTTGCATTAAGAAATGGTACAGGCAACATAGACTGCATTCCTTTACTGTATCTCCACATTGTCTAACAAACTCAGTGCAGAAAGCCATGGAGTTCTATCTTATACAGGACTGAAAGTAGTTCTTCTGTGTTTATTCCACTTGAAATAATGAATCCTACTAGCTTGAACATAATTTTTTTGGCTTTGGCTACTTTCCCTGCATAGCAATGTTGTACTGTGGAACATGGAGTCCACTCAGGATTAATTCAGGATACCTACTTATTAAACCTTCACGTTTGTTAAATAGACATGAGGTCTATCTGCATTTTAGCATCCACCAAAGTAAAAACAAACAATCAAACAAACAAACAAACAAACAAAAAAAACCCCTCTGCCTACCTGCTTGCTAAGACTAATTAGAAGGCTAAACAGTGTGTCTGATGTGATCTCTCGATCACCCCCGTAAAACTCTAACTGAAAAGCCTCCTTGTCAAAATCAAGATGTTTCCTTGTTTCACATACCAGATCTACCCTCCAAAAAGCATATCAAAAGATTTTTGTGAAAAAGTTCTTAGGCATCCTGTATATAATTCTGCATAAAAACGTTACGCTAGTGCTGACAGTCATGGAATCCAATTATCTCCATGCACAGTAATAGTGGCTGGGACACTCTTGATGTTAACAAAAAAGTTTGAACTGACAACTTCCAGGAAATATCTTGGAAGCTTCATTCAAGTTAAGATGAGATGCTGAGGCAAATATATTCCACTATCTTGTGGTTTAAAATAAAACTCATTCTTCAGAAGAAACTATGCATAAAATATCTGCTTATACTCTTTCCACAGCATGAAACAAACTTCACTTGCTTAAAATCCAAGCATGTAAAATCTTCACTAATTATGTTGTTCGTTAAATTTGATTATTTGCTGATATATATCTTAGTGATTCTAGACTCTTCTGTGTGTCAGCTGTATGAATCCCACTGAGGAGGAAAAATGGGATTCAAAAGTAGTATTAAAAATATGTAAGAATACACAGTGTCTCTTCAAACTCAAGCTGCCATCTAAAGTAACCATCCAGGTAAAAAGAAACATTTTTCATTAATATCACCAAGCTTGCTTAGAAAGAAATCCTGGTGGCTGTGATATTTAACGGATACCATTTTTCAAATGTGTCCATCTGGAAAATTCTTCATATTCATGCAAATACAATTCTGTTATTCTATTTTTCTACTCAGCATACTGTAAGGAAGGAGTATAACACAATTCTCCATTGATAAAGTCAGAACAAATGTGAGCCAGTATCCTAAATAAAAATTGCGTATTTCAAGCTTAGAAAAGTCAAATTAGCATCTTGACAGTAATGGTAATTGCCTGTTTTCTACTGAACATGGAGTTTATCACCTTTTCCACAATGCATAACACGGTCAAACACAAAGTTTGTTTATTTGAATGGTTCTTGGAAAGAAAACTTGGTCCAAAATTCCATTCTCAAGGAAACACTGTAGGTTCAGTGATAATTACTCATAAAGCTGGCAGAGCATTTCTTCAAGGGAATGGCACAGCTGAAACTACAATAGAGTAAAATTCCAGTCATTGCAAATCTATTTGACTAAATAGGTTTGGTTTATCTTGTAGTTAGAACAAAATTCTTGATACATACACAGTTTTTTATCTTTCCTTCACTTTCTGTGATGAAATCAGGTGAAAGGAAGTATCTAAAATAATTTTAGGTAGAAGACAGTCACATTTCAAAATGATAGCTATTTGCAGGAGGGTACACAACTGTGTGCCAGGTAGAATCTGCATTTACCTGGTGGTCAGTATATCTCTTTCCGAAGTGGATTCTTAATAGAAAAGGAGATCTTTGGATTCAGTGGGGGCAGGTTTTTCATTTTATTTTATTTTTCCTGCTTCCAATGAAATGCAAAGATTTTCTTAAGTATTTTACATTTTATCTGAAGTCTGATACAACAAAGACCTAAAAAGTCATTAAGAAATGAACACAATATCTTTAACTTTTTAAATTTTTCCTTTTCACAACAGATATCTCAAATGTATGATAAATTATGTATAAAATTACAGTCACATTGGGTACTATATATCTGCCTTAACCTGACTAAAATAACTAAAATAGTTATATTGCATACAGTTCCTGATATTTTTTAACACATAAAGGACAATGTTAAAATAATGTACATCAAAAAGTAAGCTGGATGACCAATTTTAGTTTATACTAACATTTTGGTCCAGAAATTGTAATTTATTTGTATTTTTAATATTGATTAATCAGTATAGAACAATAGAACAATTGGTCGTGTTCAAGGTCTCACTACTTCTTTTTATGACCCACTGAACCTGGGTTCAGAACATAAGAAAGATATTTCAAGAGCAGAAGTATTTGACAAAATATTTTATACTGTATAGATGTATTTGATAGGTAAAGAATGTATTTAATAACACCTCTTTGTAGACATCCACATTATTTCAGAGCAAAATCAGCTTGTGTACAGAAAAAAAGGAAAAGTGTTGCATCAGGACAGCCTGAGAATTTAGAAAAAGGATTTCTGAAGGATTTGAAGACCAACAGAGGTCCCATTATCTTGTACTTCAATAAAGGTGAATAAATGGCAATTTGAGAGAAGTACCCATTTAAGATACTTTTACATATAATAATGCTGAAGGCCTTCTGAAAAGGAGACCTGCCACAATAAGGGAAGGTCCAGCATGACATGGAAATGAATCTGGCCGGTGGGTGAGCAGGAAGTTGTGTAGGAAGCATCACAGCACTACCCCTCTACAACAGTCCCCACTTTTTTGGGAAGCACTGGGTTTTTCTAATGGTTTGGAGAAAGTGAGAGTGCAGTTCAGGGCAGATCTTCATCCTAATCCCTCTCACATTCATACATAGTGCAAATAAGGACAGAGAACGTACCTGACTGTAGATCATGTGCTGCATGTTGGTTCATTTCAGGATGACAAAGTGCACTGCCTTCAACCACCCTATAAGATAAGCATACATCTGTATGTATTGTCCCAAATAACTTACCATAATAAAAAACTACACTGCACAGAGATCTGTTTCATTTCTGGCATTGCTAAACACACATGCCAAATGTAATGTTTGACACTTGCAGCACTGGAAACGGGAAAAAGGAAGCACTCATTGATGTAGGTATGATTTAGTTATATAGTAAAGATAAATCCCAGAGAAGTTGTGGAGCCTTCTTCTCTGGAGACATTCAAAATCCACCTGAATGCATTCCTGTGCAACCTACTCTAGGTGAACCTGCTTTAGGAGATAGTTTAGACTAGATGATCTCCAGAGGTCCCTTCCAACCCCAGCTATTCTGTCAGTCTGTGATTCTGTGCTCTAATCTGTACCTGTGAGGTATAAAGGACGTGTAAAGATGCTTTAGATCGCTCCAGCATTGCTCTAGCATTGGAATACACAAGCTGACAAAGCAAGTGCAGAGTTGTTTGTGTCCAGTCCAGTGTGTCTTAAAAGCAGATGAGAAAGTCATTTGTAAAATCAGATTTAGATTGTTGGTTGCCTCCAAATGTCCAGTTCTTCTGTCATAAAGCTTTAACCATGAAGTTTGTATATTGCAATGTCCAAACACCCCACTTCCAATTGCATAAGGCGAAACAAAACACTCATAAGATGCAAGTACTCTTATTACTATCACCATCATAATCATGCCTGAAGAATGGGCTAATGCCCAAAGAATAGCTGAAATGAAGTGGCTTTAAACACATTTTCTCAGTGTATGATTTTTCTGTCAGACCAGTGATGGAGAAGAAATATCACTGTAAACAGAGCTTTCAAATTCTGAACACCTCAGGGAAAATGCTGATTAATACTGCTGTTTAAACTGAAGTTAATTAATTGTGATAAAGATTAATTGGTCTCTCCCCTTGTTTCTCTTTCCAAATTATTTTCGTGATGAGATCATGACACCTATTAATTCATATCAAAGACTTATAAATGTAGAAATAGTGAAAGAGGGAAGGCAGAGGAGGATTTCAAGAATATAATTCTGAGAAAAAAATGAACTGAACTAAAATAAAGGCAAATTCTATTTCACAACGATCTGTTGATTTATCTGACACTTTTAGAAGGACGCAGGGATGGAAACATGACTAATGGCCATAATAGTATATGGTCCAGTGTTGCAAGACCCTATTTAAAAGAGCCTATTTTTTATCAATAGTGGGTCACTTTAAAAGATGTTGAAAGTACTGCACATTTAAGGAAATGTGTGTATTTAGTTGGAGGCCACTTGCCTTGATTAAGAGAGGGTTTTCTACGTGCCCTGCCCGCCCCCCAGCCCCCTTAACACAGGAGCTCTTTGAAACCTACAGATCCTGGCAGACCTGTTAATAACCTGGGTAATAACAGTTAAAAACTACAGCAGTAGTAATGTAAATACATAGTCTTGAAATAATGTACTTGATGGCAACTAGACAGATAGAATTGGCTAAAAGAGATTATATAAAGGGGAAAACATAAAATCAAGGTTGGAATAAAAGAAATAAAACACAAATAATAAAAATAAAACACAAATAATAAAAATAAAAGACATAGAAATGCTCTCCACCATCCCTTGAATGGAGTTGTTTTCATACATACACTTAAAACTTGACATCCTATGGTATGTCTTATCACTAGAATACAGTGATGTTTGGAAAAAGTAGTACATTTCAATATTTAGACCAGTGAAAAATGGCTTTTTTTCAATTCATAGCAGTTATGGTTATATGTTTTCATATCTGCTTACACAATGCTTTGGGAATCTTACCCACTCAAAAGCAGTAGTGAATAAAAGATAAACAAAAAAAGGCAAAAGAAACCCCAGCCTTCTGGAAAAAAAATACAAACATTAATGCCAAGTAGTTATTATTTTACTTTTTTTTTAAATTTTAAACCATTATTTAACGTCATAAATAATGGTCAATAATCACTTGAATATGATTAACAGTATACTGTGTAATTACATAGATTAAACAATTTCTTATTTCTCAAGCTATAATACTTAGTACTACTTAGGAATATTTGTATCTGTGAAAGAAACAGTTTGACACGTCAGACTTGAGAAGAGAGTGAACACTTCCATGAACAAAAATTTATAAATATTTATCATAGTGAAAAATGCATTGTTCTGTTCAGTGCATGGTACACACTTTTCAGTATACCCATCCTAGACAGTATTGGTATAGTTTTAATGTCAAATAGACAACAGTGCAAATTCTATTAAAAAAAAAAAAAAAAAAAAGAACACCCAGACATGAAATTTTAGGCATTAATGTTAAAAAAGAAAAAAAGATTTAAAAATTAATTATTTTTAAAAAAAACTACTTTGTTAACTTGACTAAAGAAATAGTATCATTAGAATGTATGATTGTAATTTAAAGTTTCCAAGCAGCTCAGTAATATGTTTGGAATTTTATTGTCATGTCCTCTGTACAGCCAAACAGTGGAGCACAATGGTGGCTCTCCAGGTAGCAGGAACTGGGGCTGAGCTGACAGACCCCATCCATTGCCCCAGACACGAGCAGCGAGCGGGGCACCAGGGCAGCCTCAGCCCCAGCTTCGGGCATGTCCCTGAAGACTGATGTGCTGAGGCCAGACCAGGATGTGGGCTTAATGGGGCCCATGGCCAAGCAAGGCACGGCTCCAGGGAGCTGGGGACTGGCCCTGCCGCAGCATCACTGGTCTGACTGCCCCAGGAGTCTGACATGGCATGTGCAGGGAGTCCCTGTGCTGGGAAGGGACAGGCAGGCCAGGTAGCACACTCAGGACCTTGACAGGGAGTTCACAAAGCCATCAGACACCAAATTATGTCTCAAAAGGAAAAAAAAAAAAAAGGAACTTTATTGCAAACTGTTTTTGCAAAGTAGAACTTTGTACCTTTCTTTAAGATCAACAATATACATGCTAAGAGATGACAGATATTCTAGGTAGATGTGTGTCCAAAGACATGAAGAAAATGTATGAAAGTGGGACACAGATGTGCTGCCTGAGGCTGTGAGGTCCTTTTGTTTGTTCAAAATAAGAACATTTCCATGTTCAGTATGTTCACATTTTATGCATAGTCATCAGAAGAAAAAGAGCAAAATGTCAGGAACTCTGAAAAATCTTCCTAATTTACATGCACAGGGTCTAATTAATGAGAGATGTATAGCATGACATTTTTATATATATATATATATATATATATACACACCAAGTCTTATTTCTAGATGTTCTAAAGTGAAGAATGACCAGTATTGTTTACCAGGGTTAACATCTCACATAGCAGAATGGGTTTAAACTATACGGAGTAGTTGACACTTACAGATTCTCACATCATATGTAAGAGTAATGCTTAAAAATATTTTTTTTGTACATATGCCTGTGATAAGTAGACTGCACTCCCGTGGTATCTGCTCTTTTAATGGCATCAGCAGTTAGACCAAAAAGTTCATGCTGTGAATCCAATCTAGAGCTTGTGATCTTTCCCCAGCATCACATTACTGTTATTACCGACTATTATTAGAAGAATTTGACAGATTTGTTGGATACTTTGCAAACATTCAAATTGTATTACTGGAGAACTTTAAATAAACATTTTTTAACTGCTCATATAATTTTAATGTACCTCCTTAGAGGAAAACCTAATTACTTCTTAATCTTTTCCTGACAGCTTCCACTTCTGGTTGCTGAAGCAGTGTTTTTGACTACATGCTCAATTACTGAATTTCCTGGTAAAAACGTCTCATTATTAAATCTTCTGTCATGTACACTGCAACATAGTGATATTTCCTTTATTATAGGTCACAGAAATGTATTTATTGTTTTTGGTCCTCGTTTGTGCACAAAGTAAGACATATGTAGTGTATTCACAAAAAATATAACATTCCGCTATTGCATAATGAAACATCTATTTTTTATAAGAGATTTAAAACCAAAATAGCTTGTAAGCCCAGTTAAAATAATTTAAACTAATGTCATTATATTCCCATGCACTTCTTTTAAATTTTAGTGCTTCTGCACTACAAAATATTAGCATTTGACTCTGTGAAGGATGACATTTAAAATTAACGTTTTATTCTTTTAATCGGCCTCATTTTCCATTTGGTAAGATGAATTCCTGTCACTTAATTACTTCAAGTGCACCAGCTGCAAAAATACTTGACTTTTCCAGAGGGCCCAGAAAAGTAATCCAGACAGATATGCTACTGGGAGAAAATAAGAGAAAAACTCTTTACATGATGACTTTTTCAAGACCAAATGACTCAAAAAGGAAAACAGCTTTTTCTTTAAAGCACTACAATGTAATTAAGGTACCCAATTTGATACATACAGAATATTGTTTTGATCTAATGGAACTTAGTTTTTAGCTTTTAAATAATAATCTATTGCCTATAAACTGGAGAAAGTAACATAAATCCATTCCTTATCTGTTCCCAAATACTTGATTTCAGAGTGGAAAACAAACTAAATAGTCCTCAAACAGCCTTTTTTGCTTCAACCACACAGTTCCAATGGTGTAAATTGTTCTCTAAAGTTCTCTTCTCTGACTACTTTTCACTAATTTTGAACACAATGTCTCTGTACTGTTTCCCTTTTCAGTTGCTTTGTCAAGTGCTCTGCTAAAAACTGTGTCTGTCTGAATTTGGTTACAGCATCCAAAAAGAGGATAGAAATCTGTAGCCAAGATCATGTGAAACAAGTGGTCTCTGTTCTATGAAAAGACACAGCATTTTCAATCATTAGAGATGTTTAAATCAATTGTTAGGAATACAAGGTTATTAAAATGCATATGTAAAGTCAAAGGCAAGAACTCCTTTCTTCTCATAGTTTTCATGCCATATAGGAAATTTTAACTATCTGACAAGAACATAATTTTCCTGACTCTGTGACTAATCACAGCTAAATTACAAGACAGAAGAATATTCTACAGCTCTGCATGTAGAATGGGCACTTGGACTACAGCCCAACTGCAGAGGAAGTATACTCTCCATATATATTACTGTCCCGGTATCTTGATTATTTCTGCTGAGGTGTGAATTTGAGCACACCATGGCTCCTACTCTGAGCATGTAGTTTATTTCATTTGAAAATTAATCTGGATATGCAGATGAGGTGGGAATAATTCTGTCTACTCCTAACCTGCACTCATACGAATTCACTTTAAAGATAAACAGTCCATAATGTAGGTACTTCCTTTCTTTACCCTCTCATGCTTTAAGCAACATAAGTAGTTTAATGATACTTTTCTCTTTTTCTTTCTAGCATTGATAAGTGAAAAAATCAAGTGTATAATTTAATGGCTTTCAGATAAACTATATTATATACGGGGGGCGGGAAGCATCTTTAGGAGTGTGGTAATTTTTGGACACTTCTCTGGATTAATCTTTTGTATAGTCTATTGGATAGGCAACAGTTATATTTCGGTTCCAAACTGGTGTGGGAGATGTGCAAAAAAATACCACAGTCCCAAAAACTTTGCATGCATGGCATGAGAAGGTAGAGTGTTGCTGGTAGTATCTTATTTCAAACAAATTATGCAAATGTCTAAACGACACAATTATCTGATTTGTGTTTGGGACAAAGCATCAAGGTGAGCAGTGATACTATGCCTACTTACATGGGCACACATTTCATAATAAATTCTATCCCATCAGTTAAAGTGTGTATACCTATGGTAAATCCTCCTGAAGTAATTGCTATATGGTATTTTACATCCCTTATTCTAAATAGTCTGTTTTACTTCAGAGTGCTATATGTGAATGCTGTGGTTAAGTGATTCCTGTATGGTGTTGAAGTGTTAGTACTCTATTTGCTTATAAAGCACATTGTGAACACTGGAATAAAATGTAAGATGCTATCAGATGTCTAGACAGCTTCTTTTCTGGTAAGTTTAATACCATTGAAGTGGCTGAAAATTCCAAGCCTAAAATAAACTGAGAAAATTAAAGATTCTTGAGGAAGTCTGTGAAAATGGATTCAATTGAAGAACCTGACTCTAGAATTCATTCACACATAATCTGCAAGATTATGTATCATATACTTCACCTTTAAAAGGAATTGAGTCACTGGATAATGTTAAAAAAGCAAAACCAGCCTTCCTCTCTTCACACTTTGTCTGATACACAATTCACAGAATGAATAGCTATAGTGGGAAGTCAGCTGTGAGAGTAAAGAAAACCAAGGTAAAATACTCCCCAGTGCAGGGTCCACCTCTTATTCACTGACCAGATTATCTGTTATGGCAGTTAAAGGTCTTGCTATTAATACTCTCCAAGGTTACACCCATACCCCTTAATGCAACCAATCCAGCAGGCAGGGTCTGTCCCCAGGCTAGGAGGGGCTGAGTAGTCATGTTGACATTGCCTGGGACTACCACCTTTTACAGAAAATTCATACATGCACACTTCACTGAAGAAACCCCCATATGGTGACTCTGAGGTCTTAAGACACCAGTGTTATCTTCTGTGCTTTTTATTTCAAAATAATAATAATGTGGGGTTCTGTTGTTGCTGACCAGAGTGATGTTTCTTATGAAATGAAAAACAAGGTCTTGAAATACATATTGTGCTACTGTCATGTTATGGGAAAGCTTTAGGACAAAAAGCTTTCTGAGACAGTGGTAGATGCCTATATATTAGGGTACCACAATGATACTCTGTGTATGCTGTCTAACAGAAGGGTTCCCCTAAGTGAAGTATCTCTAGAAAAAAAAAAAAAAAAAAAAAAAAGGTTTTCTTTTGGAATGAAAAAATTACAAAAAAGACCACAAGAGTAAATGAATGTTCATCCAAAGAAGGCTATCAGAAGCCTGGTAAGCAAGAAGCTGAATTATTTGTCAAGGGAGGAATACTTTTAGATACTTTATATACTTTTCCTAAACTGGACAAACAAAGACACTGTCCAAACATGCAAAGAAAAAGTAGCAAAAAATAAGAAAGTCCAAAACTGACATAATTCTGTTCTGAGTTAAGGATTCTGTGCTATAGGCAGTACTGCATGCTCCTCTGCTCAATTAGAGCCACTAGTGACACAGTTGTGGGAGTCATAGACACACATTATTTAGTTTCTATGTTGCAAGGAAATTCAGTTCTGTCCTTGTAAAGTCAGTGGAAGAATTACCATTGGCTACCATTATAACAGAATCAGGAGTACAGATATGCAGCTGATCCTGCTACAACTCCTAAAATACAACTGACAGGTAATAAAGTGGCTTCAACAGAATTTGAGTATGATTTTTAATGGTCCACTACCCTTTTGATAGTGTCTTATCTTACTGCTTCCCAATGGGAAAAGAAAACTAGGCTGTGGAGTGAGTCTTAATCTTGGTAGAAGTTTCTAAGATACAATTCCTTGCTTTTCTAATATACAACTAGTTCTAAAACACCTAAGCAGAACTAAAGCCAAGTGAGGGGCTTTCATAAAAAGATATTTCAACATGTTCTAAATATGAAAGTAATTTACATTACAAGAAACAATCCAACATCATGTACACTAAAAATAACTATAAAATCACAGATCTATTCATTTGTTTACTTATGAATCTAGGTATATAATCTTATAAATACACAGATAAATTTTTTAGCACAAATATGTACATATGTATTTAATTTTGAGCCATGACCAATCCTTTTCACCTCAGTGCTAAGATTGCTCAAGGCCCATTGACATGATCTCTGTGAAAACTGTTGTTTGGCTGTTTAAACACTTTTGGTTTACTCCCACATGCTGAGATAATCTCTTACGAATCTACGATGTGTCCTCCTGACTCCCCTTCATGTTCTTCTCATCTTCATGCTTAAGAGAAAATTCTCTAAGAACAGCTGCTCCCATAGTATTATGAGTAACAGGATTCTGAAACAAATGACTGTTCTTGTGCTTTGAGTGGTGTCAGGCAGAAAGGCTAAAAAGAGGGTGGAAAAAATTAATTCTAGCAATTCTGAAATTTCCTTTAAGGCATTTTATGGATATCTTGATATAAACAGTGGTGCATGGAAAATGGAACAGACTTAGGAAGGAAAACTTGTACTTTTAAAAGCAATCTTTAAAGACTGGTATCACCATCCTATTGAACATTTAGAAGATATATGCAGTATAATTCTTTGCCTTTGACACTGTCTACCTGTGAAGGGGACATTTAACATGCAGGTCTTGATTCTCTACAGTATTGCTGAGAATGAATGAGAAGTGAATGTCTAGACAAACTGACATCCAGTACATATTCTAGATACAGCTGCAGCTGATAGGAAATGACATGTAATCTGAAGCCTGTTCATATAGCTCTCTTGCTTTACCGAATAATGTTTCAGACAAAAAGAATGCTGTATCAATGTCCAAAATTGTAACTGTTTGTATTATAATGTAAAATCAGAAAAAATTAAACAACTAACTGTCACTGATTTTGCTTCACCTATTCTGAAAATCCCCACCCTCTGATGTTGACAGCTACCCTAATCCTAAACTTATTTTGAAGAAAGTTAGCTGTAGTGGTGTTTTCACCACAAATGGTTCTCAGGTCTCTGTTTCACTTTTGTCTTTGATGGTGTTTTGATGAATTAATATTTTCTACTTTTGAATTCCAAAATGAGGAAATCAATGTACCTTCTCTATGATGCTCCAACACAAAATAGCAAGGTGGATATTGAGAAAACAGAATACATGCTTGTTTTTTTTTTTTTTTTTTTAAATTTCTCATCCCATTCTGAAGAATCTTATGTTAGCAATAGAAACAGCACTATACAAACATCATCATATAATTTAGATTCCTCCTTAATGCTTACAGAAATTACTTTATTGTGCTATGCAATCTCCTTTTACCTTACACTTCACAAAACTGAAATGTAACATAGTATAATGGAATATACTTTTAATCAACAGGTACACTTACACCCAAGTCATTGCACAGATAATTTCTGCTATTCAGTATCCAAGTTAATTTAGTGATGGATTAATGAAAAATGTCTTCTGCAATTTTTCTGCCTGAAATACATAGATATAGAAAATACTGATAGTTAATAGTCTAGTTTGAAAGTGGTAAATTCACATTATATTTATGTAACAGCAGAGGTTGAACTGAAAGGCATTTTAAAATAGCATGGTTTTCTTCCTAGGTAATAACCTGACATCAAAGAAAGAAGTCATACCATAGTAAGCAAACATGAAGAAAGGGCATCTGCCAGAGGATAAATTAGACTTCAAGTGGGAGACCATTTCTTAGGCCTATGTCATACAACTTAGATGCAGATAGACAGCTCATCAAAAGCAAAGAGTTTGAAACAGAAAATTGTTTGACCATAAGTTATTTGTAAAAGACTTTATATAATAAAGCTGAAAGACTAACCAGGATGACTGAGGTATCATTCTTAACTGCACAAAGTCAAGGTTATCTTTTTATTTTTCCTCTGCTTCCTCATATCAGTAGTACCTCAGAGAAGTAATAATTTCTTTTAAACATGTTTACATTCCTCAGGGAAACAAAGTTATTTTCCTCCAAAGAATTTCAAAAGTCCTGGTTTAAAGACCTCAGTGTTCTATTGATTTAAAATTAGCTATTTTGATGTCATTATAATACTTTTTCAACTAGCTCTTACTCTCAGCACTCACCTTTTTAGATCACATTTTGATTACTATATACGTGTTAGATGGCTGAGGTTCAGTCATGACAGTAGAAAGGTTAGTGCTTCAGTCACCAAAGAAGAAAATATTCAGACAGTCTTAAGATATTATAGAGTTTCTTAAGTCTAATGAAGGATTGTGCCTCTAACTCTTTTTTCCATTTTTCCTTTTCTTATATTTTTTTCCTTTTATTTTTTTCCCACGATCCTTGGCAGAAACAGGAATATCCAAAACCAAAGAATCAGTTCACTGTTATTTTGGGAGATAAGATGAAGAAATGTAATGGATTTATATCAAAGGATTGAACCAGAATTCAATGTATGGAGTATAAACCTAGCTTTACAAAGCCATCTGTAAACTTCCTGCATGAGAGAACAAGGCATTTCTCTATGCTCCAATTCCAGCCATCATTCTTTGCCAATTTTAGGTCATTCAGGAAAGACTGTCTTGCAAACAAAATGGCACTTTCCAAAGCAGTATTGTAAAACCAGTACAAATTCTTCTGCTTCTGAGATTAGAAACCAACAACTGAGTGATAGAGTATCGTGGTTTAACCTCAGCTGGCAACAAGGACCACACAGCTGCTCAGTCCCCTTCCCCACTCCCCTGCAAGTATGGATGGATAACAGAATCAAAAGGGAAAGGAGAAACTCGTGAGTTGCTATAAGAACAGTTTAATAAGACAGAATGCAATTGCTCACAAACTGCAGTCCCATACAGCTGATGACAGAAGACCAAAGAGCGGACAGCAGTTTGCACTCAACCATGACCAGGCAAAACAGCCAGTCCCAGGAAAAAAGACCATCCAGGTCCTGAAAAGTCAATCCGACAATGAAATAAAAAAAAGGAAAAAGGCCAAAAAGGGAAAAAGGCAGAGTCAGAAAACCAGCTCCAGCTTTTGACAGAGCAAACTGTTAATGGTAGGAGATATCTCATTGGCCAACCTCAATGTCAATCTAGGTGTTGTCTTGTTTTACTCCTTTCCAACTTCTCTATGCACACACAGCTGGAAAGCTGAAAAAGTCCTTGGTCTTTTTGGCAACAGAAAAAAAAAGTCAATGAGTTCTCACATTTATTTTGAATAAATTCCAAAATATAGCCTGGCTACTGGAAATAAAAAATTAACTCTGTCCCAGGGAAGATCAACTCTTTCCCATGGGAAGTTCAGTGTGTTATCGTATTGTTTTAATACTAAACAAATAAAAAAAAAAAAATAAAAAAACCCAAACCGTGTTAGCTACTAAAAAGGAAAGTTTCCAACTAATCTGAAAAAAAAAAAAGAAAAAAAAGCACAGAACAAAACAAACCTCCCAGCAAAACTAGCCTACAGGGGAAGTTTGAGTACCAAGAGTGAGAAGAGAAACAAATTGAGCACCACCTAATGTTACAGTATTCTTGTCTCAATTAGTGGAAAATTATAAATCATTCATTCACAGTTTAATTCCTTTAAACTGAAGGAGCTTCAGCGTGAACTGCTTTATTTATAGAAAGAGATATAAGTCTTACAGACAGAGAAGAAAACTCATGTATGCATCCTGCTTTGAGAATGCTACCCTCAAATCTTTTTATGTGTAAACTTTTCAGGAGTTGATAAGCACTTATTATTAGTCTATTTAAAGTTTTACATGTATGACTAATTTACAGTAGTCTATGTGGTTAGTCCAGTTACATAAATACTAACATTTATAGTCCAAATTATCCAACTCACTCAGAAAAAATCTCATTAATAATGTAGTTAAAATTTATTATACAGAAAATTCCTAGTGTTCCCTTTGTCTGCTATTGCATTCATTCTCACACTATTCCCCTGGAACCCACTGCTGATGCACCCAACTGCCTCTAGCAGAAGGAAGGTGCTGCAAGATGTCCTTGTCCCAAGTTCATCTCGTGGAGGACGGTGATAACAACGATGGCATTTCTTTTGCTTTGCCAGGAGGAAAATGCTATTGATTCTGATGGCTTCCTCTTACTCATTGTGGGGTCCACTTCAAACTATTTTTCCATCCTTTATATATTTAATGTAATGAAATATAAATAACATATTTCTATATTTTAAACACTTGCCCTTTTTTCTTTTAGCTAGGTAAACCTAGTTTGGACCAACTCCCAGATCTGCACTACTTTAACTGACCATTGTTGAATTCCTTACAGCTCCCGTCTCAAGTGTCCTCTTTTTTTTTTTTTCTTTTTTTTGCTTTAATTTTTTTATCATCTCATACTTCTCCAATGTGGAGGCCTCTGCTTCACTTTCACTTTCAAGACCTCTGCTATCATACCAGGCCTGCATTTTTTTGCATTATGTCTTTACATTATAGTCACAAATATTTCATTCTACACAGAATAATCACTTTTTATTATTTACTATATAAAAATTATGGTTATACCATACAAAGAGAAGCAAAACCAAATTTAAAAACAAAAAGAAATCATGTTAAAAAAAATGCTGTTGCAAGTAAAGAAACAAACAAACAAAAAGAATAAAAAATTCAGTACAAAAATCTGTTACTAGCCTATTACTAGCAATGGTAATGCTGTATGCATTGGGTTGCAGGCTATAAGACTGAGCAAAGTAAGTCAGAACTTACATCAAAAAAGAAATTATTTTTTTTTCTGCTTTTAAAAGAAAGCAGGATCATCACTGTATTTTGCAGAGGGTCTGGTCCTTATGATGTGCTTCGACATGATCCTAGAAAACCCTGTACACTGAAATCTATCAGGGGAGTTATGTAGAGAATTTCCTGACTGAACTTAATGTAATATATGTTCTGAGCCATCCAGCTCTGTCAAAACACAGTGTCAGTTATCAAAAATCTTCACAGTAAAAAAGAAACCTACAGACTGCAGGTTCCCCTTAAAGAGAGAAAAAATCCTTGGAGCAGGCAGCAACTAAGTACAGATTTTTTTTTTTTTTATTTCATTTGTGGACACAGTTCAAAATATTGCACAATCCCTACTGTAGGTCTATCCAAACTGAGATAAGAAAAGTATAAGAAAGCAATGAAGAAGAGAAATAGATATGAGTAAAACCTAAAATAAAAAATGAAAAACTACAGATACTACATATTGTACACTTTCTTTAAAACAGAAGTCAAAGCCATTTAAATCACCAAGTCACAGTACCTACATAGTTCTAACATCAAATCTACTAGATAATCTTGTAAATTTAAAGACTGCCATGTTTATAATTGCAATTTCCAGTTTGAACTCTTGACTACCTTTTTTCGGGGCTATTCTTGTGCATACAGAAATGTTATACAGTGCAGCATGCTCAGTGAGGTCTATGTCCGCAGTCTGTATCACACTTATTCTTTGATCCTCAAGTTTCTCAGTTCTCTGGAGACAAATATTTCTTTTATTCTAATTCAACATTAATAAAGTAAAAACCAAAATACAGTAGAAAATAATAGTAACAACAAAAAAGTTACAAAATAATTTTGAGACCTCTGATTACCAAACTGGTATGACTTCTTAAAACATGTACATAAAATAACTTTACTGGTTCTCTGTACTGGAAAGTTCACCAACAATATTCCTAAAAGCTCCATCTGGATGATAGGAAGAATAGCAAAACAAATTCAGTGATGAGGACACTGAAAGAAAAGGCTTTCCTGGAGACATATTTCGAGAAATAATGAAGATTTACATCTTCCACTTATTTTCATACCATAAAAGAAATAAAATTTACAATAAGATTACAATAGTACCTAGTATTTTGCCAACAGCTGATGCATTAAATACTCCAGATTTTTAATTTATGTCAACTCAGACATATGACAATTTACACACCTCAAGAACATTCAAAGAACTTTGAATTTAGAAGTTACAAAAAAAAAAAAAATCAGTATATTACCTGTAAAACAACCTTATTCTTTCCCAATTAAGAAGAAAGAAGTTCTAAAGTGAGTATAACCTTTAAATTTATCCCCTTTTGAACTTCTCAACAAATACTTAATGCATGTGAGAAGAGTCAATCCTATAGATTTTCAAATCCAAATCCCCATGAAAAGTAGTTGGAAAAAAAGGCCAGTAAAACTGAAGCCTTCCCCAGTATACTTTATTTCTGCTTGCAGTTTCTTAATGTTATCCGCAGACATCCTTATGAATATTAACATCAGCATTATCATTCAGCCTCCAAAAACATCTCTACACTGGGGAAATTAACGGCTGTTATTCAAATTATTTTGACCAAAGCCAAATATGATATTTTAGTACCCAGGAGGGCATGTTATGCCATCATTTTCCCACCTCTCCACCATATACACTGGGATAAAATGTAATCAATAAAAGAAAAAAAAAGAAATAGTATAAGACATATTAGAAAGCACATTTTTCCTGATGTGAACAGCACAAATTGTTTAAAAACAGAGTTTTCACAGGACTATTTGTATGAATGCTCTACCATTAGAAGTTTTCCTAGGTTACAGTTCTTGTCCTGTTCTTACTGCAGCCCTGCTTTTGACATCACTGTTTTGAGAACAAAATTGTTGACACCTAAAACTAAAAAAGTTATGATTGACCTTAGAAATTGAGGAGATCAGGAAAGCTAACAGGCTAAAAAGTGTAGAAAAGCATTCAGCTGGGGAAGATGTATCCAAAAATGTATGGATAAATATTTTTGCATTCTGAAATGGGATAACAAAAAAAATAGATTAGGAATGAGTGAAAAATAAATGTGAAATATAATGCTTGCTACTCAAATAGGATGTCAAGAAGAAAGCCAAAACAGTGGTTTCTATACCAATACTAAATTTCTAAAGAAATAAGAAACAGATTGTGGCAGTTGCACACCCCCCTCTCTCTAGCTTCTCCCCACCTCTTTCAGTGTGGAAGGTGCATGCACACCCCCACCCTCTTCCCCAACACCTCCTGCCTCTGCTGCTATGGGGCAAGTTAACAGCTCCTTTTGTTTAACCGTCTGTCGGTCAGCTAGGAGAGGGGAAGAGGCACTAGAGAGTCGGGAAGTTTCCGGGCGCCCACAGCCAAAGTGGGGGATGCCGAGAAGTTTCTGGGCAGCTCACAGCCAGAGTCAGGGAGCAGAGAAGCTTCTGGAATGCCCACAGCCAGATATGACACAGCTATAAATGGGGTCCCACCAAGGCATCTCTGTATGTGTGTCCTCTCAGAGCAGTGGGCCAAGAATGCTGCTGTTGAGAGCCCTCCCCTTAGGCAGGATCGCTACCGAAGGTAATCTCGCAGGACTGGGACTGCCTCACTGCACCATGTGGATGAGTGATAACCTACTTAATAGTTCCTCACTGCATAAGTGAGTGTATTTTCCTTGCCAATTTCCTCGCAGGTTTTGCAGGTGTTTTTCCTCACTAGACAAAGTGAGGGTATTCCATGCTTAAATATATGAGCACATGAAATTGTTTCCTGAAGTCAGGGACAGCTCTGGCGTCGTTTTTGTGAGCCATGTGTATGCACACTGTGGATCTCCATTGTTATTACTTGCTGCACCCCAATAATTTCCTTAACTGATATTCAAACCTGTATTTATGTTATTGGAGTGCTAAAACCCCATTCCTTAATAGTTAATTTGCTGCACCTTTTTGACCAGAATAAAAACTTGTTTTGGACCTTGTTGTCTGCCTAAAACTAACTTTGGGGTGCCTCCGTGATGCAGATAAGGAAACAGGAATAGACAAAGTCACTAATAAAATCGTTGTATCAAAAATTTGTTGACAGTCACTGGGAAAGTAAATGCAAAAAAAAAATACAAAAAAAAAAACATGTGACACTCCAATGTGACAAGGAAAAGAGAACTTTGATTCAAAACAACTGGACAGATTCAGAATAGAATGTGAATGGACCAAAATTCCAAGTCTAAATAAGAATATAGTTTTGGGTAAATATTAAAGGGTGTCTGACCAGGATAGAGATACTGATTACTGAATGCTCAGAGAAGACAGACAGAATAAACAACACAGTTTGTTTGTGTAGCATCAGTATCCTTGTATAGATCAGGCAAATGTCACTCTAGGAAATTATATAGATGAAATTTTAAGAAACTAACCATGGAGCCCATAAAAAGTAAAAGTTACCATTGATGTAGTGCAAAATAATGTACAGCCTCTTGTTCAAAATCTTACAAAAATAATGTCATATTAGAATTGCGTTGATGTACTTAGTTTCAACTGCTGTACAAAGGAATGAAGGACAGAAGGAAGTTTGTAAAGAAAGTAAAAAACAGGATTAAATTTGAATAAGCATTTGAATAAGAGACAGGAAAAAAGTTAGGAATGAATGTTCAGTTGTCCAACCAGCATTGGAAGTAATGAGAAATGTTTAACATAGCATTGCATCATTTAATCAGTGTATTTGCATTAGGCTCGGTGAGCACAAAAACAAATTATGAAGAACTTGAACAAGACTTGTGGCACTGAGCCACTGGTCAATGTTATAGCAGGTGAAATTCAAGGTACATGGGGGAAAAGTAAACATTGTTTGCACACATGTGAAAACACCATGACCTGACTACTACCACTCAAGAGTGAGATTCTCAGCTGATAGGTAAATCCATGAAAATATAAGCACAATCACAGAATCACAGAATGTTAGGGATTGGAAGGGACCTCGAAAGATCATCTAGTCCAATCCCCCTGCTGGAGCAGGAACACCCAGATGAAGTTACACAGGAATGTGTCCAGGTGGGTTTTGAATGTCTCCAGAGTAGGAGACTCCACACCCTCCCTGGGCAGCCTGTTCCAGTGTTCTGTTACCTTCACTGAGAAGAAGTTTCTTCTCAAATATAAGTGGAACCTCTTGTCTTCCAGTTTGAATGCATTACCCCTTGTCCTGCCATTGGTTGTCAGTACATCTGCAGTACAAGTCAAAAATATTTAATCAATTGTTAGGATTCATTAAGAAAGAAACTAGAAGAGAAAATAGAAAATATAATTATGCCACTATTGAAATCCATGGCTTACCCTCAGTTAGTAGCATTCCTCAGGGCTTGATATTATGTCTGACACTGTTCAACTGCACTGCTGCAGATGCTCATGTTCATAGGTGTTACCAAACTGGGAAGAGTGGTTCATATTCCGGAGTCTGCTATTCAGAGGCATATTAACAGGCTGGGGAAATGGCATAACACCTCCTGAAGTCCAAAAGCAGCAAATGCAGAGCCCTGCAACTAGCACAGATTAATCCCATGCACCAGTAAAGGCTAGGATCTGACTGGTTGGTCATCAGCTTTACAGAAAAGGACATAGGGTTCTTCAGGAAGTTGAGCATGAGACAGTGGAACACCTTTGAAGATATAACAATGAAGTACACGGGAGAAAAAGATGCAATGATGTTCCTTTAAAGGCTGTAATGATTTCTATTCAGTGTAAGGTGACACTGTTATGAAAGAAATCTGAAAGTTTTCATTTTGTGTTTCCTTTTTTCACAAGTTATTGGGAAATTAATGAACACACCAATCTGCAGCTGAAAAAAGAAATAGTGATAGTGACTTCAGGAAGGAGTCAGAATAATTTGTTTAGGACTCTGGGCTGCACTAAAGGAACAGTAAAAAACAGCCATGGATCATCTCCCATCAAGCATTTTTTAAAGAAATAGGAAAATGAGAGTTGATTTTTCTCCAAGCTTATTAAAAGGTGTGTGTAGGCCAATATCCTCATCACTGTCACAATTGCCTAAAGAATTTATGTCTGACTTGCAGTGTTTTGTACAAAATATAAATTAGAACAGCTATTCCATTTATTATGCATAAATGAATAATGAGTGCTCAGAAACATCATCGGGATACTTAAACCTGGAAGATTTACTATGAGCATTTCAGTTTGTACGTCACTATTGACAGCTTTCTTAAACATAAGTTGGTACCTATTGGAAGAATACATCTATGTGTTTTTGACTGAGATTAAATCTTCATCTCAGTTCTTCTTTCCACAGAAATGGTTCTTTAACAGATCAGAAAAACATGGAAGAGAAAATTTTCCTGAAATATGAATGGATAAGAAAATCATGTTGTCACCTAGTTTTAGAATGAGGTTAGCTAAATTAAAAAAGGAAGTAATTTGAAAGAAATAGAAAATGTTTATACTAAGGAAATTGAGAGGATGTAATCTGCGTTTAAACACAAATACACACATAGGCCAATATTCTGTGTATTAAGCACATAATAATCTATGTGCATATCCTTGTAACTGTGAAATCACTTATATTTCAGACATATCGCAAATATGATTGCAGTGTAATCATAATAGTTTTAGTGAGTGAAGAAAGATAAAACCAAACTTATATACAGTAAAAATATAAGGACCTGGGATACATAAGTAAAAGCAGTATAAAGGAAATAAAAATCACATGGATTATATAATCCAAAGTATTTGTAGAGGTTTACAACACTTCTACATTTTTAAGAAAAGAAAGTACAGATGAAAGTTAAGAACCATGGACATTTCAGTATCTGAAATGTGAAAGAGTAAATCAGTGATGTGGCCTAAAATAAGATGAAAATTGTTTTTTGAGATTCAGGCTATTTCTACACACAACACTAACTGATAGAATACACATATGTAAGTCTTATTAAGTAATAAGAAATCATATTATTTTTAAAGTTTTATGTAGAAAAGATTAAAAGTAATATAAACTTTGAGGAAAAACTAGTCAGAACCATGTATTCTTATGGGTAAAGTTACCATAAGAGTGTAAATAACATATTTGTATTCAAGAGCACTGAACAAGAAATTGAAGTCACAGAGGACATTTCAGTGAGTTAATTATTCTTATACTCCGTACTGCATAGATATGTGAAGTTAAAAGCACTATACATGTAAGAAATCACTTGATCAAAACTAAATTGAGGTCAAGAAAGACTGCTGACTATTACACAAATACTTACTGACGTTCTCATTACTTGAGAACTAGGCAATGTGAAGAGGTCATGAACAGAAACTGAAATTAACTTGAGAAAAATTTCAAATGGAATCTGGTTAACCTGAAATTGCATTGAATCTGGCTTAGTAAGAGAAAATGGTATATGTCAGACTTTTGTGACAAAAGAAGGACTAAACTATGATCTGAAAAAAAAAAATCATAAAGGTGCTCAGTCGCATAAACATGTTCTAGTCAAAGAACCTTAAGGATAGTGTTGGACTTTCTTAATCACTTGTCAAAAAACTGTGAGCCTCTGAGCCAACTGACTTAAAGCCATCGTATGGGAATAGACAGAAATACAAGAAAAAGCTTTCTAAGAAGAAAAGAGGTTAATTTCAGATTCTCTATTAATGAAATATTAGAACTCAAAGTCTAGTCTTATAAAGTGACACACTGGAGAACGGAGAGCCACATTAATGCAGAGAGATTGTCTAAAAGCACTTATGAGCTGTGATTCGTTAACGAATGAGAAAGAATTAACACTGGACTTTAAAAAATTGTAAAATATTTTACGAGGTCTGTCAGGGACAAAAAATTAGTAGAGTGTCATGTCTTCCCAACTTTGCTAATGGCTTAAACTTCCAGAAGTATTTTTATAAATAAAGAATGTGAAACCGGTTCATCGCCATGCACAAGAGATGAGATTTGACATGCTTAGGATCTCCTGCAATGTTTTACGAAACCCCACGACAATGCAAGAATTTTTCAGTACATTTTCAGACCTGTTCCTCTCATAGAGTTAGTGTCCCTCAAAATCCAAAATGAAGCATAAAATGCCCTACTGCATTTTCCCCATCAGTATAATGTCATTTTTCCTCTTGAGGACCTTTTCATTCTCCTTTCAAGGCTGTGACACACAGCCTTTTCTACTCAACACACTCTGGTCTCCAAAAAACATTGTCAAGCAACCGAGATTTGAGCATCTGTCATTTTCATTAAGACTGCATTTCCAGAGCGAGGTGGAAGTGGCTTTAATACAGCTGATTTTAAAATTCTCAGTGTCTGGGCCAGCTGCTCCCTGGGGTATGGGGGCAGCAGTGGCAAGTCAGGCGGCTTGTGCCCAAGGTGGCAAGTCAGGGCCTGGCTGACAAGACTCATCCCACCACCTCAGCGAGGAGTAGGGCAGCCAGCAGGGTGCTGAGGACGCCCAGTGCTTGGCATCTGGCACCAGCCTGGGGATGGGCTGAAGCTAGGTAGGGACATCAGCCCATATGTAGGGATCAGGATCAGGCTCCATGAGGGGAACCAATGTCAGACATGGTCCTGGGATTACCAGGAAGTGTTTTTACAGGACAGCTATGTTTGTTTATGCTCAGTCAGTAGCTAGTGAGTGAGCTAAAGCTAAAGCTACATCTTTATTGTGTATAGACATTTCTGGAAAAAAAAAAAAAAAAGGTTTTCCACACATCTGAAAAGTGTTTCTCTGACAGATCAGAGATAACAGCTGAGCACCAAACTACTACTTCTACAGGGATTCAGATGTTCAGAATGATTCTGCTGAAATCCTCAAATATAGCAGATTCTCTCAGAATCCAATTACTAAACAAGCCTCTATTTAATAAACAGGACCTGATTAGTATCCATGTTGAAGAAGATCGTGACCACTGCTTCTCTGTAATAAAGTCATAGAGCAGCAGAGAAGTTCCTATTGTATGACAACGTGAAGGCAGAGATGTAAGTATGGGCACATTGGTTAGTTGGTGATGACTCAGTCAAAGACACATGGACTTTTAGTATTTTTATGAGATGTAGAATATCCTAGTTATAGCATCTTCTGTTAATGCATGTATACACAAGATACAGTTTCAGATTCTTTTAAAAGATTTTATTTTAGCCCTCTGTGGTTGACATGAGTGTAATTTGTGACACTACATTCCTTTATTAAAGACAGAAAAGTATCATTTCCAGTAATTAAGAATTTTAGCAAGATGCATGTCCTGAATCACAAAACTTTATTTTCTTAGAATAATTGTCAAACAGTGGAAACAGAAAAATGCACCATAAAGGCTAACCAAAAACTGCTGATGAAAGGAACTGAACCTTGTTCCCATCTGGCAATACATCAGATCAAGCAGCAGGGTTTAAAAGCAGTCTAACATGGAGACGAAGGAGAAGAATGCATACTTTGTCACCAGTAAAAACTGACAGGCTTACATTTCTGTTCAAAAATCTCTGAAGAAAAATAAAGCAGGTAACCATGATGTAGTAGCATAATAAAATTATAGTAGGAGGCAAACATAAAATTTTACAAGTAATCAAATGATATATAAATGAAAAAGAAAGAGAATAAAGGCAAAATAGTGACATTTAAATAGTAACATACAGTATTACCGAATACCAGGCACAGTCAGTAGGCTGGAAGATGCAGAAACAGGGAAGTCAGAGAGCATGGGAAACAGAATGGATGTTGAGCTTCCACCCATTCACCACGGCAAAGTATCTCAAGGACTTGGAGTATTTTATCTCATAGATCCCTGGTGAGGCAGAAGCAAATAAGCTACAAAGACTAGGTCATGTCAAATAGTAATAAAGATGGAAAGTGTGGTTTGAGACACCTCATAATGCACAGTATGTTGGAGTGATAAATTCACCCTTTAAAAGTGAAAGTGGCACCGGGCAGCACAAATAGAAAGCAGGAAGCAACAGACAAAAACTGGTCCCTATCTCTCTGGACCTTAACTGCTCACGGTGGTTGACAGAGCCTGTATCCTAGTTACTCTGGGAGCCTTTTTGCTTGTTGCATATCAAAAGAAGCCTGTTTCACAGTTCAGATCTTCATGATTATCTGTGGTTTTGTTTTATATTCTTTTAAAAATGTGGTGAAGTTATGCTGTGCTATTTCTTGCAACCTCTGTTCATTAGAAATCAGCAAAAAAAGTTATTCAGATTAAATCTTAGTCACCTGTCATGTATTTATGGTGACCGACTAATATAGACCTCTATGCTATATCCTTATAGATTTTTCTTGTGGCATTTCTTCAAAGATACAGCATTGACAGTGAATCCCAGCAGGAAGGGTTGGAGAAGACAGCATGAAGAAAAGTAAAATGTTTTTGCAATTGTGTCATCTGTCTTGACTGTCATGGCACAGGGATTGCTTAGCTGCCCATAAACCTATTATTTCACAATAAAGAAGAAAACAAACTCTTTTCCCAGGTTTATTGAGTAATTAAAAAATCATCAACTCATTTATCAGTCATTATGTTGTTCTTCAGGCATTCTGAAGCAGTATCTGTGTACCTTCAAGGAAATGTTGATTCTTACTGCAGCTGACAGAATTAGCTGACGTTACTAAGGTTATCCTTTATTTACTATTCAGAGTAGCCTGGACTATGGAAGAAGTAAGAAATGTAAAGACACAGAAATAAATTTCAGCAGAAGCACACCTGAAGCAGACACTGAACAAAAGCAGAACTGAAGCTACCTATGTCCTTAAATATGTAAAAAATAGATATTACACATCTGAGCAAGGAGTGGGTTTTGTAGTAGATAGAATGATTTTGGGTGGGAATTTTAGCTCACTAGCCATTCACAACATCCAGATGTAAAGGAAATAAAAGTTTTATTTGAATAATATGGCTGAATGTTCTCAGACTTGATGTTTAGATGAGATTTCCTTTGTTCTGTAATACAGAGCATGATAATATAGAGAAATCAGATCAATGCCTACTCTCTGCCCATGTTACCTGGGTGTATTATACTATATTGTTCAGAATACTATAAACTCACTCATGAGAAAAATGACTTACCAATGACAAGAAGAGAAGAATTAATTTAATGTCTCCAAAAGTGCGGGTAAAATCATGCCTCCACATTGCTATTGTTTAGGAAAATCATTCAGACCATAAGGGCTTTAAATCCTGAGACAATGCCACAATTGTCCATTCAAAATGGATTCAGGTTCTTGGTAATCCTATCTGACTTTGTGTCTGGAATCGTCACCCTTAGAGATTGCCCCAATGGTCCTTTCAGGAACAATTCTGAGTCATCTTCTCAGCCTAGAGATGGTCACCTCATATTGTTATAAGCAAATCAACAAAGAAACAAGCAAACAAAATAAATGGGGCAGCCTGGTATACAATGCCAGGAGACATCCACATTTCACAGCAGTGGTTCCCTGCAGTCTTAAAAAAATATCTGAGTTTGCCTTGTTATCTGAGGTTTCCCTTCACACCCAAAGCACTTCAGCTAGCTTGTACCAGAGCTAAACACAGCTTGTACCAGACTTAAATAAGCAATGAGGAAAGCTGTCAAGTCTGGCTTTGAGCTTGATCTCAAGTCCACTCCTGCACTGTTTTCCTAACTAGGTTCACTCAAAATTCAATTTTAGCAAATAATGTTCCAGCCTCTAAACACTTAGTAGCAGTTGACATTATTTAACAAGAATTTCCTGGTTAATTTATTATTCAGTATTTGGTTAATCTGAAAGCAAGCAGGGCATATACAAGGCCAAAGGTTAGGATAAAATGCTGAAACAGTTCCTTTCTTCTTGAATATTCATTTAATAAATTTGGAAAAACAGTGCTTTCTTTGGCATATCTACTCTAGCACTAAACACATTACAAAATATATATCTTCAAACAGATAAAGACAGAAAAAGTATTTTCTAAGAGTTATTCCAAATTATCCACATTGAAGTACTGAGAATTTTAAGCTGGAAAACAAAGCATAAGAGCTGAATAGAATGGAAAGATTTTCTAGCTGTTTAAAATTAGGTGTTTTCTCTCTAGTCCAAACCAAGAGACTTTAAGTATTGAAAACTAGTAATTTTAAGTGCAGTTAGTAACTTTCAGTACAGAAGTACATTGACATGGCAGAAGTACATAAGCTACAATTAAACTATCTCATTTAACTACTGTAGCCAAAATCAGCAGAAGCTGCTAAATTAATTTGAGCAGCTAGTACATACTGTGCCTTCTATTGCTATAGATACAATAATGAAAGCACCATCCATATGTAAGTCCTTTTGACTTCAGGGTAAACACATTATTAGTTACAACCCACATACAAACTCTCATCAGCCTATTAGTGAGTTGTAATTATGCTATGTATCTAAACTAAAGACAAAATGCAGGCATTGATTAGGTAAAAGAATAATGCATCTTTCAGAAGAACTTTGAATGTGAAGAATAGTATTTTTCAAATGTACCTAAGACGCATTTTTGCATATTCCCAAAGTTAGGAAATTCCGCATGACAAGATTTATGGTTAATAAGTTCTTAAGTCTGCCTGCAAGCATTTACGTTGTCATCTTTCAGCATGGTCAGACCCATTGAAAAATGAGCAGAGCTGCCCGAAATTCACTGAGGAAATTATATTGGAGTAAATAGATGGTGGTTGTCTTTTAATATCCTAGCAACTTTTAACCAGAAGCCCTAGAATGGAAATGAAAAATCCTCAACCCCAAACATTCAATGACTGTATCCAAACATTTAAAAAGAATGTGATATAAGAATCTACTCTTTAATACTAGTATTATTTCAAAATATTTTTACAGTAGGCTACACTTGGCAGAAACTCTGCATAATTTTCTTATTTTACTTGCAGATAATTTCAAATTTTGGCACCAAATCAAGTTTTGGGAGACCGTCATTTCTTTTCCAGTGAATCTGATGGCTTAGTGATATTCTACTAGACAGCAATATAAAATCAAAGCAACAGTTGGGAAATTAGAGAGACACTTGTCAAAGGCTGTTAGCATAGGGAAAATTATTGTAGCCAACAGCTTCAAGAACTGCTGTTTAAAATTACAATCTTCACTTTGCACTTAGCATTATATATATAGGACCTCACTGAACACCTACCTGACTTATTGAGCACAAGGCGGACATTTGAGCACCTAAAAACTTAGGCTGAAGTCAGTAGGATAGGCATATAATGATCAGTTCTCAAAATCCTGAATAGACTTTTTGTTGGATACCTAAATGTGAACATAAGCATCTACTTTTAAGCCTCAGGGTCTGAAAAACAGTTAAATACATTTTTAACTGAAAATGACACTTTCTGTATCAATAATAATTCATAAAAATTAGATTTGCATGAGAAAAAAAAAAAAAAGAACTGATCATTTTGAACATATGAATATCTCAAGATTTGCTTTAGGACTAGAACCCTCATATGAAGTGATGCCTTGCCAACAGACACCAGATGGTTCTTAAATGACAGATGAGGGTGTACATTTGATAGAGTCAACAAACCAGGCTGTAGCATATTTAAAGCTAGTGATCCATATGCATGTTTCAGAGATTAAGAGCTCACTGATTGCAAAAAGTTCAAAACCATTCAGCCTTCAAGGTTTGTTTTATCTTAAGATTTTCCTTATCTTCAAGTGGTAAATGCTAATAGCATCACCTGTGATGAGAGAGAAAACTGAGTGATCTGATTAGGAAAAGCACATTCTTTATAGTAAATATTATTCTCTCAGTAAATGAGGAAAATGAAACCTGTTGACTCACATAAGAATTCTGTTTGATATTACAAGAGATGACAACTGATCAGCATTTTCATGTGTCTGGTAATATATTAAGGCCTGACACACAACTACAATCTTAGAGCCCCTAAACCTACAGCATAGTGTTACCCTCATTTGATGCTTCATGAGCTGTCAGTAAAAGAGAAACCAGAAACAATGTTTTCATTGTAAAGTAGATACTGCTTGCAGGTGTTCTTGGAGAGAAAAGACAAATCAGTCTTCATTTTTATTGTGAAGCAGCATTTTGTCTAATGATGTTACTTTAGTAGCAGGAGATACTATCTTGGAAGATCTATCTTTGTTTACGCAAGGTATACATTCTGGTATTTGTTAAAAGTTCTTTTACAGAAATAAGGACTCAATAAAGAGTTGACAAAAGTTAAGGAAGGATTTTTGCAACACAGGAAAATATTTGGACTTGAATTATTTTTCCTCTTTCTCATCAATTAAGGACTATAAAAGTCCTTCTTTTTCTCAGGACTCTCAACATCATTTTGTGGTCAATCTACTGCTGAAATTTTTCTTCCTCTGGAAATGAGGTTGCATAGCTTCTTATTTTCTGGTTGTATCCTTCAGCTTTGCACCAGGATTTAAAATGCTAACTGGGGCTACCAAGCACAAGTTAAAAATCTGTGCATACAGGCCAGTTTCTGATAGTCCGCAGATTAGTATCTGTGTCCCACTTCTATTGAAGATCAAAAAGGTTCTTAAAGATAATGTTGACCAGAAAAAGCATATGAGTAATTAATAGTTTCTGCCAGAATCCTAGTAAGATAACGCTGCAATGACTAACAAGATTGCAGAAAATATAAAAACCACACACTATTTTTGACAGTAGAGTTCCCCAGATCTCTTCTGTTTTATCTCCATATGGACTTTAGGTCCATTTTGCCTTGACTATATAGTGTAGTTTGGAAACTAGAGTGTGCAAGATTGTTCCATGTGTACATAGTTAGTAATATTGACTTTTTTTGTATACAAATACAGATATATGTATGTGATGGTGGATTACAGCCTTACAGTGTTGCTCTTTTATCTTTGTACCAAAGTTAAACTCTTCTATAGCCTCTATGAGTACTCATGCATGATTTCTTGCAGTTCTTTCACTTGTCCATGATAGTGTTTCTTACTCATCTTGAGCCCAAGGAGCTTGGTAGGCTCCTTCTGAGGGGGGCGTGAGGAGGGAGGGGGGCATGGAATAAAGACCTCAATTAATAACAGATAAGAAAGAAATAATAAAGAACAGGGTCAGAATGTGACAACGCCCTTAATCCTTGGAGTGCAGGGTGCACAAGTGAAGCCCAGGCCTGTAGAGTGTGCATTGCTTGTTCTACACCGTGTCAGTAATCTAGAACAGAACAAATTAGGGTCTCAAGGAGAACTGGAAGAGGCTGAGAGCTTAGATCTCTACTGTACAGGTTTCTAGGTAATTTTCTCTGTCCTTTGTCAGTTGCAGTTGTCATCAAATAATGGGGATCAGGTAGGGTCACTGATACATACAAGAAATTTAGGGACAGCAGGTACGTAAGGGGATGGCCTAAATTCTCATGCACCATTGCAAGTGTAAAGCTGAGTCATATATGGCAAGGCCCAAGAGCAGACCCTGCTTGATATGAATATCAACTGTAGATAAGGATTAGAATGATTCTTGTAGGCATTATAAACACACATCAGCTGAGACTGATGCTACCCATTTTCCATTTGGCTATATGATACAAAGCTTGTGTGATAGGTATAAATGCACAGGGAACATTACTTTTTTTATGTGTCAGTAAACACACATGTACCAGATCTAACTTTCAGTATGGGAGAAAATGTGGAATAAGGAAGAAATTAAAACAAGCAAGCTGTGTATAGCAAAATGCTAGGAGAGTTCTGTGAGGCATGAAAAAAAAAAAAAAAAAAAGATTTGGGGGCTAAATCTCTACTGCACTTTGGTAACAACTGGGAAACCCGGGATCTTAATAGTCTTCAGGATGAATACCAAAATCATGGAGAGGACCCTCAAGAATATCTTGCCACAGCACAGTGGACAATACTCCAGTACAGGTTGAAATGCATGCTCAGTACCACCCTGCTCAAGGAAACTGGAGATATACGTATTTTCTTCTGAAACTCGACTTTATAACCCATAATTGCCAGGTATCTGCCTTAGTAAATGATCTGAAAATAGTCTTTCTCTCACTAAAACAACAAAAATGCTGGTTTGTTTAAAAGGTGCTTCTAAAATCAGTGGAGTTTATAACGATGTCTCGTTCTTTGTTAAGCAGTGCAGAAGTATCTAAATATATATTTAATTTCAAATTTTTAAAAGCGTGCTCTTATGTTGTGAACATAAGCTTCCTAATTTCTTGCTTTTAAATGTAGAGTTTGGTAGAAAGGCAAAACTATCTTTTCATTGACCTTTAACTTGACATCTAAAAAGCTTTGTTGTGACTTTGAAAATCTGCATATTTAGAAATCCATCACTCCTAGATATTGGCTGAGATCATGAGGAGTGACACCACCACGTTAAAGGACATGAAGGTTTCACAGTCCTGCACTTAGAAATGTGAAAAGGCCTTCAACTGAGCTTAAAACTGAGCACACATAATCATCATCTTTATCCCTTCATACTCCCCTTGAACACACTCTCTATCTCCAGCTGCATGACCGGAGCAAGGCAGGGTGCAGGACTCAGATGCACTCTCTGTGCTCTCAGTTTTTGTGTTATGGTGCACACCAGGCAGAAGCAGCAGTTCAGAAGAAAGCTGATCGGTTATTTGCTGTAGCAAGAATAGAGCATCCCAAGGATAAACGAGCTCCCTATAAATATTCAGAAAAATAAGCTACATAACTGAAAATTTTAGATGGCCATAATCTGTTCAAATATCATTGGATTTTGCACCAGCAAATATATTTTTCCTCTACTAAACACTGTTTCTCTGAAACACATCCATACATGCATGCAGTGATTTCAAAAACCTTTTGATGTTTCTTTTATATAGAAATACATGTCCCAAACTCGATCTGAATGAACAGCTTTTGTTGCAATTATGAAAATAAAACTAAATTTATGTTCAGGAAAATGAATATCTCATAGAAATTCTGGTCTGGAATGCAGCGGAGTTCCAATCAGCTGAAGCAATGTCTTAGGATAGAAGATGTCAGCAATTTCTACCTGCTCTGCTTATCATAAACATAATTAAATAATGTTGCAGCTCTTGAAATGTTTGTGTTTGCAAAGTACAAGAGAGCATGTTGCAAGTACAAACCCTGATACTCATCTGCCAACTAACACTCCTATCAGGTAGTCACAGCATGAAATTGTAAATGGATTATTACACTTACAGCACCCAAAGTCTGGTAGTCACAACATAGATAACACAGAAATAGAAACATTTCTGATTTTGACAGTATTTTTTTCAAGATACATCCTGTAATTTCATATGCCATTCTGTTTGAGCATTATCTTGAGGAGTACATAAGAAGGTTCTGCTACAATAAAAGGTTAATTTGTTAACGGTTGATATTAGGTCATTCCTGATGATCTGGAGGAAACTTGCAGAGAGCAAACTCAGGCTGAATATTACACCTTGCAAGACATGGTGGTCTGACTGGTAAATGTGACAAATATGTAGTTTCTGGAAACTGAGAAAGGGAGTCAACTGCTCAGTATTTTGCATTTTGGACACATGAGAAAGTGCCATTTTTAGCATTATTCTGAGCTCAGGTCACATGTTTTGAGATGTTAAGGGTTTTTTTTTTCCTTCATACAGCTTACTCTTAACTAAAACTCCAGTTTCTGGACATGTAAAGGCTGCTTCCTTTTGTAATACATAGCTGATATCAACACTGATTCTTGTAAACACTTTTTTTTCTCTCCAAAAAAAAACACCTGTACACCATTTTTTGAGGTCTCAACCATTAGAATAATTACTAATATAAATAGAATAAAAGTTTAATAAACTGCAATCTCTTTTGGAGCTTTAGATTTTCAGTCTACCTTTCCAATTTTTTCCAACAAGTAACTCTTGTTTGAAAAAAACAGAGGGTTTATTTTTGGTGTGGGTTTTTGTTTGTTTGTTTGTTCAGAACCCTCAATTTCTTCAGCTAGTTGCAGATTGCTTCATCAGTTGCCCAATGATAACAATTAGTCTATGATGGCAGTTCACATGTTTATAACTGAGTCAACAGCTGGCACAGGTACAGCAGCACAAATCTTACCTGCAGAGCTCTAGCAGCTCACACACTACATATGCTACCTTGCATACCTCTACACAAGGGTAACAGCAGTAAATGTGCTCCCATTCAAAGAACTTCCAGAAAACAGCATGGCCCGATTCCAAGCACATAGGCAAACACACAGCAAATGCTGATTACATTGTATGGTGTTGCTGAAATGGACAAATAGTAGTTACTTCCTGAAAAATGTTTTGCATACATGGGCATTTGTTTCCAGTTGAACTGAAAGGCAAACTGTACCTTTATGTGCACACAAACAAAGCAAAACAAGAAATTCGTTCACTACTTCCCATCAGCATCTCCAGAAGAGCAGGGTTGCATCTTATGTAATGGCTACTCAGAATTATTTAGGTTGGAAGAAACACTTAAGATCATTGAGTCCAACCTTAAACTAACTCTTGCACTAAACCATGTCCCTAAACACCACATCTACATGTCTTTTAAATACCTGTGGGTTGGTGACTCAATCACTTCCCTCAGGAGACTGTTTCAATGCCTGAAGACCCTTTCAGTGAAGAAGTATTTCCTAATATCCAATCTAAACATCACCTGGCACAACTTCAGGCCATTTCATCTCATCGTGTTGCTTGTTACTTGGGAGAAAAGACCCTCCTTGCTACAACCTCCTTTTGGATAGTTGTAGAGAGCAAGAAGGTGTCCCCTCAGCCTCTTTTTCTCCAGGCTAAATCGCTCCAGATACTTCAGCTGCTCCTCATAAAGCCTGTGCTCCAGACACTTCACCAGTTTTGTTGCCCTTCTCTGCACTCTCTACAGTACCTGAATGTCTTTCTGATAGTGAGGGGCCCAAAACTGAACACAGCATTTGAGCTGCAGCTTTACCAGCACTGAGTACAGGGGGATGATCGCTTTCCCTGTCCTTCTGACCACACTATTTCTGATACAAGCCAGGATGCTGTTGGACTTTCCAAAACTCCAAATGTATCCTGCTTCTTCTTCCCCCTGCTTTTATACTGCACATTACACCATATGGTACAGAATATTCTTTTGGTCAGTTTGGGTCAGCTTTCCCGGCTGTACCCCTCCGAGCTTCTTGTGCACCTGGCACAGTGTGAGACACTGAAATATCCCTCACCACTGCTTAGCGACAGCTAAACTTTATTGTGTTATCAACATTCTTCTCATATTAAATCCAAAACACAGCATGGTACCAGCTAATAGGAAGAAAATCAACTCTATCCCACCTGAAACCAGGACAAATATATAATCAGCTTCACCTGACTGTCTTGACCTTGAAAAACAACTGTCTGTAAAATACAGTAAATGACACCTGTGCTCAGTCTGTTTGGTTAACTTGCATGACAAAAAGCAAAAAAAGTAGTGCTGCAGGTAAGCATTTGTAGGATTTACATCACATGCATTTAATGGATTTCCCATGGGCTGATTCATATACAATACTCTAAACCTTTTCTTTTTAACAAGAAATAAGTATTACAAAATTAAATAAATAAATATCTAGTTTTGAAGTAAATAAGCTAAATTACAGAGAAGACAAGGAAAGGAGAATATTAATGGAACCCCACAGAAAGAAGATATTCAGGGAAACACAAGCCTTATAGGATAGTGCTAAAATATTCTGTAGTGCTTCTTCAGAACTTTATTTAATACATGTCACTTGCACTTTGTTCATTAGGGTATTGTTGAATAATTTCTCTTGACATAATCTAACTATCACAGAGCATTCTCCAAAATATTAGATGAAAATATGAAATGCCTTGAGTATCTCTTTGAATTCCATTAGCCCTAAAAAGATTTTTTCAAAAAAGACTGCAACATACATCTAATAAAAGCAACATATTAATAGATTAATCGACAAGCAAAACATACACATAGGCTTCATTACTCTTACCAATGTCTGAAATACTGCGGTACTATAAATATTTTCTGAAGTTAGTCACCGAAGGAAGGTACTTAAAATTGCACCTGTCATAATATTAATTATCAGCTCTATCACAAGAGTTCTTAATTAGTTTTGTCTCTAATTACACTAGATAATTCTTCCAGTTGCATTTGATTTGTTCTACTGTTAACAAAATCTTCCAGTTGACTTGGAACAAACACAAGACACACAAATGATTTCAAGAATTCTTAAAACTTTTCAAGAAAGGAATTCTCTACTAAGATTTTTAAAACTCATTTAAAAAAAATCTGTTTTTTATTATGAATAAATCTATGATTTATGATATCAGTAATATAACCATCAATTAATATTTTAACCAACATAATATGTATTTACTCTATTTTCTTGTCAGAAAATAATATAATTCTTGTAGAATTTTGTTATAAAATTTCAAGTGACAAAACACTTTTGTCAGAAAAGAATGCAGTGCATGGCACAGAATTCTAATGCACTTTCTGGAAGAAATAAGACTTTATTGGAGTATGTACCTCTTCTTGAATCTCACATTCCACTTACATTTTTGTAAGCTAAGTCTGAACACAGAGACAATGATATATGACTTTTTAGCTTTTCCTAGCAAGGTAATGATTTCAATGTCATCTTTACAGCATCTTGTGATATTTTTTTGTTTTGATCATTCTCATTTTAACCCTGCTTTGATTCTACTGTTTCTTAAAGTGTCTTGCAGAGAACCCTTTCTTACTGATTCAAATAATTATTCCAAGTACCTATCTGTTAAATTCCAAACCACCTGCTAAACTTTACTATTGTACTACTCCAGTGTCAAATAGATTTTATTGACAGGTCTAGGGAATTAACAGAAGTAACATTATTTTGATGGTCAGTAGAGCGATGGGGAAAGAAACACAAGATCCAAAGAAGTATGTTGCTTTGATGGAGGTTGCAGGTGTTCAGATAACACTTCAGAACTGAGCGCAAGGGACTAATTCAGGCTTCAGAAGTCTGTGAGGAAGGCCTCAGAGATCAATTACTGTAATTATTCAATCCTACTTCTGTGGCAATATGTGAAATTCAGAGGTACCAGTGAAACTTCCTCTGACAAATTAAAAAAAAAAAAAAGGAATTACGTGGGCAGTTTCTAAATATTTGACTGAGGGATAAAAAAAACATCACATATATAAGCTTCTAAAAAGACATATGAACAGGATTCAAACTGCAAGTTTCAAAACTAGGAAGTTTATAGTAATGAGTAACCACAGGCTCAAGATACATCAACCTTTCTACTCCAAAGTCAAGACTGATAGATCTAGTCTAGCTTACAGACTGAAAAATATGAGGTGACAGCAGTTTGTTAGGGGTTTTAATATCTTAAGGCCATTGATTATGTTTTAATTATATATTGACCCAGGAGTTTCAGTGTTCATTTATTCTATCTTTTCAGTTATTTACGGATTTTTTCATGAGAGACGGGGAAGAGTTCTGACCAGAAGTTTATTTTTCATTGGAGCTTCATATTTTATTATTTTCTATGTATTAGAATGACTTGTAATATATTTGTCTCCTGCACAAACAAGCACATGCAGGATATTGTCCTTGCAAGATACCACCTCTTCTGAGTGATATAACAGCTTTGTCATTTTCCTTTCTAAGATAAAAGTGGCTAATGCAATGTTGTCTGACAGGAAACTGCCAAAACTGCTTGTGAATAGAAAACAAAATAGCTTTGTTATTTGTGGAATAATATTGTAGGACATCCGTTTCTGTCTCTGTTGTCTTGTTTATCTTTTTTTCTCATTTCCTTTCTTTTTCTTAAACATTGCATTTGTCTGTATGTCTTCATTGTTGTTTTCCTGCCTTCTTCTCAGCATAAAATTAATTAATCAGTTCCATATAAATTAATTAATCTGTTTCCATTTTAAGTTTTTTTTCTACTTCTAAGGTTTTTTTTCCACTGAAATCTTTATGTGAAGTTTGGGAGAATGGAAATGTTATTTCTTCACTGTCCTTCCACCTTGTTTCTTACTACTGATATAATTCACACTGAAGAAAGTTAGAAAGAAAAGTTATGGAGGGAAAAGGACTGAAAAAGCAAATGGGAAACATAACTTCTAAAATTCTCTTCTATGCTTTATGTGGTCAGCAGAGGCCAGCCAATCAAGATGAAACTAACGATAAATTTAAAACTGTGTTTCATTGTTTCATTCTCTGTAAATGGGAATACACACACAACAAAAAAGGTTTGATGGAGTTCTATGTGAATACCTTAAGTTTCTCTAGCGTATTATGGATAGATGAAATATGAGACAAACCTTCATTATAATTATATTAATGATGTCACATTGATCTTTTAATAATATTCCCCCAAAAAAATACTGAAAGCCCTCATATTTCCTCTGGAATCTGTAAGAAATTTTGTATTGAAGCTATGTAATTTCAGACATTTTAAAAACTTCAACAACAACAAAACAGAATAAACAGAAAGGAATAACTAACACACTAGTTACTCCTCTGCATGAAAAACACTGCAGGAAAAGGTTTTGAACAGGATCAAATAAAGAGATGGACTAGTAGGTTCAGATGGGAAACACATTTTTTACTGTAGCAGTGGGCACTGAAAGAGCCTGGACTGTCTGGTTTGGCTATATAGGCACTGGGAATAGATGTGATTTCGTTCTCTAAATTTATCACAATAAGCAGCAAGACAGTAATAACATATATTTAGTCTGAATTAATATGTCGGAGAAATTTTAAATGCGTCTACATTAGTGTGAAGATATTCAGACTTAAATAAATAACAACCTGTTCTGCAAAAGATTTGCAGTAGAATTGAAATTGTCCTCTATGAACTGGACTTGAACTTCAAGACCAAGAAGTTCCTTCCCATTCTTGTATTTCCGTTCTTGTAATGAGTCATTGGAAGAACAAATAAGATTTATAGGTCAACCCAGATAAGTGAAACCAGCTTTCTCTCAGGTTCTCAAATAAGTTCAATGATGTTTTTCTACCACATTTAAAAGTAAGGTAATCTGATTTTTTTTTGTCAAACTGTGATTCAATTTTAAAATAAGAACTTTACCAGCAGTGATTTTTACTCTACAAGAAATCCCAAAACAAGCATTTGCTATTTTCTTTTTGTATACTGACAATACATCTTGATTATCTCAGTGTAAAGGATCAGACCAAACTTTTCAACAACAAAACAATGAACTAAACCACTTCCTCTTTTTCTCTCTCTCTTCTTTTTTTCTTATTTTAAACCAGATTTAAGAAACTTAAGACAGCTCTAGATTCCTCCTGACCTTGAATTAGAAATATGCATAAGCATATACTGCTGATAGAACAAGTAGCTGAGGATGTGCTGAAGAATGGAATTTGTAAAGTTCTTGTTTGTGTCGAGCTATATTCTAGTCCTGAAAGAGTCATAACAGAGCAATATTATCAACACTAACATTTCAGGACACTGGATATAATCTTTGTTGTACTGAGGTTTTGGCAGGTGAAAGCCTCAAAACAAGCTGCACAAAAATCAATGAATAATTCTTTATACATCTAGTTCGACCAACATGCAGGTTTTGGATGAATCCAGTTTAAGGTCTGTTTATTTATCCTTTGGCTTCTCGATTTTAATCCTATTAGAGTTTCCAGCTATACCAAATGGTTTTTTGATCTGCTCATCTGCTCTCTACAAATTAGAAGTGTAATGGAATTGCTGGACAGCAAGGTTTTAATGTAACCTGTCAACTCCTTCATTAAGACAATTTAATCATTGCTAATCTACACAACCAGCAGACAGAAGGCTCTGGGCCCAATACAAGCCCCTGAATGCAATTCACCTTTCCAAAATTATTACAGAAAATTCAAAAAATCTTGAGGACCTCGTGTTTAAAAGAGTTACTTACGGAGGAAAATTAAGCATCATGTATTGCATGAAGTACAAATAATTTGTTTTACTGGAGTTAAAAAGTATTAAATGTTTCTGATACTATATATTTTGCAAACATCTTTTATCTCACAATAACTTTAATGTATTAACCTAGCCTTTTTTTTTTTTAATAGTGAAAATAAAAGTCTTTTTTTTTTTTCCCCACAGTGAATATCATTTAAACTCTTATGGCTAATGTAAATGGAGATTTTTGTGACTGTTTTGTAGATCAAAATATAGAACCATGAAATATTAACTCTCAGAGCTTAGATATCAGACTCAGTGCTTTCTAACACCATATCACATAATGGAATTTCATGTGAAACAAGTATCCACATTAAGGCAGTCAGACAACTCATTCACACCCAATCTTACATGCCCACACATGGCAAGAAACATTTTTTGTCTAGGGTTTCTAACAGAATCATTTACCCTGTTGCATACTTTGTCCATCCTCTTTAAAATTATGGAAGGCTTCTCTGCACCCTACCTATGTATCCCTTCCACCTCCTCTTTCTGAAAAAGGGCTGCTACTTGTTTTTGAAAAGAAAACACGAGTCAGTGATTAAGTAAAGTATAGGGTCAGCTTTCAGACTGTGCAACAAGCAGCAATTTTTGTCATCAGTCTGGAGGTGAGCACTTCAGACGAATGGTAAGTAGTTCTATAGAGGCACCTCAGAAAGACTGACACCTCTGGGGTGGTAGAACACTGAGAATGCTCCAAAAGCACAGCTTCACGGAAGCCAGCCCCTTTCATGCATTCAACCTCTTGAAAAGCAATCATTCCAATCATGCGTTTAATCCCAGCAAAACATGTCTTTTTAAATGACATTTTTGGCTTCAGAGAGAAAGCTGATGTTTTAGAAGAAGGGCTGCTGAGCAGCAATTTTTACTACAGCTATACAATATTTAGCAGATTACAATATATACCGGTTTGCAGGAAGATCTACTAGTCCCAACCTGCCTCTTTACCTCACAACTGGAAGTGTTAAACCAGCTTGCAGTAGAGCGGTGACACATAGAAACACAGATAACAACACTTTTCATCAACTCTGCCTCCATTAGTTCCTCAAGAATATTTCCAGGCTACTGTCGGGTTAAATTTGATCTCTTATGGTATTACTCCTCTAAATATAAATATCCTATGTATAACTGAGATCTAGGAAAAATGTTTCCATCTGAGTAAAGGTCACAGTAGAACTTCTTTTTAGATATAGCAATGACACATTTAGTCATCCAAAGTAACTACAGGGACAACCCTTGCCTTCTATCTTGTCTTCTAGTTTAGCAGATTTCAGTGTCTTTCTTTTTTAAACTAAATCCACACAATAATCTGAAGAGTCTTCAAAAAGACATCTTGTTCCCTTATGCTCTGTATTTTGGCTTTACTTTTTTGACATTTACTTCCTTCTGCAATAATTTTTTTTTTTTTTAATTTTTTTTTTTTTTTTAATTCATAGGAATGTATCACTCTTGACTCATGGAGCTGACTCTTCTTGCTACCTAGACCTTCTCTGATACTGGAGCCCTGCAGTCTACAGGACCCTTTGAGAGAGAGTGAGCTCTGCAAAGCTTCCCATAAAACTGCAGTCAGAAGCAGAGAAAGCAAAACATAAAGACCTCTCTCTGCTGAAAAATTACCGTCCTTTGTACAAAAGTATAGAACTTAAGCTGCAAGTTGTGAATGAAGAAAGGTGTAATTATGCCATTCAACATAAATGCAAATCTTTTCCTGCCTCCCACAATCTGTTCAACATTCATAACATAAAATCTGTGAAACCTGGGAAAAATAATACTAAAATACTTCATAAAATTGGGAAATAAATTCAATTAGCAGTTGAAGACAGAAACCAGATATTTTTGTTTGTTTATTTTATTTTTATTTTAGCCATTGTAGGAAAAAATGAAAGATATATAGAGAGAATTTTGTACACTCCAGCTGGTGAACGTGCTTCATAAAAAGGTACTCCATTTAATACTGAATATTAAGTTAACTACTGCTGTGTGTCTTTCTGTATTTGTATATACATATATGAACAGTGACCTTTCATGGTAAAACAAATACAGTGACTATTCAGCTGTGGAAATACTTTCCAAGTGTAGGTGTATATGTTCTTGTACTCATGTGTGTATATTTTAAGGGTATGACACATATTTCCCATGTTAGACTATGTAAATGCCTATACAGCAGCTAAGTACCGGAACTCCTGTATATTTCATACATCCATGGGAATTTTAGAAGTAACTAAGCATAGAAATTTATGGACTTGTAAATGGATATTCTATAGTTTCATAGAGCTCCATAGGTTTGAATGTTTACTTGAGTGGTTGCATGTTTTAAGTACTTTTTTAATAAATTCTAAGAAGAAAACAGATATCCTGCCTGAAAATCTTTGAAATGTTAGGAAAGATTTATGCTGGGCTGCTTCACAACATATTATGCTCCCAATCATTATGGAAATAAGAGTCTTGTGTATAATTCTAGTAAAAATATTTTGATAGAAAGTGACAATTCAGATAAATTATATTTGAAAAATGTACACTTTTATTTCTTGGAGTGGACAACAAAATAAACAATATGTTTCTATTTTTTAAATTCATGGTAATTTAAGATTATGATTTCTAGGCATTTTATTTCCATGCTATCTCAGAATCTATCTCAATCTTTAAAATGAGACATTTTGCTGTATAATTCTAGTTAATTATCATATGGGCTCATTAGAAGCTTGTATATGATTCTGAATATTTAAGAAAACTGATTATCTAAGAAAGTACAAATAATATCCTTTCTTATTATGACAAATATTCTTATGTATACTATTCATTCTTAATAGCACCTATGAATATGTCAGACGTTTTAATATTGTATTGCTATTAGAGCCAGTCAAAATCGGATGCCAGTTATGCTAGCTGTAACTAAAAATCAACAGTTCACCAAACAAGAACCTAAGAGCTTGAAATGCAGGAGCATCCTGTCAGTGGCAGCACAAAGAACTCAAGACTTTGTGGTGAAATGTCACTGACTATTGTTTTCTTTGGTAACTGTGTTATGAATAAAAAAGGTTGAGTGAACTTTAATGCCCCGCTGTCCTTGCCCCTACAACTGTGTGATTAACTGGCCCTGAATCTTCTTTCTTCCTTTCCTGTTTTGTTTTTTGTTTGTTTACAATGTGCTCTCTCTACACATCATTTATGTGATCTTCACATCATGCAACTCAGTTGCTAAACTTATTTGGCATATGGACTAACATAATTGTGTTTAAGGTTTTCTTACGTGTGCATTTCTTTCTGAAGATCTTGATTCCTTTTCTCTCTAGTTCCAGAAGTAAAAAAAAATAAAAAGGACTTAAAAAAAGGGAATATAAATAAGAGAAGCCAAGAATAAGACATTTTTCACTAAAATAAAATATTTAAATTAATTCAGGATATGATTTCATGTGTGAGAGAGATTAAGTTATATTTTGTTCTTTGTACTCTTTGTCTTTTATCACCTCTGATTGTCTGACTTTTTCCTTTCACCATGCCACATCAATGATGCAGTGTTGGAGACAATAACTATATGCAGACCTTATTCTGAAATACTCCTTGACGCAAAATGCCCTTTGAGTTCAATGATAATCTCAAACACAATTATTTTTAAAATACATGCGTTTGTATTCAGTTAATGTATATAGTATGCCTGTTTTCTCAGATAAAATTAGGAATGTAATATTACAGCATGAATACCTTCTGGGGTCCCTCTGCTTTTTGTCCAAACAGAGTACTTCTAAGTAGACAAAAGCAGATGTGCAAAATAAAGGGAAGGTAAAGGTAAAGTGCTGCCCTGAGTCTCCATAGGTTTTGGGGAATATTTTTAAACTGCCTCATGCTGCATCAAGAGACAACCTTTTTTTTCCCCAATATAAGTTTTTTCACTTATCTCCTCTTTTTCTTTTTTTTTTTTTTTTTTTCCTCTTCCCCCTTAGTCCCTAATGCTATTTTAGGCTTTCAGGGAAGGTATCTGGTCTGAAAGAAGGTGAGAAAGGGTGTAGAAAAGCCACAATATTGTGCTCTGCCCAGCTACACTAGAACTTTCAAGGATGCTTATATGCCTGAGTCATATGACAGAAATGAAACAAAATTAGATAATTACTTGGCAGGGGGGGGAGGGGGAGGAGGAAACATTTATGTGGTAGGCATCTGAGAGAATGGGTGATAATCCTTCCCTCACCATTCCACTTCACCTTGTGAGGAAATTTACAGAAATAGAGGCAACAAGTGGGTTATGAATTTTCTGAGCAGCAAGTCGTGAAAACTGGTTGCTTAAGCACAAAAATATGACGGAGAAACACAGGCAAACATATTGAACACTGTACACCACTTCTCTAAATAACTCCAAGACCAGACAATAGTTTGAGTGTGGATTTTGCTGCTGTTGTCAGCCCAGCTTACCTGCTGCAGTATTCCCCATTCCTTGCAAATATAGTCTGTCTGTTCTAGTCTTTAAAATGAAAAGACAGTTTGTGAGAACTTTTCTGTTTGTTTGAAGGCAAAGGAAAGCTTGTTGTCATCATTATCTTCCTGGCAGTTTAACTAATTAGTTTAACTAATCTTGATTCAAGTCTTTTTGACATTACCATACAACCTGAGATACTTTAGGATCAAATACAGGTGTAAACAGAGGGATTTGGATTTATTTTGCTGTTTCTGAGGAAAATATTCTCCAGTTATCCACTACCTTTTTGAAAATACTAGCTTGGATCAGATAATAAGTCAGCAAATATTTTTATTTCAATGTAAGAAGCAGTGTGGAATTGGGAAGACAGAGTTGCAACTAGAGCTGTTATTTACATTGTATACTCTCTTTGGAAGGATATAGAAAGGTTTTCAGAAATGCCTTCATGTATTGTTTTTCAATTAGTATTAATTCATATTAATACATATTATATTTATATGTTATATATTTAATATTGTAAATATATAGCAAGACTTGGAGACCTTTGGTAAGATTAATAACCTCTTCAAGACCCTTTTATATCTCATTCAGAAAATGTGAGTGCTACAGTAAAAAATAGCAAATTTAAATAATTTCTTATGTAATTAATGACAATGTTAAAATTCATAAATCAGCATATTATAAACTAGTTCACATTGATTGAGATTTTATCAGTCCCTCCAAAATCTTCAAACAAATTGAGAAAAAAAAGAATGGATTATAACATCTAATGTAGGATGGAAGTTATCAAACTTTAATCCTTAAATGTGAAAATTTTAGTTGTGTGCAACCCACTATATGGAAACCAAAATAGAAGGAGCACTGGGAGATGAGTGTAACCACAAGAACTGTCACCACATGTGGCTTTGGTATACAAATCTTCATGATGTCCAAACCTCTCCCTAGTAAGACAGGGAATATCCAATTCCAGGAAAACAAGTCCAACTGAAATATCTCATACTTTACACTCTGGATAGCAGTGGTAATAATAGTGTAATAAAAGTGACATAACATTAAGTGAGCTCTTTACTTCCTGCAGAAAAACAAATAGGACAGAAGAGAGGAGTCATAGTACCATCTGCTTTTCACTGTAGCTTCATATTTCCAGATGAAATGCTGTGGGTTATGATGTGGTGATGCAGGGAAGTGGTGGTGGTTGCTATGGGATTTTATTTGGTTGTTTACTTTGTTGTTGTTGTTGTTTTGGGGGGTGGCTGTTAGTTTAGATTTGAGCTTGGGATTGGTTTTTAACTTCTGGAAATAATAGGGCAATAGAGACATCTACTGGTATTTTCATAATATTGAAAATTAACAAGCCTCTTGGGAAAACACTAAAATAAGTAAATGCATGTTAAACTATTTTACTACCTGTTACAAGTTTTGAGAGTTTAAAAGGTCATGAATCTAGGAAAAAAAAAAAGAAGTGATAATTCACTGTTCACACTAAGTTTAGAATGTTCCAGATATGCAAATTCTTCCTCAAATTCCTATAGTTTGAACATGATATATTCAATGTAAGAGTTCTTAATAAAGTTAGACTTTATATTAAGATCATACAATAATTTTATTTTTTCATTTGTTATTAAAATGACAGGGGACCAAAAATATATATATTTACTTCACTGTGGAATAAACTCATTATAATGTCTCTAGACTCTTTTGGACAACCAATGTATATCTCCATTGTCTCTGGTTATTGCTTTAATTTCCACAATAGTAGCAAAATCTTGTCTTTTCCTTTTATGTCTGGAAAAAATAACATTCTTAAATACTTACCATCTGCTTCTGTTCTTTTTTTTTTTTTATGAAGTTGCTGACAGTTCTTCAGACGAAGTCTTCAGTTTTTAAAATTGCCACTTTCTGAAAGATGTGGATGGATTTCACGTTGAATGAGCCTGAAAAAAAGTGTTAAATGTTTCCAAAGCAACTGGTGACTTTCATGTAACAGACACAAGGTCAATTTGATCACTGTTCTCCATTTTTTGTTTTTTCAAGGCCAAGAACAAAGACATTTTTCTTTGTGATACTTGGCTACCTGGCTGTTATTTAATTAAAAACACAAAGTGATTATGTACTAATTATGATTCAGAGCATTTCCCAGGGGAGTTGAGGCAAGAATCTGATGTAATATGGTGTGACAGCTGGCTGCTATTCCTTTCTTATTATTGACGTTACTTCTCAAGATGGTCTGTGCCATAGCTGGTTCTATTTGGGGAAAAAACAGCATTGGGAAAATTTGGAGAGAAGGTAATATCCTTGAACTGATGAATATACCAGTCCTACAACAGTGATAGCTGGTTTTAACATAAATTATTGCACTACATTCTAAGGATAAGGACTAAACGGAGCTTGTTAAATCCTCATGTTGAGGATTATACCTGAAATTTGCAGGAAGTGGGAGGAGTCTTAGTTGAAAAAGAAATGTTTTGTGGTAATAGGATAGTCTGCAAGTCACGTTAATCTGGTGCTATTGATATTTTACAGCATCTCTTCACAACAAGAAACAGAAATAATTTTTTTGGCTGCAACTGGTAAAGTATTTCTTCCTACATGACTTGTATAAGAACATTCATACATATCATTCATACATATCATTCTAAGCAATTGCCTATGAGTTGCACAAGAGATTGTTGGTATTTAGCAAAGATAACCTTTACATAGCAACAGTTCTACTCCACAAGCTTATCTTAATATCTTAAATAAAACATTTTATGATAACAACAATAAGAAAATAGAAAAAAAAACCACAACTCTTGAATTAAAAATTTTCCTCATTTCTGAGATATTTTTCTTTAGGTGACAGCTATTTTTATTTTCTTAAGTCTACTTCATAAATAACACTAATGAATCTATAAATCACCGTGAGTTCTAACATTGACATACTGAAGATCAGTTTTTCCTATCTAGTCTCTGTTTCTCTGTGTTTTCTAAATTTTCCTACTGCTGTGTTCTGCATATATTTTACATTTAAGAGCTAGGAATTTGGGAAGAATGGTCTCTAGAACAGTCTCCTGAATAATGAAATCCAGTCTATTTCATTACAAGTAACTAGGAAACAATAATTTTGTTAAGGACATTCTTCGTAATATCCAGGATGGACTCTGCCACTTTTCTTGGTATGCAAAAAACTTCCTTGTAACCTGGAGACAAAGTCCTACAGTAAAGCACCAGAAGCCAAATTCACACTATGCTACAGGAAGACAGCAGGAACTTCACAAGAATCACAAGTAGCCTAAACTCTCAGAATGTAATCTATTAACAAAAACTCCAGGGTGATCTTAGCATATGAACATATTCTGTGCTACAGAATAGTGCAAACACCCAACTGACAATCTAAGCTGGGGATTAACTTCCTTTTCTTACCTCTAGACAACAATCAGATGAAGATGGAAAAAGCAATAAGGTCAGATCTATATGTATTGTTTCTAAACATAACCAATGACCTGCAGTTGGGGAAAAAGGAAAATTAAAACAGACAAGAAAAAACAAACAATCAAACAAACAAAATACCCCATAAATCAAGTAACTGGTCTCCAAGTGGAAGAAGTCCTTTTTCTCTTGGTTAATACTGGTACCCTGGTAGATTCTCTGTGATTTAGGATTACTGTACCATTGAAAAGATACACTCTGTCATTCAAAACTTAGAGATACCAAAACCATCGGATATCTGAAAATTTGAAGGACAATCTGTTTTTTTCTGTTCTCCCTTTTCTTGAAATATATCTTCAGGAATCCCTCCCATAAGTTTATATTGAGTGTTACTATAATAATTTGGGTGACCACTTCTTCCTGTTTGGGGCAGACTTCTTTGTTAGCTAAAAATATCCTTTTAAATTCTACAACATAGTCCTCAAAAAATAAACTGTAACAACTACAGTTTCCAAAGCTTTGGAGAACACTGTAACTCTTATCAAGGTCAAAGTATAAAAGCTCTAGATTTCTTATCATATTTTTTTGCTTTTATATATCACAGAGACACAGGAACCCACCAGGAATTTGGAAAGAGATACTGCCAGCCAGTGTGTGTAGAACCTCTTCCAGAAATACTGTGCACACTGCATGTGGTTTATTCAGAGGTCAGACATTTTATTTTACTACATTTTATTTTTTGCTTCAATAAAAGGGAGGTGCTGGGAAGACATATCTTCACTGCTGAAAGCTAAGAATAATGTTTTTATAGCTTTCCCTTAAGCATAAGGTCAGGTGCTGAGCAATTACTGTCAACAAATGCTTCTAAATTAGCAATTTATCTCTGAGAAACTCTATTGCCCTTTAGGCACCAATGTTTAAAGTCCATGTAATGGATATTAAACAGAAAAAAAAGTTGTGTGTAACGAAGATCATTATTTCAAAGCCACCAATATTAATAACAAGAAACTAACATTAATTTAACTTCCTTAAGTTAAATTAAATACCTGTTTGTTCCTCATCTTCCTTTACATTTGGCTCTATGTGTACAAATAAAGTCAAAGAACAGTATAGAACTAAGAAGCAGCACTTGAAGCCTGGAGCATTCACTAATGCAGGTAATGATGACTACTAAAAATAAAGACACAGCTGTAACTTGAAGAATGGTATGACTTTTTGAGACTGCCACTAGGTAGTTCATGTAGCCTCAAAAACTTACCATATGGTCACCTCTTGGGGCATGTCTACACAAATTGTTGTATCTAAAACTGAGATGCATTGAAGCAAAAGCTGCAGTGTAACTACTCTGATGCAATTGCATCTGAGATAACTGCCAAAGCATGCTACTTCTCAAGTTATTATTTCTACATGAGAGAAATTTATCTCAAAGCATGTGCTCAACCATGATAGGTATGTTTGCTATGCTTTTTGAACTGCTGCCTTGTCCTATCCACTGTGGGATTGTACCTGCTACAGCCAAGGAAAAAATTCACCAGCAACTTTTAAAAATGGAAATCATATTCCTATCCTTGGTTCATAACACAGACGTCACAATTATTAATTGAGAAGAAGACTTCTTTATAGAGCTCCAGGATTCAGTCCTACCAGCTAAGAAATATTGACAGCAACATTTCCAGGAATCGTGTTCTTTACAACAACAGGGAATAAAAAGGTGTAAACATTTATCTTATTTTTATTTGGGATTCTACTACCACATATGCTGCAGCCTTGCACTTAGTATCTGATTAACAGACAGACCTGCCTAATGAGCAAGCAAGCAACTGTGGGATGCCAGTGCTGTGTACCTTTGGGAGACTAAGGATGATTATTTAGTGGATAGCTAGGCAGTATCCAGGATTAGTGCTCAGTACAGTATCTGTGAGAAGAAAACTGAGTACTTTCCTGGAATATAGGAGACAGAGACAGAACAATAACTATCCAATAAGTAGTTTGCCTGTATGTGACAGCTCCTGTGGGCATATTATCTTCTCTGCTTCTTATATCACTCAAGAGTAAATATTTTGACCATAGGAAGGTACCTTAGTATGCTTCATGATTTTTAAAATTTAGACTACAGTATATCAACAACTTTTTTTCAGGGATGCCAGTAGATCTTCAGATTTTGTTTCCTGAGCTTTCCTCAGCATCACACAATGGTATATCCAGTGATTAGTGCATACAGTCTTCAGGTCTTTGTAGGTCATTTCAGGTACAAACTATGTATGTCTCCTGTGAAAACACACACTCCGAATTTTATCTACTTTCAGTTTTTAAAGGTCAACATGAGAAAAACAGAATCCATAGCTCTAAAATTTAAAGATTATAAACCTTTGAGAATGTATGGTTACACAGGATTAGATAGACCTAATGTCTATGTGAAGGGTCTGTTACATATTTCATATGCAACATCCTTGGATCATAGAATACAAGGCTTCCTTTCAGGAAAAGAAAACAAGAACCTCTTTGTCTTTCAATGGAAAAATACAATAAGAAGCAAATGTGAATAAATAATCAAGCCTCTGACTGTTTGTAGTTGGCACAATAAGACATTAACACAAGAGGTCAGTGCTCTAGAGATTCTGAGATAGTGATTAACTCTTTTCCTAGGTGGCAGGTAGACTATTTCCGTATGAGAGGATCCAGAAGCACTTCTATTTTTGTGTTAAGGAGAAAACATAGTGCCTTATCAATTTCCAGTTAGATTTCTGTCAAAAAAAAAAAAAAAATTAATAAGGCAGAAACCAGAGTTTAAAAATCACTTCCCAAAATACACTGAGGATTAAAGCAGTAGTGAAACATGCAGGCAGTCTGTGTAGGTTGACATGAGCTAGAGAGGCTCAAAGGCATTTGGTTCCCTTTGGTAACTGTTTTATTTTTCAGGCAGGACTCTGGAGACCAATGTCTGATCCTATTCTGTTTGGATCACATGAGTGATACAGGATGAACTGAAATGAGAAGAGACAGATGGTGAATAAAAACTTTGAAACGTGTTCCAGGTATACTTACTTTTCGTCATTCTTTTCAGCACCTTTGTGTTTTTATCTTCATCGATCCTGCTTCTGCCAGTTAGGACCTGTCCAGTTAAAATGAGGTCCTTTGCTGTCAGGTGCAGAGTAAGATTGAACCCCAGCCTCAGTAGTAGAATGTAAGTCTTCAGTTCATGAGGTGAAACAGCAAAGGTGTCTCTAGAGGGTTATTTTCACTAGTGGAACACAGTCATCAGCTTTGAAGCCAGTGAAAGACAGTTTCACCCTGTAACCTAAGAACATTTGGTAGCAATTTGTAAATCTGAAATTCCATTTTACATTCCCCATCTTCTGTATCATAGATTTTTCCATGTTGTGACAGCCATTTTGCAAAGAGATAGAAACTTGTATGAAGAGTAGCAATAAGATCAATATGTGGTCTGTGCTTTTGAATTTCCTGCCTGTTTATGCTATAGATAGCATTCATGTTCAGTTAGCTGCAAACTGTAAATAAAATTGATAAGGATTTATGGAAAACAATCTTGAAGATTTATTGTTTTATTAACATTATATCTTTGTTGATCTTGAAAGAAACAATATTTTATAGGGAAATAATATCAAATTTTTACTGACTTCTTGCATTAATATCTATTGCTATGAAACTTCATTATCTGCTTTGTTGAGCAGCTATGCTAAAAAGTCTCCTTTGTTACTCTGTTTCACATACAAATAAATATTCTGTGCCCAAACTTGTGTGGTTTTCCCTGTGTCAGTCTTGCTTATATCCTCAGGCTGCTACAACTGAAATAATAATACTGAATGTTGAGCTTGACAAATGAAATAAGCAAGCTCGCCACAAAGATCAGATAAGGCCAGCAGTATGTTCAAACATGTTCTGGCTGTATCTTGACACTTGGTGGGACTGATTACTTAGATGTAAAATATTCTTGCAAGTATGATGTTAAAATTCCACAGAATAATTCAATTTTGATTGGAAAGCATCTTTTGAGAGCAGTTTAGTATTATATGCAATTTATTCTAACTGCGATGTGCTGCTGAAAGAGGCAATTTACTGTCTTCCTCCTAGCGCTGCTTTCTAACTTTTATTGCCACATTTGCAACTATCGAAAGACCGTGCTATCCAGAGAGTTAGGTTGACCTGTTTAGAAGGTAATAAATTAAGTCGTTTTCTGTTGGATTAACAAATGTAGAATCAAAGAATATCCAGAGTTGAAAGGGACCCATGAGAATCACTGAGTCCAACCCCTGACTTGTCTGGCTCACTCGTAAGTCATTCTTGTTTGATGCAATGGAAGATATATGGGCAGGATACGCATTCTACTTGGGAATCAGGAGCAGTTTGCATCTTCTGATAAGTTATATCAGCTCTTCACAAAAGCTCCCTGGATGATATTTGGACTGATGACAAAAATGAATAGGATAGGATGGAATGGAATGGAATGGAATGGAATGGAATGGAATGGAATGGAATGGAATAGAATAGAATAGAATAGAATAGAATAGAATAGAATAGAATAGAATAGAATAGAATAGAATAGAATAGAACAGAATAGAATAGAATAGAATAGAATAGAATAGAATAGAATAGAATAGAATAGAATAGAATAGAACAGAACAGAATAGACTAGAATAGAATAGACTAGACTAGACTAGACTAGACTAGAATAGACTAGACTAGACTAGAATAGAATAGAATAGAATAGAATAGAATAGAATAGAATAGAATAGAATAGAATAGAATAGAATAGAATAGAATAGAATATTTCAGTTGGAAGGGATCACCTAGTCCAACTGTCTGACCAGTTCAGGGCTGACCAAAATTTTATTAAGGTTATTGTGCATATGTCTCTTAAACTCTGACAGGCATGGGGCATCAACCACCTCTCTAAGGATCCTGTTCCAGTGTTTGACCACCCTCTTGGTAAAGAAATGCAACCTAATGTGCAGTCTAACCCTCTCCTGGTGCATCTTTGAACCATTCCCATGTGTCCTATCACTGGATAGCAGGGAGAAGAGATCAGCACCTTCCTTCCTTCATCCCTCCTCAGGAAGCCCCTCAGCCTCCTTTTGTCCAAACTAGACAAGCCCGAAGTCCTCAGCTGCTCATAGGACATTCCTTCCATCTCTGTCAACAGCTTTGTTACCCTCCTCTGGATGCATTCAAGGACCTTCACACCCTTCTTAAATTCCGGGGCCCAGAACTGCACACAGCATTCTAGGTGAGGCTGCACCAGTGGCAAATACAGCAGGATAATAACTTCTTTTGCCCTGCTGTTTTTGCTGGGTTTGATGCATCCCAGGATTCAGTTTGCACTCTTGGCTGCCAGGGTACACACACTGCTGACTCATGTTGAGCTTAATGTCAGCCAGCACCCTTAGATCACTTTCTGCAGGGTTGCTCTCCAGCCACTCCTCTCCCAGTTTATAATTCTGCCTGGCATTACTCTTTCCTAGGTATAGCACCCAGCATTCCAGCTTGTTGTTTTTCACCCCATTAATCATAGCCCAATGCTCCAATCTATCTAGATCTCTCTGCAAGGTGTCTTGTCCCTCACAAGGGTCAACAGCACTTGCTAGTTTGGTGTCATCAGCAAATTTGCTAATAGCGCATTCAACTCCTGCATCCAGATCATTGGTAAATGTATTAAAAAGAACTGGCCCTAGAACTGAACCCTGAGGAACACCACTGATGATTGCTTGCCAGCCACATTCACTACAACCCTTTTATTGCTACCATTCAGCCAGTTCTTCACCCAGCACACCATAAACCTGCTCATCCCACAGCTGGACAACTTGTCCACAACGATGCTGTGAGGAACAGTATCAAAAGCCTTATTAATATCCAGAAAATCTATCTCCACCACTTCCCCTTCATCCACTTGGTGGGTGACAGTATCAGAGAAGGATATCAAATTAGTTAAGCAGGACTTTCCTTTTTTGAACCATGTTGACTGTGCCTGATGACTGCATTATTCATTAAATGCTGTTCCATATTATCCAGTATAACCTTCACAATTTTTCCAGGAACCTGAGTTAGACTAACTGGTCTGTAGTTCCCTGCATCTTCCCTCATGCTTTTTGTGTAGATTGAAATAACATTGTCTAGTTCCCGGTCAGCAGAGACGCCCCCAGACACCAAGACATTTTGAGGTGTCCTGCCTTGATATCTGCTAGCTCCTTCAGAACTCAGGATGTATCTGTGGACTTGTGAATGTTCATCTAATACAGCTGGTACCTTCACAGAATCACAGAATGATTAGGGTTGGAAGAGACCTCTGGAGATCATCTAGTCCAAGCCACCTGCTAAAGCAGGTACACCTAGAGTAGATCACACAGGAATGCATCCAAGCAGGTCTTGAATGTCTCCAGAGAAGGAGACTCCACAACCCCTCTGGGCAGCCTGTTCCAGTGCTCTGGCATCCTCAAAGTAAAGAAGTTTTTCCTCATATTCAGATGGAACTTCCTATCCTTCAATCTGTGCCCATTGCTCTTCATCCTATCATTGGGCACCACTGAAAGGAGTCTGGTCCCATCCTCTTGACATCCACCCTTCAGATATGTGTAAATATTGATGAGATCCCCTTTCAGCTCTCTCTTCTTCAGGCTGAACAGACCTTGCAACTTCAGTGTCCCCCAATGGAAAGTATCTGTTCCCACACTTGTGGGTCTCTGACTCAGGGGACTGGGCAGTCCAAGATCGATCAGTATTATTAAAGACTGAGGCAAAAAGCACATTAGATGTCTCCACTTTTTCTTCATCTCTGTTAGTCAGCAATTCAACAATTACTGGTCCAATGTTTTCTTTAGACCACCTCTTGCTATTAACATAATTAAAAAACCCTTGTTGTCTGAAGCAACATTGGCCAGTTTCAACTCTAATTCAGCTTCAGCCTTTCTTGTCTTCTCTCTTCATAAATGAACCATATCTCTGTACTCTTCCTGCAAAGTCTTCCAAAGATCATAGTTTCATTTTCTTCTTGAGCTCTGCAAGGAGTTCCCTGTTCAGCCAAGCTGATCTTCTGACTCTCTGGCTTGATTTAGGACACAGAAGAATTGCCTGCTCACATGCTTCTAAAAGGTGATTCTTAAAGGTTGACTAGCACTCATGGACTCCTAAGCCCTCAAAAGCAGATTCCCAGGATACTCTGCTAAATAGCACCCTGAATAACTTACAGTCTGCTCTCCTGAAGTTCAGAGTAGTAATTCTGCTGTCCTGGAAGTGAATGGAAATTTCCTATTTTAGCAGATAGAATGAATCTTCTACATAAAATTTATCATATAGAATTTAGAGAAGAGAATTACCTGTGTCCAGTAGATTGAGAAGAACTGATTATCTATCTGAAACATGTTTGGTACCTGCTAATAACAACAAAGATTATTTTCAACTAATTAAAATCTATATTAGCATACCATCATAAATAATAATTTGAATGACAGAAGAATTTATTCCTTCATGAGGTATTTTCGGGTTATTGCAGTTGCTTACAATGAAGTATCAATGATGATCAAATTTAAAATATTTGGTAGTTACCTCAGAGGAAACCTGATAGACTTTTTTTATTCAGTAATTCACCTTTTCCGTACTTTCTGAAGCTTTTCAGTACACTTTGTAGCAAACAGATGTCATGTGTAGAAAAGGGGGATATCCACATGAAGTCACCACCTGAATTTAGTTGTTGGTGATGGTGGAACAAGGGCTAAAGACAAACACATGCTCCTGGGTGCTTTTGAGTCACCCAGAATAAAACATGTAGCCTGGAAACTGCGGAGCCACAGTAGCACATGGATCCAGTGCTGGGCTCATGGTAATAGAATTGCAGCAACTCTGAGCTGGGCACAGCTTGGATCTGGTCAGTTTGGAGCAGGGGTATTGCAGCTTGGGTCTACTTGTGTACACAAGTCCAAAACCTCTGTGCCTGTACTGAAATCAGAGATGCTATAAGAGCAGTAACCCTATAGCATTTTTCAACACAAAGAGTTAATATTTCCACTGCACTTATGATGAAATGAAAGACACTGTAAATGATAATACTCAGCACCTCTGAGAATTAGGTCATAAATACAGGTTTTAACCTGAGAATTAAGATTGGATGAGACTGATGTGATTAAAATTGATTGAAAATTATATTCTTTAGATTAAAGATTGGATTTTCCAACCATACTTGGAAGTATAGGTTGCAGTTCTGCTTCTAGGCCTCAGGCCTTAGTCACAGTACTTTCCCATCAGCTTAACCTTCTGTTTCTCTAAACTAGTTCTGAGTTACTCTTGATGCAGTACTTGCCATTTTTTGTAAACAGAATTAAATGAAGAGTTAGAGAAATGGAAAATGTAGGTTACTGCAAAACATGGCTTTCTGAGTTTTGCTTGCTCTCAAAAGAATACGCCTAACAGGACGGATTTATTATTACTTTGGTGAATATTTATTCATAATGTAAAACATTTCCCCACGCCCAAATTACACACCATGGAAGTTTTGCAGGAGTCTGTTAATTATCTGCTTGACCAAAAGAATCCATGTTTCTCCATCTGTGAATTTTGCCAGTGAAGATAGCTGAGTTATTCTCCCTGTTTAGACTATGGACTTTGTTTCACATCTGTACTGTATTAAGATGAAGAGCATTTCACTAAATAGAAAATAGTCATTCTGAAGCTTCAACCCCTACACCATTAGTGTAGAACTAAGAGCTGAGCAGAATTCACACTGGTTTTGCAAATATTTCAGTGAGCATGTTGATATTTACATTTGAAGCTGGACAAGTATCTTCTGTGTGCCAGCATCACAGAATATCCTTATTCTCTTGACACAGCATCTGTATGAGAAGTGCACATAATAAGCACCTAGTTTGGCAAAGAGTCTTAGACTGCACTTTGTCTTTTCTTAAGAGTTGGTACTTTCTTGTTACTCAGCACTGAGAGAGGAAGTTCTATGCATTTCACAACTGCAAAATATTTCTGCTGCTTTTTCAAGTATTTTCTATGATTTATCCGTACAGTCCTTTGAAAAACAGTGAGGCATATGACATGTAACTGAAAATGGACATCCTGCTCAGAGGTCATAGGAGCCTAATTAAAGTGCTGCAAAGACCAATTAACAAATCAAGAACAGTGATTTTGAGCATTAGAAGAAAGTATTTGGGTCCACTGTCCAGAGAGCAGAGAGAGAAAAGTGCACTGAAAACCTCTGAGGGGTAATGCCACATACCTACTTGGATTACTAATTACTGCTGTAAAGGCCCTGTGTGCAGGTCCTCCCAAAAAGCCCTGTGTAGAAGGCTTTTCATGATAGAGAACATAAGCCTGTCAGAAGTAATTGCAAAATTCTGCCATAGTGCAAAAATGGCCAAATCAATTCTTAGTCTGCCTGAACCTTCCTAGGAAGTTGCAGCAGCTGCTTTCCATGTTCCAAAGGTTTGTTTTCTTTCCTCAGTAGCATATAGCCATAAAATCCTAAATCTTGGAACTTTGTTGAGAGGAAAATTGTGGCAATGCATGAGGTCTTTATGGAGCTGATGGCTTGATGGTAACATACAGCACCATCAAGGTAAGAACAGTCACTACACACAATTTTTTGGCCTGGTACAAGTATTTTTGTTTATGTGTATTATTACCTTCAAGTGAATTAAAAATGTTGTGTATAACAGTGGAATATTAGGATTCATGAGGTGATGTGACATTGATTAACACCACTTTAGTCGTATGCTCTCACCTATATGTTATCTCTATGGTCAGATGTTCCAAAATTCCTGCTTACTAAGAAAAAATATAAATAGAAACACAAACCAGCTATTTGCAGCTATCTCTACATGAATATGGCCACAAAAACAGTATTTGAAATTATCTCCACTGAGAAAATTCTATGGTAGTTAAATTATTATTGATGTAATTTAATTGCTACTTAATTTCTACTAATTTAATTACTACTAAGACAAAATAAGTGAACAAGAACAATCTTTTTCTAATTTATTTTAGTATATGCCTCTCACATTCAGATTTGTGTTTCTGTTTTCTTAGATAAAATGGCATTAAATTGAAAATTACTGTTCACATCAAAATAAGAGTTCATTTCTCATTACATTTATGCTGTGGGATTTTGTGCCACTATATGAAGCCTACCAAGAAGTCAGTGAGTGGTAACATTCAACCTTTAAAATAAATTATCATTGAATTGCATTAATATTAATAATGCCTTTTATGTGCAAGCAAGGTACTTGGAATTCAGATTTTAAAAAGCATTGGAAGCACAAAAGAAAATCAGAAACTGATCTATGACCATACTTAATTTGCAAATCAAATAAAAAGACAAGAAGCCTGGGCATATTGAGCATATGTCATTTTTCTCCATTAAAAAAATATGCTGATATACCATATCAAATAAAATTAGAATACAAATCTTATAGGTTTCAATATAAGTTGTTTAAAGTACAGAATTGTTTAAAAATGTTTTTGTTGACCAAGCACATCCTTAGAGTAATTTTTAGAGGCTTCACTTTCTTGCTTATTTTCCCTTGAATAGCCTGTACTTTGAGAAAAATGTTCTGATCCCACTGAAGGCAATACGAGCTTTTGGAAAGCAACATGAGTTTCTACCCTACAGCTCTGTAATGAGCTCATTGCAGCTGAAACTCTGCTTCTCCCTGACTCTCAGTGAGGTCAGCGTCACTCCAGGTCAATGCAATGGACTGCTACTACAAAGGATATTTCAAAAGAATTCCCAAAGCATCAGCCCTGCGGAGAAATTCAGGTATGCTTAACTTTAATGGTGACTTCTACAGGACAGAGAATATTTATAAGCTTACATGACATTGCATCAGGCACAAGAGATAAAATAAAGCATTTGTAAGAAAGTCTGCTATTGCAATACAGAATGTAAACTATAAACACTTCCTTGAAGTAAGAACATATATATTCAATGCCTCTCCAATGTTCTACTTCAGATTTATGCAGAACATGCAGGTTATAAGAGCATATATTTAAATAATACTTAATTACGATTACGATTATTTACGAGAGTGTAAAGTCCTAGAAATCCTAATACTGATGTCCCATTTAATTCACCCCCCAAAAAACCCAAATGAACAAACAAACAAACAAACAAAAACCAAACAAAGCAAACAAACAAAACGCAGGCAACCAAAACAAAACCGAAACAAACAAACAAAACCCATCAAAACATCTAGTATTTCAAAACGCTTAGGCTTAGAATTTAGACCATAGAATAAAGGGTATACTCACTGCTGGTTTCTATTTAAAGTTGGTTTGAACGATGCAGTTATTTCACATTTTTAGTCAGTCATTTCTGCAGCAACCGAACATATAAAAGATGAATGTGTAACAGAACTGTACTACAGAATATGATTATATTCATAATACTGTGTTTCATGTCTCATATCAGTACATCTAGCACACTGACCTAGACATAATTACTTTTTTATGGAATATAATAATATATGCTCTAGTATGGTGATTGCATCATGTCTAAACATGATGAGATAGTACGACATTCAACAATATCGAACAAGGAATTCATCATGCTTATTTGGTCTCCCAAGGGAGATGTAGAATTTAAAAGTTTCATCTCTTTCTGCTCCCCCTACAGTCAATAAAGAGAAATTGTCACCTTCAGGTGGTGATACAGTATGGTGATACTAATTCCTTAGCTGCACTTCTGTCTTCTGAAGTTAGTTACAGTGAAGCTCTTACCTCATCTTGGAGCTCTTACCTCATCTTATCTCTCTAGAAAAGACAGTGACTGTAAGTCTACCTTATATTTGATATCCTTTTTAATTTACCAAGTTCGATGACTTTTTTTCTTTTTCTTGTACTAGCTGTTTTTACCACACAGGTAGATGCAAACGGTAAAATATAACCTGGCATTGCGTAGATTTCCTCATCTCTACTGAGGATTTTAAAGTGTGTGTTTATTCTAAAACCAAATTGTTCTTTATTCCTTTTTCATCATTGCCATCCAAATGTATGTTGTCTTAAAAAAAATGCAAAAAATGCAGTACATGCTTTCAGAAATTGATTTATTTTAGAAGATAGATAAAACAAAAAAGAATGGAGAATTTAAACCAGTGCATACAAGTGCTTGTCCCCATTGCAGCATGATATTGGAGCTATGCAAACAGAAACCAGTTGACAATTTTGTCCTCTGGGCTCATCATACACTGACACTTATGCCAATAAAACTTCATTCATAAACTTGGAGTTACTCCCAATTTATATTTGTGCAAGTGAAAAGAGAATCAGGCTCATTGATTTTGTGACAAAATGCTAATGGTTCTTTAAAGGTGTTCTGCTTTTAAATGAATGTAAGGGTTGACTGCTTCCATACTGCATACTCAGTGCACCCTTCTGTCCTTGACCTTTATCTGAAAGATATAATTTCAGGATGACTTGGCAAAAGACTTTGCAGGAGAGCCTGAACCTGGTTTTTTTTCGATTTTCCTTTGATTTACATTTCACAAAAAAAAAAAAAACAAAAAAAAAAAAAAACACACCACCCAAAAAACAAAAAACAACAACAATGGAAAATATATTAATAACACTGACTATCATTTATGTATATATGTACGTTCAGTGGGTTTCAATACATGCATACAAAAGATGTGAAAAAGAATGAATAGAAAGTGTTTGATTAGTTCAGTTAAAACTTTCTATTTGATGCATCACTTTTTCCTGAGGATTCTAAATGTCTTTATCTGGTTTCTGTAAAAAATGTAATCAAAAAGCCTAATTTCATGTCTGTTTTGCACAAGATACATGTGATATGTAAACAGTATAAATAAGGGAATATGATTTTTAAAGTTGATTAGTGGTTTTATTATCAAGTAATTTTGAGACTCATAATCTTGTCCCCAGTATCGGGGCTTATATCATACCAAGTGTAATGACAACCTGGAACTTCTCAGGGCATTCATAAGAAGTTTCAGCAAGTGAACATTGCCCGTGCAATACGAAAGCTCTCTTTGGTAGAGAAATTAAGAACTACAGTTTCAGGCTTATAAGTCTGTGACAATATGTAAGTGATTAATCACTCATCTGCAAGTCTGTCTGTCTGTCTAAAGGACTTCTGAGCACCTACCTTCCTTGTACCTAGGTTAAGCTATTTGTTGCTTTATTGAATCAGCTTCAGTCAGTGGCAATGAGCTAACATTAATTTTGCAGGCTAGATTTTGAAATTCGCCCCTAAGAGTCAGGAGGAAATGTTTCTTAGCACCACTACATGTTTTCTCAACACATTTCCATTCCTTCCACTGATTATATTCCAGAATTATATTCTCATTTTCCTTCCTTATGTTAAATATTCTTTTATCTTTTTCCAAACCACTACATTCCTTTGTACATTTAAATATACAATATATGTTGTTACTGCTTTTTAAAGAGTTGCCAATGGGTTTGTTTTGTTTTGTTTTGGTTCAGTTTGGTTTTTGCAAGAACATATCTTTACCTTGTAAATATACTATGAATTTTTGTCAGTAATGAATGTATAAAATAATTTAAGGTTAGCCTCATTACTCAAGAAATGTATTAACCATTTAAGTATAATTGCTGCATGGCAAATTACCAAGAAACATTTGAAATACCTCATTTACAGCGGAAAAAGGTATAATTATCTTTAAACATGTTAACTTGAATGCATTAGATATAATATACATTGACTTGGTCAGTGTAATGCAAGAAACGCTTCACATGTCTATCTATGATTTAGTACCACTGCTGAATTCCTAAGAGAGTGCAATATTTGAAGAAATGAAGTAAATAACAGGAAACAGAGAGTGTGAACAGAACAAAAATCAAAGGTTACGATTATAACTTCTAATAGAGATACAACAATCTTCATAAGTAACAATAACAATGAGTCTAATTTAAGGTGTATGTGTTAAGAATCCTACTTGTCTTTGCAGAACCAAAAGAGACAGAATAGTGGAGTCATTAAAAAGTAATAATGATCCCAATGTGAACACCTGAGACTTATAAAGCAGTAAAACTAAGAACATAAACTTAGTCTCAGTGAAGAAAGATGTTAAGACAAGTGGTACAGTAATGGAGGGCTGTAGAAGTGCAAGTATTTCTGGCATGTCTATGGCTTTTATATTGCTTCAGTTTTAGAAGTCACTGCAAGACAGTGTGGTAAACTTCATTTATTAGCCATACAATCTTCACAGTACTTTTGGAGTGAAAGAACTGCTATATAACACTATAAAAATTGACACTGAACTTTCTTTTTTCAGAAACTTTTAAACTAGATTATTATTTTTTTAATTTAATTTAATTTTAGTTTAATTTAGTTTAATTTTTTAATTTAATAGCTTCTTATTTTTTGCAATCTTTCTTCCTTTCATTCACTTCTCCTTTTCCTGTTTTTCAAACTCCTTTTGTGTTCCAGTCTCATATTTTAACTTGTCTCAGACCTGCTGTTTCATTTTAGTCCAGCCTCTCAAGTCTTTTCAGGCCCTTTACCCATTCGAGCACAAAAATTGTTTGCTCTCACTTTAGAAAATTAAACTTTTCTGCTCTATAGATTATTGTCTAATCCCTCTTCTTCAATTCAACTTTACATATATTGCAGACCAGAAGAGATTAATGGAATTTCTACCCTACAAACGCACTGTTCTAATCTGAATTCTGCCTTTTACTTTTCATTAAAAATGACTGCAATGATCAAATCTTAGAGTCTTTCCTCAGCCATCATTTCTAAACCTTATTCCATGCAAATGTATTGTTAACGATTTTGTGAAAAAGCTGATGCTAAGAGTGACAAGACAAGACTATTCTGTTATATTTATTTCCCATTTTCATATTTGAAGCCCCTTTAGATCTGTGGCTGAAATGAAGAATAAGTTTTAGATATTATTTTTGGTTATCCTACCTGGAAGTCTCATCAAAAAGTTTCTGCAAGTTACCTAGTTACTGAATTTCTTTCAGTGTACCCGTAAAGCGAATAATGAACATGCATTGTTTTAGAAAACCTATCCAAGCACTATACTCCTGTGTATGCTTCTGTGTGTCAATATTTCTGTGAGTAGGACTGAGAAATTCTGGAATACATTTTTAAAAAAATAGGGGAAGAGATAATATATAATTATATATAATATAATAATAATAATATATATAATATATAATATAATATAATAATTATATAATATTATATATAATTATATTATAAATATATAATTATATTTCAAGTTCTATCATCTCAAGTATTTTAAAATTAAAGAAACATGGGGCACAATAACTTGTTATTATTGTACTCTGACACCAAGACAAGTTGTGTATGTATTTTTCTGTGTATTATAATTATATACAGAAATATCCCTCAGATATTTAGATAATAAATAGATGAAGAGGTGGATGAATATGTACACCTTCTCCTATGCAATATGATTGAAACAAGAACACTAGAAGTATGTTAATTTTTTCAGTCCATTGTAGGCCCAAATACATTATCATCTCTGTAGTGCAAGAACAAGTATTGTAGGATGATTTCCAATTGCTTAGTTTGGAGAAAGTTGCAGCAGATCAAGAAGACTAGTGGCTTTTAAATGTTATCTGCATGTTTGAGGTTTGGACATAGCTTATCAATAAAAAACATGGTGAGAAAATGAAACTTTAATATATCTCTTCAGTTATGTGATAAAATGCTCATCTCTGTACACAGAGAGGAGACAGGCAGCAATGAAGGCAGGCAACAAAGCAAGGTAGACAGAGAAGAAACATGGCAGAGGGCAATGTGGGAGCCCCGGTGCTCCAGTTGGCAACACGAGTCCTTGCCCTGGCCCCCCCAGGCTGTTCCAGGAAAGCATCAGCCCCACAGGAGCTGTTGTGTATCTATGGTGTCAGCAGATAGAGTGGGTGTGGGTACATCAGTAGGATGTGATTACTAGTGGAAATCAAGCTAGACAAGTCAGTGAGTAGATGATGTAGCCTGGGAGACAGGGATGTGCACGTCTCTTGGAATGAGGTACTTGGACAAGAGGGACCAGACCAGAAGGTCCAGTCTAAGTGCCAGGGAGACAACGAAGTCTGGGGGTCTACCAAGAGACCTGTTTGCATGTGTGCATAAACTGTAAACTCTCTAAAAATACTGAAACAGCCTGACCTTTTAGATACTAAACATTTTTCTTGACAACTGCTGATAATTTTCTGTCAAGCTAAAGCACAAAAACATGTTTCCATATTCCTCCAACAGATCCACCAGCTTTAGTTTGGAAGCCCATATCTAGTAAATCCCCCAAGGATGTGTTTAGCACAGCTGCTTGTGAACACCAGACTTAGAATACATGAAGCATTAAGGCAATATGAGTTTCAGAGTATTAAAAACTGCAGGAAAAAAAAAAATGCAGTAGCTTTATCTGATTCAAGTAGAATTTGCAATGAGGAAAAAACATTCTAGAAATGTCAATTAATGTTGAGTCTTGTTTTCAGTGTCAAAGATTTATCACACCCTGAGTGAATTGTTGGTATAAATCTGGTTCTCTATGTGCCAGATGAGTTTTTTAATCATGAAGATATTATCTCAGGCCCTCTGAAGTAAAATTCATGGTTTGCTATTTTATAGACATTGTTGCAGACAGAAGAACCTGAAACAAATGTCGACTCTATAATCTAGTGGCTAGGACAGAGTAGGGAGATGAATCTTACTCAGACACTCAAAAAAAATCCTTTATCTGCAGGACAGTGTCCATTTTGGGTTGATTATGGATTTTTTAATTTGATGAAAAAAATGTCAGTTCTCATTATCACTTTATTCTACACTTCCAAGAAAAAACATCTAAATTTTCAAAGACTGGTTTGGTTTGGTTTGGTTTCATTTCGTTTTGCAAACAATACTTTTACACAATATGAAAGTGCTGTAAATGAGCTTTGGAAGTTTCTGTATTAAAATTTAGAAGAAAATTATGTCCAGTTAACGAACTACAAAATTGATATAGGAGATAGGCATTGTATACCATTCATTCTAGATCAACATTAGGTATAAATTCCTTTTTAACACATGTTCAGCATCTGTCACATGGAGTTTCACGTTTCATATTGAAAAGCATAATGGATGATAATTCTCTTGATAAATTTGCAAGCTATGAAAGCCCTCTTACTTATCATTAGCCTAATATTTTAAGGAAACAGTATTGAATATTCTCATTATAACATATAAAAAGAGTGGGCAGAAAGCTTAATTTTTCTCCTAACTAGTTTAATTTCATATTTGGAGACAACTTCTCTTCATCCCTACATAGTACTCCCCTATTTTTAAAATATTAGTTAATGACACATTTAGGTCCCACATTAATTTGCATGCATTATTGTCTATTATTTATGTAAAATACACTGAATCATGAGGGTTGACATAGTAAATGGATGTCAACCATAGCAACATTAAGAAAGTTGTTTTGGGAAGGAAGGCTGACTGGTTCATTATTTATTTCTAAAACAACAAAACCCCCTGTGTTTTTCTTTAGCTCGGTCCTCTGATGTTACCAATTAACTCCATGTAGAGTCTGTAAAGCACTGAACCCTTGCAAATGGCATTAATGGCATCAATACAGAAGCTAAAAATTGAGTCTTTTTATTTCCTGAATACAGCTACAACAATCCCAAGGTTGATAAGAAATGATACAATAAAATGTATACTGTATTTTTCTTTCCACACTTCTCAAGCGGAAAATAAAACTGCAAGACGGTGACTGAGGGAGCGAAGTGTCTCCCATTATAAGTGGGGATCTGGTTCATGACCACTTGTGGAACAGAAGTCCATGATACCTGATGAGATGTATCCCAGAGTCCTGAGGGAATCAGCTGATGTGCTTGCCAAGCCACTTTCCATGATATTTGAGAAAGCATGGCAGTCAGGTGAAGTTTCTCGTGATAGAAAAAAAGGGAAACATTACACCTATTTTTAAAAAGGGTAGAAAGGAGGTCCCCAGGAACAGACAACCTGTCAGCCTCATCTCTGTGTGCGGGAAGATCATGGAACAGATCCTCCTGGAAGCTATACTAAGGCACATGGAGGACAGGGAGGTGATTTGAGACAGCCAGCATGGCCTCACCAAGGGCAAGTCCTGCCTGACCAACCTAGTGGCCTTCTACAATGGAGTGACTACATCAGTCAACAAAGGAAGGGCTATGGATGTCATCTATCTGGACTTCTGTAAAGCTTTTGACATGGTCCCCCACAACATCCTTCTCTCTAAATTGGAGAGGTATGGATTTGATAGGTGGATTGTTTGGTGAATGAGGAACTGGCTGGATGGTTACACCCAATGGCACAATCTCTGGATGGACACTTTTAAGAAGTGGTGTCCCTCAGGAGTCCATACTGGGACCAGTACTGTTTAATATCTTTGTCAATGACATAAAGAGATTGAGTGCACCCTCAGCAAGTTTGCAGATGACACCAAGCTGAGTGGTGTAGTTGACACACCTGAGGGCTGGGATGCCGTCTAGAGGGACCTGAATAAGACTGAGAAGTGGGCCCATGTGAAGCTCATGAGGTTCAACAAGGCCAAGTGCAAGGTCCTGCACCTGGGTTGGGGCAACCCCCAGAATCAATACATGCTGGATGAAGGAATTGAAAGCAGCACATGAAGAAGGACTTGGGCATACTGTTGGATGAGAGATTGTACATGAGCCAGCAATGACTGCTTGCAGCCCAGAAGGCCAACCTTATCTTGGGCTGCATCAAAAAGAGGGTGGTCAGCATGTCAAAGGAGGTGATTCTGCCCCTCTGCTCTGGTGAGACCCCACCTAGAGTACTGTGTCTAGCTCTGGAGCCCTCAGTACAGGAAAGACATAGACCTGTTGGAGAGGGGCCAGAGGAGGCCACCAAGATGATCAGAGGGATGGAACATCTCTCTGATGAGGACAGGCTCAGAGAGTTGAGGTTGTTGAGCCTGGAGAAGAGAAAGCTCTGGGGAGACCTTACTGCAGTACTTAAAAGGAGGCTATAAGAAAGATGGGGACATACAGTTTAGCAGGGCTGCTATGACAGGACAAGGGTTAATGGTTTAAAAGTAAAAGAGAGGAGATTCAGGCTAGACATGAGGAAGACATTTTTTACAATGAGAGTGGTAAAATACTGGTTGCCCAGAGAGGTGGTAGATGCTCCATCCCTAGAAACATTCAAGGTCAGGTTGGACGCGGCTCTGAGGAACCTGATCAGGTTGAAGATGTCCCTGCTTATTGCAGGGGTGTTAGACTAGATGACCTTTGAAGGTCCCTTCCGACTCAAACTATTCTATGATTCTATGATTTCAGTACTAAAGAAAGATATTAGTCAACATCAGGTTTGATTCTACAGCTCACTGTTTTATTTACTTTCTCACTTCCATTTATTCATTGGTGTTGTTGAAATAAACCCAGTTTCATTACTCGGGAGAGTTTATAATGCACAACTGAAAATTAGTATTCACTGAGTCTGAGGAGAAAGATTTTAATTCCTTCGTAATCTATGCAATGCTTAACAGATCTCAGTTAAAGTGAGAGTTACTTTCTGTGATGAATATTTTCTGTTTTGAAGAGTCTAACAAATAGAACCTAACTAACCAAATATTCTTAACATGTAATCATGAAGACTGCAGCTATAACAAGTGGCATAATATGTATCTGTGCACAGCTACATTTACAATGTACTCTTTGTAAAGTGAACAAATTAATTGTTTTATTGGATAAGGAATGGTCACCTTACCTGAAAGGATCATATTCAAGTTTGTTTCAAGTTTATTTTCTTGCCTGTCACATAATGCATAAGTAGTAGGTCACAGTGATTCAACCCAAGGTAAGAAAGAGGCATTTCCATTATTAGTAAAGGAATGTAGAAAGGAAATAATCTAATACTGTGACTTTATTATTTTCTTCAAAAATTTTTGCTAGAGCTACAAGAAAAAAAAAAGAAATAATAACATATATATATATATATATATGCATACACACAAAATTTCAATAATTTGGTTTCTAAATTGTGGAAGACTTACTTTTTGCCTGTTTCAGCTGTCTAATGAATTATCTTGTGTACAATGGTTTTGCACACATCATTCATAGAATCATAGGATTACTTAGGCTGGAAAAGACCCTTAAGACCATTAGTCCAACCATAAACCTAACACTGCCAAGTCCATCATTAATCCATGTCCCTAAGAACCTCATCTAAATGCCTTTCAAGCACCTCCAGGGGTGGTGACTCAACCACTTCCTTGGACAGCCGGTTCCAATGCTTGATAACCCTTTTGGTGAAGAAATTTTTCCTAATATCCAATATTAATGTCCCCTGGTATAACCTGAGGCTGTCTCCTCTCATCCTATAACTTGTTATTTGGGAAAAGAAACCGACATCCCTCTAGCTACAACCTCCTTTCTGGTAGTTGTAAAGAGCAATAAGGTCTTCTCCAAGCCTCCATTTCTCCAGGCTAAACAATCTCATTTCACTCTCCTCATGGGATTTGTTCTCTAGATTCTTATTTCTTCTGCAAAGATATACTGATTTCAGTAAGAATGTATAGGATGAGAACATGACATTGGGGTGCCTTCTAATTAAATGTGTCTTGTAATGATGTACAAATTATGCTGTGATTTTCAAGCTATTTCATCTGCACTGAAGAGTGATGTTAGGAAGAGACCAGTGTTGGCAGAGGCCATTAATATTTTACACTGCAGCTAAACAAAGAATATATGGATTTCTACAGTCTCCAAACTTTGGTTGGTGTGTGAGCTACTGAATAAGAGTTGTATTTTTGTAGCAAAAAATCTTGTAATGCCTGTATTGATACAGAATTTGAGACATGAATACTCAGGAAACATTTGTAGGTTAATATGTGTCCTATTTGCGGAAACTAACAGAAAGTTAATGGCATAAGACAGGATGTAAAAAATCAGAAAAGAAAATATGACATAACTGAAGGAGAGAAACCACAAGTTTCTAGTGTTATAAAAAAAAAAAAATATGACGAGTTATTCATAAAAGCGTAAATTTCATATTTAGATGGTATTTTCAAAGTAAAATAGTCTGATACTTTCTTCTGCCTCAAAAACCAGAACTATAAAGTAAAACAACTACTACTACATTAACATCATTAATCTAAGATAGTCTACAGCATTCACTTATAACTTTATTCTTGTCATTAATCAACATCCACAAATTCACAGTTATAAAACCTTTGTACTATTTGTCATAATGTGTTATCTATTTCAGTTTAAATTCCATTTCCTTTAGATTTACTTGACTTTTTTTTTCCATAAATTTACTCTACTTTGACTGAAAGTCTAGATTTAATTCTCTTTTCACTCTTATTTCTCTATTTTTTTTTTCTGCTTTGTAAATCCTAAACTATTAGTCATATCTTTTCTGAATAATCCTGTCAAAAAAAGCAGATCAATTTAAAAGATTTTGGGCTTTTCTTACAAGAAAAGAGTGCTACAAAAGAAAGCCTATTTTATTACATTTTTTTGCTGCTGAGTTAGAGGACAGGAAATAATTCCAATATTTTTTCCTCTTTAATTTTAAATTCAACATAACAAAAAATGTGTGTAGAAAAAGAAGCATCTGAATTTCAGAGCAAATTTTTAACAACTAAATTAAATGTAAATATGGGATTTCATGCATACTAGTTTTGTAATTCTCAGATCTAAGTTTCTAGCTTTGTGATGTTTCCAATGTTGTTTCAGAATCTAAATTCATATCTCCCAGAAAGCCATATTTCAGTACATTTATATGCAATTGTAAATAAAATATTTAATGGATAGCATGGCAAGGTTTTGGTAGTGGGAAAACTACAGGGATGACTTCTGTGAGAAGATGATCCCACATCTAATACAGCTGTTACCAGACGGCTGCAAGTTGGACCCGTCACTGGCAAAAGCTGAGCCCATCAGCAACAGTCGTAGCGCCTCTGTGATAACATATTTGAGATCTGGGAAAAAAAAACTCCTGTGCAACAGCAGTTGGAAGAAAAGAGGGAGAATATGTGAGAAAAACAACTCTGCAGATACGCAGTGAAGGAGGGGTAGGAAATGCTCCAGGCAACGGAGCAGAGATTCCCCTGCAGACAATAGTGAGGCCAGCTGTCCTTCTATAGGACAAGATATTGGTATCCTTTGAGGTATTGTTTACATATATGGACATACATATATCAAGCACTTCTTCAGTGTTGTATCCTTGAATAATTTCTTAATTGTAGACCTTAAGTATACAAAAAAGATTTTAAAAATATTTTTTAAAATTGTTATTTTTATTTCTCATGGAAAATCAGTATTCTGAATTCAGTAACTCGGTTCAAACTTCAAACTATCAGAACTTGTGTGGTATACCACAGTGACATTTGTGAGAAAAAACAGGATTTACATGTCTCAGCAGATTTTTTTCTGTTAAAAAAAAAAAAATCTCTTCGGTTTGGGTATTATGTAAACCCCTAGAATAGATGGAATGAATAAAATTAAGCAATTATTATGTGTCTGCTTTTAAGACCAGTTTCTGTATGTATTTATTTTCCTTCAGATGAATCTAAATTACAGTATTAAAGAAGCCCAGATTTTATTCCGGGGCGGTAACCTTCATGTGTTCCACAGTGTTTATCTGTTCATGCTTGCATATGATGGATACATATGTTTCATATATGCAGTATATCAGCTGGAAGATACTTCAAGAGAACTCAGTATGGAGAGACAGCTGATTTTCTGAAAATGATTATTAATGCGTTGCATATGGATTACACCGATCCATTAAAGAGAGAGCTAAAATCTTGGTCACAGGATCAGGAGACAACACTGGACCTACTAATTGGTATGAATACCCTTGTCCTTTTCACAAGAAGTGTATATACACATGCTTTACTAAATAACAGAGAAGCAAAACTTGTTGTGAGATCTTATCTCCTTCCCAAGTCTACCTTGAGAAGGTGGGAAGAATCATGCTTCATTAAAAGCACTCAGCTCACATTTTGAACACATAAATCTGAAAAGTCCTTTACCAAACTGCCCAAATCAAGGGCAGTTCAATTTAAACACAGTGGTTCTTGTGAATGAAATATTAATTTAAAAATCTAGCTTCCCTGGCAATTTGGGAAGGTCAGCACTTAAAGAAAATATTGAATTGTAAAATTATAACATGTCCAACAGCTTTGAGTAAAACATCCAGTCACTGGTCCCCTATATTCCTCAAATTTATTTTACTGTTAATTTTCAATCATACTCTTGTCTTGGCCTCTGTGGCAGACATGTAGCACCATTGCTCAAGTGCTTAAACTTTTTGCACATCTTTGAAGATGCTTCCTAGGTCTGCAATATATACACTGCGATCAGATCTGAGATCCTTATTCTTCACTGAGCTCTGTATGAGTGTCTTTAAATTTTGTGCAGTTCTTCTTTATACTTCCTTGTGTAATGCAGAGGTACTGTTCAAATTAGGTACACTGAAGGAGGATGAAAATCAGTTACAGAACTAATGGCAGAAAAAGGAAAGCTGAAGACAAGTTAGAGCCACATTTGTTAGCTGACTGACAACGCATACTGGTTGGATATCTGTGTGTTCATAGTATTAAAAAAGTGAGGGGAAAAAAAAAAAGTAAATAAGTCTCCCTTCCCTCCCTATCTACTTCAAAGAAAGGAATAATTAGGAAAATAAAAATTATTCCTTAGAGCATCACAAGGTGACTCAGAGCTCTGGCTGTGATGGAGCAGTTTGTTTAAAACCAGTGTAACACTGATTAAGAATGCTTAAACAATTTCCTAAACTATCAGGTCCTATTTCTGTTGATATCAATAAAGAAATGTGTACGTTTACATATGCAAAACCACAAATATTTGCATACAAAAACCTAAAACTGTAGATACCAAACACTTTCATCTATTTCTCAGAGGTTTTTGAAAATATGATTGGTTGTAAAATTCTAGTTGTATTACAATTTTTCTTCATAATGGAACTATGACCCTGGAAGACCCTTAGCTTCAGATGTCATTTAAGTGATGATATAACAAGTATTATTGTTTTGGAGATTATTCATTATCAAACTTGTACTGTAGACTTTGATTTGACAATATATTTTATTTTGTGCTCTCTCTAATTAAAGAGAACACAATTCTCTCCTCCCATTTGAGAAACAGTTGATAGCCTGTTACATTACAGGAATGAAAATGAGTATAAATAACCTCCTAAAAATGAATTTGCACTGTTAGGTTTTACCTAGATTTATTACCTAGCACTACAAAAGAATAACACATGGCTTGAATTGCATCTATTATTCTTAAATATATTAGTGCCTCAGATGCTTTCAGATAGGATCATAGAATCATTCTGGTTGGAAGACAGGGTGTATCATTTTACAAACACATGTGCACAAGATATCGAAAATTTGCAATAAAAGGATAGAAATTTCACCTCTTAGTAAAAAAAAAATATAGAAATCCTTGAATTAATTATAAGCTATACATACACTGACTGGAGATTTGATTGTTTCAAGGCAGCTTTGTGTTAAACCAGGACACTAACGTTCATATCAGTTGAAATTTGATCACTTATTAAATAAATTTGATGCAATTTTTGATTTATTATTTCATACACCAGTATAAAACTGGTTGTGAAAAAAAAAAAAAAGCTAGAATAAAATCTGAATAAAATGTAAATCTTCTCAATCTTTCTTTATCATAAGTTTCATTAGCAAGAGAAGTTGTTTCTTGCTGCACCTGAATAATTGCTGAATGTATTGAGCAGAACATCCACTTTAGACACCAGAGTAAAGAATTCATTCTTACCTAGTCTTAGTACCACTCTTGTTAATGTTAATGGAGAGAAACAGGTGTTTCCAGAGTGTCCAGAGCCATCTCAGTGAACATAATTTAAACTCCTGCTATGAGTTACCCAGCGCAGGAAAATACTCACAGCAGAGAAAGCCTAAGAAGAGTTACCTTCCAATTCAGGCTTTAAACATTGTTCACTGAAAGAGCTTTAAACTAGATTTGAAGGGGGAAGAGGAGGCAACAAGGCACAGCTGAGACAAACCAAAGCATAGCATGCCAGAGGAATGGAGTGTTAGTGAGGCCCTTCAGTATGCTGTCTCAGTGGAGGCAGGGGATGAAAAGCTGTGCAGTAGCTAAGATAGAGGGGTTATAGATGTGTTAAAAACCACAGAAGTGTATGAGAATGGTCACAAAGGTGTTAGGGCTTGTCAGTACAAAAGGTTAGCAGGATCAATAGCCCAGCTGAAGTGCATCTATACGCAGCATGGGACACAAACAGGAGGAGCTGGAAGCCATTGTGCCACAGAAAAACAACTATGTAGTTGCCATAATGGAAACATGGTGGAATGACTCCCGCAATTACAGTACTGCATTGGATGACCATAAACTCTTCAGAAGGGATAGACAAGGAAGGAGAAGAGGTAAGATAGTCCTGTGTGTTAGGGAGTGTTTTGATTGTCTTGAGCTTGATAAGGGTGATGAAAAGATTGAGTGTTTACAGGTAAGAATCAAGGGGAAGGCCAACAAGGTGGATATCCTGGTGGGAATCTGTTACAGACCACCCAACCAGGATGAAGAAGCAGATGAACCATTCTCTTGATCGCTAGCCCTTGTTCTCATAGGGGACTTCAACTTACCAGATGTCGGCTGGAAATACAACACATCACGTCATGTGAGAGAGCAACTGCAATGTACTAAATTCTGCCCAGGAGCGGATGAGGAGCAAGTTGAGAGTGTATGGGTCAGGATCAAGGGACAGGCTGGCAGGGGTGATACGGTTGTAGGTGTCTATTACAGGCCACCAGATCAGACTGAGGAAGTTGATGAGGCCTTCTATGCGGAGCTGAGAGTGGCCTCACAGTCACAGGCCCTGGTTGTTGTGGGTGATTTTAACTTCCCTGATGTTTGCTGGAAGGACCATTCAGCCAGCCAGCCACAGTCCAGGAGGTTCCTCCAGTGCATTGATAACTTCCTCATGCAGATGGTGGAGGAGCCGACCAGGAGAGGTGCACTGCTGGATCTCATCCTCACTAACAAAGAGGGTCTGGTCGAAGCAGTAAAGGTTGAGGGCTGCCTGGGTTGCAGTGACCACGAGATGGTGGAGTTCAGCATCTCGTGTGGCAGGAACAGAATAGCAAGTAGAATTGCAACCCTGAACTTTGGCAGGGCTAATTTCGGCCTTTTCAAGCAATTGCTGGGGGAAATCCCATGGGCAAGACTGCTTGAAGGAAAAGGGGCCCAAGAGAGCTGGACTGCATTCAGAGATTGCTTCTTCCATGCTCAGGATCAGAGCATCCCCACACGTAGGAAGTCGAGGAAGGGAGCCAGAAGGCCTGCGTGGTTGAATAGGGATCTGTTGGGTATGCTCAAGCAGAAGAGGCGAGTTTACAGGTCATGGAAGCAGGGACTGGCCACTTGGGAGGAATATAAGGCTGCTGTTAGAGGATGTAGGAAGGCAGCTAGGGTAGCCAAGGCCTCCTTAGAATTACAACTGGCGAGAGGGGTCAAGGACAGCAAGAAGAACTTTTCAAATACATAGCAGATAAAACTAATACCAGAGGCAATGTAGGCCCACTAATGAATGAGGTGGGTGCCCTGGTGGCAGAAGACACAGAGAAGGCAGAATTGCTGAATGCCTTCTTTGTCTCTGTCTACTCCGCTGGAGGCTGTCCTGGGGAACCCTGTACCCCTGAGACCCCGGATGAAGCCAGGTTAATGGAGGAGTTTGCTTTAGTTGATGAGGACTGGGTTAGAGAACAATTAAATAGTCTGGACATCCATAAATCCATGGGTCCAGATGGGATGCATCCGCGGGTGCTGAGGGAGCTGGCTGAAGTCATTGCTAGACCGCTCTCCATCATTTTTGCCAAGTCTTGGGAAACGGGAGAGGTGCCTGAGGACTGGAGGAAAGCAAATGTCACTCCAGTCTTCAAAAAGGGCAAGAAGGAGGACCCGGGTAATTATAGACCGGTCAGCCTCACCTCTGTCCCTGGGAAAGTAATGGAACAGCTTATCCTTGGTGTCATTTCAAGGCATATCAGGGATAAGAGGGTCATTAGGGGCAGTCAGCATGGCTTTACCAAGGGTAAGTCATGCTTGACCAACCTCATAGCCTTTTATGAGAATGTAACAAGGTGGATGGATGATGGCAGAGCAGTGGATCTGGTCTACCTTGACTTCAGTAAAGCCTTTGACACAGTCCCTCACAGCATCCTCACAGCTAAATTGAGGAGGTGTGGTCTAGACAATAGAGTAGTGAGGCGGGTTGCAAACTGGCTTAAAGAGAGAAGCCAGAGAGTGGTGGTCAATGGTGCGGAGTCCAGTTGGAGGCCAGTATCTAGTGGAGTGCCTCAGGGATCAGTACTGGGGCCAATATTATTCAATATATTCATTAACGATTTAGACGAGGGAATTGAGTGTACTATCAGCAAGTTTGCTGATGACACTAAGCTGGGAGGAGTGGCTGACACGTCAGAAGGCTGTGCTGCCATCCAGCGGGACCTGGACAGGCTGGAGAGATGGGCGGGGGATAACCTGATGGAATTTAACAAGGGAAAGTGTAGAGTCCTGCATCTGGGCAGGAACAACCCCAGGTTCCAGTATAGGTTGGGGAATGACCTATTAGAGAGCAGTGTAGGGGAAAGGGACCTGGGGGTCCTGGTGGACAACAGGATGACCATGAGCCAGCACTGTGCCCTTATGGCCAGGAAGGCTAATGGCATCCTTGGGTGTATTACAAGCTGGGTGGTCAGTAGATCGAGAGAGGTCCTCCTTCCCCTCTACTCCGCCCTGGTGAGACCCCATCTGGAATATTGTGTCCAGTTCTAGGCCCCTCAGTTCAAGAAGGACAGGGAACTGCTGGAGAGGGTCCAGCGTAGGGCAACAAAGATGATTAAGGGAGTGGAGCACCTCCCTTATGAAGAAAGGCTGAGGGAGCTGGGGCTCTTTAGTTTGGAGAAGAGGAGACTGAGGGGTGACCTTATTAATGTTTATAAATATATAAAGGGTGAGTGCCACGAGGATGGAGTCAGGCTCTTCTCAGTGGCAAACACTGATAGGACAAGGGGCAATGGGATCAAGCTGGAACACAAGAGGTTCCACTTAAATTTGAGAAAGAACTTCTTCTCAGTGAGGGTAACAGAGCACTGGAACAGGCTACCCAGGGAGGTTGTGGAGTCTCCTTCCCTGGAGACATTCAAAGCCCGTCTGGACACATTCCTGTGCGACCTCACCTAGGCGTTCCTGCTCCAGCAGGGGGATTGGACTAGATGATCTTTTGAGGTCCCTTCCAATCCCAAACATACTGTGATACTGTGATACTGTGAATAGTCTAGGAAGCCCCTGGAGTGTATGGATGACAACTTCCTGACATAACTTGTCAGTCAGCCAACTAGCGAAGGCACCCCACTGGACCTGTTGTTTGTGAACAGAGAAGGACTTGTGGGTAATATGTCAGTTGGAGGTCATCTTAGGTATAGTGATCATGTAATGACTGAGTTTTCTACTCTTGAAGAAGGAAGGAGGGCAGTCAGCAGAACTGCTACCTCGGACTTCCAAAGGGCACACTTTGATCTGTTTAGAAGGCTGGTTGGCAGAGTCCCTTGGGAGGCAGTCCTGAGGGACAAAGGAGTCCAGGAAGGCTGGTCACTCTGCAAGGAAATCTAAGACACACAGGAGCAGACTGTCTCCATATGCCAAAAGACGAGCTGGTGGGAAAGCACATCAGCCTGTCTGAATAGAGAGCTTCGGCTGGAACTCAGGAATTCAAGGAGAATTTATAACCTTTGGAAGAAGGGCAGGGAACTCAAGTGGACTACAAGGATGCCATGAAGTTATGCAGGGCGAAAATTAGAAGGACCAAAGCTCAACTAGAGCTGGCCTGTCTACTACTATGAAAGGGAACAAAAAGTGCTTAAAGAAATACATCAGGAACAAAAGGAGGGCTAAGGAGAATCTCAACCCTGCGGTGGATGCAGGGGGAAACATGGTAACAGAAGATGAGGGAAAGGCTGAGGTACTAAATACCTTCTTTGCCTCAGTCTTTAACAGTAAGATCAGTTGTCCTTCAGGTACACAGCCCCCTGAGCCAGAAGACTGGGGACGAAGAGCAAAATGGAGCCCTGATAATCCAAAGGGAAATGATTAATGACCTACTACACCTCTTAGACACACACAAGTCTATGGAGCCGGATGGGATTCATCCAAGGATACTGAAGGAGCTGGCAGAGCTGCTCACCAAGCCGTTTTTAATTATTTGTCAGCTGCCCTGGCTAACCTGGGAGGTTCCAGTTGACTGGAAGTTGGCATATGTGATGTCCTCCAAAAGAAGGGCCAGAAGGAGCATCTGGGGAACTACAGTCCTGTCAGTCTGACCTCTATGCGGGGGAAGGTCACGGAACAGATCATCCTGAGTGTCATCACATGGCACATACAAAACAACCAAGCAATCGGGCCCAGTCAGCATGAGTTTATGAAAGGCAGGTCCTACTTGACCCATCTGATCTCCTTCAATGACAAAGTGACCCATTTAGTGGATGAAGAAATCATAGAATCATAGAATCATATAATGCTAGGGATTGGAAGGGACCTTGAAAGATCATCTAGTCCAATCCCCCTGCCGGAGCAGGAACACCTAGATGAGGCTACACAGGAACGTGTTCAGGCAGGTTTTGAATGTCTCCAGAGTAGGACACTCCACAACCTCCCTGGGCTGACTGTTCCAGTGCTCTGTTACCCTCACTGAGAACAAGTTTCTTCTCAAGTTTAAGTGGAATCTCTTATGTTCCAGCTTAAACCTGTTACCCCTTGTGGTGGAGAAGGAAAAACTTGTAGAACTCTTTGAATGCTACAGGCGGACTGGTGAGGGTAAAGAATCTGGCTCAATATGAGTTTAACATCAATGCCCTTTAATGAACGTTTAACAATACTGAATATCAATGTCTGCCAGAGCATGTTTTTACAACCCTTATATACTCTTTACCCAATGGCCACACAGCAAGCGCAGGCTATGATTGGTTACTCTCTGCAGTCACTCTTCCCCCACCCCCCATGGTGATTAGCTGCAGGGCACTGTCCACGAACTGTTCACGCGCAATGACGACAGCGCCCCTCCTGCAGCCTGGGTCGAGGGCAGGCCAGCTTCTGTTTACTTCTGTCTTTGGTGTCTCCAGAAAAACCTTCCATGTAGGTCCTAACCTGCACCACAGCCACATCAAGCTCTGGCTTGTTCACAGCACACAGCCCATGTACTCTTTCTTCCAAAAGCTCTCCACACCCTTGTCCTATGATTGTTTGTCACCAAGAAGAGCCTGGCTCCATCCTCATGACACTCACCCTTGGTATATTTGTAAACATTAATAAGGTCACCCTTCAGTCTCCTCTTCTCCAAACTAAAGAGACCCAGCTCCCTCAACCTTTCCTCATAAGGGAGGTGCTCCACTCCCTTAATCATCTTGGTTGCCCTATGCTGGACTCTCTCCAGCAGTTCTCTGTTCTTCTTGAACTGAGGAGCCCAGAACTGGACACAATATCCCAGATGTGGTCTCACCAGGGCAGAGTAGAGAGGAAGGAGAACCTCTCTCGACCTACTAACCACTCCCTTCTAATACACCCCAGGATGCCATTGGCCCTCTTGGCCACAAGGGCACAGTGCTGGCTTATGGTCATCCTGCTGTCCACCAGGATCCCCAGGTCCCTCTCCCCTACACTGCTCTCTAATGGATCATTCCCCAACTTATACTGGAACCCGGGGTTGTTCCTACCCAGATGCAATACTCTACATTTGCCCTTGTTATATTTCATTTTTCCCCACCCAGCTCTCTAGCCTGTCCAGGTCTCACTGGATGACAGCACAGGCTTCTGGTGTGTCAGCCACTCCTCCCAGATTGGTGTCATCAGCAAACTTGCTAATAGTACACTCTAGTCCCTCATCCAAATAATTGATGAATATATTGAACAGTACTGGCCCCAGCACCGACCCTTGAGGCACTCCATTAGATACAGGCCTCCAACTGGACTCCGCCCCATCGACCACGACTCTCTTTCTTCAGCCAGCTCGCAGTCCACCTCACTACCCGATCATCCAGACCACACTTCCTCAGTGTAGCTATGAGAATGCTGTGGGAGACCATGTCAAATGACTTACTGAAGTCAAGGTAGACCACATCCACCGCCCTGCCATCATGTATCCACCTCGTTATATCTTCATAAAAGGATATGAGGTTGGTCAAGCACAACTTCCCCTTGGTGAAGCCATGTTGACTGCCCCTAATGACCCTCTTATCCTTGATATGCCTTGAGATGGCACCAAGGATAAGTCGTTCCATCACTTTCCCAGGGATGGAGGTGAGGCTGACTGGTCTCTAATTACCTGGGTCTTCCTTCTTGCCCTTTTTGAAGACTGGGGTGACGTTAGCTTTCCTCCAGTCCTCAGGCACCTCTCCCATCTCCCAAGACTTGGCTGTGGCTGTGTATGTTGGGTACTAAGACTTCAGTAAAGCCTTTGACACTGTATCCCACATCATTCTCCTGGAAAAGGTGGCAGCTCATGGCCTGGATGGGTGTACTTTTCTCTGAGTAGAGAAGTGGCTGGATGGCTAGGCCCAAAGAGTTGTGGTGAATGGAGTCAGATTCAGTTGGCAGCCAGTCATGAGTGGTGTTCTCTAGGGCTCAGTATTGTGGTCAGTTCTGGTTAATATCTATCAATGACCTGGACAAGGGGATTGAGTGCACCCTCAGGAAGTTTGCAGACTTCCAAGTTGGGTGGGAGGGTAGGAAGGCTCTACAATGGGATCTGGACTGGCTGGATCGATGGGCTGAGGCCAGTTGTATGAGGTTCAACAAGGGCAAGTTCTGGGTCCTGTACTTGATTCACAACAACCCCATGCAATGCTACAGGCTTGGGGAAGAGCGGCTGGAAAGTTAACTGGCAGAGAGGGTTTTGATCAGCAGCCAGCTGAACATGAGCCAGCAGTGTGTCCAGGTGGCCAAGAAGGCCAACAGCAACCTGACTTGTATCAGGAACAGCGTGATCAGCAGGACTAGTGATTGTCCCCTGTACTCAGCACCGGTGAGGCCCCACCTTGAATATTGTGTTCAGTTTTTGTCCTCTCAGTACAGGAAAGACGTTGAAGGACTGGAGAGAATTCAGAGAAGGGCAATGAAGTTGCTGAGAGGCCTGGAGCACAAGACTGATGAGCAGCAGCTGAGTGATCTGGGGTGATTTAACCTGGGGAAAAGGAGGCTGAGGGGAGACCTTATTGCTGTCTACAACTATCTGAAAGGAGGTTGTAGCATGGAGGGTGTTGGTCTCTTCTCCCAAGTAGCAAGTGACAGAATGAGAGGGAATGGACTCAAGTTGTGTCAGGGAAGGTTCAGATTAGAAATTAGGAAAAATTTCTTCACAGAAGGGGTTGTCAGGCATTGGAACAGGTTGTCCAGGAAAGTGGCTGAGTCACCATCCCTGGAGGTGTTTAAAGGATGTAGATGAGGTTTTTAGGGACATGGTACAGTGACAGTGTTAGGTTATGGTTGGACTCAATGATCTTAGGGGTCTCTTCCAACAAAAATGACTAAATGAATCTATGTTGTGTGAAAAAAGAGGGGCAGAGATGAAGTGTTGTGAACTCACTGCAATTATCATTCCTTGTGCCCCTGCACTGCTTGGGGTGGGAGGAGGCAGAAGTCTTGGGAATGAATGAGTAAAGTTGAGCCTGGAAAAAATGGAGGGTGAGGCAAAGGTGTTTTTTCAGTTTTGTCTTTGATTCTCACCATCCCACTCTATTTTTAATTAGCAATAAATCAAACTAATATTCCTCATGTCAAGTTTGTTTTGCCTGTAACAGTAACTGGTGAGCAACTTCTCTGTCCTTATCTCGACTCATGAGTTTTTCCATCTTATTTTCGCCACCTGTCCTGTTGAGGAGAGGGAGTAAGAGAGCAGCTTGGTGGGCACCTGGCAACCAGCCAAGGTCAATCTACCATGCATATGTAAAAGGAAAAGTAGGAATAAATATTTTATTAGCTACTGTTAGCAAAATAATAGAAAACCATTCAGCGTTAATCTTGTGAGTCTGTAGTGTTGTTGGCAGAACCTTTAATAAGTGCTAATAAAGTTCAACAAAAGGTCTGAAGCTCTCTACGTAATTACTTGATGGAATAAACTGATCAGATCACTGAGTAGTTAAGTTCATTATTTTGTGTTTTACCACACCTCAAGCTGAGTATTAAGGTTGATTGAGAACACTAGTCAGAACTTCTCTGACTTCTTAATTATTTTGTGTAATATATTACATTGTTCAGAAACAGTTACTTGTTTTTTTGGATTTGGGGCTCTTTTAAAACAAAGAGGTTCTGTTCTACGGATAAGAAATGATGATGATTATTTCCACAAATGATCACCTGTAGTCATCAAAGTTGTATTTTGAAAAATTCCTCCCCCCCGCCCAGCTGTTAAGTTTATTTTCCTAAAACTTTGAAGGCAAATAAACTTTTTCAGTTTGCGCTGTATAACCGTGGAAAAAAAAATCAGCTGAACAGAAACTAACTTGTCAAAGGCTATAGTTGCGTGATAATGTAAAACAGCTCTAGAAAAGAGTTTGTGAGAGGATGACAAAAACAGAAGAGGGAACTGCAGTGAGAAAGTGAGATAATATTTATCAGCATGATAGACAGCAGTCTGAACATATAGATCACCTGACCTTTATCAAGACCTCTTTTAAAGAGCACAATAGGAAAATTTTAAGGAGGAATTTGTGGGAACACAATGTTGTATCTTAACAGAAATAAAGAAGAAATGTACTTTGTCTGAAGGTGACCATACAGATTCTGTGTCTTGGACTGTTTCTTTCTGAGATTAACAGAGATGATAAGTGGCCCAGGTTGTTACAGCAAGATTTTTATGCTGGATATTACAAGCAGATAGAAATTTTTCAGCTTGGAACCTTTCAAAGGCACTTGTTACAACAAAATACTTGTTTTTATATAACCAGAGTAGGGTCCATAATGAAAGACAGCAATGAGGAACTTCAGGCTACTGACTATTCTGAAACTCTCCCTCCTGGGAGGACAGTGGTTTATTAATAACTAAATAAGTCATCATTGCTGAAAAAAATAAAAATAAATATCAGTTCAAACCTTCCTTGCCTTTGAAATATGACAATGTTTTAGTACTTGAGGATATATAAGAGAAACTAAAAAAAAAAGTGCATTAAAAATACATATGAGGTGAGCAATTGCTACTGCTATGTAGCAGTTTGTGGGTTTTTTTTACTTTTTATAGAGTTCATTAGTCTTATCTGATGTTTTCTTGTTAACAATATCTTTTAACATATTGCTTTACTTCTTTAATTTTTAAAACTCCTATTGCTCAGAAAAATAACTAACTTACTGGGATATACAAGCTTAAATACCAATGAAGAATAATCCTGATTAGTACAATAAATACATTTATTAAATGTATGGATCCACCGTGCCATCCAAAAAGTTAAAGGATCTAATTTCAAGTGTGATTGAGGTCAATTTGCATTACATGACATCTTACAATTTCCTGGTAGCCAAGGCTATCTGGAATTTAGGCAACATTCTGTATTGTTTGAAAGATCTAGGACTACCTTATTTCCCAGGAAAACAACAAGATGTTAGCTCTTATCAGATGCTTAGGAAAATAGCATAAAAAACGGTGTAAATATAGGGTGATATTTGGGCAGCTCACTGGCACACACTCCATGCTTTCACAATCTTTTTGAACTACAGATTGCATGCACACTGACAACATAAATAGCCTCTGATTTTCTGTGAATTTCAGGCTTCAACAAGAGATTCTGGTAATGATTCTCATCATTTAATTATTTGTTGTGTGAATCAACATGTCTTTTTGTTTGATTTTTCCACTGAGTACCTCAACACATTTGTGGTTAAAGAGTAATCGTTTCCCTATTCACTCTCCCCACACTATTCATGTTTTTTTAGATGTGTAACACATCATTTGCCCCAGAAATTTATTTTTAATTCTTTGCTGTTTAGTTCATTTTCACATTGCAGTTACTTCATATTTCTAATCACCTTTTCCTTCTTTCTTTGAATATCTCTACAGAATAATGCTACTAACTCCTTTCAAGAACATATGGGTAGATGAAATCGAAAAATTAAGTGTGTAGGTGATTTACATAGATTTACACAATCTTTTTTTATTCACAGTTAATAGTCATTTATAATGTTCTATTTTTCTTTTTGATCTTCAGCAATATTTGACTGTACCTTTTCAGAAAGCTATGATTCTAAGGTAATAAGCTTTTTCTAAATAATAATAGTTTAGGAACTAACCTTAGGCATATATGTAATCACATTGTTGCTGAAAAATAGTGGGTTTGTGTGTGTTTTGGTTTTTTTTGTTTTTTTTTTTTTTTTTTTTTAAAGCACACTTTTTAATTGAAAAAAAAAATCACCAGCCTCTCAATATAATGAAACTCTTCCAGAACTTTTGTTTTGGCTCTGATAAGTAACACTTTACCAACAAATTTCAGTACTCACTAACCACTTTATTTTCTGAATGATTTAGATAAACTGAAAAACAAGAATTCAAGTGGAAATAGACAGAATACTTTGTAATCAAACTGCTTGTTTCTTTCCTTCTAAACATAAAAATTATTTCCTTTTACTTATAAAGCAATTTATCATCATTTCTGAGGTGGCAAAGTTTCCTATTAGCCCTTGTTTATTTGTACTTTCATGTATGTGTAAGAAATTCATCTAGCTTGTGATTTTTCTTTTAGGATCATGGGAAGAATTCTAACGAAATTTTCATGGTAACAACAAAGTAAGTGGCTTATGCCAAACGAACTGGTGTTTCCAGATACAGAGATGGTTCTAAAATTATTAACAATTCAGGAATTTAATCTTGAATGGAGTTTTGTGATGTGGTTGTCTGTGGTCCTATGAAGAACAAAATTAGAGGCTGTTCTAAAATAGCAGGATTATTCATGCAACCTTGAAGAGATTTGTTTTCAGTGTGTCATGGTTTAACCCAAACTAGCAATAAAACCATGATATATGTTCGCTCACTCCCCCACCAACCCTCAAATAGGGGAGAGAATCAAAAGGGAAGGGAGAAACTTGGATTGAGATAAGTACAGTCTAACAAAATAACAAAATACTAATACATTACTGGTAAATACATATATATATAAATAGAATATAAAATAAGAGATGTTCAGTAAAATTCCTCACAAACTCGGTCTGCACCTGTGGAGGGACTGCTGTTAGATGGAGACTTGTTACTGAATCAGCCATGAATTTCAAGGTCAACTCAAAGGCTGTAAACAGGACCTGCTGTGGGAGAGAAGCAACTCCACAATAAAAATGCCTCAACGTGGCGTAAATCAATGGACCTATCAGCAGCGAGACTTCAGCACATGGACAGCTCATGAACCTAGATGATATTCAATTAGCGAATGCATGCTTGGAGTGTGGACGCGTGATCAGAGAATAGTTGCATATATAAAGAGGCTTTTTTCTGTAATAAATGGCTCTAGCGTGATTCACACTGAATCGGAGTGCAGAGTCCTTTATTCACTCCTACATGCACCGAGCAGCTAGACCCAGGAAGCAGCACCCGGTCCCGAACAGCCAATCCCTGAGACAGAAAAGAGGAAAAAGGCAGAAAGGCCCAGAGGCCTCTTCAAAATGGCAAAAAGGCAAAAGGCCAAACTAAAGCAAGTCCTGAACAGAACTCTCCCAAACAGGTCTCCATCCTCACTCCAACAGAGAGAGCAAGAAAGAGAAGAATGTGAGAGACCGGAAGATCCCGACTCTCCTTAAATATGAAGCATGATGTCAACAGGATGCAATATTCCTATTGATTAGGCTGAATGTCAGTCAAACTCTGCCCCATCTATACCCCCTTACTAGCCACCTCACACCTCTGGGCAGAGCATTCAGAATGTCCTTGGCTATCAGACCAGAGCAATTAAAAACATTACCTCTGTCCTGGGATGTTATCTTGTGTTCTCAAACTGAATTCAAACAATGATTGTACTAGCTATGAAACAGAAAGTTTTCTAACTACACAAAGAAAATTAATCCATTTTCAGTCAAACCAGCATACAGTGATATGTGTATATGTGTGTGTATATATATATATATATATATATATATATACATACACACGTGTCTATGTAAATGTCCTGGTTTTGTTAAAAACAAGACCAGTTTCTCTTTTAGTGAGTTTTCTTTTCAGTTAATTTATTCTAAATAACTGCACTTTTCTGAAGCTGGTTATGCAAGGTCACTGATAAGAATGCACAGCCCATAAGTGAGAGGGCTGTATTTGCAAGGAGGAGCGAACTGAACAGGTGACTAAAATTGGTTCCATCCCATCCACGTCATACGTCATATAAAGGTGGGAGATCATGAGGGTCTTGCTCTCTTCGACCATGGACGAATCTGGAGAGGACCCTGCCAGTTGTCCCTGCAATCTGAGGCCTCGTCTGCATCCCTGAATCCAGTTCCGGTTTGCTGCAGAGTCCAACCCAGGACTTCCAGGTGCCTGCCCTGCTGCTGCTGGAGCAGCCATTACTGAGCTGCCTGGAAATTCAAGATTAGTTTTGTATATTTTGTATTATTTTCTTTGTTTTATTAGTCATGTTAGTAAAGCATTTTTAACTTTTTTCTGACTTGCAAGTCTGTCTCTCTTTTCCTCCTATCATCTTTCCCTAGTGGGGAGAGGGGGGGCTAGGGGCAGGGAGGGGGTTAACAGAAGGCATCTGCCATGGTTTATTGTCACCCTGCATTAAACAGTGACAATATATTAATATTTATGATATATGTATATTAATATATGTGAGACAGAAGGAGAGAGATAAACAGTTAAATAATGTACATATAAACTGATGTCATGTCATGTTGGGGCACTGTGTAGAGTAAATAACATCTTTCGAAACCTTAAATAATTGCTTCCTAAAGTAGAGAGTATCAAAGTAAACAAGAGAAATCTTTTTAACATTCTCTAAATAACTCCATGGAAATAAGATTAAGAAATGATGATTTCTATGCCGCTAATTATGATGGCAATAATGAAGTTCAACTTCCTTAGAAAAGTTGGCTTAGTCCTATTTAAAAGTAAAAAACCAGTTTAAGTTTGGCTCATAAAACAGAGAACTTAATTTTAATAAAGTCATGAAGAAATCAAAGCAGCAGTCTATTCAGGTAAAAATGTTTAAGCAGTCATGGATTATAAGCCTGAACACACCAAACCCAGGAATGCCCGTAATACTTGCCACTTTTGCTTGTTTCATAATAGCTCTTTTTCTGACCAAATAAAAATCTGACAGAGCAGACAAATTTAAATGACTTTGAGTTTAGAACTGGATAAAGATTACTTGAGCTTTTCATCAATCAAAACTGAAAACTTGTATCAGCACTATTTACCCTGAGGTAATTTTTCACCTGTCTCTAAACAGATTGTTTTCCATGTTCTTCCAAAATATATCTTGTTCAATCATATAAAGTCATTTTCAGTTCCGAATGTTATAATTTCATTCCATTAAAAAACAGCTTAGACATTAAAAAAAATATTGGAAAATATTGATACTCAAGGTAAGATTTCCATCAACAACAACAAAAACAACAAGAAAACCAAACTTTTTTAAAAAAAATTAGTGAATATTTTCACCTCCTATGTTTTTACCTTCCTATGTCTTTACACTCCTGTATCTTTACACTAAAGGACAAAAAAGCTGACTGTGTTCAATATGATACTGATCTTTTTCTTTCTGTCTTTTTTTTCCCTTTGTTAATTTGCTGCTGTTGATCAATGACACAGAATTATGTCTGAAAATTACTGTTCTTTGAAAAGAAAGAAGAATCAGGAACCAATATGAATAATGTTAAGACTGTTCATAATACTTTCTGAAATCTAAAAGATTGCATGTAAAATCTATTCGAAAAAGCTGGAGGGGGTCACTTTTTTTTTTTTTACTTCCTGTTATAGAGAGAAAAAACACATCTGAGAAAGAAATTTTATGCTAATAAATATAGGGGATAAGCAGAAGAACTGGTTAACTCAAAAATCATAGAACCCTGGGATAGTTTGAGTTGGAAAGGACCTTCAAAGATCATCTAGTCCAACACCCCAGCAATGAGCAGGGACATCTTGAACCAGATCACGTTGCTCAGAGCCCCGTCCAGCCTGGCCTTAGATGTTTCCAGGGATGGGGCATCTACCACCTCTCTGGGCAACCTGTTCCAGTATTTTACCACCCTCATTGTAAAAAATTTCTTCCTCATATCTAGCCTGAGAATGAAGAATTAGAATAGATGCTGTCCTGAAAAACGTACAGAACATATATTAAATATGCATAAAAGATACAGATGGTTTTAGAGCCTAGTCTGGATGTTAAACTGATAGATCTTTGGATGAGAAATTCTTTTATCCATTAACTTATTGTCCCTGAAAGACTCTGGACCTAAGATGACTCAAATTAAAACAAAGCATGTTTTTAAAAAATAATAATTAGAAATATTAATTTACTTTGTCAGAAAACTGAAAAAAACCCTGTATTAAGAATTAAATAATTTTATTAAAATGAATTCAAATGATGTGGTCCAGAAATTACCTTTCTTTATAAATAGCTTAGCCAACATAATAGAATTCTGAGATTTCTAACACAGAACTACAGACCAATGACTATGTTTTTCTCACAGTTCTTCCTTCCTCTCATGCCCCAGTTCTAATCTCTGACTATCGACATCTTCTTTTACATTGTCAGCAAAACACCAGTTATTTACTTAAATATACCCAAGTCTCCCCATCCCCAACAATAAAACTATCTTTTGCATCAGGTTACAAAATGGCTATTATTGAATTTTGAGGGCTGTTTGGAAGAGTGATTCTATCTCAGAGTTTTTGAATTCAAGCATAAAACACAAATAAGGAAATATTTATTACAAGTTTGGTTGACAAATAACATTGATTAAAGTAAGTCTTCATAAAATAACCATGATTCTGAAAATTGTACTTGACCTATCACCTTATATAATAAACAGAGAAAAATAATTAATTGATTTGGAATTTTCCATGTTTTTAGATATATGAAACACATTTTAGATATCCTGTCTATTTTTCCTAGTACAATTAATTGGAAAGGGCAAACAAACAAACAAACAAAAAATCCCTCTAATCCACTGGGTAACAAATTCAGATAGGAAAGGTTGAAGATCCCTTCTCCCAGATGGATTCACCTAGCCTTGCTCTCAGGTCAGCAATGCAAAGTGTTTTTTTCCTGGGTGATAATTTACACATATAGCCACTCCTGGATCCCTAGAAATGTATACTTCCTGTCTCTTCCCAGGGTGTAGTACTGATCTTTGCTGAGCCCTCCTCACCCTGAGAAGAGACAACTCCTCTTGCTCCCTAAGAAGGTTTTGCCCAGACCTGAGCACTGCAGCCAAGACCAGTCCAAGAGGCACCTTCTGTCTTCTGTGCTCAACTCTTCAACCAGAATGTGTAGCACTAACAAAAAGCATAGTGTACATGAAAATAAATAAAATCTATTCTGTAACATCTCAAAGATCCAGTAAACTGGATTCAGAACCACGGTCTTAAAATGCTACTTTTCTTTGACAACAATGACTCGAGTAGGTCAGTGGAGATGCACAGACTTGGAGAGATAAATTAATCAAAAGGAGTATTTCAGGAGGTCTTATACACTTTTCTGATAGATTTGTTGGAGTCATTAATTTTTTGTTTTGTCCTCTGTTGTTATTAACTTTTTCTTAAGGCTTCTGGATTTCTAAGGAATTCTAGTATTTTTCACCTGGAATCTGAGAAAAAAAAAAAATAGTAAGTCACTTCAAAAACTTAGATTGTTTTATATTACTTCATCTTATATTATTTGAAGAACCACAGATAGAACACTGAACTTGTAAACTATGCTTCCGAATTTGTGCACACTTAGTCCTTTCACTTTTTGCATACACACCATACTTTCGCCTCTTCATCCTTCATAATAAGAGGAACATCTTATGGAAGGAACTTGAAATTAGAATACGTAAGTACAAATATCTATTTTTAGATATCCTTTTCGGGTATTTTCTATACTACTTGGACAACATCTAGGTCATGTTTTCAATGAGACATTATTTTTTGTAGTACTTTCTTACTTTGGGAAATAGTAGACTGAATTATTTTAGTCTGTCTATTTTAGATATCAAGGACAGGAGATATGGAGTTTTGAACAAGTTATTTGTCATGTCTGTATTTGAATGTGTTCCAAATAGGAGCTGAACTTAGCTTATTTTGATTTATATGTTTTTAAGTATGAAAAGTTGCAGCTGTATACATGGGAACAGAATTAAGTCTACTGGGTTATTATTATTCATTGAAGAAAATGCAGAAAATTTACTGGTATTGTAGTCTTTCTAATTTAAAACCAGTGACAAGTGAAAAGGAAGATCCATTTATAGAAGATTTTAACTATATTCCTCTGAACAGGAAGCTTAGTTTTGCTTTTCTGGCATCATTTAAAGGGCAAGGTGAGAACATAGTCGAGAAAAAGAATGTATCTTCATTCCCTCAAATAAACAGAATGACCTTTTCCTGAAATTTGAAGTAATCTGTTTTCCACTAAGTATTTCATAGTGTAAGGTTTTCATCACGTGGCTTCCTGGAAATAGAAATGCTACTACTGAACAGATATACACGATAGCTCTACTTAAAATCTATAGTAAAAAAACTAAAATAACCCACTAAAAGGTTAGTTTTATTTGAAGCATGTCATAAGAGATGACGTACTAGGATTATAACAGCTTAGTTCTGCAAAATGAATTCTAAAAGCTTGCACATTGTGGGAAATGGGGAAACACAACTAATTTTATTTTTCCTATGTTAATGGTTAGATCTACACTCTGGCAGTATACAATACTTTAAAAAATTAAAAATGGCATTGCAGTTTTCATCTGTGATGGAAAAATTCAGTTGAATGGTCTGTAAGGTCAGACTAATGCATAAGAAGATATTACCAAAGTGCAGCTGGCAACTAAGCACAAAAAATGTATTTTAGCCACAGGCCAAATAAAATGGCCAAAAAAACCCAAAAAATTTTAATAAAGAAAAAAAATCTTGCCTTATATACAAGAACAAGTCATATAATTTTTTTTCTTCCTTGTGTCTCAGAAAGACCAAATAGTGAAAATTAAATCTCACAATAAAACACCACAGCTGCACACTAATGACCACATTCCAAAGTGACGGCAAATACACTCCAAAGAATCCTAACATCTCAAGCCACTTTAAAATAAATAAATAATAATTAAAAAAAATATATTGTAAGAATCCCTATGGCAGGATGCAAACCCCCCTCTCTTCCCCTCCCTCCTTCAGTATGGAAGGAGTAGACACATCTCCCTCTCTCTCTGTTGTTTGAGGTGTGGCAGAATACAAACCCCCTCTCTCCACCCCCCCCCTTCAGTATGGAGGGAGTAGGCACATCTCCCTCTCTCTGCTACTTGAGGCTAACAGCTTCTTTTGTTTGGCCCAGAGCACCCTGGCCAGGGCCATTAGGAGAAGGGATTGCCGGCGCCAGTGAGCCGCTGGGCACCTGTGACCAGTGTGGGGGGTGTTTGGAGGCTTCAGGGGCGCCCCACACACGGTGTGGGGGTGCAGAGAAGCTTCTAGAATGCCTACAGTCAGGTCTGATCAGCCAGTATAAAAACGGGACTCTTGTCGAGACTGGGCCCATTGTCGCCGGTCTCTCGGAGCACGAGGAGGATGCTGCCGCCGAGACCCCGCCTCCCCAGGATGGAGACCCCACTTGCCTTGCCACCACGGGTGTGAGTAAAACCTCTCGCAGGATTGCGAGTATATTTGTCCTTTCCATGCACATATGCACGTGTAACTTCCCGTGCTTAATACAAGCACGTATAAAATTATTTCCTCGCACAATCGCGAGTGTAGCTTTATTCCGTGCACATTTGCATGCGTACCTTCAATTATTATCCTCGCACAATCGCGAGTGTAACTTTATTCCACACACATTTGCACGCGTACCTTAAATTATTATCCTCGCACAATCGCGAGTGTAACTTTATTCCATGCACGTTTGCACGCGTACTTTAAATTATTTCCTCGCACAATCGCGAGTGGAACTTTATTTCCTCGCACAATTGCGAGTGTATTATAAATTTATCCTCGCACAATCACAAGTGTATCTTCCTCCTGTGCTTCCACATAAGCACGTGTAGTATTCTGTGCACATTCGCACGTGTAAGTAAATTAACCCTCGCAGAATTGCGAGTGTATTATAAATTTACCCTCGCGGAATCGCGAGCGTACGGTTTACCTGTATCTCTTTAAGAATAATCCCGCACCGTGTTCAGGCAAGTGTGTACTCCTCTGGGACTCGGGGGTGGTTCCGGCATTGTTTTGGATGAAGTCACGTGCATGCACTCTGTGGACTGCCAGTTGTACCAGTTGCTGCCCCTTAATAATTTTCCTCAACTGATATCCGAACCTATATTTAAGTCACTTTTGGAGTGCTAAAACCCTGTTTCTCACCGGTTTAATAAAAGTTGGTTTGGACCCTGTTGTCCCTTAAATTAGCCTCGGGGTGCCTCCGTGACAGAGGCTAACAGCTTCTTTTGTTTGGCCCCAGAGCACCCTGACCAGGGCCATTAGGAGAAGGGAGTGCCGAGGCACCAGTGAGGCGCTAGGCGCCTGCGGCCAGTGTGGGGGATGTTTGGAGGCTTCAGGGGCACCCCACAGCCAGTGTAGGGGTGCAGAGAAGCTTCTAGAATGCCTACAGTCAGGTCTGATCAGCCAACATAAAAAACGGAATTCTTGTCGAGACTCCGCCCATTGTCGCAGGTCTCTCGGAGCACGAGCAAGATGCTGCTGCCGAGAGCCCCCCGTTCCCGGGATGGAGACTCCTCTTGCCTTGCCACCACGTGTGTGAGTAAAACTTCTCACAGGATTGCGAATACATTTATCCTTTCCGTGCACATATGCACGTGTAACTTTCTGTGCTCAATATGAGCACGTGTAAAATTAATCCTCGCATAATCGCGGGTGTGTTTTTCTCCCATGCTTCCACATAAGCACGTGTAACTTTCCATGCTTAATACAAGCACAAGTAACTTTCCATGTACATTTGCACGCCTACTTTCCATGCTTAATACGAGCACGTGTACTTTCCATGCACATTTGCACACGTACTTTAAATTATTTCCTCGCACAATCGCGAGTGTATTTTCCTCCCGTGCTTCCACATAGGCACGTGTAATATTCCGTGCACATTTGCACGTGTAAGTAAATTAAGCCTCGCAGGATTGTGAGTGTATTATAAATTTACCCTCACAGAATCGCGAGTGTACACTTTCCGTACTCACTACGAATACGTGTATCTCTTTAAGAATAATCCCGCACCGTGTTGAGGCAAGTTTACTCTTCCCGGACTCAGAGACGCTTCCGGCATTGTTTTGGTGAAGCCATGTGCATGCACTCTGTGGACCACCTGTTGTACCAGTTGCTACCCCTTAATAACTTTCCTCAACTGATATCCGAACCTGTATTTAAGTCACTTTTGGAGTGCTAAAACCCTGTTTCTCACCGGTTTAATAAAAGTTGTTTTGGACCCTGTTGTCCCTTAGACTAGCCTTGGGGTGCCTCCGTGACAGAGAGAGAAAAAGGAAATTTGTAAAGAGAACTCAAGAGAGGTTAGTGCTAAAAATAGCACAATATGTTTTACAGAAATCACTTACAGTGATCAGAATGCAGATGAAAAGGACAGCATTCCTACTGCCTTTTTGCATCCCACAAACAACAAGAAGAAAATAACTCTCTGGAAAAATTAAGTCTAAGATGTCTGACTTAATTTCTTATCCGTCAGGGAAGCGCCTACAACTAGACTTATAATTTTCCACAGCACAGTTTAACTTTCAACTAATTAAGAGATAAACACTAATATATTTGTATCTAAGGAAAAACAAACAAACAAACCAACCAACCAACCATTAAATTCATTCTCTGTGAGCATAGACAACTCCTAAGTGATACAAGCATCTTTTCCAGTATTTCCTGGATTTGATACAGAAAGGGTACTTGTCTCCAATAAAGTCTGTGCAAGAAAAAAAATATCCCAATTATCTGTAAATTATTGATACAACAGAAGGAAATTAATTACTGATTAACCAAGAACACACATACCCTACTGTTGAATTATTTTATATAGTTTTTTTTTTTTTTTTATTAACTGTGCTTCTGAAGCAATCACATGGAATTATCACCACTTACAATCAGTGAAACCATCAGTTTATATCCTAATAGAGAAATGGAATTTTGCTGTTAAAGACAGTAACAGAAATGACAAAATCCCTCCCAATACAGAAGGTTTCTTTCTATTAAGAAAAGACAGAAATTAATATAATTGCCATTAAGTTGCTTGAATGCATATTTAAATACGGTAATTTTAACAGTGTAGGTACAGCACTTATTTCTGTGTCTATTTTGCCTTTTTCTGTTGTGTGTTGTATGAAAGTTAACAAGGTTCACATATACTTTGTAACTGAAGCATTAGATTGTTACTATTGCTTTTGAAAAGAAACCTGAAAAAAAAAAAAAAATAGTGAACAGCCATCTGTAAGAAAAAGATGGTGGTGATTTATCTCCATTTATCCTGGGTTTGATTGTGTAAATTCTTGAACACCTTTTTCAGGAATAAATTTTATTGCTGTTTTGCCCTGAGAGCAGAGTGTAAACTTAATTTAAAGCAGAGAAAACCCTTCTCAATTCCAGGAAAAGCACTTTAGATATCTGAGGGTCAATGTTTAACTGTGCTTGTAATCACTTCTAATGAGACAAATAAGAGCATTCTTAATCTGTGTCTTCTGGTAAAGAAATAATAAATAATGGGGATTAAATATGTGCATTACTGAGCAGATTTGGGTTTGAACACCCTTAACTTGCAAACAAAACTATGTAGTTTTATATTTAACATTGCTTTTTCTGCTTAGCAGTAGTAACTTTGCAGAATCAGAGAATGTTGCTTTGTAGGGCAGGATTAGACTAAGAGGTTTAGTTACCATGGTTCTAGTATTTGGTATACATATTCAATATGCTTTTCTATGTACTCCCTCCTCCTCTACCATTTTAATTTTATCATTCCATTTCTGCAGTAGAAAGGAAAATTGGTAACTTCTAGAAATTGCTATTCTCCTTAAACTAAATATAACCTCCCATTCAAACCTGCAATCATTCACAGACTCTTCAGGTCAACTTTGCCAACTCTCTGTTTACATCTCACAGACCCTTAGTTCAATAGGCAATGAAAGCAAGAATAGAATACTAGAAAAAACATTTCTCACATAGACAGTTTGAGTTTGAAAAAAGTATGGAACATAACTACAGATTGAATATCCTTCTCTTCCTTTGTCGAAAAGAAGGTCTTCCTTTTGCTTTCCTGCATGGCTTCCAGGACCCATTTCCATGTACTGAAGTGAAAAGTAGATGAGTAGTCTTGGTTGTATAGCACATAATGTACTACTGTGAAGCACATCATAATATGTTGTGGACATACAAAAAACAAACAAACAAAAAACCCCAACCAAACAAACAACAAAACAAACCAAAAACCAAACAAAAAAACCCCACAACACAAAACCCCCTCACTTAAAGCTTTTTCTAGTTCATGTTTGTGCTTGTCATAAATGTGTAAAACATTTAAATATTACGTACCACTGACTGGCAAAGTTCTGGTTTGAAATTCCACTGGCCTTTAATAAGAAAGCTGAATTTTTGGGTTGCATATTCTAGGGTCTCAAGGTTTAAAGAAGCTTCTTCTGTGGTCTTTTTACATGCAGTTTCCTCCCCTGATGAAATTATGCAGCTCACATGGCACAGCTGTCCTAGCTCAAACATTGAATGAAATCATAACTTTGTGTTATGGTCTTGTACTCAAGTGATATAATTTCTTTTGACATCAGACGATACAGTGTCAACCAGAAGTTTTGTGGTAGGATCATAACTGTCCAGTGAAGGCTGTTATTAAACTGAACCATACTTCAGAAATCCTAGACAGATGCTTGAAATATTTATGGTAAAAAGCCTATTTTTCCAGTGTAGTGAAAAGGATAATAGAAAGACAGAACATCTTTTGCATCTCTGAGTACTGTTCCCTATCACATTAACAAGGATGAAACCTTCAGCTTTACTGGCAGCTAAGTTCCATTCACCTTTCTACTGAAAGAACATAGCTACATGTGATTGATAGAAGAGGAGTGAGGACATTATACTGGAGATTTCAGAAAAAAAAAAAAAAAATTTGTTGCATTGGTTTTGAAAGGATCCTTGTTCAAGGCAGAAAGAAATGAGACAGCCATAACCCTGTGGGAGATGCATGAAAGTCTCCAGCTTCAATTCTTTGAAGCAGATTTATCACTATACTTATACCAGTGGAAGAAGAGAAATATCCACAGCTTTATGAACACTTAACATGCATGAAACTATAAGTAGAACAAATGAAAAATTATGTATGTAAGGCGTTTCTTTTATTTACACATCACGTTTTAAACTGTTAGGTGCACTTATGTTTACTTTTCAAGTTTGCCTGAAGGAACAAGAAATGTACTGTTTTTAAAATACAAAGCTTAAATTCTCACAAGAGTATATGACAGAGTTTTCAGGGAAAAAGAAGCTTTAGGACTCGAAATAAACTACAAAAAATTCTAAAAAGTGGCAACACTGGAGAGGGAAATGAAACTACACCAGCAAATACTGAAAAAAGTCATTCATTTGTAAACCTGTATCATGAAATTCTATATCATATAGACATCTGAAACCTTTATCAACTACTTTTCTAGATAAATTTTCTAATATAATATTTACCTTTAATTTTGAATGTTGAATTTCTTCAGAGATCCTCTTCAGTGTCACTCACACAATAGACAACAGATAATAAACAGGTACAGAAACTTTCAGATGTGCCAGACATGGCCATTTTGCTGAAAAATTTCATGAACAAATAATCAGTCAAAAAGGATCTCTTTACTGGATTAGATAACTAATATGAGGAAGTCTACAGTAGAGAATTCCTTTAGTAGTAGATTCTTAGATACGGGGAAGCAAGCATATTCTACTGTAAAACAGTACTCTAGTTGTACAGTAAGATATCATAAGTACAAGTGGATAATACAGGACTGTTTAATAATTTGGAGTTTCCTCCATCTTTGTGGATTAAATAACTAAGAAGATGATACAAAATTGTCATTATGTTTTTAAAAGTTCTGGAAAAATGTGAGAAAATCAGAGGATTATTTTCTATTTGAAGAGATCAGTCTCTATTGAGTAGTTTCAGGTGTGTTAAAATTCACTTTGACTTATTCACTAAATCAGAAGACGTCTATTCCCTGAGTCTGTCTCCACCTTGGAAGAACACTAATCTACTTTAAGTTTCAATGTGTTAAACCTTACAAGTCTCTATAATCCTACTGGAATTTCTTGGGATTTCAAATATATAAATATGTAAAATCAGAAATAGAGCCCTATCTCTGTATTACATTTTATACATAAGAAATAGTAGAATTAATAAAAACTGGTCAAATGTTCCACTGTCAGTTTCAGTATTTTCATATGTCATGCTCATTCTGGAGAGGCAGATCATATTTGGTTTAACAGCAAGCAGATAAGTTAAAATACTGCTTAAACAGTGCAAGTATGAAATATATATAATTATACCAGGAGATAATGTTTGATATAAATGGAATTGCTAGTCAACAATCGGATTTTCTTTGAAAAACACCAGTCACTTTTTTTTCTAGAATTAATTTTTGTCCCAAAGTGTCCAAAACATAATTTCTGTTAGTTTTAATGTATTGGAAAAAGTTTTCTCTTTTCAGAAAATACAAAGACAAAAGCTAAGATCTTTCTGTTATGTTCTAGATTTAGTTTGGCCAGGTGTGGCTGAAAAATAGGACGGTAGTGAAATAGAGACGAAAGGAGGGGGAAAAAAAAAAAAAAATCAAAACCCAACCAACCAAACAGAGACAAATTTGTTTCTAGTGCATAATCCACAGTATCAGAGAAAAAGTACTGAAACCCATTATACTACTTCTTTTTGATTTTTCCTGTCAGTAGCTTTTCTCCTCCTGAAACAAACTGCCTGGAGCTATTGAATGGTGCCTTTCCTGAGAAATTTTTTTCTACTAGTTTCAAGCAAATTGCATTTTTGATGGCTTTTTTTTTTTTGTGTCCTCCTTCTACTAGTTTTGGCAGTCTTTCCAGACATGTACTACAACTCCAGTTGTTTCATATACAACAACACAAGAGAGAAAACTTTCCCCTTGAAGGGAAGAGTCATGACAGATGCTGAAGAGGGAGAAATTCTCTGGAGCTTTAAGTAACTTTGTTATATAGACCGGTTCTGTCCTGACTATACATTCAGATAAACAGAAGGTGAAAAAAAAAAGAGACAAAAAGCATGCTTCCAAAGTCTTAAAGTCGAGTTTGCAGAAGTTTTCCCTTGAAAAACTTAACATCTTCAAATCATTACTGTAGATTGTCCTTGTTACCAGAACTTCTTCCTCATGACATCAGAAACAACAATACAAATTCAAGTCTAAGACTAAACTGCTAAACCAAGCACTCCTTATTTCCATGAAAAGTGTAATTTGATACAAGTCAGGGAACTGAAAACTGGACACTCTGCATTTTTAAAGCCACTGCTACATACCTAGGGACTAGGTCCATACTTACACAGGTACTGCGGAACTGACACAGGTACTAAGGGAACCAACCAGGAGTGGTCCAAGTCACTTGGTTTGTTCAGCCTGGAGGAGGCTGACAGGAGACCTCATAGTGGTCTACAGCTTCCTCACAAGGGGAGGAGGAGGGGCAGGCACTGATCTCTTCTCTCAGGTGACCAGTGACACAACCCAAGGGAATGGCAGAAAGATGTGCCAGGGGAGATTCATGTTGGACATTAGGAAGAGGTTCTTCACCCAGAGGGTGGTGGAGCACTGGAGCAGGCTCCCCAGGGAGGTGATCATGGCCCCAAGCCTGGAGACCAGACAACATCCTCAGACATATGGTGTGAATTTTGAGGTTGTCTTGTGCAGGGATAGGAGATGGACTCAATGATCCTTGTGTGTCCCTTCCAACTCAGGACAATCTATGATTCTATGATAACCCCTTAGAGCTTCAGATGCATGTTATTGCAGAAGGTAAAGAGTTTTCTGTGGCCCACAGGAAACAAGAAATTATAAATGAAACCTACTCTGTTAGTTTCAAAATGATAAAAATACAATAGATGTATGTGTACATCCATATCACTCACATATATTTGCATGTATACAAATCATTTATCTATAAGCATGCATGATATGCATATCTTCAGTATTTTCTGTCTCCATAAAGCAGTAAACCACTACATTTTTTTCAGTAAAATTTCCATTAGAATGAAAGCTGGCACAAACTCAACCTGTTCCTAATGAAATATAGATAATTTATGTTTTTTCAAAAATAATTTCATTAAAATATGCATTAGTTATCGACAAAAACAAATAATAAATTAATAAAATACTTACATAATATAATAACTAAAATGTAAGTGTCAAGAAATTAAGGAAAGCCCTAAATACCTAGAGCTGATACTTTGGCTATGTTTTCTCTTATTATATCTATAGAATATAACAAGGAAACAATTACTGAGACTATTGTTGAGATGACAATGGCACGGATATGAATCATTATGATCACATGAAATAAAGTTTTGCAGGCGACATACCTGATACATTTGTAAAAGTTCTTACTTCTAGACTCTGAAATGTCAGAAGTAAGGTTGCAAAGTAGGTATTTGTTTTATGCTGACTTTATTTCAGCTAACTTTAGCAGTTGTGGAAAGGACAGAAATATGGTCATTCTTAGGACCACTCTAAACATATCAAGAACATCAGGGACAGATGTGTTTGTAATTTTTTCTGTAAATCATGATTTTTTTCAGAAATTACTGATTCTTCAGACCAAATTAATCTTACAATAAACATCTGTAGATTGTCAGACTACTACAAGTTCAATATGATCTCATATTTTTTTAATGTTCTGGGAAAACCAACTTCAGAGCAAAGGACCTTGAATTGCAGTGTTAACAGCTTATAGAGAATCCCTTCTCTGCCCAAAGGTGAAGATAACCTAATATGAAGATTTATCCTGAAATGTTTAGAAGCCTTGTTTTATGCCAGGCTTGCTTCCTTACCACACAGCAGTAAACAGCAATTCTAAATGTCTATGCAAATTTAAAGCAGCCAGGATTGCTGTCACGGAGGCACCCTGAGGCTGATTTAAGGGACAACAGGGTCCAAAACAACTTTTATTAAACCAGTGAGAAACAGGGTTTTAACACTCCAAAAGTGACTTAAATATAGGTTCGGTATCAGTTGAGGAAAATTATTAAGGGGTAACAACTAGTACAACAGGCGGTCCACAGAGTACATACACGTGGCTGCACCCAAAACTATGCTGGAACCACCCTCGAGTCCCAGAGGAGTACACACTTGCCTGAATCCGGTTTCTGGATTATTCTTAAAGAGATAAAGGTAAAGTGTACACTCGCGATTCCGCGAGTGTAAATTTATAATACACTCGCAATTGTGCGAGTGTTTTACTTACGCACGTGGCAGCAAGGCAAGCGGGGTCTCCATCCCGGGGAGGCGGGGTCTCAGCAGCAGGATCTTGCTCGTAGCTCCGAGAGACCGGCAACAATTGGCTCAGTCTCGACCAGAGTCCCGTTTTTGTTGGCTGATCAGACCTGACTGTAGGCATTCTAGAAGCTTCTCTGCACCCCCACACCGTGTGTGGGGCGCCCCTGAAGCCTCCAAACACCCCCCACACTGGTCACAGGTGCCCAGCGGCTCACTGGCGCCTCGGCACTCCCTTCTCCTAATGGCCCTGGCCAGGGTGCTCTGGGCCAAACAGAAGAAGCTGTCAGCCTCAAGTAGCAGAGAGAGGGAGCTTTGCCTACTCCCTCCATATTGAAGGAGGTGGGGGGAGAGAGGGGGGGGGTTGCATTCTGCCACAATCCACCCCGTGACTACAGTCATGGTCTGATACTTTGGAGTGGTGGTGCAGTCACCTCTTGCCTCCAAAGTAAAAAGGGGACTTCTGCCGGTGAGCCTTAATGTCCACTGTGGATCACCGTATCTCATGGGTTGACTTACCCCTGCAACGCAGTTATTAATAACAATCAACAATAGAATTGAAATAATTAGAACAATCAACAATTGCCCAAGGTAATTATTGAGTCCCAAACATCAGTCACAGTTCGTTAGTGTTTCCATTCCTGTGACTGCCTTCCTTCTGAATGGCTTGCATCTGGATTCTCTTCCATCTCTTGCTGGTGATAGCTGGATCCCTTTCCACCCCGTCATTGCTGGTGTCATTTCGTTTCCAAGGCATCTGGATCCTCTTCCACCCCATCATTGTCCTTTGCCCTGCAAGAAAACACAAGAACAGACCTCGGTCCTCGGGGAGGAACCGGGCTTTCAGGGTTAGTAGTCTGGAACTATCCACCGAGCACTAATACGGTGGGTTTTCCCATTCTCATCAAGGGCTTCCCAGGCATATAACCCTCTGGGTTTTGCTAGAGTCATGGGTACAATACCAATAGACGGTAATTTCACCATGACAGGCTGGCCCACTTGTATTTTTGAGGAATGTTCTTCCTCTGTGTTGGTTGTCAAGTTGCTGTCTGTCAATGGCTTCTCAGGACAGAACTCCCTGATTTTGGGGCTCCCATAGCTTCCCCAGCGGTTATTGACAAGGAAGACAGCTTGTGCTAATCGCTTGTCCCAGTTGTGTCGTGATACATCTGCATATTTCTTAATCAAACCATTGGTTCGTTCCACGATCCCATTGGCTTGAGGATAGTATGGTGTATGAAACACCCACTTAATACCTTCTCCCTTAGCCCAGTCTTGAACCACGGCAGCTGAAAAGTGTGTGCCATTATCACTCTGGATATTCTCAGTAGTGGGTAGGATACCAAACCACCCACACAGCGCTTGCACGGTTTGATCTCCAGTGGCCGTGTTGACAGCAGTGGCCATTGATAATCCTGATACTACCTCTACCCCCACCAGGATGTATTTCTTTCCATTAGAGGGTCTCAGTGGCCCGACATAGTCAATTTGCCACGTGCTCCAGAGAGTCTTGTCCTGCCTGATATGTAGGGCCGGGGCCTGATTTGGGTGATCAGCTTTAAGTCTGATCCGACATTGTGGACAGGCTGTGAGAATTGCTTCACATATTCCCATGGACACTGGCCAACCCCGGGATCGGCATTCGTAATAAAGATCTGCTTTTCCAGAATGGCCTCGCTTAAGGTGTAACCATTCAGCTAACTGTGCCCACTCCTCTGGTATGCTTTCAGCCAGCCCGATCTGGGCTAGAAAGTCAGCTTGTTGATTCCATTTGGCAGCGAGGGTTCCATCCTTTGCATGTCCTTTTACCCAACCCACACTCAAAGGTCATGACCTGCCAATTTCTAATAGTCTTTGCCAATCTTCAGCTCTCCACACTCTGGTGCGATTTACTTCCCATTGGTTAGATTCCCATTGGCATATCCATTCAGTGGCACCCTTATAGGTTGCATAGGAATCAGTGTAAATCATGGAGGCTCCTCTTTCTGCTGCTAATAAAAGAGCACGCAGTTCTCCTACTTGAGCACTACCTTCCCCCTCCTCTGTTATTCTTTTTCCAGTAGCAATCCCCAATGCTGCTGCCTTGTACTGCCAGTTTGTCCCTACCCGATGGGCTGATGCATCAGTGAACCAGACTCCTTGTGTGTCTGAGTCCTGAGTTAGCTTAGGTGCTTCTTTAATAGGAGAGGGTTTATAAGGCAGGCTCAACAGGACCGGATCAGCGTTCACGGGTTGTTGAAGTTTTGAAACTTTTACAGAACCCTCCTTTAGTAGTAACAATTGGCTAACTCCCTCTAAATAGGCGCACCATTTTCGTACTGTTGCTTTCTGTGCCACCCCCTCAGGGGGCGGTAACCCTTTAAGGATTGAATTCAACAGAGGGAAAGGGCCTTGTACAATAACTTCCTGTGACGTACACAGTTTCTCTGCCTCCTTAACTGCTCAGGTAAGTGAGAGAAGCCCCTTTTCCCACTCCGAATATCGTTGTTCAGCTCCCTTAAATGCGGTGGAAGAGAACAACAAAGGTCTAGCTGGCCCTGTTGGACCCCTTTGGAATATGGCACAATAGGAGGTATGTTCTGCAAACCCCCATTCCACTCTCAATGGGTCTTGTGGATGTAGTGGGCCCAATTTCTGATAGGTTTTAAGTTCATCTTTTAGAACATTAAGGGCCTCTGTATGTTGTAGAGTCCAATTCCATTTCTTGTTTTTTCGGAGTAGGTCATATAGGGGACGGGCAATCACTGAGAATCCTGGGATATGTTTTCTCCAGTACCCTAATGTACCCAACAGGCATTGTAGGTCCGCTTTGCTGTTTGGGGTGTGTCCCTTGTCTATAGTAGCCAGAACATCATCAGGCACTGCTATGGCTCCTCCTATCCACCAAGCCCCTAGGAATTTAACTTCCTGGCTGGGACCCTGGCACTTGGACGGTGGAATATCTAATCCGTTCTGTGTTAATAAATTCCAAAGAGTTTCTGCTACTTGCCCCACCTGTTCCTTATTATTTCCACCCACTAAGATGTCATCTATATATTGATATATGCAAATGCCTGAGGGTACCTGTACAGTGTCAATGAGTGCAGCAAGGGCATTGTGGGCAATAGTAGGAGAGTGTTTGTACCCCTGAGGAAGCCGATTAAAAGTGTATTGCTTCCCTTCCCAGGTAAAAGCAAATTGTGGCTTGTCTTCTTCCCTTAGGGGAATCATGAAGAACATATCTTTAACATCTAAAGCAGCCATCCATGGGTGGGCTGCTGCTTGCATTACAGTCACCACTGAGGCTATGTTTGGGACGGCAGCTGTTAGTGGTGCAGTGTTACTATTCAGTTTTCGATAATCAATAGTTAGGTGCCATCGCCCATCAGGCTTGCGAACGGGCCAAACTGGAGAATTATAGGGAGAATGGGTGTGGCTAATTATTTGTCTTTTTTCAAGATCATTAATAACCTCCGTAATGCCCTGTTTTGCTGCATTTGGCAGGGGGTACTGTGGAGTACAGGTTATTGTAGATGTGGGTAGAGCAGGAGCAAGTTGCAAAATCCTAATGTCAGTAGTTCTTTCGAACTGCAAGGGTGCAGAGGTAAGTGGCAATATTCTAATACGGGCTACCTCCGCTCTGTGGCTTCCAAAGCTCCAAATCTCCCCATTAGGTAAGCACCACCGTCTACCTGCCAAAATATCAAATCCCAATATGTTTGCCTTATAAGGACTCAGGGCAACTTCCACAGCTGTTGTCCGTTTTTCCCCAGGTAGCAAAAGGTGGGTTCGAGCTAAAGGACATCTCTCTGCTACACCTGTTACCCCTACTATATTGATGGCTTTCCTTGATGGTTTAATCCCAAGTTTGTCAGCTTGCCGCCTGTTCAAAACACTGATTTGTGCGCCTGTGACAATTAGAAATTTCACACTTATTCGCCTTGGACCAACGGGGATATGTATGTATGGTTCTTTATCACTGGACCATTGGCAAGAAAATACAAAGCGGGTGGGGCGGTCCTGCTTCCCATCCGCTTCTACTAGTTTTTTGGCTCCCTTTGTGAGGATACGAAAGGGTTAATGTTTCGCTTGTCCTCAGGGAGGGGGACGGTTACCGGTGCCTCCTCTTTGTTCTCTGATCTTCCCTCTAAGTATTCCACCAGCTCCTGTAGGTGCTCGGTGGAAAGCTTATATAGCAGTGTTCGGGGCACACCCAGAGCAGCCGCGCGGCGCCAGAGGCTGCTCTGCTGCAAGCTGCTGCTCTCATCTGACCGGCAGCCAAAACGCTCCGGTTTCTGGGACGGGGGGGGCGGCCTCTGAAGAGGCTCGGCTCGGCTCGTCTTCCGGACCGTCCGGCTTCTGCACGGGCCGCCGCTCGGGTCTACCCACCCCATCTCGCGCCCATGTGTAACCACATTGTGTAAAATTTCCGCCCAGGTTAATACATGTTCAGGAGGACTTCGGGGATTTTGCTTATTACGATCAATAGCCCCCTGAATTTTCTCCTTAAGGGACTGGACATATATTTTTAAGGCATCCGGTAATCCTTTAATAAGCAGCCGAAGGTGGACCGGATCCACCGGCGCCGCCATAGGGGGGGACTGCCGGCCCTTTTCATACATTGCTTGTATACAAGCCGCCTTTTGAACTCCCTCAGCAAGATCTGATAAGCCTTTTACAACAATTGCAACTGACTCCCCACGTTCCCTGGGATCTATACCGCCAGCCCAGTAAGCTACACGAGATGTGATGGACTGATTACCATCCGGACCATCACTTAAAAATACCCCTGGGCCCCAGAAGCCTGTGGCCTCGTCCTTACTCAATAATATCCTATCACCCCCGGTAAGTGAAACGCGCCAAAGATATTCAGTCTCTGTCTCGCCCGGCTTGCGTGAGAATCTAGTTTGTGAATCTCCTAGCTCCAGTCCTGAATATGGCGTGCTATGGGTAGCCGTGCGTGGATTTTTGCCTCGTCCATCCGTTTCTACCCCCCCTTCATCAACACTGTTTTCAGAATCAGTATCTTTGTCGAGAAGCGGGGGGGCCGAGGGGCACACCTGAACTGGGGAGACGCTAGAGGAAGTTCTCATATTAATTAACAAAAACTCAAGTTTTTGTTCCAAAAAAACAAGTTTCTGTTCTAACAACCCAAATCTCTGTTCTAACAAATCCGACCGTATGCTTTGCCGCGAAAAGTCCTGTATCAGAGAGTCAAACTTTTCACTTTGTCGCGAAAGGTCCTGCCTAAAAAAGTCAGACTGCTCACTTTGCCGCGAAAGGTCCTGCTTTAAAGAGTCAAACTTTTCGCCTTGCCGCGAAAGGTTTTGTTTTAAAGAATCAAGCTGTTCACTTCGCCGCGAAAGGTCCTGCTCTGAAGAGTCAAGTTGTTCACTTTCCCGCGAAGGGTTTTCCTCCATTCGCTGCTTAATTTTACACAAATCCTGTGCTACCTTTAAGCAAACACCCAAACTGAAACACACCGCGATCCACATTACGGCAAGACCCCAGGTTACTGCAGAGACATTAAACAACCCTCTAAATAATTCCTCCATATCTGATACCCTGCTCGCTGCGCCAAAATTGTCACGGAGGCACCCCGAGGCTGATTTAAGGGACAACAGGGTCCAAAACAACTTTTATTAAACCAGTGAGAAACAGGGTTTTAACACTCCAAAAGTGACTTAAATATAGGTTCGGGTATCAGTTGAGGAAAATTATTAAGGGGCAGCAACTGGTACAACAGGCGGTCCACAGAGTACATACACGTGGCTGCACCCAAAACTATGCTGGAACCACCCTCGAGTCCCAGAGGAGTACACACTTGCCTGAATCCGTTTTCTGGATTATTCTTAAAGAGATAAAGGCAAAGCGTACACTCGCGATTCCGCGAGTGTAAATTTATAATACACTAGCAATTGTGCGAGTGTTTTGCTTACGCACGTGGCAGCAAGGCAAGCGGGGTCTCCATCCCGGGGAGGCGGGGTCTCAGCAGCAGGATCTTGCTCGTAGCTCCGAGAGACCGGCAACAATTGGCTCAGTCTCGACCAGAGTCCCGTTTTTATTGGCTGATCAGACCTGACTGCAGGCATTCTAGAAGCTTCTCTGCACCCCCACACCGTGTGTGGGGCACCCCTGAAGCCTCCAAACACCCCCCACACTAGTCACAGGCACCCAGCGGCTCACTGGCGCCTCGGCACTCCCTTCTCCTAATGGCCCTGGCCAGGGTGCTCTGGGCCAAACAAAAGAAACTGTCAGCCTCAAGTAGCAGGGAGAGGGAGATTTGCCTACTCGCTCCATATTGAAGGAGGTGGGGGGAGAGAGGGGGGGGTTTGCATTCTGCCACAATTGCATAACATGGTGGTAACTGCACAGGATGAGTGACATCAGGTTCAATAAGCTCTCATAGCCCCCATTGCACTGTTGCAGAACCAGCAAGTACTGCATGAGGGTTGTGTCATGGACAGACTGCCCCTTGGGAAGCTGAAACCTTGGAAAAGTCACAGGAGCATCATAGCTCCTAAGCCCAACCCAGGCAGTGGATCTGATCACTTGGACCATCACTTTTCTGTCCTCAGGAATTTTCATTGATTATTAAACTGAATTTGATTCACAAATATAGCCATAACTTCAGCATTCACACATTCTCTGATAAAAAACAAGGCTATAGAAAAGATCCAGCCTACAGAATGAAGACTGGGAACATCCTGAACAGGTTTCTAGTATCTGACACAACTCCTTAATATTTTGGGGCAAGAAGTCATTTTGTAAAACATAAAGCTTTCCACCAGCTGGAACTTGTGAAGTTGGGCAGCTTTGAATGTCCATGCTGCAATGTCTTTATCATGTCTTTCCGAACGTGGTCACCTTTGGTAGTCAAATTGAAACCTATATGCAGACCCACTAATCTCACTGCAGACACTATCTCTGTGGACGTCTTGCTGAATGGAACTGAATGGAAGTAGTGAATTAATCCCTTATTTACCTTTGCTTGTGTTTGTGTTTTTTCCTGCACCTATTAAACTGTCTTCATCTCAACCCACTAGTTTTCTCACTTTTTCTTTTCCAATTCTCTTCCCCATTCCACCAAGAGCAAGCGAGTAAGCGAGTGGCTGAGTGGTGTTCAGTTGCTGGCCAGGGTTAATCTGCAACAGTAAGTATTCTGATTTCTGGCACTTACGTTTAATTCAGGGTGGGGGAGGCGTGCTAATTAATCTATAACTGCTGCTGATGCCTGTTCTTGGGATAAAAGAGTTCATTGCCTGAAGTAGATTCTGTTAAAGCCTTACCCTCAAACTCTTCCAATTACCTAGATACCTAAAAGAGAGTAAATATATGTAATCAAAGGAGGAAGGGGAAAATATGGGAGAAGAGAAGAAATTAATTCAGAAATTAAGTTATTAGGAGGTAGAAACTGAAGGATATAGTGGAGATATGAAGAATTCTGAAAGAGAAAAGGTCATCAACATACTCTATCATATGTCTTTCAAACACTTCTCAATTTCTCTCTTTTTTCTATAGAAATAATTTTTAATTGCCTCATTGGAACCCCATAGAACAATTTATTAAAATGTATTACTGATACATTCATATGGTCATAAATAAATAATATAAAAATAGCTAGAAAACTCCTATTTTTCACTGGCATAGAGGTTTCCTCTTTTCTCATATAAAAGAATTCTGATGAGAATGTATAGGTGGGTAAGAGATGATTTTTTCAAGAATCTCTTCCTCTCTCACTGGTGATGAATCACACTATGAAGAAGACCTGAGGAGTTAGAATTTAAAAAGAGAGAACAAGAAAAAGGGAAAAAGGTTAGCAGCAATATCAATTCAAACACAAGAAATGCTAAACGCTGTAAAAAGAAACACTGATGTCTTAAAAGTGCATGATTAGCCAAAGGGAAATATTCAAGCTGTATGAGAATGTATCTTGTATTCTGTATATTCTTTGAGTGGTCAGACACAAGAATAAATAAAAAGAGAGAGAAATAAAGTGTTCTTTTTTGTACTTGTTTGTTTGCTGACAGCTGTAATACCAGACAGAATAAAGACTTAACACTAGACAGAATTAACTGGAGTTCACTAACATTAACACACACACACACACACACACACAAAAAATAACCTTGCAAGTGTCAACTTACTCTGTTTCTCCAATGTATGACAAATTATTTAAAATATCAGCTCATTAAAATAATGGAAACTCAAAAGTGGTTTCATAACTACATTGTAACACAGTTCTTTGTGTTTACCATTTGCCCAGTGGCTCTATCCTGTAATGCATCAGTACATGAAAGCAACTCTTTGGCTTAAAGGCAATAATTTTAGATAAGCAAGAAGAAAAACAAAACAAAAAACAACAACAACAAAAATAAACAACCCACACACAAAACAAAACAACACTTAGAGCCAATGTCCAGTGCTGTGATAGTAATAAGGAAACCCCTTTCTCGGTGAAGCTAGATTCACATTTTTTTTTATTGCATAGAATCTAGATAATTTGCCTGTATTCTAATATTTAAGATATCATTTGGATTTAGTTGGGTTGACCTCTTGTATGGGGGTGAATGCTTGCCTACACAAAACAAATTTCACCTGACTGTGGCTAGCTTTTTCTTACTACATATCTCAAAAAGCTGAAAAAGGTTTTGACCAATTATATCAGAATAGGTTAAGTTTTTAGGAGTGTTGCTGACATCACAAATGTTTTTCAAGTCTACATAGGGAATAAGCAACAAGCAAGGAGACAAGTGGAGCAAAACTATTTTGTGGGATAGATGTGCTGTGTATTAGATTCTGCAGCGCTTTTCTTCCTACCATGTAGATTGGGGAAATAAAGCAGTGATGCTTCTCTCTTTTTTTACATGCCTGGGTTTTCTACCAAAAGAAGCTAGAACTGGAAGGGGATAGAGCACTTAGTTTCTTGAGGCAACCAAGATGACTCTGGGGATCTGAGGTTGGTACAAACATTTGTACAGACACAGTCTTTAGACCTTGTTGGCATTCCTCTCAAATATTTTCATTATATTATCTTCCTTACTGTGAGTGAGATTCACTCAAGATGCCCTTTAAAGTCTGCTGTAGCATACAACCACAGAAAAATGGAAAAGCAAGGACACATTGTGGTATTTCTGCAGTTAATACATTTTTTGGGAAATGTTCCTGTAATGGCATTATGGAGGTTACAGCACAATCAGGGAAGTGTGACTGGGCTTATTTGAGCTCTAATCCAAGGGTATTGTCTCTAACAGTTGTGTGGAATCCATATACTACTATGGTATATACATGTGCAGCCATCCAGGTAGCATGTGCTTTGTTGTAATGAATTCTGGTAGTGAATATTGAAATGAAAGCAAATGAATTTCACACTCCATAGATGAGTTTATTCTACTAGAAGGAAATATATCTGGATATATGTAGGGTTTGTGGGGCTTGTGCCATGTGACATATGAGATTCCTCCTGCTTGATTTCCTGTTTCAATATAGCAATACAATTCACAGCTTAACTGACAGGCTCTGAAAAATGAAGTAATTATGGTCTTGACAGAGCAGTGTGGAAAATTTTGAGTTTCCTGTTGTAGATGTGGGAAATTTTGTTCTCTGGGACTATCAAAACAGTATATTTTAAAAGCAGTCACTTCACTCAGAAATGTATCTCCTAACTATACTATAAAATTAGATCAATTAAATTTAAAATTATAATCTCAGATGTAGTACATGGTTTTATACAGAAATAGTTTTTAGTAACCAAAGTATTTTACTACGATCATTTACTCTTAATCAACTCCTTGAGTAGATTTTCAGATACTTGCATATAAAGAATGAATTGTAAAACTGGAAAATAAAAATTCAGCTAGTCATTCTGGACAATATAATTTAGCTGGTGATGAAATTACATTTAAATGGGTATAGGAAAGTTTTTTAGTGCTATTTATGAAAAGGGGAGTAAATCACCAAAGGATAGGATGAAAGAGAATAAATAATTTTAGACTATGTGATATAATGGAGGATTAAAACAGAGTGGAAACAATTGGATTTTAAATGTTAAGACTGGGTATTATATTAACATGGGTTTTGAAATTCCTAGCTAGCCTGCCAGATGCCAGCATCAAAAAGTATGATTGACAGCCGTATGACAATGGAGAAACAGAGATACCATTAGCTGAATGTAATGTTTTTTGTTTTTATCTGTGTGTGTGTGTGTGACAGATATACCAGGAAGATTTTGTACTGATTAGCTGGAGTCTTTCCAAGCACAGAAGATAGGAAAAGTAAACTAACCTGTTAGCTTGTCTGATTAAATAAATTTATTGAAAAAAGGGCAAATGCACAGTGACAGTAGCTATTATGTCATCTTGACCAGTTAGACTGTGTTTTTAGAGAGTATTTAGACATTCTGGTAAGAGGTCCCAAAGTAATAGCGCATCACTACAAAAACTGTATTTTCTGTTCTCTGTATGGACACTGGTACAAAAGTCTTATATGGTGACTTCTTCTAGGATGAGAGGAAATGTCCTTGAATTGTGCCAGGGGAGGTCTAGATTGGATACTAGGAAACAATTTTCCGCTGAAAAGGTTATCAAACATTGGAACAGGCTGTCCAGGCTGCCCTTGTGGCCAGGAAAGCTAATGGCATCCTTGGATGTATTACAAGGGGGGTGGTCAGTAGATCAAGAGAGGTCCTCCTTCCCCTCTACTCCGCCCTGGTGAGACCCCATCTGGAATATTGTGTCCAGTTCTGGGCCCCTCAGTTCAAGAAGGACAGGGAACTGCTGGAGAGGGTCCAGCGTAGGGCAACAAAGATGATTAAGGGAGTGGAGCATCTCCCTTATGAAGAAAGGCTGAGGGAGCTGGGGCTCTTTAGTTTGGAGAAGAGGAGACTGAGGGGTGACCTTATTAATGTTTATAAATATATAAAGGGTGAGTGCCACGAGGATGGAGTCAGGCTCTTCTCAGTGGCAAACAATGATAGGACAAGGGGCAATGGGATCAAGCTGGAACACAAGAGGTTCCACTTAAATTTGAGAAAGAACTTCTTCTCAGTGAGGGTAACAGAGCACTGGAACAGGCTACCCAGGGAGGTTGTGGAGTCTCCTTCCCTGGAGACATTCAAAGCCCGCCTGGACACATTCCTGTGCGACCTCACCTAGGCGTTCCTGCTCCAGCAGGGGGATTGGACTAGATGATCTTTTGAGGTCCCTTCCAATCCCAAACATACTGTGATACTGTGATAGTAGAGTCACTATCCCTGGAGGTAGTTAAAAGATGTGTAGCACATAGCAGCATGGTTTAGTGGTGGACTTGGCAGTGCTAGTTTTACCACTGGAATCAATTATCTTAAGGGTCATTTCCAACCTAAAGGATTCTATGATTCTATCATCTTAACTGAAAGTAAGAGTTATTTGCATAATAGTACTGGTAAAATTGTTTTTCTAGACCTCTCTTAGGAGGATTGACAGCATCTGCTAAACTGTAGGTCTGCGAGAATTGATTTCTTACTGATTGGCCTGAAGTAAGAGATGTAATCAAATTCTTCAGTCATCTCAAGGTCAGCCCTGATCACCTTCCCAAGTACCTCTAATAAGTTAGTTATTTTTATAGAGCTAAATTTCTTCAGCAGGACAGAATATGACAACTTCAAGTGGATCCAGACATTGAGGTTTATTGAAAAAGCAAGGGGATTAGAACTTTTACCCTACTAGATTATTACTCATATTCACTTAATTTTCCCCTCAGCATTATGTTTTGTAGGTCTCAGCTTCTCTTCCCAGCATGTAGGTCCCTGCTGGCCAAGGAAGGCTAGGCACAAAGTTGTGTTGAATTGTGCCATACCTCTCCTTGCACTTACCGTCTTGTGTGTTACAAGCCAAGGTCCCTCAGTTTTCCTCTGCACTCATCTCCATGTGTCTTCTCCAACTTCAGGTCCTTCCTCAAATTCCAGGATCTTACCCTCAGCCAGTGTCTTCACCACCTTCTTTTAGGCCCCTTCTTTCCACAGTCACTTCTCTTTGGCGAACACAGTTTTTATGCTCCTTGTCCTTGGTTTTCTAAATATATCTAAATAGTTTTTTATATGCATAGACAGAATGTATGATCAGCTTCCCAACTGCTGCTTCTGTGTCATGCATCTTTATTATTTGGAAGATTTTGGACAAGCTCCCTAACTTGTAACTTGTATAATCTTTCCTAAACTTGGACTTTATAAAGTTTAAGGAAGGAAAGTACAAGAGTCCTGAATCTAGGGAGAAACAACCTTATGCACCAATACGTGCTGAGGGGACAACCAGCTGGAAAGTAGCTTGGCAGAACAGGACGTGGTAGACACTAAGTTGAATCTGAGGCAGCAATGTGCCATTACAGCAAAGAAGGCTGATGGTATCCTGGGCCACATTAGGTGAAGCGTTGCCATCAGGTTGAAGGAGTTGAGCATTCCCCTCTCATCAGCACCGGTGAGGTCACAACTGGAGTACATTGTCCAGTTCTGGGCTCCACAGTATAAGAGAGACATGGACATACAAGAGAGACTTCAGCAAATGGCCACTATGATGATTAAGGTACTGAGACATACGTGATGAAAGGCTGAGGGAAATGGGACGGTTCAGCTTGGGGAAGAGAAGGTTCAAGGAGGGTCTCAACAATTAATATAAATACCTAAAGGTGGGGTGCAAGGAAAGTGGAGCCAGGCTCTTTTCAGTGTTGTCTGCTTGACAGGACCAGAAGTAATGGGCAAAAACTGAAATGCAGGAGATTTCCTCTGGACATCAGGAAACACTTTTTTACTGTGAGGGTGACCAAGCACTAACACTGGTTGCCCAAGGAGATTGTGGAGTGTCCCTCACTGCAGATATTCAAAAGCCACTGGATATGGTCCTAGGCAACTGGCTCTATGTGGCCCAACTTGAGCATGGGAGTTGGACCAGATGACCTCAGACATCCCATCCAGTCTCACCATTTTGTGATTCTGTTATTTTGTGACTTTACACAATGGGTCTGTGTCAGAAGATTAATGTCTTTTAATATGAAAAGGAAAAGCAATGTTATTGCATTGTTTATATATATAAAAAAAAATATAGGTAAGGTAATAAAAACCTACAGCAGGAAACAATTCTGAAGCCTAAAGGACATAAATAGTGAAGATTTTTGTTAAGTTTACTCTATTTCTAACAAATGCTATGGAGAATTATCAGATTTTATTTTTTTTTAAAATGAAAGCATCTGAGATATTTTAGTTTCCTTCATGTCCAAATTTGTTGTGAGAACCTCAGAACTTATTTGTATATTTTTGAAAGAGCTGCATAGCAATGAAAACAGAGACAGAGTGAGAATACTAGGACTTTTTAAATGATTGCATCTGATTACATTAGAGAGCTGGGGAAAATGTTCAATAACTAACTGTAAAATTTTTAAAATTTCAAAACTTTTACTGCTCATTTTTGAAGGAAATTGTGGGAGGTAAATCAAAGTCTCGCGTACACAGCCTTGGAGAGATCAAATCAAAGTCTCTGCTTTGAAGAATATTTCATTACTGACAGACAGCGTAAGAAGTAGGAGGAAATGAGGGAGACCATTCACCAGAATAGCTAGTGAAGCAAAGGTGATGAAGTAGGGTATGAAACAGTAGCTTGGGTGTTAAAAAAGGTTCTTTACCCTGTGTCAGAAATATTACTGGTGATCCTTGATCACTGCATTTCTGACCAAATTAGTTACTTGAAGGGGAAATTGTATCCTAAAGGTAAAGACTCTGTAATTGAGAAGCTTCCATGAAATTTAGCATTTTGATAATTCAGTGCATTCTAGTAAATAACATTCTCTTTGGAAAATTTCCAACTATCTGCTTAAAATCACACCAGGAGTCTTACTTTTTTATTTGTTTCACAAAAAAAACAAACAAAACAACACAAGGACTGTTTGAATTCAGATTTTCGCTCTTACACTTTTACACTTAACAGAAAACTTAGCCAAAAGTTTAGGAAGGCCAGAATAATAAAAACGAGCTAAAAAGAAGACAGGAATCTTTCTCAGTTTCGTGAGTCATAGCTTTGAAGAAACAAATACTATATTCAGAGCTTTATGTTATTTGTGGCTTTCTTTACACTCATATGGAATTTCATTTTATTTTTTGTTGTCATCTGATTGACTGAAACAAGTAGTCTCATATGTGTAAATTGATATAATGCCTGCAACTGTTAATACACAGATAAGTAGGTTATGCTGGTGCACTGGAATTTCTTTGAGTATAAAGATATAAACTATGCAATTGCAGAACTGTTACTCAACTAGAACTATGTAATACATCTATTTTAGCCTGTAGATATAAAATTATTTTAATCATATAAAATCCTACTAAAAAGTTGGAGAACTGATGATTTTTTTTTTCAGAAGTCATTCCAGAGCTAATACTGAAGACAGATAACAATTGTCTTGTCTTGTATCTATCTTGCATATGGACAGCTGAGGCTACAATTCAAAAAACAGATGTCTTGAAATAAGTAGGTGAGTATGTCACTGGCTGCCCTCATTGCCTCTTTTCTATTGCAGAAATTTCCATTCTACCATTCAAAGCCTTACGTTGGCATAAAATTTATTCAACAGGATGAATCACACAACACATAACCACAGAGGACATATTAAAAATGTCTATTTTGCTTCCATTAGCACTTCATTTTTAGGTCCTGGGAAGTTTTTTTGCAGACATAAAGTTTTTCATGCCGCATTATTGAATAAAATAACAGTCAGAACATTGAGATCACTTCAGGAAAAGTGACAGTAAATTTCTGAAGAACTGGAAAATTAAGACAAGTCTTTGCTGCATGAACAAACATTTACAGTCTGGAAAGTCAATGAGGTAGTGTTTCATGAAGTACTAAAGTGACTTGCATGCAATATCCTGAATTTAGTTAATAGAGAGCTTCAAATTTTGAAAAGGCTGAGAAGGCAGCTCTTTTCTATTAATTTTCTGAAATCTCAGAGTTTCCTTTGAAGAATATTACCTGAAGAATTTAAATTATTTTACTTCACTTTCTTCATTTCTATTTATTTATCATTTATTTCTTCATATGTACATAGGTTTTTTGTAGAGATATGTACAGAAGATAGAATGGACAGAAGTACACTATGGGCTTTTTGTTTCTTTAGAGGAGAAGAGTAACAGATGGATGAACTCTGAGAGTGCAAGGAACAATTGCAACATCTTTCATAAACATCTTTCATAAAAATCAACATCTTCATAAAAATCTTTCATAAAAATCAACAGAAGCCTTCAACCATCAGTTGTCAAGCTACATGGTTTAGTAGAATGGGTTAGGAGTCGTCATATGCTGACAGGTCACAGTGCCTTTCAATTGCCAATATATTTTAAAACTTTTATGTGCTGTGACATCTTCTGCAGAGTTGTCAAAATCATGCTAATGCCTGAGCACAGCTCAGGTTGGGTAGTCTCTACTTCTCATCTTTGTCAAATGAGCCATATATTCTGGCACAGATAAGAAATGTTGAAAAACTAAACCACAGAGAACTCAGACAGGTGATTGGTAATTCTGAAGTGCCTCACACCATTGGAATAAAGACAGTTCCTCCAGGCTGAACATTGCTCAGTATACTTTTACCACTATGATGTAAAAAGCAAAGCTTCCAAGTAAAAGAAGGAAGACATAGGATGTAAAAAGATCAATCTTTTAGTAGTTTTTCACTCTGTTGATCTCCCCGTCCTCCAATAAGTACCTAAAGTACTTCACTGCTTGCTTTTTGTTGTATTCAGTAGTTTTTTACTGATGCCAATCATATTGCAGATGTAAAAATTATGATTTGGGGAATATTGACAATTCTAGCTGCATTCGAAATCTGTTGATAAAGAGTAAAATGTTTCCTAGGATGCATATGCATCATACCATATGTATTTCACTACCTGTTCCTCCAGCTTCTCATTTTATCAGAAAACCAATGTGCGAATTTCTCTTATCAGGATTTGTAAAATATTTCATAAGATAAATTCAGAACTAATATTTCATATATATGTGTATGTAGGTTACAGTTCACATCAATCAAAACAAATAGAAATGATGAAGCTGGATATATTTTAATTCTTCCATATATATACAAGTGTGTGTGTGTATTTACGTATACAGGGGAAAATGCATTGTGTGTATACATGTGTACACATTCTTAAAAAGTTTTAATTGTAATAAAGCTAAATAAGTTGTTGATAGGCAGTTTCATTGTATTTTTTTCAATTAAGTTCTAATTCATTAACTTATTGCTGACTTTCTTGAAAGGAACAATAAGAACAGTTCCTAAACTATGATTAAAACATGAAGAGGAATGATAAGTTTTGAATGAATATTTAGTTCAGGATGTTTATGCCCTTTTTCAAAGTTAATGAATGAAAATCAATCCAGGTTCCATTGCTGAGCAGCTATTTTCCACCCACAAGAGAGCTGCAAAGATGCTAGTCAATAATAGTACAAGAACCAATAACATTTTAAAGTGTTAAATCAGACAAGTAGATTTTCAATTTAGCCCCAAAGCTAGAGAGTGATATTTTACATTTGAAAGGAAAAACTCTTTCTCGTGTCTAAAAATCTCTAGAGCTAAGGAAAGAGACATGAGTTCAGGACTAAAAGGTCAAGAGAATGGATTCTGACAGTCTAACAGTTGGGCTGGATTTCTCAGCTGGCTAATAAAGCTCTAAATTAAATGGCATTTGTTTTTTAGTTTTGTTTTTCTTGCAAGTCTAAAGTGATTCTTTAAATGAAAAGTATAATATAAAAATGCATAATAATATTAAATATGAGCTATTCTGTTTTACAGTTAAGTGGAACTAGCAAAAATGTTTTCCTGTTTTTAATAGATCCTGAGACTAGAGCTGGTTAATAAATAAATAAATAAATAAATAAATGCTGATCTAGAAAAATCCAGTATTTCAGGGAAATATTAAATCCTATCGACAATTCATATGGAAACCAATAAACTAAATCCTTCAGCTTCCTAAGTCTTCCAAATCAATCTAAGTAATTTTCCCAGGCTCCCACAACTAATTTTACAGATTTCTGGTGCTCTCCATCTGCTGAGCTGTCTGTCTCTCCAATCCTGCACACACCACATCTGTTCCTTCTGTGACCCAGCCAAAAAGACTGCACAGTTGATGAGCAAAGGAGCTTTCTTACCTGGCCAACAGGCAGAGATCCCAGGGAAGCATACAGTGGCATACAGAGGCTGTCAGGACACCAGTTTGACCAGGTTTGCAAGGCAATCAAGTATTTACCTATATGCATTTCACAGGGTGCCTGATTAACGTTTCCTTAGAGACTGTCTCTGTTGACTCTTGGTCTGGAGATTTGACTGAGCATTTCTCATGCTTTCCAGATGGCTAAAGCAACTTGCTTCCCACATAACTGGCCTGCCTGATTGCCTGGCTCACTGTACTGTTGACATCCCCAAAAATGTAAAAATAGAGGTTTTCCTGGAAACAGCTAAATTCTAATAGCAGCTCTAGGAATTGCGGTCTGATGACTGAATGCTCCCCTTGCTGACTCACAGAGCTCACTCAGCTAACTTGCTGGTTTGCAGAAACCTAGTAAGAAAGTAATTCATTAAGGGCCAGCTGGGGAAATTTGGAAATTCAGTGAAATCTTGTGGAGTTTCAGGTCCACTAAATAAAACCCAATACTTTTTAACTTTTTATTTTTTTGAATCATGTTATAGTCATTTGTAAATAGTAGAAATTTTTTGCAGGTCGTACCTTTTGTTCCTTAGGCAGCTCATGCCAGCACAAGCTTATGAATGGCCTAGTAGACATGTCCTTGAAAAAAAAGTAAGATAATTCAAAATTACAAGTTTGTTGTTGTTTGGGGTTGTTTTGTTTATTTGTTTGTTTTTGTTGATGATTTTTGTTTTTTAATATAAATTACATAGTTAGATACTTAGACTGATGGGAGTTCTTTATTTTTCAGCAGATACACTTACTGATAACTCTGTTCCTTTTTATCAGCATTCTAGGGCTATAGATTAAGAAAAACATCCTAATCCTCACATTTATATTTTCTTTCACCCTAGTTTAGATAAAATCAGATTTTTACTCTATTAGCCTTAAGTAGGATTTACTGTCACTACTTCCAGTTACCACTGTGTGGTTACTGATTCTTTTCCTCTCTGCCATGAGATAGTAAAGTACTGGATATTTCCATTTTATGGCCAGGGCTCTTAGAAGCATTAATTATAATACCTCTCAGCCTGAAGTCTTAACTCTAAGTGCCTATATCACTGTATTTTTTCAGCTATCCAAACACAGGTTGCCCACAATCCTAACCTGTCCTTTTATACGCTATACTTGGTACAATAACTACGTGGTAGGAGAAACACCAAGCTGCTTTATCTATCACCAATCACAAAATCACTCTCTATGGATACATCTGGGCAATGTAAGCATCTGCTCAAGCATTCTGATAAGCTCAGGGCCTCTTTCCCTTTAGTGATTACAAAAAGAGTCTGGGTGACCACAGATAACATTTGCTGAGATGAGTAGTATTATACACTGAATGATCTGTCCCAAAACTCATAGAAGATACAAGTGCAAGGTGCATCTTATTACTTGTGAATTACAGTCCTAATTATTAATGTATGGTTTCCACTTTGTCCCTGTATTGTTTCATGTGTCTGTGTTCTCTTACTACTCCTTCTTCCTACTTCTTCAATAATGTACTCAATTTAAAGATAATAACTTCCTTAGAGTCTTTAAGCAAACCCTAGAGTCATTAGGTAAACACTTTCAATGATTACTGGAATATGGTAAGGCTATTAATTTTTTAACTTTTAATAGTATATATTTCCCTAGTTAGTTTTCCAGGATACAATTAGTTTTGGTGTTTCCAAATGCTCACTTGTTTAATTCATTTGATCCTTCACTTACATGCAATAATGGCCACAGACAGAAACTCAGACAATCTTCATGCCTCTGAGATGTGAATATATTTGGTATATACTTTTCTCTATTAAACTAATGCCATAGCAGAATGTGTATAGCGTTACTGTGGAAATCTAGGTGGCAAAATGTGTTTTGAGGCAAACCATTCAAACCAGGGTACTGTGACAAAGATCTCAGATTTAATTTTTATCTACTACTCAAGCATATGCCAAAGTAATTTAATGAACTTAATGATATTTTAAATATCAAATAAACAGTCTGTGTAGCTGTATGAAATATAAATTGTGAGGAAATGTATGTGAGACAAATAAGATCTGTTAAAAGAACAAGCAGTATATCTACTACAAAATTTTCCACATTTGGAAGACACTTCTTTAAAAATCAAACCAAAAAATAGCAGATCAACCTTACAAATGTTAATTACAATGTGTACATATTTTTATAGATTTTCGATAGAGACGTGTAAGTATTAACACCTTCTCCAGGAAACTCCTTTAAAAAAAAAAATCATAAAATTCACGCCACTCATAATAGTTGGTTCAGTATTATTTAAGAATTAAAAGTTTTGTAAATCTGTAAAAGACAACAAATTTATTCAAACAAGCCAAAGGATTATATTAACATCTATATTTCTGAATGTATGGAGTGATTCACTTTATGGCAATTAACTTGGGATGTCTAAAAAATTACCTTCAATGGAATAACTAATTCCTTTTTTTCCCAATTAGACTTTCTGTAGCAGGAAAAAGATGCAAAATATTCATTTAGACAAAGTTCTTTCTTGCTAATAAAGGGAAAGGTTATTAATTGAGTAACTGTTTATTCACATAGTAATTCATAGTCTCAAAACTAAGATATTAAACTTTATCCTAGATGGAGATGGAGTCTACTCCTTCAAGATTTCGTTTTAAAAAATTATTTTAAGCAGTTATTCTTGTGTCTTTTCCATACGTTAGCACTGGAAAGTATTTCAGAAATTGAAATTTTCCGGTAAGATTATAGACTTGCAAGTGTAGGGAAACTTGGAAAAGACTTTGTATTATCTGACACTGAAAAAAAATAATAACAACAAACAAACAAACAAAAAACCCCCCGCACACACACACACAAACATAATTTTTTTTAGGAAAATCTCATGCCTTTATATACAAATGACAAAACTTCAAGGGTCATGATTTAAGGTTGATGGCACAGACAGACAATTCTTGATGATCTCCATTTAGCTGCCAGATAAGTGTACTCTAGGTGATTTAGTATTGAACAAATTGTGAGAGGATAGCATTCCAAATAACAATGCAAGCATTAGGATGATTCAAGCTACACAATTTTCATTTCAGGATGATAAAAATTAGTAAAAATCAATAAGGATATAGCCAGTGAATTAGCAGGCACTCAACAAGTATTAGCAGTAGTGCTATTCTTCATTCAAAGTATTCATAATCAAGTATTAAAAGTCAAAGATAATTTGCATTTGTACTAGCTGGAATCTCTACTTTTTTTTTTTTTTTTTTCCTGAACATGCAAAGGGTTTTCAGTATTTAGAGAAATGACAATTATAGCAGACCTAAGCTAGCACTACCACATCTAGTAGACTCAAGTTACTAAAAACTTGGATCCGGAATGATGTAGAGCTAGGGTGTCAAACTCATTTTCATCAGGGGCCACATCAGCCTCACAGTTGCCTTCAAAGGGCCAAATGTAACTACATTTATACAGTCCTAAAATTACAATCTGTCCTTTGAAGGTAACTGCAAGAACCCCGGTGAGAATGAGTTTGACACCCCTGGTGTAGACTTTCTTCAAAATCGCAATACTTTTTGTTTAAGAAAATGACCCAGCACTAGCTCTTATAAGAACACATCAGTGCAGCCTCAACTGATTTAGTCTTTTATCTAAGAAGAAATATTTTGCCTAATCTTGGAACCCTCTTCTAAATGCAAATTACTAATCTTCTAATAAAACATCTATTTTACTCTGCAGATATTAATCAAGCTAGCACCCCTTTCCATTCACAGAGAAACAACAGGTTAGGATCTGTTGCCTTCCTATGACCCTGGGTCACAAATTAAGCTGCTGAAACAGAAAGCATATGGGATACCTAGCAGCACTAGAATCCTTTCAGATCTTTAAGAAAAGCATTAGTCACTCAAGATAAAATATAATTTAAAAGTATAGGCTCCTCTTTTTTTTGTTTGCCTTGTTCTGCGAAATACAGGTAAGAGTGTAGAGAACAAAGTAACATAGGTGTATACTTCTATTTTTCAAAATGGGTTTGACAAACTCCCAGATCTGATTGGGGTATCTTAGATTTATGCTAAACAGGTATCAAGAATTGAATAAGAGTAAAATAACACAGAATGAGGTCCCACTTGGATGCAGTGGACTGTAGGGCTATTATAGTCTGATGCTGCACGTAGTTCATGGAAGCCCATTCTTTAACAATATGAATGTCTATGATTACAGTTAACTAGCTGAAAATATGAACAATCCTCTTGAATGAAAAATGTCAATTTTTACAAAATTACCAACCAAGAGAAATTAAGTAACCATAACAGGTCACAAGGAACGTCATGATTTAGACCTGTGAGTAGGAATGCAATATCTGTCTTCAGCTTGCATTGTATTTCTTCATAACATGAGCTAAAGCATAGAAAGCACCATTTTTAGAAGCTCTAGACCTAAAACCACACTGGTAGGTCACAACAGATTTTAAGTGAGTTTCTATATCTAAATGCCATTCATTTTCTCACTCTTTGAAAGAGCAGCTAAACTAGTACAGGATGTCAAAGAAAGGTGGAAATGAGTGAAAATATGTCCTTTGAGGGCCTCTGAACTATTTTTAGTTCTTCCTGCCAGGGACTGCAATCAAACAATGCACAATGAGTATTCATTATGGTGCTGAGTAATCGATTCTATTATTTGTTTGCAAAACTAAGTTCAGAGGAAAAAGACACATCTAGTTGGATCACAGAGCACTGTCTCTCTGACTTTTTCACTTCCAAAGTGCTGGCAATGACAGTATTCAGGAAACGAGAGATTTCTCAACTAATATAAAAGACCATTTTTCCTGTTTTAATTAACTTACGATGTTTTCTTGAAGGTGATAGAAATGTACATATTTGTGTCATCAAAGTTTTGATTTTTAATAATTTGCTTTAAGAGGGATTGAATTATTTTTTATTGTGATATATTCTGTATAAAATGCCTTGATTTACATCATCTTCAAGTTATTTTTATTCCCATTTACAACACTGACATGTTACTCTTACACAATAGCTATCACTTAAATGAAAATTGATAGACACCAAGTGTTGGGCAATTTATTAAAAAAAAAAAAAGAAAAAGGTGAAGAAAAAGGTGCTATAGAAGTTGTGTTGCATTCTGGCAAGTAGCTCAATGGCAGAAAGAGACAAATACTTTTTATTCTTACTGTTTACATCACCTGTTACCATGTGAATATCTTCTTTTTCTTTTCTTGTAGCTGTGAGCAAAACTGTCACAGGAAACAGTCTTAACCATTTTGCAAAATGGTTACAAAAGCTTACTAAACCTTGTTCAACTTTACAAGTCTGATGGGAGTAGAACATTTGCAAAATGTTATTTTCCACCTGTGTTCTCTAACTTTTAGAATTTTAGTCTAAATGCCGGTGTGTTTCATTGCTGCAATACCAGTATGCCTCTTGTCATTTTAAGAGTTTTGCTATATAGCTGTACTCACTTTTAGATATTATTCACAGCAACAAAGGCAATTTATGTGACTCTTTTGTTTAATGGTGAACAGGTATTAGTAATTCATGATCTGTAAAACTTGGCTGGAACCTCATAAACACACAACTGAGAATACTTGCTAACAAATATTTACATAAAATTATTAGGTTATTCATTACAACAGTACATATAGAATTTGATTCGTATTTCTTACTAGAATTAAGGCATCACAAAACATAACTCAAAATACTTAAAAACACCACCTGCATCATTTTAAAGTGAATCCCAGTGTTCTTGGTCTATGAGTGACGTTTGACTATAAAGCTTCTAGTTTCTGATTATTCAGCAAAAAAAGCAGTTTCACAGTACACACAAAGATAAAAACAGTTTATATCTTCATGTACTCACTTGTCTCTGTAAAAAAATCTATAAAATAAATTGTTGAAAGACACAATTTAAGGAGTGGTACAATTTGCTGAAGAAAAAAAAAAATCTTCCAATAAACCTTGTGTTCCCACTGCAGAAGTTTGTTTTCCTCATTTCTTCAAATGCAGACTGCATGTTTATTTTCTTAACTCTGACCGTGGCTAATTTATAGCTGGTTTCAAAATGTGAGTAGTACACTGTAGCAAATATTTTTTCTCTAGGCTTTCCAAGAGAATATATGAAATCTGGAGACAGGAAAAAAAGAAAACAGTCAACAGAGCCTTCATGCTCTTGATTTATTGTGTGGAGTGGGAGCCCTTTTTTAAAAAAATCAGATTTTGTGTTAAATCAGATTTTGTGTTAAATCAGATTTTGTGTTAAATTTCAAGTTTCTTTCCCCTATCAGCAGGGAAATTAAAAAGCTTTTGTAAATACTGTCTTTTGAAAAACGGCGAAGTGCTTTTAGAGTTTAGTCCCCACATGTAAGTAATGGGGGTTTGATCCTGTTGTTCCAATTGTGTGATCAAGAGCAAAACTAATCTTTGATAACATAATAGGAAAGATGTAGGTAGTTCTGACTCAGTGTTAAATAAACATTTGTTCTGGGAATCCACATAAATCAGAGAAATCACTGTTTTTGAATCTTGGTCTTGGACATGCTTAATCAGCTAGAATTTTCTATTACTGAACTTTAAATAGTCATGACAAAACTAATTACTTTCAAGATGAGCGAAGAATTTTGGCAGGTGGTGTCATTTTATAATGGCAAACAATATCTCTCCTTCACAATATGCAACAGTGATGTAATAAGTGCAGTGCATATCAGAAGGGAATAGGTTATGCATTAAGTTCATCAAATAAGAATTGTAGTGTAAGGATTTTTCACAGTTCTGAGGTCTTCTAGTCATCCTTCAAAACAAATCTATAGAACTGATCTCATGATCTCAGTTGTTTTGTTTGGTTGGTTGGTTTTGTTTGTTTGTTTCTTTCTTTTTAAGTAAAATAGAGGTTAATTCAAGGAAACCAAAGATGAATTAAGAATAAAGCTTTGATTTGGATTTGTTGCAAGGCTATTTCACATCATCCATCTTAGCCACTTCTTATATTTGAGACTAAATCACTCAGTCACTAGTCTTGCTACATAAACCGTTTCCTGACGATTAAAAACTGTTTTCCTTAGATTCTCAGTGGTTTTGCTCCCAGTCTGTACTGGAAGGATATCAGCCTTCCCTTTAAATTATCTATCCATATTCCAGATATTTTGGAGGGATAATCACTTACTAAAAGGCTGCAGAATTTTTGTGGCATGGGAATTGCTTATTATCTCACTCAACTTTTCCAAGCTATGACATACGAAACATTAAATAATAGCTACAATAACAGTTATTACCCAAAGTCACGGCAGGATTTTGTACATGAACTCACAAGTACCCAGTTCCCTGACTTGTATTTAAACACATCATTTTCTGTTTTATAATGATAATGGGCATATAGCAATTTTTATGTTAGGAATGTAAAACTTTTTAGAACTGTATACAATATATAACTAATACGTGATAATGTAATGCTCTTGGGATGGAAATCTGAGAAGTTCTGTGTAAGCCAAGATTTAGGTTTCAAACTAAAAGCAAGAACCATAACCCTTAGAGTGTTGTGCTTTTTATTTGTAGCTAGAGCAGTGTTGATAACACACCAATGTTTTTGCTACTGTTGAGCTGTTCTCATCAAGGCTGCCTCTCCAAACACCCTCCACAACAAAGGCCAGAGGGTGGGAAGAGGCACAGTTGGGACAGTTGAACCCAATTGACAGAAGAGATATTCTGTACTGTATAATGTCATGCTCAACAATAAAAGCTGAAGTAAAATGGGGGAGAGAGGAAATTATTATCAAGGTATTTATCTTTCAAAGCACACACTATACTTCCTTGGAAATGGCTGGACATAATCTGCTGATGGGAAGCAGATTAAACCACCAACAAACAAAAAACCTCAAACAATCAAATAAAATGTTTTTAATGACTGGATGCATTTAAAAGATATCATAATGAAATTATTAAATTAATCTTGACAGGTCATCCAAACTATTGCAGAATCACTATGGCATATATTTAGGTTAACATCCATTTGTTAAATTTCTCCTTAGAAACTTAAACTGAAAGAGCTTTTGCAGTTTCCTTTAACCATAACAGTGTTGGTGAAGAGCAATTAAGTGCTGGGTCAAGAAAACATTCGTTAAATATCATAACAGAAGATGCCTTAAAATGAAACTGAAGATAGAGAAGTGTACTTGCTTTGGCTGTGACTGCATTTTCCTGAATGAGAGTTTAGTTTCTGTGTTCTTTATATGTGTATATATATTTAATATATGCAGTTTTATAGATAATTTGTATGTATCATCTATATATATTTAATAGTTGCAGGAAAATTTAATTATTAGAGATTAATATTATACCCTTAGCAATGGGGAATAACAGGAAATACTAAATAGCCATTAACTGGATTACAGTTACTTACAACTAAATATTAAATAGATTTAGAATCATAGTTTCTGTTTTGATGTACATTTTGAACACTGTATATTCATTACTAGTAAAAACTACTCCTAAAGCAATGAAGAACTGAAACTTTGGAAAATATTTTGTTAAAGAAATAGTTAAAAATTCAATAGGTGAAAATAATTTTAAACCATTTTCATGAAGTTTAAACATACATTAGAAGTTAGAGAAACTGATTAAATGAGTTACTTCATAACTGGCTGCTCCAGAGGGAAAAATCACTGCATTTCAATGCTGTTAAATGGATTGTTATAATCTCATTGTACACTTGCACTGTTTCTTCTGATTACCTCTATATTGTGTCTCTCACATGCTAGTCAACAAATTTTTAATTACATTTTTTGATTTTTTTTTTATTAGGTACGAATGAGAAGTGTCTAATATTGTGGAACCCTTGTCTGTCTGATTAGGGGACCTGTGCATGCTGAATGGATGTTAGGATGGATAAATAATTTACTTGAAGTCTCATGAGATGTTACCTCTCCTTCAGAAAAGGCTGTAAAAGGAATCATTAGGTCAATGTGCTTTCAACATTGCCTGAAAATATATCTTATTTATACTTCTCAATTTTTCTTCAGTATGTGTAAGATGGCAGTTAGCACTGCAATCCTATCATGTTACTCTATGAAACATTCAGAACACGGTCTGCATAAAATACATTGCACAAACCATAGTGAAATGCAAAAGAGCTTGAACACTTTTATTGAAAGGAAAAAAAATGGTTAAAGAAAGTGACAAAGCCCCTACTTGTTTAAATGACACAAGATTAGGTCACTGCTGAATTTTGCATATTGCATTTTTACACATTGTATTAAAGTGTGCTAAAAATTGGATTTTTAAAAGCCAAAAAGTAATGAGAAACAAAAAAATTGAATATTTCAGTCAACGGAAAAGAACTGGTGCCAAAACTTTCATTAATAGATATCTGTTCAGTTGACAAAAAACAAAAAGTCCTACCTTTTGGGAGCTGAAGATATATATATAAAATACATAAAATTCCCGAAAGTTTATCAACTTCTTAGTATTTTCAAGTGGAAGCAATGTCCTGTCAGATACAATGTGACACTAATACTATATGACAAATTGTATTTCAGTGCAACGTGATTTGATGTGCTGATAAAATACAACTAGTAAATGTGTATTACCTTTGGCAAACTAAATCCTGTCAAAACTAATGAAAATTAAAATATTTGCCTGTCACAGATGAGTAGAACTTATTTTTATGCTATTCCTTTCTGACAGGTAAACACACTGAATAGGTACAGCTAAAAATTACTTCTATCTAAAGAAGTGCAATTTAGAGGAAGATCAAAAACAGTTCATAGAAAATTGGAATTTCTGATAGGGAGCTGAAGGACGAAAATATTGCACCTGGCTGGTTGAGGTCAGGTTTAACATGACATAACCTGTACACCGTCAGTAGGATGTTACTGAGTTTCTCATATCTTGCCTGGGTACTGTCCTCAAAAACACTGTTGTCAAAAGAGTTTCAACTGAAATAAAATGTTGATTAACAGATATCTTGTGACATTTTTCCCATAAGTGGAACCTGTGGCAGTTCTACATCTGGCTGGTATTTGGGAGATATTTTGGGTATTTTTCAAGTTCATCTCCAGTTGAAGATGACTAATGTGCTAACTATAAAAGATTGCTGGAAGCTAAGCCCTGGGGTTGCTTGAGAGCATAGACTTCAGCTGGTAGTTAATCTGACCAGACTTTCAAATAAGGAAGAGGTATAGGGAATGGTTTCTGAATATTGTGTTCTTGGGAACATCAACATGCATCCCAGCAAGGCTGACTGCTAGAAGAGTCTATGGAAACAATTTGAAAATCTTCCATTTACTTCAAGCAGTCCAGTCTTCGTCCTCTCTTTCCCTGATGTTACAAGTAGGGTCACAAAACTAATTTCACAAAATTCCTTTTTGAGTGTGATCATAGTACATGTTATAATTGTCTTTTCAATTAATTGTCATTGTCTGGTGGATACTTCTGCAGTAAAGGTTTTTGACTGAACTTTTAAACCCTATATGCAGTGATTTAAAAGCTGTTTTTATTTTTTTTTTTTTAAGGTATTATTTACCTAATATACATATGATCAGCAAATGAAATTAGTGTCTTCACTCTAGCAACAGGACAGATTGCTTCAGAAAGATTTGGAGATAGGCTAATTGTTTTCCTGTTTACACTGGTGGAAGTACGAAGAAACTTTATGATAATTAATGTAGTAATCTGAGTTTAAAGATTAAATGAGCATACAGAGGATCAGAAACCAAACTTCAGACCTGTGTCATGGTAACGAACAGAAGTTTGAACTGAACTGAAGGGCAAGGGATGAGAATCAGATTCATTAAAGGCCATATGAACAACTCCTGATGAGCAAAACATTGGAGGGCTTGTCTAAGAAACTTGAAAGTAATTTATATTCAAATTAATTTTTAATTTTTTCTTACACATGAAATAAAAGGGTTTTTTTTCTTTTCTTTACCTACACCTGGCCGCTATCACCTCCAAAGGAGATGAACAGCACAGAGTCCCAAATCAGACTAGACGGAGGATGTGGCTTTCTAAAAGTAGGAGATCTTCTAAGAGAATGTTTCAGTGAGCTCATCCCGTGAGCATGAACTACCTCTTAACTGCTAGTCAGTGTCAGCAAAGTGAAAATCTTTGGTAGGTTCTAAATAATTTTTCTTTTCTCATCAGGAAATCAAAGTAAGGTGAACATGGAAATAGAAATGCATAAAATCTGCTGATGTACTATTGAGCAGTTTGACTGTAATCAAGTTCTTATTAATAATGAAATTCTTCATATTTTGATATCTGAATTACAATTGAATAATTGTATTAAGGTTCACAGTCATTAATACACAATTCATTATAACAGTTACTGAAAGAATTTATGGAAATATGTCTTTAATTACATGACATCTAAAAATATAAACTAAATTTCTTTATGTTAAATTGAAAAATAAGTTTCTATTCCCAAAGTCATAACTGATTGTTGCCTATAAATTCTACATGTAAAAATTTCTCAGATTTATATCCTAGCAGAAGACTTAGAGTGAAGAAAAGATCTTAGAACCAAATAAAAGATACATATTAAGATTAGTAATTTAAATTCAAATAGAAAATTACCTATTATGACTTTGATATTAAAGTGTCTGGGAAAAAAAAAAAATCTTGTTTTCCTGATTAAAAATTTGAAGTATTTCAGAAAAGTAATATGAATTGAAGCTAACCAGATTTTTTTTTTTTTTTAATGAAGTCTCGCTACTGAATGGAAGATGTTTTTTTTATTTTACAGCAGACACCTTAGTACCTGTACATTTATGGTTGGAAATAAAATAGCCTTTATATTCATTCTAACTAACTGGTTGGAAAATAAGCAGCTGTGATTTTATGAAAATGTAATCCCTAAATCTATTGAATTTTGATTGCTTTTGTTACGTGCAACTGATTTGTTACACACAAAATTAAGAGGTATCTCCTCTTCACATTGCTATTATATTCCGATCGAAATAGTTATTTACTATCACCATTTACTGCAGACTGTAGTGTCTCAATATTCAACACTGTTAATTCTGTTCTATTATCTTTTCATAAAACTGTACTTTATAATTACTTAGTTAAGTCTTGTAAGGAGGAAAATTGAGATATCTATAAAAATAAGTGGGAGTACTTTTTTTTAGGGTAACTAGAGAAGTAAAATATATTGAAATCGAACTATGGGAAGTATTTCAACCATAATTAAGGTCTTCTTGCAACACAACAGTAGAAGACAAAAAATAAAGTTTTACTTTTACTAACTATGAAGAAGGGATGAAAAGGGGAAATGGTACGATTTAACTTTTATTTTAGTTTTGCATTAAATGTCTGGAAAAGGAGTTTGGGAGTCAGTACAAAACTTTTGCTATAATTTCTAAAGAGTTTATTTTTTATATTAACTATAATACACATATTACAATATGAAGAGAAATTCTATCTTCAAAAAGAAAATAAATGTCAGATTCATATTGTCCAACTTATCTATAGGCTTCTCCCCAGCTATATCTCTTATGAATAAATTGCCATTTGTTCAGTTTCCTCTATTTGTTAGAAACAGTATCTAGCATTATATGTCTAGTTTTCACATCAGGTTCCACAGATGGGCTCAATTTGCCAATTCTGCCACAAACTTCCAATGTGATGTAGCACAAGACATCTGGAAGGAATCACCTAAAAATGACACTTCTCACCTCTCTGTGTTTCATTCTACTGCTGTGCATGAGGGGCAGGAAGCATTGTCCTCTCCTCGCTCCACTGGGTGCAAGGCCAGCAAGACAAACCGCTTAGAGGGAAACCTGGCTTTCATATAACTAAAATTGAGATGAATCCTTGCTTCTTTCCAATGCAGATTGCCTATTTCACCTTCTAAACTAGCACTTAAACTGATGAAGTCTTTAATCTTTCAATGGCCTTCTTATCCCCAGGTGACTTTCTGTTTAGTTCTTTGCACACCCATTGCAATTTATCACCAATCACAATAGATATGATCTCTCATCCACAAACATGGTTCTTTTATACAGTGTCATAGATGAGATCACTCCCAAACAAAAAAAAAAAAAAATTAAATAATATATAGGGAAATGCTTCTACTATTTGTAAAAAAAAAAAAAAAAAAAAAAGATACTGAGATAATGATATTCCAGTGAATATTCTAATGACCTTTTGTAATGTTAAAATAAGTCTTTTCAGAACACAAGAAACCTTCAGGCAAAATAAAAGAAAGAATACCCTACTTCATGGACAAAGAGCTAAAAAGGAGAAAGACTCAGATTCCTTCTTCCAGAGGACCTTTTGTTTTGATTTTGTTTCTTTGTCTTTAATATAGAAACAGTCCTAGGCATAGGGGCCATAACAAGATTCATTAGATAGCTTACATTTCAATATCTTACCATCGCAGAGAGGCAGTTTAAAACTGTGAGTTCAGTCACTTGGGGTTTATCTTCGATTAAAAAATATTTGTGAAACGGGAAATGGTGACTGTCTTAAGTAAATGTGTTGTACTGTTTAAATACTGCCAGCTTTTGTTCTAAAAAGTATTAGAGAAAATTAAGTATGCATGTGACTGGCCAGTGAATATACCATGTAAAGTTCAATTGTTTCACCCTGAATTACATCTAACATTAAATTCAATAAATGATGCCATCTGAAAAAAATGTTTTCATAATGGATTTCTAACAATTGACTGATCTTTTAATAGTAGTTGATGGTTAGAAGTTCCAAAGGCCAATGGCAAAACAGTATATTTTATGAGGTAAATTACAGCAACATCACTGAATTTATTAGTGGTTTCTTGTCTTTGAATGATCTTATACAACAAAATCATGTTTGAGCAGAGTCTTAGAAAAATCAGGCACAAATCAAGCTATCTTAGCCTAAAAAAATATTAAATAAAGATAATCCATTGTAAGTGTCCCATTAAGACAAAATAGATATCTAATTTTTGACTGATTTCAGGAGGCAGATATCTAAATATTTCTGAAGATTGACCACCATAAGAAGCAGTTTGAATGGAGCTTTTGGAAAAGTCTAGAAAAAATATAGACAATTTATATTTCTAGAGAACATAACTCTAAGAAGAAAAATAAAGTTCATTCATGAACTATGAATGTGACTGAAAAGTTACTATTTTTGTCATGCTCTTTAAAAAACTGACTAAACTCACAGATTCCACCCAGAACTTCTTTTATGTAGTTCAGTGTTTTCTCTTTGAATAAACTCTGAATTTTGCAACTTTACTGCCAAAAAAGGAAGGAAAGAAGGAAATTCTTCTTAGTATTTTAACCAAAAGAAAAGGATGTTTAGTGAATTTCATTTTGTTGTTTGTTGTAAACAAAACATTTAACCAGCAGTAGAAAAAATGTTAAAAGGTATCTTTGTACAAATTAATGTTTTGAAAAATCCCCCTTATATTATGATAAGCTGTATGATTTTTTCTTTTAGTTTCAAGATGTCTTTTCACTTTTTTCTATTAACTGTAAATTAGACAAAAAAAAAAATTTTGATAGCTGAGAAGAACAAAAATGTCATGTTTCAAATGGCACTGCTAATATCTAAAATGTGAAGAACTTTTTTTATTTAAATTAGGGTAATACAGCTTTATAGTTAGAGGTCAAAAATTTGTATGTGTATTTCTACAATCATATAATGAAAAGAAACATTTAAAAGAAGAAAATGCCAAGTATCCTCCCCATATTCAATCTGAAACAATCATGCCCAGGAAGAAAGGTATTTTTTTTAATTCATTTAAGTTAAAAATAGCGCGTGAATTAGAAATGAATTTTGTATCATAATTATTTTATTTTTTTAAGTTTTATGAAATGCAAAAGTTTATTGGAAGAAGGAAAATCATACAAATAAGTTGATACCATAGTATCAGTTAGAGTAAAGTCTTATGGCCCATAGCCTGTTACAGTGCTCTGACACCTGCAAAGTAAAGAAGTTTCTCCTCATATTCAGGTGGGACCTCCAATGTTTCAGTATGTGCCCTTCGCCCCTCATCCTATCATAGGGTACTGTTGCAAAGAGTCTGGTCCCATCCTCTTGACACTCACCCTTGAGATATTTATAAACATTGATAAGATCTTTTCTCAGCCTTCTCTTCTCCAAGCTGAACAGACCCAACTCTCAGTGTCTCCTCATAAGAAAGATGCTCCAGCCCCCTAATCCTCTGCTGGACTTCCTCCAGTAATTCCTTGTCCTTAAACTGGGACTCCCAGTAGAGGACACAGTACTCCAGATGCAGCCTCACCAGGGGAGAGTAGCGGGGGAGGAGAACCTCCCTCAGCCTGCTGGTCACACTCTTCCTGATACACCCCTGGATAACACTGGCCTTCTTGGCCACAAGGGCTCATTCTTGGCTCATGGTCAACCTGCTGTCCACCAGGACTTCCAGGTCCTTCTCTGCAGTGCTGCTTTCCATCAGGTTAACCCTTTTACCTGTACTGGTGCCTGGGGTTATTAATCTCTAGATGCAGGACCCTACACTTGCCTTTGTTGAATTTCATCAGGTTCTTCTCTGCCCAGTCCTCCAGTTTGTCCAGGTCTCACTGAATGGCAGCACAGCCTTTTGCTGTAGCAACCACTCCTCTCAGTTTTATGCCATCAGCAAACTTGCTGAGGGTGCACTCAGTCTCTTCATCCAGATCATTGATGAACACGTTGAACAGGACTGGACTCAGCAATAACCTCTGGGGAACCGCACTAGCTACAGGCCTCCAAACAGACTCTGCACTATTGATAACAACCCTCTAAGCTCTGCCATCCAGCCAGTTCATGATTCATCTCACTGTGCACTCATCCAGCCTGCACTTCCTGAACTGTCCTATGAGGAAGTTGTGTGAGATGGTGTCAAAAGTTTTGCTGAAGTCAACATAGACAACATCCACTGCTCACCCAGTTGATCAGCTCCGGTGATGGCATGAACAGCGGCAGAGCGCTCTGGCATCATGCATATGAGGCTTCCTAAAACAGAAAACATCAGCAGGAGCTGAGGAAGCTGCCAGGAGTCTGCAGATCATGTGACAGCAGCTCATGAGACCTGGGTGGGGCCAGGAGCAATGGCAACTAAACCCTTCTACCCCCAAATATAAAAGCACGTCCTAAGGGGCACAAGTAACCAGGGTGGGCAAACGGGGCATGACACAGCAGCAAGGACATGACATGGCAGTTTGCACGGAAGAGGGTGCAGGAAAGGCACTGTACTTCTGCTGGCTTGACCAGGGAGCAATTGTGTCCAACCAGAAGAAAGCCATGGTCTCTCCAAACTCTCCACCCACCATGACTGACACAGCTTCCTAGATAGAGCTCTGGTGGGAAAATGCTGCCACCCAGGTGTCAGGCTGCAGGGTGTGCCCTACTCTTATTCCAGTTTGGTCAGCATCAGTGAGCATGCCTGTGTGCCCAGGTAAAGGAACTCCTCTGTTTAGTGACAGAGCTCTGGGAGGAGGCGAGTAGACTGTGGATTATCAGGGAGTGTGAGAAAGAGGCAGACTACTGGAACTGTATGCTACATTCACTGAGACAGACTCAACTGGCAGACAGGATGCATGATTTAGAGGATTCCCTATCCTCTCTCCACCTGCCTGAATGCAATGACATAAGGAATTGGAGGCAATGGTGACATGTTCCTATCCAGTGCGACAGGTGCATCTCCTCTGTGACCACCCCACCTTCCCAGGTGCCCTTGAATAATAAGTACAAGACTCTGCAAGTGGAACTGAACAATGATGAGGACAATGGTTGATTTAGCTTGGAGGAGTCACCAAGGTTAAGGTGACCTATGCCATACATCAAAACTACTTTCATAGAGAAACAAAGACAGGTCGCTGCCATAGGAGACCCTCACCTGAGGTCAACAGAAGGCAATATGAAGACTGGACCTGCTTCTTAGGGAAGTCTGCTGCCTCCCTGAGGTCCAGGTTAAAGATTTGAAGAGAAAGTTTCCTACCCTGATATAGCCTTCGAATTATTGTTCATTATTGTTTTTTCAGATAGACAGTGATGAAGTTACAAAAAGAAGTCCAAGGGCAATCAAGAGACACTTTGGGGATTTGGGACAACTGGATAAGGGAACAAGAGCACAAGCAGTGTTCTCTTTACTCTTCCAGTTGCAGGGAAGCAAAACGAAAAGTCAGCAGTTCAATACCTGGCTCTGAGCCTGATGTCACTGGCAGATTTGAATTTTATAATCATGAATCAGTCTATACAATGCCAGGCCTGCTAGCAAGAGATGGGGTACACCTGTCTCAAAGGGGACAGTTAGCAGACAGACGGGCTCATTGAAAGAGTTTTAAACTAGATTTGAAAGGAGGAAGGGATAAAAACAGGTTCAGTAGAGGTAAGCCTAGAGATGACATGCCAATGTTTGAGAGACAGTGTACTAGCAAGGTCCTTCAGTCTGCCATCTCAGTGGAGGCAGGGGATGCAGATCCATGAGACAGCAAAGACACAAGGGTTATTGATGTGTTATAAACCATGGAAGCACCTGGGAGTGGTCATGTAGGAACTAGGGCTTCTCCCTCAAAAAAGGTCATGGGATCAATAGCCCAACTGAAGTGCATCTACACCAACGCACACACCATGGGCAACAAGCAGGAGAAGCTGGACATCATTGTGCAGCAGGAAAACCATTATATAGTTGCAATCACAGAAACATGGTGGGATGAGTCACACAACTAGAGTGCTGCAATAGATGGCTATAAACTTCAGAAGGCATAGGCAAGGAAGAAGAGGTGGTGGAGTAGCCTTGTGTATTTTGACTGTCTAGAGGTTGTCAATGGTGATTAAAAGGTTGAGTGCAAAAAAAAATCATATATCAGTTCCTCAGATTTGAACAAATTATAAAAGGAACAAAAAAGTATATCAGCCATATATGTAGTAAAATAATAGGACACTGGCATCAGATCTGGTTCTCCCCAACTAGACTTTTCTATAAATTTTTCTCTAATTTGTGTTTAGCTTTGAGTAGTTGGTCCTGTACTGAATGTGGTTTTCTTTAGAAAACTGTAAATCACCTACCAAATGTTATAGGTGTTCAGGTAAAAAATGCTTTGCACTTGGATGAATAAAAAAAGATTTTTTATTTCAAAATCAGATTTTTTTCCATATTTATTTCTTGCCCAATGAAATCACAGTGGATCTGTGAATTTTAGTTTTTTTGTCTCATATATTTTTACTTAAAAGAAAGGAGGAAAGAAATGTTCCTGACATTCATGAAATGCTGGTCTGGTGTAAAATAGTCTCCTGTTTATTTTACTAGTAGTCATTTTGTCTGGATTTCCAGATAGTTCTTTGTTTAGATTTCCAGATATTTCTTTGCCTCTGACACAGTCATTTATAACATAATGTATTTGTATGCAACGTATCATTGCTTGGATACACAGTTGATCGTCATATTACAAAGAATCAAATTACTTCAGTTGTATTTTATAGCACTAAAGAAATTACTTTCAAATTTTATATTCAGGAAATAACACACAAATATTTATACAGATGCATAAAACTGATACTCCTGTAAAATTTGCAAAGTTGAGGGCAACAAAGTTTATTGAGACTGACGATTTTATTATTGAAAGTGTTTAAGCCATCAATGCCTATTTCAGTTTAGCAAGGTTCAATTAAACAAAACAAAACAAAAAACCAAAACCAAACAAACAAAAAAACCCCAAACAAATCTTTATTACTTTTGAAGATGCAGATTTAGGCAATCCTGTTATAGTGCAGATTGAAAGACCCATGCCTCTGTTGAATTTCGCTCAGTTTCTTATAAAATCTACTGTTTTATACTTAGCTTGCTACACAGGAAAAAAAAAATAAAAATCAAAGAACTCATCAGGGAGAATCTCTTTAGGTACTCTCCAAATCAACCAGTAAGGAAATCCAATGCTCCATTTCTAGAATTTTTAGGAAAAATACATGTTAATTATTGATCCCCTTTTTTGTAATATTTGATGTAGTATTTCTTATACACTTGGAAACTACAAGAAGCAGCCTCCTGAAGCCAATGACACAGTGTTTCTTTGGCAGACAGCTCAAGGGAATGAAGCAGAGATAAGCTTTATTGTTCCTCGTTTGAGAAAACACAAGGAACTCCAGCATGCAGACTGTCTGCTCAGAAGGATTGCTCACACAGCAGGTGTTGTCTTTCTTAGGTCTGGGGACTGGGGACTGGAAATGTACATGACAGCTGCCTCATCCTGCTTGTCTTGTATGTGTAGATCAATTCTGAATAACCTAAATGCACAGGGACAGGTTCAGATGAGGAAATTAGTTCCTTCTCTCATTTTATAGGGCAGTGAGAACACCATATAGGACAGTATGATGCACAGCATTGTCCTATAGGACAGCATTGTCCCAATAAGATAGTGTGATGCACTTCTTCTTCCCCAAAATGCAAAAGCCTGCTTAGTCATCTTACAAAAATATACTGATGTTCTTAAAAACATAATTTTACTCTTCCCTTCCCTTCCCTTCCCTTCCCTTCCCTTCCCTTCCCTTCCCTTCCCTTCCCTTCCCATGTCTCAAAAATAGTTCTTAATACAGGAAAATTATTAGTATTTCTTGACTCTTTAAAATATTTTCTTTTTAAGATCAAAAGACTCAGTCAAAACATTCTGACTTCGTTTTATTTGCTTTAAGTAGATCATTCTGAGATATCTGAGCTCATGCCAGACTGGATTTTCCACTGCTGGTCTGAACACAATGTTAACTATCAAAAATGCCACCTGGACTCTCTTTGACTCATGAACTGATTTAGTAAAAGATTTGGGAGCTCCATGTCTCAGCTATGCTAAGCAACATCTCATTGTAAAATGTTTGTTGGTGTTACTGGTCTGTAATTTTCTCAGTGTGTGCAAATTTTAATTACAGAGGAATAGCTACAGCCTTGCTTGTTTTATTTAGCTGATTCCATGGCAAAGATATGTTGAGGAACATAGGAAGATATCTCTAAATTGAACAACTTTATTCTTAATAGTAACTTTTTATAAGAAGTCATATGAATCTGACACTGCTGATTTAATGTTTGCTCAAGACAAATAAAACATTCTCTTACTGTATGACTCTGTTTTTCTAACCCCAGTTTATATAATATGTGTAATTTATAAAAATCCAAATTTATGAATCTTGCATCACCTTGAACTATGAAGTCTTATTTTTTAGTCATTGTTAGCAGTTTCCAATGTTGATCATAGTGTGTCCTTGTAAGCGGTAAGAAGTAAAGGCTGTCTGCCTTTATTTCTAGGGACATAATTTTTAAAAATATTTTCTTTCACTTTTACTGGGAAAGGTGTATGCAACCTTATGCAAACCTCCTTGTAGATCTTTTCATATGTGAAGACACATGTCATCTATAAATACAGTGAGAGAAGGTCACTACACCTTAAGCATCTGCATTGATTCTTACTGATCCATTTAGAGTTTCTCTCAGACAACCTGGAGAACAAGTGTACCAATACCAGTCATTTACCTCCCAGTGTCCTGAGGTCCTATTAATATGGAACTGCCTGAGTTTACTTAATATTCCATAAGACTTTGCCTTGTGATGTCTGATGTCAATGGGACCATCTATACCTAGAAGTTAAATACAAGTTTTGCAGGAATTATGACATTGAATACCAGTACAACAAACATTCAGAATACCTAGAGCTTTACTGGACAAACAGGATAGATTCTATTCTAGACCATATAGCCACAAAATAAGTCTTTAATCAGTCTGTTTATGTTAAGGGTCTAATTAATCCCTATTCAGTTAAACCTATAGATGCATACTGGTTTACAAATAAGATTAAATCTGGTTGATGGCATAGATCATTTGCTCAAATGTTTCCTGAAATTAGTACAAATAGAAAGACAACACACACACACACAGAGATAGAAGAAGCAATTAGACAGGAGATCTGTCCATTACTTTCCATTAACTAATGGCATAATAATGTGTTTAAATTATTTAAAAAAAAATGTTGAGAAAATATCAAGGAACTGTTTCAAAATACTGGTAAACACAAAGTCTTGCAAGAGGAAGGACATATATCTTACAGGTACAGAAAACTGATTTACTTTTTCATGGCAGCAGTTTTAGTAAAAGCATAATTTTATTCAATAGTGAATCACAAATCTCTGTAAAAATGATTGCCCAAGACTAACAACAATCTATAATATTTATTTTAAAATATTTTACAACATTTCTTATTTAGATATCTCCTTTTGTTTTCAGATTTGCTTTTTAAAATTTAACTTTAATGTCTCTTTAGGAACCAACACTGATAATAATTGGCATAAAACACAGTTCTAGAAAAGTAATTGAAAATCTGAGCTTTAGCTATGCATATTGAAAGAAGATAGAAAGGATTCTGTGTATTTTTCTATAACAACATCCAACACACTGAATAAAGTATTTGGGATTGTTATATTTTTTTTACTGAAAGAAGAGTTTAGAAATATTTATATTACGCTACAGATTTTTCCTGGTTTCCCTCTTATGACACATTGTTGCAATTAATAGGAAAATCATTCAACTGCTTAAGAAAAAAATCACAACCCTGTAACATGTTACAAAAGTGTTTTAGAAAAAGTAGATGGGTACTGTATACAAGTCTAAGGAGGAAAGACTGGGTAAAAGGGTGAGTATACAAGCAGTGGAATTAGTTTGCCAGGTCAGAGCACAAACTGGAAAGCAGACCAGGATAAGTATTTTGCTATGCTCAGGGTCTTTTCTTATATTTCCCTTATTCTGGAGTGGGATATCAAGTAAATTACATGGAGAACTGACAGCCTGGTGAGTGAAACTTACTGTCTCACTCTTGTACTTTCTGTCAGACTCATATTTTCCTCTAAACTTGTCTTTTGCATGAGTGTTGCTATTTTCTATCATTTACTGATGGTGTGCCACTTCCTTTTCTGATGTAGTAGCTGAAGGGCAGTTGTAGATTCTAAAAACTCCTCAAATCTGAGGGGTAAAAGCTACAAATATTTTTAGTGAAAATACTTGACAGATAATTTGACCAAAACAAAGGCACGCTTGTACTTCGTGAAACACTTTATAAGAAATAAAAAAGTATCAGTGTCAGTAAGACATTTTGTAACATGCCTGACTGTTGGTGTTGAAATACTTTAGGTTTCCTTCTCCTTGGACTTGTATCCCTCCGTCTCAGGTTTAGTGCGCTCCTCCTGAGCTATCCCCCAGGCTGCAGTCAGGCACTGCCTGGGACACTGCTGCAGACAAAGGCCAAAACCATGACAATTTGTAGTTGACCAAGTGGTAACAATAATGGTGTATCAGCATGTTCCCACACCCTGTTTGGTTTACTGTTGCAGATATTTCCAAGTAGCCTTCTGTAGGGAAAAGCAATACAGATATATCAACTAACATAAACTTACTGGAAAAAAAAACAACCAAACAAGCAATAAGAGCAACCAAAACAAATAAACAAAAAAACCCACATATTGACTTACTAGTTTGGATATGGCAGAGATTCAATCTGTTAGCACAAAAGTATTTTGTTTAATAAACTCTGTTTATTAAATAATACATAGTGGTTTAGACATTGTGCTGTGGAAGTTCTGGTTCTGGGTTGCTTTCAGGCAAAAAGGTATGATATTTTTATGGTCTCCCCTAGCACTCCTCACTACAATGGACCCAATTCACTAAGACATGGGACATTATAGATCTGACTTTTTTCCCTCTCCAATGTTTTTATGGAAATGACAGAAAACACAGTGGTTTTAATGGGAAAGAATTAAGCTCCCTAGATACCTGTGCAATGTGAAAGTGATTGAATGAGTATTCTAACTATTTCATATATTAGTGGCATGTTACAGGATTATGCAAAACAAAAATAAATAAAATATATTTGTGCAGATAAGACTAGAAAACTGAAGAAACTAGGGCAAGTCTTTCATCTTCATGTGATTTGGTGTAATCTAGGTCATGCTGGTATTGGTTTACTGCTAGCAAATTATTTGATAATTACTACAAAGTAATGTTCCTTTGACACATTTTCTACATCCATCTCAGTTATACAGAAACTTTAAATAATCACTGACTCATTTCAAAGTTTGAGCAGCAAGATAAGAACTGAAAAGATATTGATATATATTTTGCTTCTCTTGGAGACTCAGAATAAATTGGGGTTCAGACAAGTAAGTTGGACAGCATAGGAAAGTTCCCTTATTATCATCTAAATTGGCTTTTCAAGTATTTGTGTATCATCTGCCATTTCTCAGTGGCACAATATTACAGTTGCTACAAATGGGAAAATAAATTGCATCTAACATAATATAGTTTAAAGTCATCTAAATAGGTCAATAATTAAGTTTCAGAATATCTAACTGTGAAAGATGCTGTTTTCTTCTTTTTTTTTACCTGGTACAGAGTAGCAGTCAGAGGCTTTGGAACATACCCAAGTATGGGTGGAGAACTCAGTAATACATGCAGAAAACATACTTCCATTAACTACATTGGGAACAAAGGAACACCAACATTGCAAACATTCTGTTCTCAACAGAATTTTCCATGGTATCCTGTAACTTGCAACTGTATATCCAGTGAGTCTTCCACATGTAAAAATCCAATAAAGAACTGTGAGAGCAGCCCTATTTAGGTCACCAAAGGAATAAGAAATTAACCAAATGAAGTCATTCTGTGGTAGTGTTTGCTCAGCAGTAAAATGACACAAAGGCACATCCACACTGTTTGCTAAAGCTTAATTCATTTGGATACTTGTGATCAAAGGCTTTGAATAATCACAAAAAAAATGTCAAGATTGCAACAGTGCGGTTAAAATGAATCAGAGGGAAAAAAAATATATAAGAGAAAAAAACCAAAAAGGAATGAGAAGCCCAACAACAAAATTGCATCCCCAAAATTGCTTTTTTTCTAAGGGGAAGTCAAAAAAATGCTGCTTTTTTTTCCCCAGAAAAAATGCATTTTCTGAACTATACTCTTTCAGCTTTTCCGTCATCATCACAGTGCAATGGTGGCACCTATTGGTCTATTATATACATGAAAATCACATTCTGCGAAGGGTAGTTTTTTGTAAATTAATACAGTCCACTCTGTTTCTGCATGCTGAGAGCAGCACTAGAATGACAATTCCTGCATTGAGGCGACAGCATGATTCATAGTAATAGCTCTGAAATTAGTCATTTCTTATTCAGGATTCTTCCCACATGTTGTGACTATATTCTTGAACTGAAGCAACTGCTACCGAGCTGATCTTTTAACAGGTAGTGGGTTTATCAGTTCCTTCCACAATAACTGGATCGGTCCCCCCTTCTGTGCATGAGTCATTTCCTCTGATGTTTCCTGAGAAGATGGAATAAATAACGGGAGCATACATGCAAGAATGGGTAATGGGAGTCCTGTGTGAGTCAAGCTGTGCAAAATGGGGTTTGCTATTTCTTAATCTGTCAGAAAGAAGAGTATACAGAAAAAGCTGTGGTGGTGTGCCAAAAGAACAGGCATAGAGGACAGGCATAGATTCACAACTGTATCTGAGCTTGCTGTCCTGAGCAGGGGTGTTAAGCAAGCACATCGGTGACCTGTAGTTCTCTTAGCAAGTTTCTATGTGTAGACAAAAAGCTTCCCCCCCTCCCAAAAAAAAAAAAAAAAAGAAAAAAAAGACAGTGAGAAAATAAGTTTGTCTTCACTACAAGAAATAAGTGGTAAATGTCTGAGAATATCTAAATGATTCAAAAGACAAAAGGCAGATTCTTCTTTAAAGAAATAATTAACCAAAACACTGGCCTTCTTCTCTTTCTTCTCCTGCCCTGCCCTTCCTATTCCCTTCCTATTCCCTTCTCTTTCCCCTTTCTCTTTTTCTTCCCTTCCCTTCCCTTCCCTTCCCTTCCCTTCCCTTCCCTTCCCTTCCCTTCCCTTCCCTTCCCTTCCCTTCCCTTCCCTTCCCTTCCCTTCCCTTCCCTTCCCTTCCCTTCCCTTCCCTTCCCTTCCCTTCCCTTCCCTTCCCTTCCCTTCCCTTCCCTTCCCTTCCCTTCCCTTCCCTTCCCTTCCCTTCCCTTCCCTTCCCTTCCCTTCCCTTCCCTTCCCTTCCCTTCCCTTCCCTTCCCTTCCCTTCCCTTCCCTTCCCTTCCCTTCCCTTCCCTTCCCTTCCCTTCCTTCCCCTCCCTTCCCTTCCCTTCCCTTCTGTCCTGGTTTTGTTAAAAACAAGTTTCTCTTTTAGTGAATTTTTGCCTGTCAGCTAAAGCCTTCATATTAGCTGCATTTTCCTGGAGAACCCGACACATGTTTTGGTTAAACCTAGCAATGGAATGCAAACTTATTGATAAACAGGGATGGACATCTCGCGAGAGGGGCAACGAGAAAACTGATGACCGAGAGACTGACCAATGGTGTATGACATTCCATTCACGTGAATACTTCATATAAAAGTGGGAGATCACGAGGATCTCATCCCTCTTTGCTTCCCTTTTCCTTTGCCCTTTTTCCCTTTTTTCCTCATGGCTGACATTAGGAGAGGACCTTGCTGGTCGTCCCTGCGAACTGAGGCCTAGTGAGAGACTGAATCCAGCTCCGGTTGTCTACAGAGTCTAATCCAGGACTTTGGGTGCTGGCTCTGCAGTTGCTGAGACTTTCGAGATTGGTTTTGTATATTTTGTATTATTTTCTCTATTCTTATTAGTAGCATTAGTAAAACATCTTTAACTTTTCCAACTCTCTTCTCTCTGTCCTTCTTTCCCTCCCGATCACCTGTCCTGAGTGGGAAGGGGGGAGAGGGAGGGGCAAAAGGGGGAAGTGGGGGGGAGAGGAGGTTAACAATACATCTGCCAGGGTTTGATTGTCACCCCGCAATCTTAACCCTCGACACCTTCCCTTCCCTCTCTTGCCTTTGCTTTTTCTCCTGAGTCACCTTAAAAAAAGATAGCATATGCTTCAGCTTTTTTGTACATATAAACTTACTCTGGACTATATTTATGGTAAAGAATTTACAATTTAGATACTTTATTCAATTTTGTATCTGTTTTATGATTGAAGAGGTATATAGAGTAGCCAACATTTGTAGCAAGGTGAGACTATTATGACTTGGCACTACCTTTTTAAGTAAAACTTAACCAAACAACATATAATAGTTACACTCATTTAATAGAGACTGGGGACAACAGGAAAGTATGCTCATGCATGCAAATGTAAATTTAAAAAATGGCTCTAGAGAAGAACTGGGTAACTATAGGACAGGGAATGTGTCTTTCAATGGGAAAATCAGAAACTTATTATATAAGGAGAGATGGCAGATACATAGATGGAATCTTTAGAATCTATAAAGCTTTAGAATGAAGATAAAGCTTTTGTTAGGAAAGTAAGCTTCCAAATCTATTTCAGATCCTTGAGGCATTCAATGAGGAGGTAAATAAGGAATTAAGATGAACAAGTATACTTTTATTTCAAAGAAAAAAAGAAGAAAAAGATATAGTGAGGTGCTCACACAAAAAGCATCAAAGAAGCTACGGACATTTGAAATAAAATTGAAGATCTTCTTAGTGGCAAAATAATGTCTGTAACACAGTTGGAAAGAGTAAATGGTCAGTTTCCTGAAAGTAAAGGAGATCATCAAAGGAATCTAATAGGAATTTGTGTTGTCACCTATTCTGACCGGTATACTCTTAAATATATAATCTTAAAAAGAGAGTGAGTAGTAAGGTGAAAAGTTTGCTGACACTCTGAAGTATTGACAGTTGCTAAAAATGAAAGGTGACAAGAAAGGCAGTTGTAAAAAAATGCAATGGTTTTGAATGACAATGATAACAAAAGTGAACTTCAGCATTGATATACCAATACTAATTGTCATAAAAGCAAATAAACATCAGTTTTAACTTTTCAAATACAGGCTGAATTTAGATATTACAACTCTGGAAAAAGATAAAGTTCTTATCAAATATTGATTCTTTATATGGTTGACTAAAATGCAGGTGGAATTTCAGATTTGTTAGGTAGGACAGAGAAAATTATATAGGCCATGTCTAAAGCCATGGTACCTCCTCAAAATGTACAAAAGATACAGGAAAGTAACAGGGATTTTTAGTAGTACTGAATGTTCTCCATGTATGAAAAATTAGGATTCTTCATCTCAAGAATGAGATGATCAAATGGAATATGACAGTGTGCTGTAAAGATTATTTTAATAGATTATTTTTATTTCTTATAAGAGAAACTTAAGAAAGAACACTGAATGAAAGATTCAAGCATCATGTACAAAACAAAAGTAAAAACTTGTCTATACACTATTATCCAGTTTGGAAATGGATTGTGTAAGATATTTCAGAAGAATGCATGTGTGCAATGGACAGATATATTAGAGCTGAGTTGATAATGGCCCTGTAAATTCACAGACCTGTCACTAACATTAGGACGAAACAAACTCATGATTTAATCTTGGTCATATGAAAACTCATTTGATTTCTTGCATGTACTGAATTCTCAGTGGATTATGACTGTTGATTAAGGCCCAAAATGATCCAAGCAAAAAAAATAAAAATATAAAAATAAAAGGTATTTAAGTATGAATTTAATCTGATAATATACCATAATTTTTAATCCTGATTAAAGTGCTTTGTAACATGAGTGTAATAAAATTAGTTGCCTGACAGCTTGTCTATTTCATCTTTTCAAGTTTTCTAAACACAGCATTCACCTTGAATTACTTGGATTTGTAGTTCTTGTTTTGGATATAATTGAACAAACATTTAATATAATACTTCTCTACATTTTTGTGTGTCATGTAAGAGATACAGAGGCAGAAAAAGAAACACTGTGATTGTATATATTTCTAAGAGTGCTCAGGAGCCCAGCAAAACAACTTTCCTCAAAAATCTATGTCTTGAAAATACTGCTACAAAAATGTGAAAGATTCACTGAATGTGGAAATTAACAGCTAGTTAACTGTCACTTTAATACTGAGAGAGAATTAGACTCTCAACAAAATATTTGTTCAGCTTGTTGTTTTGTTTTGGTTTTTTATATCCCCAAGCTAGATTTTTAGTTATAAATAATTCATGAAACAATTTCTTTCCATTTAGTCCTGAGTCAACTGCATTGTAAAACTTCAAATGATAAGTTGGATTGGGTTTATAAAATTTGAAAAGTTAAACTTTAACAAGTTCATGAACAGCTCTTATATCTTTAGTATAAAACTTAAATAATATTATCGCAGTATCTAAAAGTAAACAAAAAATAAAAAATCCATTCATTTTGCTCTGGTAATATTTTAAGCTTTGAGTACCTTGAGAAATGTTGATTTGATTCTTACATGCAAGTTAATTTCTGACTGCCAAAACAAAAACCAGGAAATAATTACAGTTTTTGTATAAAAATAAGTTTCAGTTAGTAAGTATCTAATATAACCTCAGGATGCTATAATTTGAATTTACATTGTGCTGAAGTAACTGAAACTATTCTCACAAGCATAAATGTACACCCAGTGATTATTTTCATCAGCTTTGCTTTTCTGAGACTTCCATATTTTGATGGTTGACTCATAAAGTTAGCTATTAAAATCAAGATCCATAAATATTTTATTTTAAATGCTCTGCAGCTCAGGCTACCTGCTGGTACATTCAAATGGTTTGCTACACTCATACTTTTTGGGCATATATACTTTCTCACCACTACTAGTCAAGCCTTTGTACTTTTTACTGTACATTGTCTGTCAGTTCTGAAAACTACAATTTACTTGTTCAAAATGATGCTTCCGTCAAAATGGTGGTAAAGGTCAAAAACTCATTTGATTCACCAGTTGATTAGCATGTGTTTAAGTCTCCTCCAGAAGTTTAAAATCCTTATTTCCCTCAGGAATTTAATATTTGAAGAGATCACTTGGTCACCAAGTCCCCTGTCTGCAGGCAATTATGACAAATCATTCCCTTCATAAAATGCACTGCAATGAAATAAAACTTCATGTCGAGGGAGCTTGAGACTTCTTAAAAAAGCCTACTACTTCTTGGGAGACTGTTACAGAATATAGTTTCTAGTAGTAAATCTACTTTTTTATTTGCAGGTGCTGTTTTGGACATGTGTATAACTCATGCAGCATTACTGACAAAACTAGGAACATACTATAAAACATAAACAATACAAATACTACAAACATGGTCTTGGTCTTGCAGCACTAAACAGTGTACTAATATATGGGTTCAAGAGGAGACTAGACTAGTTCATGTAATAGAATTTTGCTCACAGTCCTTAAGTGCATTCATACTGGTTCTGGTTTGGACTGAATTAATTTTCTTCATAGCAGTCTGCATGTTGCTGTGTTGCTGGCTGGGACAAGCCTGCAAAAGTATAAGAAACATATATGAATCATGACCTTTCTGAAGTACAGGTGACTGTAAAACAGAAGAGTATTGGTGGCAAGTATTATTGCAAGCTTGCCCTGTTTATACTCCAGGTGTCTGCTTTTGTCAAGGGTCAGCAAAAGGATATTGGATTTGTTCAACCTTGAATCCAACAAGGATTAAACTCTTGTAGGTTTGCATTTAAGATAGTGCCTAGGTTAACATGACAAAAATATCATAACCAAACAAAGAAACGGAAAAGAAAATTGTAGAGTGCAGAAACCATATCACATACCTCATCATTTTAGCAACATTTGCATATGTATTTCTTTGCCTCGTGTTTGAAATAGTCTTTATCTTTGAGATTTTATAATTATAATGTAGAATGAGTTCAGTTCTTCTTTCCTCCTCTACCCCAGAAACAATATTGCTGCTTGACTTTAACTTCCCAAATGACATTTCCAACAGAGAGGCTACTGAACTATACTCATAATATGCCTTACAAGGACTACCACAATAAAGCGTTTAATGAATAAAAATATTTAATTTTTGCATTTCCTTGACAACCAAAAAATTCAAAACACCTCTAAAAAATGCTTGCTAAGATTAATGTATATTGTTATACGTGTACTTTTCAAATGAAATGTCACAGCAGTTATTATTATTATTTGATAAAACCAAAATAGGCTAGTTTCCATTTTCTCTTCAACATGTTTGTCTCAACTACTATTCTTATAGATAAGAATGGTCAGAGAAAACAATTTACATTCTCCAGAACATTTTTAAATCAGAGTAAATAAGTGAATATTCCTCAATATTGACTGTATATAAGCTTCAGAAATAATGTTATAGGATAAAATATTTTTATGCTGAAATATTTCATATTTTTAAATGCTTAAAGACATAATGATGGAAAAACTTTTCACTATGGTAGTTAAGAAATTTCAAGGCCTATCATATAACAGAAATATGTTAAATGAAAGTAGATCAATTATAGTTGCTGTTCTTTAATTTCATTTGTCATTCTAAACAGTCACAGGAATATACTAATTGCATATTTTGTTACTGATGTTAAATGTTATATTAGCATTATAAAAATGTTTATAATGGCAATTATATTCATAGCCTCTACAGTTTGTAAAGAATAAAACATAGAGCAGACACTAATGATATTTTTTAGAGACAGATTATTCTTTAATGTTCCTCAACATGTTCTTTTGATCTTCTGAAATTACCTAGCCCGTGTATGTAGTTACAATTTTTATTTATTACAAGGCAGTATATTTTTGAATCTAATTCTATTGATAACCTTATTTTGCTATCTGTTTTGCAGTTTCACCCTGCTTGAAATTGTGTTGACTACTGAATATTTTTTTTAATTGTTGCTGATATAAACACAGTCTTACTGCACAACTACCATATAATGTACTTTGGTATGTATATTTAATTGTTATCTTCTCAAAAAACACGTTTCAAATGAACAGGTTAATTGCTTCAAAAACATAAATTTCTTTCATTTCAGGTGTAACTACCATATTTTTCTGTCTAAAGTCATACACCTGTTTCTTTCATAAGAAATTAATAGGACTTACGCAAGTAGTTAAAAATATAATTGGTTCATGGTTGTATAGCTGTTTGTATCCATTATGCTGAAAGCCTTTCTATAAATCACACATTAAAATACTAATATAGTCAAAATCTATTAATGAAATCCAATTCACATATACAAAAGGAATTACTATGTCTTTGTAGTTATTTCCTCAATACCAGAAATTAAAATATTCAATATCAATATAAAAATTGTCAAAATTAACCTATATCTGTTACAGAAGACTAAATACAAAAACTTTGCTTTCCTTATTTTATTAAAGTATTTGGGCTTTCTCATAATTGGCATTAAATTTTCATTTGTGAAAAGAATTGTGACTGTTTTCAGAAAGCTCTTACAATATCTCCACATTCATGCAAGATTATTAACACAGTTCTTAAACTAAAATGATCTGGATATATTTCTTATTTTCTGCTTTACAAATTGCTCAATTACAACCAAATAATTATTCCTATATACACTATTTCCTTCTTTTTTATGTCCAATTTCTGCACAGAACAACTGCTTTGCTTATCAAAGAGGAATGACTCTATCATGGAGCCATAACCACGCAGACCAACAGCTAGACATATATTAGGTTAGATATAATTCTTTAGATACATATCTTGGATGAGTTTTCCTCCCTAGAGAAAGTTACCGACTACTTTTTCATCTAGCTATCAGCCGCTGAATTTTACAAAGCTTACTTCTGCATATGCAACTTTTTTTCTGTTATGGTTAAATATCTATTTATAAACCTTTCAGACAAAGACAGACTCCCTTGCTGCACCAGTAAATCATAGAATTATAGAAACACAGAATTATTTGGACTGGAAGGGACTTTAAAGATCATCTACTTCCAAGTCCCTTGCCATGAGCAGGGACACCTTCCACTAGACCAGGTTGCTCAAAGCCCCATCCAGCCTGACCTTGAACACTTCCAGGGATGACACATCCAGAAGTTCTCTGGGCAATCTGCTCCAGTGCCTCACCACCCCCATGGTGAGGATTTTCTTCCATATATCTAATTTAAATCTATCCTCTTTCAGTTTAAAACCATTAACTTATCCTATCACTACATGTAAAAAGTCTCTCTCCAGCTTTCTTGTAGTCATCTTTTAGGTACTGGATGGCAGCAATAAGCCTTTCGACAGGCTAAACAGCTCCAACTCTCTCAACCTGTCTTCATAGGAGAGGTGCTCCAGCTCTCTGATCATCTTTATTCTTCCTTCTGGACTTGCTTCAATAAGTCCATGTCCTTCCTATGTTGTGGGCCCCAGAGCTGGAAGCAGTACTCCAGGTAGAGTCCCACCAGAGCAGAGCAGAGGTGGTGAATCACCTCCCTCAAGTCACACTTCTTTTGGTGCAAACAAGCACACGGCTGGCTTTCTGGGCTGCAAGTGCCCATTGCTGGGTCATGTTGACCTTCTCATCAACCAACCTCCTCAAGTCTAAGATGCCATTTTATATTCAACTTATTGCAGAAAAGAGAGATCATAATTTTCTTTACTAAAAGAGAGGTCATTTTGACTGCAAATAGTTATTGTTCTGTGTGTGAAAATGTAACGCTTCATGTGTACCAAATCAGTCCTTTGAATGTTAAATCCTCCCTTTCAGGAGCCAAGTTATATCACTGATAGAAAGGGAAAATAATTCTGAATACTATGTGGTTTTAATATAGTGATTTTCATGATTTCTTGCTTTAAAATCTCTAGGATTGGTTTTCATTATTATGTTTAAAGAAAACTGAATTGAAGAAAAAATAAATACTTCTGAATCCATGCAGTTTTAATATGTCTATCTCTAAAATCTAAAGATTAGAAGGAAAATTAAAGTAATTAAAATTAATGTTCACAGTCTGACTAACACATAAAGTGCAATAATTTTATCTTGCTGTCTATCTGTCTATCTTGCTATTTCTTTTAACTGCCACTGCATGTTATATTATATATTATATTATTTTAATAAGCATCAAGCCCAGCTCCACTATCATTACTGAGGCACTGATCAAAGAAAAAAAAAATTATATATATATATTTTATTGTATTCAGACCTTCAGACCAAAGATTTTATTTCACTGGTGGTAATTTCCATTAAAAATAAACTTGATGTCCCAAACACTAATCACTACATTTTGTTAAATCTTTCTGAAACAAAATATTCATTTAAACCTATATGAGAAATGTTATTAACTAGTAAAGCAGAAGAATGATGTTATATGTACAACCACTTAGCTCCCTATTATAACCTAGTAATTGTATATCTGTGATGAAATACAGCTATGATTTAACAGAGTAAGGAAATGCTTTCTACCATTTTAACGAAAACAGCAGTGTAAATTGTGAAAAAACAAACTTTGATTTGAGCAGACCGCACAATAATCTTTTTGGTAATAAGGAACTGTTAACATTTCCAATGAGCATAACAGATCAATAGGGTAAGAATTTTATAATTTTATCTGTGTGAAGTTACTTGCACCAGCTCTGTCTTCCTCTCCCCTAACTTAGGTGCCCATTCAACAATGACTCACAGGGAAAACGATCAGTCATTGAACAGTGACCACTGCCAGGAACACTTACACAGAAATTTCACAGTAAGTATATCTCTTAGATTATCATTATTGGTTTGAGTGACTCGTTGAGATCACAAGCCAAAATAACATATGACAGAGTATTACTACACTCTCAAAGGTACTTTCATAAGGTCTGATTTTTCTGAGACTTGAGGCCTGGTCTTCATTTATTGATTCATTTAACATACCCCATCTCCCCATCTGTCCTTTTATTCTTCAGTCGCAAAGATTCAGCTCCCTTGATGAATCTTCTTATTCCACAGTAACTAGAGCAGCACCATTATGGTTTACAGCCACTTTGACTTTGCATTGATTCAGCCAAAATTATGTTGGCTGTATACTGAAAGAGGAAACTTTTCCTCCTAACGATCTCATTAGACTGTGATGAATAATATCCCCAGGGAGGTCATCAAAGCCATGTCTTCAGCATTATTTAAACCTTCTACTCCTCTTAATCATTTTTATTATAACATTGTCTACGAACCCAAGCTAAGACTGGAAATTCCGTTGTACTGGGTACATGGTTAAGTACAGTCCTTGCCCTGAAGAGATTAACATCTAATTAGATCCGACATCTGTGACAGCAATGATGAAAATGTCACAAACATTTTTAAAGCTTGCCACAGGTTTGCCACCGATACCACCTCAGGTTTGAAATGTAAAAAACCATAAAAGAACAGGACCATGATTTTCAAGGAAATATGAGGCTTGCACACAAAATTGGAAATAGGTGCCTGGAATGGGATAAATTAGAGTCCAGAAGCTTATATTCACAATTCTCACCCTCCTTCTTTTCAATTTGTGCTGCTATTTTCATCTCTAGGATAAATTTGCTTTATTACCATTCAACAAATAATGTTTTATCTATTTCGCTTGTTTAGAAAGACTGACAGGATTATGTAATTCTATAAATTAGACACAAACCTGAGGTGAGCATAAATAATTTTTGCTGTAGTTCTATCCAAATGCAACCTAAACCATTATACATACATTGGTACCTGATGGTATAAGCATTATTAAAGACACAAAGGATATTGTAACACTGGCAGCATTTTTTAGTGATTTATCCATCTAGGCAGATTTAACACCTGGATCACTGGAGAGAGGAAGGAACATGCAGTTACTCACCCAGATCTGAAACCTATTAGGTCATCTCAGTGGGCATCTCAGCACTGAGTCACAATACACTCACATACTTTAAGTGTAATTACTTATACTAGTCTCAATACTGTGGTGTCCAGCTTTCTTACAGAAGGGCATCAGGAAGTGTGACTAGTATTTGTCAGGTATGATTTGTTCTTCACTCTGTCCTTCCTCCACAAGAGAAAGTCTATGTGCAGTAATGTAATATGATTTAGTGGCATTGTATAAATGTGAGAAATGGTGTGACAGAGAGGGGGGGGAGAAAGTGAGAGAGAAAGCACACTTTCTTTAGCTCTCCAGAGATATAACAGTGTGAAAGCGTATGTGAATATGCAACAATGTCACCTTATTGCTTGGAAAAATAAGAAAATCTAATTAAAGCTTATACACCTGTGGATTATTATAATTTACCTGCAACTGATGAAATGTACATAGTAGAATTTATCCATCATCTCAATTGTGTATCTCTTAATATATCAGAGTATTGCTTTCATTATTTTACACCAAGTTGTATTTTCTATGTAATCTTATTCCATGCATTAATACTGCCTACTTTTAGTATTACATTTCTCTAAATGGTGTCAGAAGGATTCAGGAAGACCTCATATGGCACCTACTGATTAAACAGAGTTATTGCCCAGTGGGCTGGGACAGAAGAGAAGAATTATAGTACATGAGCTGTCTGTGAGACAGAAAGCATATGTGAGCCTTGTAATCAAGTATTTCAGTGGTCAAACAGAAAGCAAAACACTCAGCGTGTTCATGCTCCATAGGGACATTAGGCTTCAAACTTTTTCAGAGTTCATTGAAACAAACTGTAATGAGAAAATTATTGAAGAGAAGATCAAAGACTAGTGTTTCTGAGGAGACTTAGAATCCATGTTGCCTTTTATTTAAGGAAAACCTTATTTAGGCTGCTGTTCTTACACCTCCATTGCTGAAACATGTAAGAGCTTTAAATGAATTATTAAATAACCAAAAGCTAAGAAATAGTGGCAGTATAACCTAGTGCTCAGGGAATTCCCTAGTCTGAGGAATATCTAGATCCCAATGAAAGGACACTATGACTTTTTGCAATTATAATAAAAAATCCGAGGACTTCAGTAGCTACTCCGAAACACAAGTTCAGTACAATACAGTTTAGTGAGCTCTAATAACTGAATATAGAGAAAATCAGTCACATATAACATCATGCCAAAACATCTAAACGTGATATGAGAACAGTTTTGATCATTTAGTTAGAAAAGAAGGACTGACCATGGAAGTGTATTGGGATTACATGGCAAAGTTCTGGGAGTGAAATGAGGCTGCAGGAGTGGTCTTTTTGAGGAGAGATCAAGGGCTGTGTCAGACACAGCTGGTTCCAGCCAGCTCCAAAATGGACCAAACATAGCATCACCGGCCAAGCTGACAGTGCCTTTGTACAAAAGGGTAACAAACATTCTGCAGCAGCTGTCTGAGAGAGAAACAACTCTGCAGACACCAAGGCCAGTGACAAAGGAGGGACAGGAGGTGCTGCAGGCACCAGAGCAGAGATTCCCCTGAAGCCCATGTTGCAGACCATGGTGAGGCCGGTTGTCCCCCTGCAGCCCATGGAGTTCCATGGTGGAGCAGAGATCCACCTGCAGCCCAGGGAAGACCCCACACCAGAGCACATGGATGTGCTGTGAAGGAAGCTGCAGCCCATGGAGAGCACATGCTGGCACAAGCTCCTGGCAGGAGCTGTGCCTCATGAAGAATAGCCCACACAGGAGAAGGTTTTCTGGCAGGACATGTGGTTGGTGGGGGGACCCATGCTGGAGCAGTCTGTTCTTGAAGGACTGTATCCCATCCACAGAAAGGGCCCATTCTGAAGCAGTTCACAAAGGACTGCGTGCTGTGGGAGGGACCCCGCACTGGGGCAGCTGAATAGTGTGAGGAGGAATGAGTGGCAGAAATGAAGCATTATGGACTGACCACAACGCCCATTTCCTATCCTCTGGGAAAGAGACAGAAGAGTAAGCAGTGAAGGAGTGAAGTTGAGTCTAGGAAGAACAAGGGGTGGGGGAAGGTGGTTCTAGTTTTTTTTCTCTTATCATCTTACTGTATTTTTAATTGGGAATAAATGTAATTAATTTCCCTAAATCCGGTCTGTTTTGCCCGTGACAGTAATTGGTAAGTCATCTCCCTGTCCTTATCTCAACCTGTCAATATTCAATATATTCATCAATGATTTTGATGAGGGAATAGAGTGTACTATCAGCAAGTTTACTGATGACACCAATCTGGGAGGAGTGGCTGATACGCCAGAAGGCTGTGCTGCCATCCAGCGAGACCTGGACAGGCTGGAGAGTTGGGCAGGGAAAAATTTAATGAAATGTAACAAGGGCAAGTACAGAGTCTTACATCTGGGTAGGAACAACCCCAGGTTCCAGTACAAGTTGAGGAATGACCTATTAGAGAGCAGCGTAGGGGAGAGGGACCTGGGGGTCCTGGTGGACAGCAGGATGACCATGAGCCAGCACTGTGCCCTTGTGGCCAGGAAGGCAAATGGCATCCTGGGGTGTATTAGAAGTGGGGTGGTTAGTAGGTCGAGAGAGGTTCTCCTCCCCCTCTACTCTGCCCTGGTGAGACCACATCTGGAATATTGTGTCCAGTTCTGGGCCCCTCAGTTCAAGAAGGACACGGAACTGCTGGAGAGAGTCCAGCGTAGGGCAACAAAGATGATTAAGGGAGTGGAGCATCTCCCTTATGAGGAAAGGCTTGGGAAGCTGGGTCTCTTTAGCTTGGAGAAGAGGAGACTGAGGGGTGACCTCATTAATGTTTACAGATATATAAAGGGTGAGAGTCACAAGGATGGAGCCAGGCTCTTCTCGGTGACAATCAATGATAGGACAAGGGGTAATGGGTTCAAACTGGAAGACAAGAGGGTCCACTTAAATTTGAGAAGAAACTTCTTCTCAGTGAGGGTGACAGAACACTGGAACAGGCTGCCCAGGGAGGTTGTGGAGTCTTCTACTCTGGAGGCATTCAAAAACCTCCTGGACGCTTTCCTGTGTAACCTCATCTAGGTGTTCCTGCTCCGGCAGGGGGATTGGACTAGATGATCTTTCGAGGTCCCTTCCAATCACTAATATTCTGTGATTCTGTAAATTTTTCAATCTTACTTTCTTCCGCTGTCCTATGGAGGAGGAAAGTGAGAGCAGATGGGTGAGGGTCTGGCAGCCAGCCCAGGTCAACCTGTCACGGGAAGAAAACCTCTCAAGGTGGCATGAAATGGAGAGTGAGATAGAGCAAGAAAGACATGAGACAGTGCACTGAACCTTGCCTCAATGCCTCAACTTGGAAAAAAAAGTCAAGAACAAATTATTAGGTGTGAAGCTTTTTTTTTTTTTTCTTTTTAAATCAGACTGCAAGCAGTCCTTTAACTAGAATGTTAAATAAGGATGATTAATGGCAGAAGTTGTACTACAGAACATTTTACTCTGAGTTTGTCATTAATACAGACTTAAAAAAAAAAAAAAAAACAGAATAAATATACTAATTGCATGAAAAACAATTAAATTGTGTCCCAATAGTGTTCCAATTCAGCCTGAAACTCATAAAAAAAAAGTTTGCTATCTGAAACATAATAAATGCCATCATTGCAAAGAGTCGTAACAGCTAATTCTTCAGACTTATTTTGCCATGACTTTTGGATTTTTAAATAGTGATGAAAAGTTAATGGAGTGACTCATGGCTTAAGGGCATGGTTCTACATATACACAAGAACATTTAGAATAAGCATGTATTCTACACAAGAAGCTACAAATTAAAATTTTCATAGGCAGCATTATATAATATCTTTTAATCATGAAATTCTGAGTAAGTTTTCACATTTAGAACTATTTATCATGATTTTAGCTTTAAATTTGTGCTTTACTGCAAAAAGCTATTTTACTAGCAAAATTAAACAAATGCTAATCTAGAACAGTGCTATAAGAAATATTGATTTATTTTTTTTTTCAGCATCATTTAACGCATGAAAATGGAAGGGAAAGGACCTGAAAAAGTAGCTGTCAAAATATTTTCTATGATAGATGCAAGATCCTTTGCTAACATTGTCAAAAAAAAAAATAGTCTTAAAAAACAGTTTCTGATTTTCGCATATGTCAGTGTATAAAAGTATTCTCTTCACCTGTAAGAATACTGCAATTGGAGGTACTGTTTTTCTTTGTGAAAAATGGCTTTCTAAGAAGTAACAGACACAGGCTACTTCAGGGTTTAGATTACTATGTTTTCCAGTAACTCAGTACAAATTTCAAATAATGGAAGAATGTCTGCTTTGGTAGCTTGGTTCAGCTACTGGGTATTATCCAGCATGTAATATCATTTGCTCAGGAAGCAAACAACTAAGAAAAATGTTTCCTCCTTATAACAAATCCACTGAAAATACAGTTCTGCAAAACAGTTACAAAGCAATAAATACAATCACTCCCTGAATTAGAAAAATAAGTTGCTTAATTTTGTCTAGAATATTCTTGATGTTGTATAATGGGTCTCACCAGTCTCTACGAGTTAATTATTACGTGGTGTTTTCTCGTCAGCCAAAGAGATAAATGCATGGCAATAACTAAGATTATAAAATGATACATACATGATAGTGTCTTACAGATGATAGTTTCAGAAATGAAAAAAAATTACTGCTTTCAATTGAATTAAGATGAGATTATACTTTCTCAACAATTGATACTTATTTAAATTAGAATCATATACGGTAATGCACTTATCATACAACTTACTTTCAGTAATATGTAAGGTACACTAGAGATGCAGCTTTAAATGCTTTTCAGATGTAATTTTTATTGTATTCAAGGACACAAACATAGATGTGTCATGAGTCAATGCACATTTTTTGTCGTCAGTTACTGTACAACAATGCTTACTACTTTTCAGTGAAAAGTGGGGCTGAAGCTTTCAGGATGACAGTTCATTAAACCAGAAAAGCATTAGGCTTTGTAAACTTGTCATAAAATTGCAATATTTTCTTTTCTATCTTGCTTATAACCCCAAAACAATTTCTAGCAATGGAACAGTGATGAGTTTTGATTCTACAATACAGTATGAATTCAATTAAGTGATGCACATTCTAAATAAAGAAAATGGTTTGGTCTCCTGATGTTTCAAATGAGAAAATTCAATCACAGGAACAGTAAAGCATAGCCATTTTAGTTATTTATTTATTTTACTCTTGATCTCCCAAATTTTATTTTATTAGCCTGTTTGATATTTCACAACTATTCTGCTAGCCTGTAGATAGCATAAATAAGAATTGAACATATATTTATGACAGATAAAAATGTCATTCACCTTACTTTATCTCATCCATAGCGAAACTTTGTTTCATTGTTATTATATTAAATCCCAGGCCAACTGCAATTTATGCTGTGCTCTAGTGAATGCCATCTCTGATTCTGAAGATGAATTGCACTTAAAGTATTTATCTAGCTAGCCTGGATAAAATTCAGGTAGTATACAATAATTTATTACAACCATAATCTATTAACTAAAAATAACAGATAATGGAGATGATTAAAGTATTTTCATTTTATCTATCAAGATATCTCTGTTTGATCAGATGAAATAGTTGTGCTTTGTATTAATATATTTCTCCAGCAAAAGTGCAACTACGAGTATGTTCTGCTTGCATGGAGTGACAAACTATCACTGTTTCTGTATTCTTGGGTCAATAGGAACATGTAATGGGTTTAATGTCTAGGATTTGGGGGGAAAAAAACCCGATGATACCATGACTATGCAGAGGTGTCTACAGCGTAACAAATCACCTCCAATTAATGTACCTTCCTATTTGATTTAATTATTTGTAAACAGTGTCCTGGAACTGAAGCCACAGAAAATCTTTTCCATTCTGCAAAAGCAAATATTGAGTTTCAAAAGTTTCAGTTTCTATGTTAATTATTGAATACAGAAGATCTTCTCCATCCTGAAATATACACATTAAAACCAGATTAATCCTTTTCTAACATGTAAATCCTGAATTTTAAATAACCTCTACATAAAACTGAAAGCAATACAGCATTAAAAAATTTTAAAGACTGTTTCATATAAAGCCAAAAGAACATCACCAGTTAGTGCAGACTTACAATAATACAATATATTTTCAAGACTAGTTATATAAAGTTCATCATCTTTTTAGATATGAAATATCTTTCCTTTGTCCTCACTAAAATAACTGCTTCCTTCCTTAACTCTTGCTATGTTTTTCCTTGTGTTGGTAGATTAGTAGTTAAAAACAAATTGCTAGAGCTACAAGTATTTAATTATCATAACAAAAAATTGCTTCTATCCTTCTGAGATCTCGTTTTGACTTAAATATATTTGGAGATGATGAGGGGTGTTTTTCATAGGTCCCTCCTGGGAAGTTATGTTCTCAAGTCACGTTCACATTAAAAAGATTTGTTCTGTAGCTCCCTATACACTGTTTCGAAGATGTGCTTCTTGGAATATCAATTTCTATTTTATTTGATAGACATGAAGTCTGGTAAGAATAGCAGAGTGAATTTTGTTGCTTGCTTGTCCTTCAGTTCAAAATTAGCATTTTTCAAGTTATTTAACTTAGACTGATAGACATGTAGGAACTGAAACTACATAGGCTTTACTAAAATATTAACACATTTAGAAATCCCTGATAGTACGAGCCTTGAGAGTGTTGTGTTGTTTTTTTTTTTTTTTTATAACCATGAGCAATTATTTTTCTCTGCTTGCTTTTAAAGTCTCTCTTATGCAAAGAGGAAGAATAAAAAGGCATTCAAGATGAAAGAAATAGTGACATTCACAATCAGATTTGATGGTGAAATATGCAGTTTATGTTACTGTATTTCATTAAAGTAAGTCAAACAGATCCTTAAGCCAGGAAATGGATACTTTACTATTTATAGTCAAATTGCAAAAAACTACAGTGTGTCAATTTAGAGGTCACACTGAACGGAGTCACATTCAAAATAATAACAATTCCTGTAATTAGCAAAATGTCTTTATCATGTATTCTATATATATATAAATATATTTTTATGTAGGTGTATGTTTAAACTTAGCATTGATTGAACCCTAGTGTTCCTAAAGAACATATGAAGCCTCTAATTGAAATCAATGGGGATAGACTTTGGCCCCAACAGGTTGCAGAAATGTTTCTTCTCTTAATAGAGGAAAACGCTCAAATCACAACCTTTACCTTCTCAACATTTTAGGTCACATAATTTTGCTGCTCTGACACTGTCTCATTGTCTTCTTTCTCTGAATTTTTTTCCATTTTGTTCATGTCCCCTTCTATAACCTATAATCACATTGATAATTTAAAAAATGTGCTGGAAGAAAATGATTAGGGTGACTGAACTTTTTTCTAGTTCTCTTCCCCATCCTACCGGGGTGGGAGTGAGCAAACAGTTGTGTGGTGTTTAGTTTCCTGCCAGTTTAAACCACGACACTTATTTAAAGTAAATATTCATTAAGATGAAAAAGAACAGTTATTTATCTTTTTTCTGTTTGTTTGTTTTTTTTTTTCCCCAATTAATATCTGGATTGATGAAGAAATTACTTTGAAAATGTAATTCTTTTACGAGAGGAAAAAAAAAAAAAAAAGAACAATAACAACAACAAAACAAAACTTTTGCAAACATTTATTATAAGTAAATCCATAATTACTTGCAGGGAACTCAGAGGAATGATTGCTTACTGCACAAGGGAGCTGTTTGGAGAAGGTGGTGGGAGTATGGTCAGTTTGCACAGGACTGAAATACTCATTACAGTTGCATCATCTCTGTTAATATTTTAACTTATTTTTCTAATTTATTACTTCAGCCAAAATTTCCTTTATTTTAGATAATAAAATAAAATAGAGAAAAAACATTCATGGGTGAAATTAGATTCAAAAGTTTTTACAACCCTTTCCTTTGATAGTTTTGCTGTTCTTGTGAACACTGTACTGAACCTGCAAAAATCAACCTTAATTTGCTCACTTCATAAGTATCTCAATAATCATGATGTGCACCTAATCAGAAAGACTTAACTAGAATGTAACAGGTCTTCTTGTGCAGCATATTTGAGTTTCTTTCCATTTGTAGTGCTGAACAGAGGCAATCGGCATGCATCATTCATGGAGAACAGACCAACAGGAACCCACTGAAAGCAGAAAACATTGGAGAGATTTGCTGGAAGTTCATCAATTTCTTCAGAGGTGAAGTATGGCCCTCACCCTGTCTTGCCTGTTCTCTTGTTGACAACCTAGTACTTTGACAGAGAAAAACAGGAAGCAAAAATTCAGAGTGTGGGGAAAAAAAAAATAAATTGGGATGTGAAGTCTGCTGGCAGTAGGAGCACAGGAGCTGGGACCAATCGAGAAAGAGGGCTGTAGCCACATGAAAAAAAAAAAATAAAAAAGGATTACAACAGAAGGAAAGAAAAGATGGAATTGGTTGTGCCTCAAGACTGTGACTAGTAAATCTGATACAAGCAGCTGAGAAAAAGCAAGACATGCAGGCAGAGGGTTGGGATGGGAAGAGGAGACAGACTACAGTGAGAAGCCCCTAGACAGAGAATGGATTGGCTTGGCAATATGTCAAAGAACCTGGATGACCACAATACGGTAACAATGTGACACAACACCTCAGAGAAATGGGCAGAAGACCATGTTCAGAAAGATGTACTGATTGATTGTGGATTATGGAAATTAAGCCATTTTTCACTGATGTTTACAAGTATTTGTAGCATAGTACACACTACAGCATGTGGTGTGAATAGCATGGCATAAAATGTAAGCAAACTGAAAGAAAGCGTAGAGTCTTGCATCTGGGTAGGAACAACCCCAGGTTCCAGTATAAGTTGGGAATGACCTATTAGAAAGCAGTGTAGGGGAAAGAGACCTGGGGGGTCCTGGTGGACAGCAGGATGACCATGAGCCAGCACTGTGCCCTTGTGGCCAGGAAGGCAAATGGCATCCTGAGGTGTATTAGAAGTGGGGTGATTAGTAGGTCGAGAGAGGTTCTCCTCCCCCTCTACTCTGCCCTGATGAGACCACATCTGGAATATTGTGTCCAGTTCTGGGCCCCTCAGTTCAAGAAGGACACGGAACTGCTGGAGAGAGTCCAGCGCAGGGCAACAAAGATGATTAAGGGAGTGGAGCATCTCCCTTATGAGGAAAGGCTTGGGGAGCTGAGTCTCTTTAGCTTGGAGAAGAGGAGGCTGAGGGGTGACCTCATTAATGTTTACAGATATATAAAGGGTGAGAGTCACAAGGATGGAGCCAGGCTCTTCTCGGTGACAATCAATGATAGGACAAGGGGTAATGGGTTCAAACTGGAAGACAAGAGGGTCCACTTAAATTTGAGAAGAAACTTCTTCTCAGTGAGGGTGACAGAACACTGGAACAGGCTGCCCAGGGAGGTTGTGGAGTCTTCTACTCTGGAGGCATTCAAAAACCTCCTGGACGCCTTCCTGTGTAACCTCATCTAGGTGTTCCTGCTCCGGCAGGGGGATTGAACTAGACGATCTTTCGAGGTCCCCTCCAATCCCTAACATTCTGTGATTCTGTGATTCTGTGAAAGTCTTTGTCACATTCTTCAACCCTTTGCTCTTTGGGAGCTATGAAAGAAACTTGCAACACCTTGCAATGTTATCATTTAAGCATGACTTTAACATGGTTTTGGACAAAAAAACCTTCACAATGGTGTAAAATTTAAAAAGCTACCACATGGAAGGTAAGTAGTTCTTTTTTTTACCTTTGGCATATGATTGATAGATTAAAGAATACATCACATACTTATCAATAGAAATCTGAAAATTTAAATAAGAAATAGTGTAATGAAAATGTTTTTCTTCCATTTTCTTATTATTTGATGCATTTAAGTCTTATATATATGCTGTTTCAAACCAAACTTACAGATAAATAAACTATTTTGGATAACTGGGCTGAATATTTGCTTTGAGGGCTTATGAAAATAGATCTAAAAGCATCAAGTCAAATCTTTTGATAAAGCTTGCATCTTCACACTTTCTAAAAAAGAGAGAAAGATGTAACACTGAATAGAAAATTATTTAGCAAAGGGAAAAAAATATTATAGAGAAAGATCCCTGACATCTCCATCACAGGAGCTCTTTTATACCCCCCTTTTAATTTTAAGCACGAAGAGTAAGAACTGGTTTGTTTGTTAGCTAAACTTTGATCTATGATCCCACCTGCCACAATCCTCTCCACCATCTTTTTGCTTTGTTCACACTGATTCTGAGCTCCATTTCTTCGTAGGCTACTAATGACCAACTTGTATGGTTGGTTGTTATGTTTTTGTCAATTGCAATACTGAGCTATACCAGGATATTGCAATCAAGTACCTGTGGTCCATGGCATGCTGTCAGCATCACGAGCTCCCTTTCCTGCAGTGTATTGTTCTTACCAGAAATATTTCCTCTTCTCTTAGACTTGAACAACCCTGTTTCTTACTGTTCCTGAGCCTAACCCACGAAAAAGACCAGTATTCAAACTGTCTCATGGAGACACTGCTTCTGGTCATTCACCCATGAGAGGTCTTGAGAGCCTTGATAACTTCAGGTTTCGCCATCGTGTCCACTGATACCATGCTTGCCTGTTAAATATGATAAGACATACGGATTGCAGAGGACGTATATCAAACTGCTGAATGCGTATAAGTAAGTTCAGATATGTAGAAAACCAGTCTCCAAACTAAACCTCTGATCAAGCTCTCAGGCTCATTATAAAGTCGAATATGAAGTTTTTGCCCTAAGAAAGGCAAGTGGTTTTCCTCATCTTCTACTTATATAGAGACCCAAATTTTTCTACTATTAAATTAAGCTAAAATCTTTTATAAAGGTCTGTAAATGTTAGCTTTCCCTTCTTATAAAATATGACACACAAAACCTTTTCCAGAAATCACCATTCATTTATGCAGTATTTTTCTTTTCTTTGCACGCTTCTGACAGAAGTTCAGATAAGGGAGGTCCTGACCTTCCACTGGTCAAATTCGTGAGTGACAGTCATCATACTTAAGCAAAAACTTTGTAATACTGTAATTTCTTTGCCAGTTACTGAGCTATGTCCAAATGAAGTAACTGAGTTCCAGTTATATTGTGACATCCCACTCCAAAAAATAGCCTTAAACAGGGAAGAAAGATAAGTTTTCGAGAAAGCTCTGTTATACCTGTTATAGTATGATTGTACCATTTCAGATATCAGAGATAGAAAGAACTCTGTGTTCATCCACTAGCAATAAAAAATTGATCTCCACATTACATGCTCACCTGTAACACACACAACACTGGAAGGAAGATCCCGTGAGTACAGAGCCGCAGTCTCTGCCACTGCCCTCTACCTTTCCCTGAGCACATTAAGTGCCATGTTTTTCCCTTCATTGCTCTCCTTTTATCTACTGTTCTAAACCTCTTTGCTCCACTGTTTTGTTGTCATCTTCTATGAACTGGCACTATGGTACTGAATGCTGATGAGACAATAAAGTATTCTAATTCAGGTTATTTTTCGGCTATCTTTCTTAATTTAACACAACCATCCTGTATTTATATGGGGAATTTCTGCATCCAGGTACCATGTTAAGGTCAAGTAAATCAGCTGCTTGCAAGTACCCTGGATGTGTGAGGGGTTTGCAGGCATGAATCAACACTGCAACAGGGACAGAGAATGATAGTGCGACATCCTTTTAACTTATATTCCTGCTTTTCAACCCCTCCCTGCCTTCCTAACGCCCTGCTTGGGCTCCGCTTCTGCTGCCTTAGTCCTGTCTCTGTCACTGTGCAGGGACATTCCCAGTCCTGTCCCATCTCTACTGGGTCCTCAGATCAGTCTGACAGCATTTCTGATTCCTTCCTCAACCTGACTGTACCAGTTACCACTTTCAACATAAACATATGTACAGTTTTGTTTTGTTTTTCATAACTGGAAGAAAAATAAAAACATAGGACTTAAGTGACCCTTCAGGATCACTAAGTCCACTTCCCCTCACTTAAGGGCACTTGTAGACAATATAGTAAGTGCAGAAGCAGTCATGTGAATGCTCACATTTATACTATGAAGGCATAGTACAAAATAACTTTTAACAGTCAGCAAAATAATAAAACATTTAATCAGAGAAAACACTAATGCATTTTTTCAAAGAAAGCAAAAATTTCCAGAAACAAAAAAGCCTCAAGAGGAAATAACACAGTGTTTTTAAACTCACTCTCTATTTTTATCCTTAAGAGGAGAATAATAAGGCAGAAAGGCTGAATATGAACAAATAACTTATCATGTATATCACCATTAAAAAGGAAAAGAAAGAAGTCAGATTTCTGTCGCAAGTTTCATAAGAATTTGACTTGAAAAATACCCAAAATAACTCAAGAAAGATTTTTAGTTTTGTTTGGCACCTCTGTCCAGGATGAGAACTCAAGAATATATAGATGCAGAATTGTTGTATAGTATTTTAGTCCCACCAAATTAGATTTGAAAACTTCAAAAACAAAATTTATTTTTCATTTTTCTTTGTTTCTTAATAATTACCTCTATAACTGCAAGAGGTGAAAAGCTGGGGTTTTTTTCTTTCTTTTTTTTTTCTGTAGACAGTGTAGACCTCTCGTCTATCCTTTCCACTTTATAATTACTCATAGTGATCTATCTTCTAGAATAAACACGAACAAGACGCATTCAGCATTTTTTCCCATCACTGCAACTCTTGGCAGAATATAGATTAAAAAAAAATTCAATTCACAGAAGGTGAAAGTGGTGCAGATCAATTGGTGGAAGGAACTTGACAAGGTAGAAAAGCCAAAGCTTTTCTAAACTGCCTAGTTAGCCATCACTACGCTGCTTATAAGCTATGCAGGTACTGGTTTTCTCTGCAGAACTGAAAGTTGTTACTTTTTTTTAAGAGATGCAAACTATAGAGACTATCAGATCTGCTGGTGCTGCTATAATATCAGACAAACACATGGATTTTATATATATATATATGTGTGTGTACATATGGCTAGTAGCTGAAGATATGCTAAGGTTATTCCTCTATTTATTACCTTAATATAGAGCTCCTGCTCTATATAACTATACACAGAATCTAACAAGGGTGAAACGGTAAATTTCAGTAAATGGGATGAGGGATGAGTTAACTCTAGATGCAACACGCACCCTGACTCAACAGATGAGACCAGGTGTGAGTTAACTCTGGGTTAATTCTGCGCAGTTATGTGAAGTGAATGACCGACAATCACCTTCGGGGTTCAATTCAATTGTGAGTTTTACTAAAAGTACTTGTTGGAATATTGGTTACAGTGAATGGTGACTTGGCAAAAGTATAACAGAACTTATCAACACATTAACAGCGAAAGTCCTACCACGAGCGGTGTATTGGCAACCATCAGTAGCTATAATATGAAATCAAACCAGAAATCAACAGCAGAGCTTAAAGATGGTGTTATCCTTATATGTTCAAAAGGGAAAGAGAGTGGTAGAGAAGAAAGGAAAACTAAGGTATAAGGGAGAGAGAAAGAGAGTAATATATATATATGGAAGGACAGGCAAAGAAATGGGGGTATAGGAAAAAGGAGAGAAGGAAAGAGCAGAGAGAAAGGAAGAAAGAAAAGAGTGAGGGATCCAGTCTCTTATGGCCCTGCAGTGTGGATGACAGGACTTGTACGATGATGTGTGGCCTCGGTGTTCCATGGCAAGGATACTGGGGTCAGGAGTGCAGTGTCCTCCGATGTCTGGTTCAGAGTGAGGGTCCTCAGGGTGCTGGTATTCTCTTGGTGAGGCCGAGCTGGTATTCCTTTGGTGAGACTGGACAGGCCCTTAGACGAGACTGGTATTCCCCAAAGCGTGCTGGTTTTGGTGGGCTTTTTATAGCTCCCAGAGTAGAGGAAAGTCTGGGGGGGGAAAGTGGTGATTGTGAAAGAGGGACAAGTCTGGACAAGTCCTGGGCCACGTTGAGGGGTCTCCACTTTGCCCCTTTGTGTCATGCAGAAATCCAGGGGGAAATGGTGATTGCAAAAGATCAACAAGTTTTGACAAGCCCTGGGCCATGATAAAGGGTCTCAACCTTTCCCCTTTGTTTGCCAAGCTGGGCATATCAGGAAATGGGGCTATGTGCCCTCCAGCACATCCTCCATCTCCCGTGGGTCAGTGGGTCAGCTGGCCTGATCTGTGGCTCATTAGCTCGTCGTTGATGTGTAGATCGCAGATCTCCCTACTCTGAATGTGTCTTCTCCTGGCTGAACTAGTCACAGTTTTTTTCAGCCATGATCCTTATCAATGCTCAACAGTCTTCCATGGGCTGTAATCTGGATATCTGCTCCACACTAGAGCGGATATGCTACACAATGGGAGATACACTACACTACAGAGGCAGGGGAATTTCTGTGCCAGCATCTACAGCATCTCCTCCTACTTTTCTATAACTTATAAGATTGTTTTCACACTTACCGTCTTTTCACTGCTGTGCAGCTTTGTTTACCATTTCTTAAATACATTCTCCCAGAGATAACACAAAGTCCTCTCAAGGGCACGGTTGTGTCCTGCAGAGTCCATTTTGGAGCCAGCTAGAACCATCTGTGGCTGGCACAGGGCAGACCGTGGCTTCTGCCACTCCTGCATCTCCCATCATTACCAAAACCTTGCCACCTACATCTGATCTAAGAAGTTACAAGATAAATTATATTTATTGCAAATATTATATAGGGTTATATACAATATTCCCAAACACACTGTGACTTCTAACCTTCTTATCAACTTGTCTAATATTGTTGAGTTGAAAACATTCAAACGTGTAAGAATAGAGACGATTATGGGGACTGAACAGGGAATTGTGATAATTCTGACAGGCACAATTTTAAAAAAAATAAAATAAAATTGCATTTTCCCTGCATTTTTGTGTTAATATAATAAGAAACCTGTTATAACCTTTAACGCATGAAAAAAAATAAAGTGTCATCTTGCACAGAAATCTTTTAAAAGTCAGTATGTTTTATCAGTTAAAAGTTGGTGCAGAACTAACTTCAAGATATTTGTGTCTTTTTTTTTTTTTTCAGTATTACATCTAGATATGCAGCTGAAATGAACTGCACTAAAGTGCAAGGAACTGAATTCTATGTTCATTGAAAATATAAAGAGATGATTGCAGCACTGATTGTCATAGCAACTGCAACATAACAGAGATGAAATATTTTGACATTATTCTGAGGTATAGGTTCTGTACTTACCAACTTACTGACACAGTATGAAGCAAGCACTCACACTTGCCAGCTGGTGTAGCAATGGGGAATGAAAGGTGATAGGAAACTATTGAAGAGCTTATCGGAACAGCAAAAGTCCTGGGTTGTACATTATATTCAACCTATTAGAAAAACAGAACATTAGAAACTCCATTTCACATCAGAAGATAGGGATGTAGAGAAAAAAATAAAAATAATGCCTGGCTGAGCATTCGTATCAGGCTACCAGTGTGAGACAACAATAAGTCTCCATGCTCTGATGAATGGATGAAGGACAGTTGACTCAAAGCCTGCCAACACACATGGCTTTGGATACATTCCTGTAGTAGCCCCACACACCACTGTGCTGGTTTGTCTGAAATGGAGTAAATTTTCTTCATGCAGTTAGAAATGTCTCTTCTTTATAGATATTATGATCCTTTGTTTTGGATTTGATGTGAGAATACTGTGATAACACACCAAATTTCCCATATTTTGCCTGAGAAGAGTCAACTTATTTTATCTCTGTACCTTTCCAGCATTTTGGATTTGGTACAAACAGAATGTAAGAACATAGTGATTTCTTAGCTGTTGTCAGGGAGATTAAGGTCTTTTCTAGGCTCTTTGCATGTGCAAGGCATCTAGAAAGTGCAGGCATATATGGGACAGACCTTGACTGACACAGAATCAATTAAATATTCTCTTCCTTTTAGTGCTATGTTCTGTATATAATTTGAGCTGGGTTTTCCAGTTCATTAGTTCAGTTCTGTTCTGGTTCGGTTGCATTTGGGAGTTTCATTCCGTCAGGAGTTCAGTGTTCAGTCTTTTGCCATTCTGCCTTTTTGTAGTTGGCCTTTGAGGCCTTCTGTCTTTTATCTTTTTGCTCTCTCACTAGGTCCAGCTGTTCAGGACTAGTGTGCAGTCCTATGCAGAATTCACTGTTCAGCATGACTTGAGTTTTGTAAGAAATTGTTAGCTCCCTCTTCCCCCCTCTCCCCCTTTAGCCACTCCCTTTCCCCGCTTCCCACTAAGGACAGGCGATCGGGAGGGAAAGAAGGACTGAGAGAAGAGAGTTTTACTACTATTACTAATAAAAATAGAGAAAATAATACAAAATATACAAAACCAATCTTGAAAGTCCTGGCAACTGCTCCGGCAGATGTAGGACCAGCACCCGAAGTTCTGGACTGGACTCTGCAGTCAACCAGAACTGGATTCAGTCTGTCACTGGGCCTCAGTTCGCAGGGATGACTCACAAGGTCCTCTCCTAATGTCAGCCATAAGGAGAAGGGACGAGATCCTCGTGATCTCCCACTTTTATATGAAGTATCATGTGAATGGGATGTAATACTTAGTTGATCAGTTTTTCGTCACCTATTTCTCATTGTCCCTCTTGTGAGATGTACATCCGTATTTATCAGTAACCTCACATTCCGTTGCTATGTCTACCAAAACATGTATCTAGCTTTTCAGGAAAATGCAGCTAATAAAAAGACTTTAGCTGACAGGCAAATTCACTAAAAGAGAAACTTGTTTTTAACAAAACCAGGACAATAAGTTACTGGAATTAAAAGCATAGACCAAGTAATGTAAGGGATTGAATTACAAATATTTAACATTTAAGATGTTACCTTGCTTGCACATATCACATTAATACACAAATTTTAAAGGTAGACTCCTTCATCTCCAAAAATTTGCTGTTGCTTCAACTTTCCAGGGGACCAAACACCAGTGTAACAAAAATCTGACCATGTTAAACTTTTGCCACTGACAGCACGAGAGTCAGGAAAGGAACATAGCTGTTTTACTCCATCATGCCCAAGAATCATTACTCAGCCAGATCTCTTCCATTAATTTCTGACAAGATCAGAATAGCTTAAATAGGTACAAAAATACTAGTGCAGACTGCAACATCGATATTAATAGTAGCAGTCACCATTTCCAAAGAAAAAAATAATTCTGAATAATAGCCGATTTATATATATATGTATTCATGTATGTATATATCATCTGGAACAGAAACCTGGGACTTCTCCATGTGTCAGGTCTCATTCATTTTAGTAATGTGGTGTCAGTGTACTGCCAATACTCACAGCAGAATTTTTGCAGATGGTGTGTTTAAAACAGAACTGGCAAATTCTGTTGTTTCACCGGAAGTGCATTGAAGTGGCACAATACTTCATGGGAAAGTTGAAATGTTATTCCAGATTGCACTAAGGAAATTTGTATCAACTCCTCAAGTGTCGTAGTCTCTTTTTTAGCCAGCCGAGGATCTCACTGTGACATATTGTGTTCAACATTTTGACCAGTCATATATTGTATAACAGTGCAAAGAGTACAAAATAGTGCCAGCTCACAGGTTTCCAAGTTCCAGTATTTTCTGGATCTGTTTACCAAGAATATGGAGCTGAACCTTGAAAATCATTCAGAAAAAGAAGTCTCATTGATGTTAATGTAGATATGTTCATGAGGTAAACAAACTCAATGTGTTATATATTCCCTAAAATAAAATACTGCAGAAATATAAATTAGAATAATGGTAACAATATGCAATTTAGAGAGAAGCACTTATTTGTCACATTTTAACATGCCTGGAAAAGTAATTTCATCTGAGAAAATTGAGGGTGAGAGACTGTATCATGCATCTTCTGAGGCAATATGATTGCTTTTTGTATTTGTCATGGTTTATCACAGGACAACAATAAATTGTGGCAGATGCTCTCTATTAACCCCACACCCTCCCTGCTAAGGAAAGGAGGAAAAGGGAGGGAGAGAGACTTACAAGTTGAAAAGTTAAAAAGAGAAAATAATGCAAAATATACAAAACCAACATTGAATTTCCCAGTGTTGCACAGTGGTCTGTGGAGTAGAGCTGACATTGTTCCAGCAGCTGCAGGGCAAGCATCCAGAAGTCCTGGGCCGAACTCAGTAGAAAACCGGATCTGCATGCGGGGATACATGGCCTGGAACTAGGCCTACAATTGCAAGCAGAACTGACAGGGTCCTTTTCAGATGTCAGCCATACACAAAGAGAGCAAAACCCTCATGATCTCCCACTTTCATGTGGTGTGTGACGTGGATGGGATGGAATACTTTGTCACTTTTGGTCACCTGTTCTGTCTGCCCCTTCTTGCAGGCATATCACTCTCACTCACAGAAGACACAAAATTTATCAGTGACCTTGGCTGGCATAGCAATAAATATAAACCTGGGCCTCTTCTGCATACCATTGCTACCGTTATCAGCTCTGGAGCTATCACTGTCTGAAAAACATGCAGCCAAATTAAGAAAAATACAGTTAGTTAGAAAAGCTTAGCTGATAGGAAAAATCCCTAAAAGAGCATTTGTGTTGTTTTAACCAAAACCAGGACAGTGTTCTAAGTTGAAAGAAAACAAACTTATATTACTTCTAAGTTTAATGTGAAATTATGTCTCAGAGGAGCTGCCAGTAGATGAATTTAAAGTTGGGAGTTTATTTCATAAAGCAGAAAACTGGTTGTGTAGATATAGTATACATTTCTGCAGTTTGTTCCTCTAATAGATCTCTATTAGAAAGAATTTACATGTGAGAAGTTAATTCAGTCACAGTCACTGAAAGCTTGATTTTTTTAAATTCAAAAATGCCATTGAACACTATCAGTTGATGTACTGATGATGTTGAGAGGTCTCTGTCATAGTCTGAGACTAAGCAGTGGAAGAATCACAGAATCACAGAATGTTATGGATTGGAAGAGACCTTGAAAGATTATCTAGTCAAATCCCCCTGCCAGAGCAAGAACACCTAGATGAGGTTACACAGGAATGTGTCCAGGCAGGTTTTTAATGTCCCCAGAGAAGGAGACTTCACAACCTCCCCAGGCAGCCTGTTCCAGTGTTCTGGAATAATGGAATTTCAAGTACAGTTTCAATCTAATTTAAATCAGTGATAGGATGATAAAGCTTTCAAATCCTAACATCAATTCTCTTACCATAAATATGATTAAATATTACTGATGAATGGCAATAAATGGGAGTCTAGCTTTAAAGTTGTAGACACTGCTCTGGTATAAAGCTTATGCAGGTATGGAGTTGCACAGCATGATAGCAACACCATGAGCAGATAAAGCACTATTTCTAGTAACAAAAATTTTCAGAAGTATTACAGAAAAGTATTATTATTATAGAAGAGCTGGGAAAACTCAACGAGGAGTGTTACAGCATCTCCTGATTTAAATATGTAAACAAATTTTAAAATTCAGAATTCACAGACACACTCCTCTAATTAAATCAGTTTCATTGACTACTCTTTCCACAGTTGTCCTCTCATGCTACCCACTCTGCTTCCCACTCCAAACCTGCCAAGCCTGCACTGAGACTCAAAGGTGCAGCTTCGTAGTGACTAGCAACACCTACCTGATCCACGGTCTGTTCCCTCTCACACCTCCTGCAGATACCATTCTCACTCATTGCTGCCTGTGTAGAAGCTAGATCTGACCCTGGAGCATTCTACTCACTTGGCTATCAGGGCAGGGTGACAGCTTGGTGGCTCGGTTCTCGGCAGCTGCTGACAAAACCAGCTGTGTCACTCAGCTGCCCTGTCCAAAGACAGCAACCAAAATTCTGCTCAGTAAGTTATTTATGTGTTGCATCACACATTCTTCTACTGCTTGTTCTCCTCTATCATGCATTCTACATTAAATTTTCTTTACTTGTCCATACACTAAAGATATATTGATATTCTCATAATTAGCAGCATTGCATTTTTTCAGTCATTCAATACATCTATAGATGTTGTATTTTGTCATTTCTCTGTTAAAAGTTTTCTTCATATAAAACTACAGGTATTTTCTATAGGCAGTCTACTTGTGAATCAGTTACCTACACAAGTTCCGTATTAATTCAGTTGCACAGCTAGAGTAATTTCAGATCAGCTCTTTCAAAATATACCTTTTTAGAATTCTTTTCCTCCCTAAAACGAACAAATAAATAATGCAGTGTTTCTACTAAAAGCAGACTTATACTAAACATGAGACTGTATATATTGAATAACTGGCTACAAATGTAAGGATACCATTTTGCAATGTTGTTAAAAATGTTTTGAATTGTTGCCAGTCATTTTCCTTACAGAAGTCAAAATATGATATTGTTCTTTTCATTCTGAACTCTAGGAAATTTTGAACGTAGTGAGGATTTAGAGATCATCTCATGACGTAAAAGAAACTGCAAATCAGCAGTTATCCCCTTTGCCCACTGTGCAACCAGAAACCTCCCGTCTAAGAGAACTCTACAGCCAAACTGTATCTTTTTGGTTAATTGACCAAATTTCCTATTTTTGCCACATACTCACGGTCTATTTTCTAGGAGTTGCTGACAAATTTTTCAACAGGAGAAAGGAAACCCTGAGATCATTTTAAAATTGAGGGAGAATAAATTCAAGATTCATTACTTTCTGCCTTTAGTTATAAATAAATATATAAAATATCAAATATCACACATTTCTATGCATTAAATTTACTAGTGTCATGAGAAACTGAAGACTGCAGTTTGAGTGATTGATGTTAGGTATATAACAATTATCCTTTTACTTTGAATTATGCTTTTACTAATTCACATTAAAAAAAAAAGTAAAATCAAAAAAATAGAAGAGTCTTTCTACAAAACCACTAAAGGAAATCTTTCATTTGTAATGTAATCCTCCACTTGCTAATTTCCTTTTGTGAACTGAATATAGGGTTGCACAAATGTAACTGACAGCAGAACTTGATCTCAGTTCTGGCTTGCATGATCTCATCTTTATTTCTGTTAAGAACAGACAATATTGTTAGGTCAAAGCAGCAGCAGTACCAAAATGATGAGCATTGGAATACCTGACTTCTCCATCTGGTCTATGGAAGAAATTCCTTCACTCTTTCCCTCTCGAAGCTCAAGTTCTCATGTACTGTGAGGACGCATCTGCCTCTGCCTTGGAATTCCCAGCCTCAAATGTCCTACTGAAGATCATGATTTTATTTTTTCTTTAAATAATAAATGTTATAACTCTTTTCAGACTTCAGTGGAATAGATTGCCACTACATTGTCATCATCCATCTGCAACTCGGCTCAAAAGTAAACACATTTACCCATGATGTGGGACATCTGTAGAGATTCAAGCCCATGTCTTCTATGTAATAGTCTGTGTAAATAGAACCATTTTGAATAGATCATGGACCACTTAACTCTTCCACATAAAATATTGATGAAAAGAACAATATGTGCCCAAGGACAGAAGGTTGCTAGTTTGTATGGGAATGCTTCAGAACAGGTTACTGGAACAGTTTTATTGGATGTTGTTAAATATTTTCAGGCAAAGATATAACTGGAAACTGTGTCCTGTGTAAGTGCATTAATAACTTTATGAGCACCATTTTGAAAAAGTCAATAGAAACTGCATTTTCAGTGCATTGATCTGTTGACTGCACTTGAGATGCTCTTACCAGCTGAAGCTGTTTAAGTTACACAAGATTAGCTACTGTCTCAGCAATGACTTTTAGAATCATTATTCTGGAATTTGAAAAAGTGTAAAGGGTTAAACAACAGAAGTTCTTGAAGTTCTTACTAACATGCCACCAACATTTATTCTGTGTATGCATTTAAATATATTTCTGCAAACCAGATTTAGTCTATTTTTTCCAGACTTTTGTATACTTTGCGTAAACTGAGATGTTTTATTATGGTGACTGTTATCATAATGTGCACAAATATGAAACAAGCATTTTTACAAACCAAATAAATTTTATAATAAAATTTTGTCTAAAGACTTTCAGAGATTCAGAGAAATTCTAATCTCTCACAGAATTTTATCACCACAAGAGGAAGTTCAGTACAAAAATAGTGGAAGAAAAAATTAGAGCGAAGAAAGTTGAAGTAAAAAGACAATAAATGTCTGTATTAAAGCTCAAACAATAGAAAGAATAACTTTGATTCACAATTAAATTTGTATGCTAAAACAAAACCTGGTTTTAGTATCAATATGTTGTTTGATAGAATATCTGCTTAGATAATTTAGAAGAAATTGGATTAGGTAGTCATTTGCATAGCAAGAATATACTTATTAAAAGCTTTACTTTTTTCCGTGCCTTACTAGTTTTACAGACAACTTGAGAAGCCCATTATTTTTGTTAAAAAGACGTTTCTGAATTCTGTGTTACTTAATACAAGACAACTATACCTGTTCTTACTTTCAACATCTTGCAGCAAAACTTAATTTGGCTGCCATTGTATATCTAATTTCTCTAAATTATGATGCTCTGAATATCTCTCAATAATTACACCCAGTTCAAAAAATCTAGTTTGTGAATGTATGGTCTTAGTTTAATTTTACATTTAATGTTGGAAAACAATGAAAATATCTCAATTTCCTTCAGTGTGGTCAGAAACTTTCTTCACATCCTTTGTGGTACTTTCACAGTTTTCGTAGGAAAAGGTACTTTGGAACCTCCCCACAGTTACATATTTGTGTGTGTATGTATCTATATCTATATATTTATATCTATATATCTATATCTATATCTATATATCTATATCTATATCTATATCTATATCTATATCTATATCTATATCTATATCTATATCTATATCTATATCTATATCTATATATCTATATCTATATCTCTGTCTCTACATCTACATCTACATCTATCAAATGAGGTATATATAAGCTACACGAGATAAATATTCTAATTTTTTTCAAATGTCTTGCCAAAATACAATGCACAAGTTTTACATAATGATTCACCTTGTTTTACTCATCTAGACTTCAGGACTAAAATGTGCAACATGATCCATAACTGCTACCATTTAATTTAGTTCTTTATGTTGAAATAAATTGGCTCTGTTCCTGGTTCATGTTCTCAGAGAGGCTAATTTAAACTCTTCCTCATAAACAAAAAGCGTAATAACAAATTCTCTTCAAAGAAATTCCCAGTGCTCATGGGTAACTTAGACTTGAAATGGGGGGTGGGGTGGTATGTGTGTGAAAACTTTCCAAAAACATTCTGTGAAATACTGTAGTCAATATGCATATAATGATGTAGGATTATCTCCTCTATCCCATTATTTCGAAAGCTCACTTGTTTATGACTGTGTATATACAAGGCTCTGTTACTGTTACTGCTACTATTAATCGCACTTTTTCTTCAAGTTTAGTTTTATGAGTGGAATAATTCTGCTTGCTTTGACTAACATGCAGGTCTGGTCAGCTATTACCAGAGCCATCCACCCACCTTTGTACTTATTTTTGCATTACTCTCCTGTGCTGAGATTTCCCCCCCTCTTCTTCATTTGTTTACCTTAGAGACTATTTTACTAGGTAAATCAATAACTCAACAGTGCTCATTTATCTCATTTATTAATGCATCTACTTTCTCATTCTCTTGCCATCAGTCTTTTTTTGTTTTTGTTTGTTTGCTTTTTTTGTTGTTTGCTTGTTTTGTTTTGTTTCTGTAGAGGCTGTTATGCAGACTGATATCTGCAAAACTATGCAAAATCAGATAACTGCTGAATCATTAAAACAGTGTAATAGAAGACTACCCATAAGTGCAGGGTCCTGTCAAACAGATTTAGGAACTGTGTAAGTATTGACGTGGAAACCAAAATAAGCATGTTGGAAACTGAGATAAAAGCTTATGCAGAGCATTTCTAGGGCCAGGCACTACATTTATCAATGTTTTATTTCTAAGGCAACCAGTAGCACCACAAAGCATAGCACCTCTAAGGGCAGAAATTCCATGGCTTGATACATATTGAATGATGTGTCTGCTGCTACCCTGCATTCTCCTGACAATGCACTAGGAATTTGATGCACTGCCTGAAAATGCTCCAGGAAATCTGAGAGAGCAATAATTCTTAAATCACAAATTTGACATGTGCAAGAAGTGCTGTTCATCCTTCTGCTGAACCTTACTTGACTTTCTTGCTTGGATAAGCTCAATATCTCTATGTTCAGCAAATCAGGTTCTTCTAAGACTGAAAGATAATGGATGTGTTCCAAACATTTTACTTAGGCAATAGTTCAAGAAACTTCACTAATTTTTCAATAAATTGAATTTTTCTGAATTAAAGACAGTTTTAGCCATCATGGAGGTTAAGCAATGTGATCGACATGGCAAGTTTATAAAGAGAAAATTGTCGTTAAATTCTACTCTGTTCTGAGTTCCAGATAAATTTTAAAATAACCAGTACTGTGAATAAACTGAATAAGCCTAAACAAGTAATCCAATGCAATATACTGCATGAATAGAAAACTGGTTACATTGTTATGTAACTCTTGAAATGGTTTTGTTCTTAAAATATAATTTCTATTGGCATTTTGAACATTAGATTTGGGTGGTAAGTCATGTAGCTCTGGAAGGGCAAAAGACGACCATACATGAAGCAGTTTTTTGTGTCGATTAATGTAAAAAGAGTTTATGAACAATAAATAAATTAATTTCAGAAAATGGAAAGTCAATTTAGGAAGTAGTTGTAGATGTTACCAATGTAAGAAAAGATAAGATGATCATCCATGATGTTTACATTTTCTTTATCTTAAAACCTACCAGAATGGCATGATCCTCAACTTCACTCTGTCATGGCGAGTTTTGTAGGTAATGTATATAGTTTATGTACAGCTAAAATTAGTGGAACATAAAAGTGTGAAGTTTTTGATTTGTTTGTTTTTAAATGGGATATGCTATAGTTATTTACTAAATGTAATGTACACATCCATGTTGTTACAAATTTCAAATATTTTTTAACTAACTGTCTTCAGTTCTGCATGCCACTCATTCTGGAAGATGTATTAAGGGGTGAGTGAGGGCGCAAGAAAAGTGCTCTTGTCTGCATTCAACATGTGTTAAAGACATTCTGCAGCCCAAGGTAGGGGAGAGGAAAATGGAATCAAAATAACATTACTTACATTATATAAAAACACTACTGAAATATAAAGATATTTTGCAATAGATTTTAAAAGCTCAGTGCTTACATTCAAAAGAAAATGGATAATTGTAATTTTGTTAGTGTTCTGAAAAGCAAACACAAATTACATAGGGATCGGCAAAGGCAAATTCTGTTAGTCCTAAGTAATTGACTCCAGAGGACAACTGTGATTTCAGTGAAAACCAGTGAACAGAAGTCACTACTTTAAAAAACAAACAAACAAACAAACAAACAAACACAGAATAGACTAGAATAGATTTGACCCTCAAATATAAAAACTCTTAACCTTTAAAATTGTAGTCAACAATCCTGAAATGCTTTCTGAATTTCTTGGTTTCTCTATTTTATTTACATTCAAAGCAACAGAAGAATGAAAGAAGCCATCTTAATAGAAAAACAGTACTTAAAGTACTATAGAAATGTGTATATTGACATTGATTGCTAGTGACAAAGCTATGCTAATTGCTTTATTATTGCCCGCAGACAGAAACGATGAATATAGATTGATACAGTACATTAAAACCAAGGAGTTACTTGAACCACTTGTGTAACTCCATTTTATTTTCCTTACTTGTTTAGCAAAATAAAATATTAGTCAGAAAGCAAAGCCTATGAGACACCAAGTATTTTTACGCATCACACATAGCCAAACTATTCTTGCTAATGAAACACTGATATTTAACCTGCTCTGTTAGTTACCACGCCTTTAGCCAGGCATCCAGCATTTCCATCTATTTATCTTTTTGGCCCTACCCCTTGTCCTGCTGTTACAATGTTGCCTCCTGCTAGCAGGGAATAAATGGAATCACTTCAAACCTCCCTGAAGATAATTAGAGGATTTCAGTCTCCAGAGCAACTAATCAATGTTCTACTAGTTTTTTTGAGCAGTCAACTCTCCTTTTTTTTTTAAAACAACAACAACAACAACAAACTCAAATATAAAAGGAAGAAATCTCATTACATGAAACAGTTTGAGAACATCTAAACATTAAGACCAATCACTTTATAATTCTGAAAGAGCTAATACTGAACATACTGGATTTTTACGGAAAATACTGTGGATTTCCTGTTTACTACAGCACTGCATGTACACACATGCTGATGTAAAATCCAAAATTAACAAATATCTTTAATATTGCCATTGTGTTTCTATTATTCTGAAAAAAAAATCCTGTTTTTACCAGATCTTCAAAGTAATATTAAAATGCAAGTCTAAATTGTTGTATTGTATCCTCTGCTACAAAATCAGTTCAATTTTTTCCTACAAATAATATGAAATTAAAACATGCTGATTCATATGTTTCAGCATAATCACAAGTTCAGGATCTTGAACTATGCCTGTTTACATGAGTAGTACTGTATGTACTCCCTTTCTGCTTGCCTTTCCCATGGATTATAGAAATAGGAACTGGGTTGTGTTTTCTTCCCTTTTTCCTTCTGTATTTTTGTGTTATGTCTTTGACAGATCACATCACTCCCATTCATGCCACCAACAGATATGGTGAATAAGGTGGCTAGGTTTAGGGGGACATTGCCTGTTAAGGGAAGAGGTGAGGTGATGAGGATATTGTGATTTACTGCTTCAGCAAAACAAAACCTCTGGCTCTCAGATGATGCTGGAAGACAGCAGATCTCCAGTTCTGTCGGAAAATAACTAAATCACAAAGGTGAAATGGCCAAACTACCACAAATTGTGTCATGTCTTGTCCAGCTACCTGGAGTCAAAAGTGAAGAGTAAATTCTAAAACTGCAATACATCCAACTTCAGCAATATCTATCACAGTTGATGGTTCAGTAAGGGATCAGTTCACTTGCCTAAAGGGAGATTTCTATGCAGTTTGAACTGCCCAAATACCAGAGATATTTGTATGGGGCTGTCAAATACAGGAAACTCATGCCATTTCAGAGCTTAGATAGGATACCTATGAAATCTCCAAGAACAATAAATGCTTCCAATTAGGCAAATGGATCAAGCCCATAATGTTTCATTGCTCGTCTTATAAATCAGCAAGTTGTACAGTCTTTGATATGTACACTCTCCTCCAGGGTTGTTATGTTTCTCCAAATTGAAATATAAACACTACTTATTTTTTCTGACATTGACTATATGCTTATATCAAAAACCTCATCAGATTTGTGATGAAAACATATTGTATTCTGCCTTCCAATTTATATGCATCAACCTCAGTGTTTTATGTGCACGCTACTGAACCTCTGAAAAACAAAACGTTTTTTGTTTACAAGAACACATACAATTTTAAAAATCTAACTTCAGACAATGCAGGTATGATTTAAACTAAAATCCCAAGTGCAATTTTCTATATTCCATCCCCAAGTCACAAACTAGAAGATTCCTACAAGGAAATGATTGCTGATCTCTTCCATAGGTCTCTACTACCTCCCTGTTCCTGCCTGCATTGAGGACTCTTTCTTCCCTAGAAGGATTATTTAAGCCTAAATTGTTATGCATTCTCTTTTTCAAACTAATGGTTTGGTAAATCATTTTAGCACCAAAAGCACAATGTTATAGATTAATGAAATGCACAAAGTTTATTCTTGGCCATTTAACACATAATGTGTGAATCAGCCTGTGGGATACAGATGGTCATATCAAGCAAGTTGGTAACTCTTAAAGTAACTCAAGTTATCTGTGGAAACATATATGCAATACTAAGTGAGGAAGGCTCCAGAGTCATAAGAATTCAAACCAACCCAAAACCTTCACTGATCTTCTTTGTCTCACACAAGACTACCTGTATCAGATGGGCTTCTACGTATATGTATTCTCTCATACAACAGCTAATCCTGGATATCATTTCCAGGCACATGAAGAGCAAGAATATCATGTGGAGTAGTCAGCACGAATTCACCGAGGGGAAGTCATGCATGACCAACTTGTTAAACTTCTACAGTGAAGTGACTGGTCTGGTAGATGAGGGGAAAGCAGTGGGTATTGTCTACCTGGACTTCACCACAGTCTATGATACTGTCTCTGGAAAGATCCTTACAGACAAACTGTTGGTGCTTGGACTAGATGAGACAGTGAGGTTGACTAACCAATGCAAATAAAACCAACATGTAAGTCAGACCTCCAGACCGGGAACTTCATTTGAAAACAGTGCCATTGAAAAGGGTCATAAAGGCAATAAAGATTGTACTGCAGAAATATTATATCTCACATCATTCAGTGGCTTAACAATGAAGTAGTGTTTGAAACTTAGTGGGGACAGATTCAAAATGAGATTCATGGTGGAGAAAAATAATTCCTAAACTATCATACAAAATAGTGGATCCAAGCTTGTAATTACCACCAGGAATTAAATATTTGGGTTATGATAGACAGCTCTGCAAAAACATCATTCTAGTGATATAATAGCAGTTAAAAAAAAAAAAAAAAAGTAATTTTTCTGTACTTTCCTAATCTTGGAGGAAACATCAATTTTACTATATTAATCCTGTTTGCAAACTGCACTCAGTATCTCAGAAGTGATATGGTATAATGGAAAAGATGTCAGACTAGGGCAGCAAGAATGTGTTGGTTTCTCTATTAGACACCTAGAAGTAAACTTCACTTTGGAAAAAAGATGAATGAAGATTAATACAAGAGAGATCTATCAAAATCACGCCTGAGTGGCATGATCATGGCAAATCATGTTGAGTGGGGAATAACTATTGTTTCTCTTTTCCAACTTAAAGAGTGGATTTAAGAGACATGGAGCATAATAAACACATGCACAGGAAGACAAAGAGGCTGAGATATTAGGACAGCGGGGTGAGGATCTCTGCACTACGCAGTAGAATTGGCTGTGGTTGAAAGAGAGGTTGAGCAATTTTTGGAGGGTTACTAAGTATTCAGAATCCAGGTCTCAGTCAAGAAAGTCTTAACTGGATTAAAATCTGGGGAGTTTTCAAGGGCATGTTGATATGTGCTCACTTTGTTCATATATTCTTGTCCACATATTCATTTTTGACCATTATCAAAATAAATGCAGTGCTAGCTGGACCTTTACCCTGTAGTCTCTATTTATATCTCATGCTCTTATGATGAACTACTGAATATGATTGCTCTGTGATGCTGTAGTAAAATGATTTTATGCAATTATGACTATCTGAACAGTGGAGGACTTGCAATGAGGTACAGATAGCAAGGATTCTGCCTGTGATTCCAAACACTGTTGGGTTGTTGCAGGAACACCATAAATACTTTTGGTCAGTTCTTCAACAACTATGTATTGTAAAAATGAAAAGAGGTCAGAAAAAGCTGTATGGAAACCTTTATGCTGAGAGAATAAAGAAACTCAAGTGATCTGAGAAAAGGCTAAAACAGTTTTCTGATCACAGTCAGCAGATGTACATACTGAAGGGAAGAGATTTTTGATAGATACTAATCTGTTGGTGGATTATATTCCTAGACTGAAGCACAGCACAGAGCACTAGCTAGATGCCTTGCTAGCTACTGGTTTGGTGCATGAAACCTGATCTATACAGCGACTCTGAAATTACTTTGTTAAAAACCTAAAATGTAATCAAGGCAATTATTTTTTTTTACGTTTCAGTACATCTGTATCTAAGTCATACAAACTGTTAGGGAAATTAAATCTTTCTAGTCAAATTAATTTAGTCAAGCATCAAGAAAATCTTGATGTGTGAAATTTTAATTAAATAGAGCTTTGTATTCACGTTGTAAAGGAACAGGAAAAGGAAAACTTCCAAACCATGAGAAGCACACAACTGAATTCTCAGAATTCTGCTACAGATTTTAACCATATATTTGTACTTTCAAAGATTTTAAAAACAAATTCACAATGGAATTATTTTGATATGTTTAGTTTCTTTCACTTTCTAATCTGTAAATGTTGTATGCACATTGCTATAAACAAAGCATGGGGTGTATAACCCTCTGATTGCAGGATAATTAACTTTTATCTGTTAATTTTCTTGTCGCTGGGAAAAAGTGAAATTTAAAACCAAATCAGCTTTCAGTGGAAGTGATTCTCACTAGTATGACTTGTAGGAAATCAAAATCTATCCAGTTCTTCTTACTACTGAGAAACTATTTTATTTCATCATTCCTGGAAATGAAGAGATTGCATTTTGAGTCTTAATTTAATTCAAACCTCCTATCTATACATTGAAACTGCCTTTTTATAAATAAAAGTGTTACTAGAGAAACATATTGAGAAGAACAAACATTAAAAAAAATACATCATAAAGCATGCTCATTCTTATACCAGGACAACAACAAAAAAATGGTTAAAATACACATTTCTCTATTGTTCCAAAACACAACAAAACTCTTCTTGCTCAAGAATGGTGTTTGTAACAAAAATAATAAATCTCTTTAGACCATAGTCAAACCTAATGCTAAAAGCTATAGAGCGCAATCTGGAGCTATCATTTAAACTAGTTACCTGGCAGAACTGGCAATGATGGATTAAGAGGTTTACTGCAAATGTCCTGGAAAGATGAGGAGAGAATTACGAAAACACTGCTTTGTCTGAGATATTCAATGACGTAGCATGTGTTTAACATCATTTGCAGCCTGTATCTGATGGTATGCTAGGAAAGAAGAATGCATTTAGCTGTCAGAGGTATCAATTGTATAACTGTTCCCCTACTTGGACAAGAAAATCTATACCCCAGCATACACTATGGGAGTAAAATGCTGCTGATGAAGTGCACTGTATTCATATTCAATCAACATTTTAATGCATTCCATTATGGAAAGAACATTTATTTTAGCTGTAGAAACTAAAGGATAATAGGCTGTAGTGGGATGTGCTGCCTATCATCATTTCCATTTGGAAGAGGCAGAACTATACATATGACTTCTAGAAGCAATTCGAAGCTTAGATTTAGGGCATAAGCATGGTCCAAACACCTTTTTATTTCAGCAAAACCTCTTATCCTTGATGACACAAACAAGCATTATAGTGCACGATTTATTAATAAATTTTTTTAAAGGCTGTCTTCAAATCTTATTTTATCCTGTGCTGTGAAGCTAGCATGGTCTTTGGAAAATTTACTGAGGTGAAGGGAATTAGAAGAGTAAGATTTTTTATTCATTTTTTTTCCTTAGCCATTAAACTTGTGGATCTGTGGTTAAAAGCAAGCACCCTAACTAGAAGCTTTGTCAGTTTGTACTAAAGTACATAAACATGTCACAAACATATTGAATTTTTTTGACACTTTAATGTGTATTTTATTTTCAGTGTCATGGTTTAACCCTGGTAGTTACTCAGCCCAACACAGCCACTCACTTACTCCTCCTCAGTGGGATGGAGGAGCGAATCACAAGAGTAAAAGTATAAAAAATTGTGCATTGAGATAAAGACAGTTTAATAGGTAGAGAAAAAGTTTTATGAGCAAGCAAAGGAATGGATTCACTACCCATCAGCAGTCAGGTGTTCAGCCACCTCCAGGACAGCAGGACTCCATCACATGTAGTGGTATTTGGGGAAGACAAACACCACCACTCCAAATGTCCTCCTCCTCCATTCTTCTTCCCCAGCTTGTATTGCTGAGCACAATGTCATATGGTTTGGAATCTTGCTTTGGTCTGTTGGGGTCAGCTATCACAGCTGTGTCCCCTCCCAGCTTTTTGTGCACCCCCAGTCTACTCACTGGCAGGACAGCATGAGAAGCAGAAAAGACCTTGACACTGTGCAAGAAAAGTTCAGCAGTAACTAAAACATCCTTGTGTTATCAACACTTTTTCCAGCACAAATCCAAAACGCAGCACCATACAAACTACTATGAGAAATATTAACTGTACTCCAGTCAAAACCGTACACTTAGCTATGCATTTTCCACTCCCTCTCACCCCCAGATGTTGTTGGGAGAATTAGAAACCTAAAAAAACACGTAGCTCTTGTTGTCTGTGTTCGCTGAAACTCAACTACTGTCAGAAGCAGCACTTGTATCCAAGAATTTTCTAGTGAAACATACAGAGAAAGCTTGATGCAGGAAATGAAAGGAGACTGGGACAGGGATTTTGACTTACTGGGGAGAAAAAAAACAAACCAAAACTATTTTGTGTCTAAGATCATTAAGTTCTCATTGTAGATTAACAGTTCTTAAAAGAGATTCACCAGCCTAATTTTAAGTTTCTAATGAATTAATTCTTTCATCAATTGTTTTGAATTCAGTATCAGACATGAAAGGTACATACACATCAGAGCAGAAGAAAAGGAAAGCTATCCTACATTTAGCTAGAAGATGGTTTCAGGCAGTGTTCCTCTGTGAGGAGAGGGCAGAGGCTGCCCAGATGCAGCTGGTCCCAGGCAGCTCCACGATGGACTCACAATAAACACAGCTGAGACAACCAGCCAAGCTGGAGGTGTCTCTGTCATAACAAAATTTGAAAAGAAAAAAAAAAATAAAAAATAAAAAAAAAACCAGACAGACAGTAGAGAGGAGTGAGTGAAGAAAGAAAAAATATCCAAAACAAAACCCTTAAGAAATGATCCTGCAACACCAAGGTCAGAGAAGTAGGCCAGGAGATGCTCCAGGCACCAGAGCAGATATTGCCCTGTAGCCCGCAGTGCAGACAATGGTGAGGCCGACTGTCCCCCTGAAGCCCATGGAGGTCCGTAGGGGAGCAGAGATCCACCTGCAGCCTGTGGAGGATCCCACACCACAGTAGATGGGTGTTCACTGAAGGCAGCTGCAGCCCTTAAAGAGACTGTGCAGGAGCAGGTTTTCTGGCAGGACCCATGGCCCGTGAGGGAACCACACTGGAACAGTCAATTCCTGAAGGACTGCACCCTGTGGAAATTTAAATACTGTCTCCTCTAGGTGGGACTCCACACTGGAGCAGGGGAAGAGCATGAGTAGGAAGAAGCAGCAGAGACAACACATAATGAACTGACTACAACCTCCATTCCTCATTCACCTGTGTCACTTGGGAGAAGGAAATTAGAAGATTCAGGAGTGAAGTTGTACCTGGGAGGAATGGAGGGGTGGAAGGAAAGTGGTTTTAGATTTGTCCTCATTTCTTAGTATGTTGCTCTTTTGAATTGGTAATAAATTAAATTAATTTCCCCATATTGAGTCTGTTTTGCCCATGACAGTAACTGCTGAGTGACCTCCCTGTCCTTGTCTTAGATAAGCATCTCTGCTACCAAAACTTTGCCATATAAACCAAATACAGAGGAAAAAAACACAAATCAAACTTATTTCAAATCTGATTTCTGCTAATATAGTAATTAAGCTCCTTGATAATTAGCCAATTTAGAACATGGAAATAACTACTTATCTATATTATATTTACATACAGAGTTCCTACACTGAAATACAGTGGAGGTGGAAATAATTAGTTGAAAGAACTATAAGGTTTAAAATTGAAATAACATCTAACTGCATAAAATGTCACTCATATCAATCATTTTTATTGATATTTGAATGTCAATTCAAATTCAGTGAAATCCCATTCAAATCCAGACATATTTGGATAGGAAAATTAGAAACACAGAAGAATAAATAAGCAATGTTAATACACTTAATGGAAACATACACATATATGTATGTGTGGAAATTTCTTGGACTGTCCGTAAATTTAAAATCTTTTTGTGTAGCTCAGTAAAAGACAAAATGACACAGTCCACTATATTAGCTAGAGTCAAACAAAATATACTCCTCCAATAGCTTGTTCCCGACTTTTCATATTTCTAAGGATGAATAGACTACCATACCTAGTGTTTTATGTGATGTACATTCACCTACTGGTTTACATGCTTTGACTCAGAGATCTTGAATTCTAAAGAGTAAAGGTAAAAGGTTTCTACTACTGATTACTAGAAACAGAGCTACAGCTCCGCTCTTCTTCCTTTTCACTTCACTCCTTGTCCATTCGTTCATTCATAAAGAAAAAAAGTAATTCTGTACGGTATTAATCTATTCTAAATATAGGTATACCAGATAAGTATAAGATTTGTCAGAAAAGTCATTTCCTAACATGAAGTAACAGACATACCAATTTAAGAGTATTCAGTAGCCTGCGTTTCTTTCTTATTGCACTATTTTGCTTCCACAGATGGGTAAAGTCCTGTCTGAAAAATCTTCAGAGGAACCTTCAAACCTCGACCATTCAGTGATTCTCTAAAAGTTGAAACTAATATTTTGATAAAGCACTAAATATATAGCCATTTTCCAAACAGTCTGAAAATCACATCATTGCCTGAAAAATTGAATAAGATGGATTACTAATTGGTTTTAATACTATTGTGCCTTTCATTTTACATGACGTTAGCAGAGTAGTCACACAATTTTTTCTTCTGTGTGTGGGAATCAACTATAACTTCTAGGATGGTTTAGGCTACTATAAATGAATATATTAAAGCAAGCCATTTTTAACCTTCAGGTTTGCCGCTTTATCTCTTTTGCAACATAATTGTTCATGTACACAATCTTTTTTTCTTTAAATGACAACTTGTTTCTTAAATTTTTAACTGAGCTTACAGTTTTTATTTTACAAAACTGACCTTTTCATGGTTATTGCTACTGCTTAAATAATAAAATTTGGTTTGACTAGTATTTGGCAAGGAGCTTCAAATAACACTTAAGAGAAACTGAATGAGTATGTGGGTAGGAATATGTAACACAAGACAAAACACTTTTCTTTAGACTAAACTATAGGACTTCAGTGACACTAGTCTGGTGCAGCTCCCTTTAATGAACCTGTTGCTTTACTGATTTTTTTCTTTTCAGTCCATCCTAATTTTAACAAAAAAGCAAAATCACTCAGCAATTTATATGATAAGAATAAAGATTGTCTACATTTTGTGTAAGCTGTGACATTGAATTTGTTAAAACAATAAATCGCTGAGGAAGGAAACAGTGTCCATAAGAATAGGTTCTAAAGACATAACCAATGCAATTGCATATCTAATATCTGCTTCTGAAAAACAATACTTTATTAACAATTGATAGTCTAGTAAAGGATATTCTTTCAGATATGTAGTAAAGATGTCAGCTTCAACTTCATGTGCAGAAAAATTTCAGAAAAGAGTGGGAGTAAGCATATTTTCTATAAAACCTAAAAGCTAGAAACAGTGTGACAGTGTTTTTGAAGTCTTAAGAATGTAAACTTATAACTCACGGGTTCACTGTAGAACTTCCTAAAGTCCTACAGTCCCCCCACCCCACCTCCCCCCCAAACAAACAAACAAACAAACAAAAAACCACCAACAACAAACCAGTCAAACAACAACAACAACAACAACAAAAAGTGTTAGGAAAAAGTGCTAGGAAAATCTGTTCTCCACCACCCTTTTTTCCCCCCTATTTTGCTGCTATCTTGCGATAACTCTTAGAGAATGTGTAGTCTTGCAATTGGGAAGGGGAGAACATTTAACCAGCCCAGATGCCTGTCTTGATAAACCTTTCCCAGGTCTAACATGTTATCTTCACATTTTCAAGAATGTTTTTCATATACATATGTACATGCACATACACTCACGTGTCTGTATATTCATCTCACATTCTCGAAGCTGAGGAAATTCGGGTATTGTTTCTATCCTGTCTTAACAGTAGGAACCCAGAATTATTTCTTCTTGGAAAAAACAAATGGCTTTAGTAGTACTTAGACTGCATTAGTTTCATCTATCTGTAGACAGATTTTGGATTCTCAGGATAAATGACTCCCTTAGTGATCATATAAATTGGCAAATTTTATTAAAAGAGAAGCAAGTAAAAATTATATTTTTAAAATGTTTTATAAATAAAACATATTCCTGGTTGTTATTTGTAAATATCTGTCATACTCTCAAAGAAAATAAACACAAAATAATATGTCATCATGTGGTTATTTTTTCTGTGCCAAGATATAGCAAATGCATGTCTTGCTTGCTAATTAATGGTTTTCCAACAAGTTTTCCCATGAAGGAAGACTTGGATAAGTGTGAAATTAAGATATATAAACATTTTAAACTAATTAAAAGTAAAATACTATAGCTTTTAGCACAGTTCATAATTTAAATTTATAGATCTGAATCCAGCTGTTTCCCCTAAATCTTTTCCAATTCAGTAATAGATATTATTCCTTACACATTCTATCCTGCTGTTTTTTCTTAAAGCACTGTAATCCTGTTTAATTTGTATCCAAAAACATCTTGGAATATCTTAAAAAGCCAGAACATTTCTAGTTTTGTTACAATTTGCCCATCTTCCCATTTTTTCAGCTGAAAGTAATATGCCTGACAAGTCAAATTTGCCACCAGTAACAAAAGTTGCAGGGGAGTGAATGATACGTATTTTTAAAAAGAATGGATGTCAGCTTCTCTTTCAAAATCTTCTGGGTTTTTCAAGAGAAGATTTCATGTCAGAAATTGTGAAAGAAGATAAAATGAGAGGCATTTTTACCCGCTATAAAACATCATTTTCATTACTTTTATTCAGTGCAAAAAAGTTAAATTGCAACTTGTCTTTGGTTTCAAACTCCATGCAATTTAAATGTAAGAAAGGGGAACAAAAAAAATGACAGTGGAAAGAAACTTTTCAGTATAATTTAATTTAAGCATATTTATTTTATACCCCACTGCCTTGTCTTCTGCATGTAGTACACGAATATCTCAGAAGTAAGTCATAAATATGAGATCAAAAAGCAGTGGAAATTTCACGATAAGTCACTTTATCTTATATATAGAACCAACATGAGTATACCCTGCAGTTAATACTTGTCTGGAGACTTTGAAAAGTTGCTGAGATCTTGATTATGCAAAATGGGCTTTTGTCTTCAAAAAAGTCAATACTTCAATTAAAGTGCAAAATGTCTTCCAGAGAAATCCACTGTGACCAATTACTTAGGTTCAGTTAAAACTTAAAGAAGTCTAATACTTACCTATTTTTTTCTAGTAGTCAGAGTGATGAAATAGCATCACTGAATAAAGGGCATAGTGTAAGATAAGAATGACATAGATGTTAAGTTAATTCAATGCAAGAAACAAACCTAACAAACGTTCCAAGGGACACAAAAACTCTACTGATAGAATGAATTAATTTACAGTTGTAATTGTTATACTATTGCATTAGTATCCTAAAATGCTGTCAGAGAAAGGGAAAGGAAGGGAAGGTTTTATTTCCAACAAGTAAACTTCAAAACACTAAGAAAATCAAGAACAGATCATTTCAAACATACTGAGAACAAAAAATTCTAATCAAAATTTATCAAATAAATATGATCTGTGCAAATGACAAACTAAAACACCACAATCACATATATGTATTCTTACCTTTTCCATTTATATATATATATATACACACATCTATATATGTATGTTTGGTAAAATTTGTTTACAGTTAAATGTTCAGAAGGGCATTATAGAAACTTATCTGTATAGACTGGTAATGGATTCATAAGAACACATTTTCTTCTTAGTACTGAGTACAATAAGAATGTCACTGCTCAGCCAACATAGCATTTCAGAAGGATTTGGCACTCTATATAAACAAGTCAAGCTGTAAAGTAATCTTGATATATATGCCAAATGGCAGCAATAAGAACTTACTCTCTGGAGCAGAAATTACATGAGGTTGTCTTTGCTTGTCCAGAAAATACATGTAAATCCACAGAAAATAAAACCACATTGCAGAGCACCCTAAAACTCTGAAGATATTGTTATTAAATGTAATTAATCAGGTACCTGTACAAAAAGATTGAGAACATATATATCCAGTAACTGATTTGAAATACTGGTGAAAGTGAGAAATCCTTACTTAGTAATCTCTCGTTGATAAGATAACAGAACTGTGCCTTTTAACATTCATATCAGGCAAAGGTGTGGGAGGCAATAGAAATGGGTGAGAGGCTCTTGTTTGGATTTTGGAGACTGCACTACAGTAAGAAAGCTTTCCTGCCTGTCATGGGTTGAACCTCCCGGTTAAGGCTAGCTGTATTTGGCTCTACAAGCAGAAAGCAATAAGGGTAAGTGCACCAACACTTTTAAAAAACCCTTCATGTATCCTCAGTTCTGGAGAGTTTTGATTTAACTAGTAAGCAAATTCAAATTTTCTCCCATCTGTAGCTGAATCCACTGTGCCTTTCTCTCAAAAGTCATGCCCAGGGGAGTTGAGGCAGAACTGAGCTAATTCGCTCACTCTACAGTTCAGTCACTAAGAGGGAAAAGGACAACAACCTCATACCACAACCTCTTTAGACTGTCAGGAAAAAAAAAAGTAATAGAAAGTCTGCTGTAAGACTATGGATCTGTATATGTAGGAAACCTTGAAATTCTCAAAGCCTGCTGAAATATTTTATAGTCATTTACATAATGATGTGGTCAGCCATGGCTTAGTGATAAAACCATAACAAGTCAGCAGTAATGCTTGCTAAACTAATTTTGTTTGCACATCCATTTATTATTTGTTTCTGTCCTCAGTACTACATTAGCAATAAAATGATTTAAATCATCTGGACATACCAATTTATTCCTAATAGCAGCTGTAAAATATCTTAGTAATGATTGTCAAGTATTAGAAAGTCTTGAGTCATTACTGAGAGTAACTTTAAGTGACCCATGATTGCAACTTTTAATTAAAGTCTCTCCATATTAAAATGTTATCCTGCACCATATATCTGCAAATGTATTATCTTAATGACTTCTATGTATCATATTATGTACATTTGTCAGTGCTAAAACTAGTAAAGACCAATGAAATGTTCTAATCAAAACTGTTTTTCTCAGCTGACTTCTCCTTTCATTCAGGTCCAGAGTCGTCTTCACTGACATTCTTAATTCATGTCTCTTTCTCCTGTCATGTCTGAAAAGTTGCATTCTGCCGTAAAATATCTGATCAACTTTTCACATTATTACTTGAAACTTTGTTTAGCACTTCTTAGGAATACTTGCAGCAGATTTCTCTCTGTTTCATCAACTACATATTTTCACACATAAATACCTAATCCTTTATCTTTTGTAGTACTGGAAAGGTCAACAACTTTTTCTCCAAGGGAAACATTTCTTGATATTATCTTCCAAAATATTAACTCATTAAACTAGTTACATATTTAATCCAACCAATAATAGTTTAAGTTAGTAAAACCTGTGATAATCGTATAATCATATAATACTTTTGGTTGGAAAAGACATTTATAATCTTCACATCCAACCATTAACCTAACACTGTGAAGTCCACCTAGAAACCATGTCCTTAAGAACCTCACCTACACATCTTTTAAACACCTCCAGAGATGGTGACTTAACCGCTTCCCTGGGCAACCTGTTCCAATGCTTGGCAACACTTACAGTGAAGAAGTTTTTCCTAATATCCAATCTGAATCTTCCCTGGTGTAACTTGAGGTCATTTCCTCTCCTCCTATCACTTGCTACTTGAGAAAAGAGACCAGCACTCTCATCGCTACAGTCTCAGTTTTAGAGACTGACAAGGTCTCCTCTCAGCCTCCTTTTGTCCAGGCTAAACAACCCCAGTTCCCTTAACCACTCCTCATTAGATTTATGCTCCAGACCCTTCACCAGGTTTTTCTTTGGACATGGCCAAGAATCTCAATGTCTTTCCTGTACTGAGGGGCCCGAAACTGAAAACAGTATTTGAGGTGCAGCCTCACCAGTGCCGAGTACAGGGGGACAATCACTTCTTTAATCCTGCTGACCACATTATTCCTGATACAAGCCAAGATGCTATTGGCCTTTTTGGTCACCTGGGCACACTGCTGGCTCATATTCAGACAGCTGTCAATCAACACCCCCCCAGATCACAGTATCACAGTATGTTTGGGATTGGAAGGGACCTCGAAAGATCACCTAGTCCAATCCCCCTGCTGGAGCAGGAATGCCTAGGTGAGGTCGCACAGGAACATGTCCAGGCGGGCTTTGAATGTTTCCAGGGAAGGAGACTCCACAACCTCCCTGGGCAGCCTGTTCCAGTGTTCTGTCACCCTCACTGAGAAAAAGTTTTTTCTCAAATTTAAGTGGAACCTCTTGTGTTCCAGCACGATCCCATTACTCCTTGTCTTATCATTGTTTGCCACTGAGAAGAGCCTGGCATCATCCTCGTGGCACTCACCCTTTATATATTTATAAACATTAATAAGGTCACCCCTCAGTCTCCTCTTCTCCAAACTAAAGAGACCCAGCTCCCTCAACCTTTCTTAGTAAGGGAGATGCTCCACTCCCTTAATCATCTTTGTTGCCCTATGCTGGACCCTCTCCAGCAGTTCCCTGTCCTTCTTGAACTGAGGGGCCCAGAACTGGACACAATATTCCAAATGGGATCTCACCAGGGCGGAGTAGAGGGGAAGGAGGACCCCTCTCAATCTACTGACCACCCCCCTTGTAATACACCTGAGGATGCCATTGGCCTTCCTGGTCACAAGGGTACAGTGCTGGCTCATGGTCATCCTGTTGTCCACCAGGACCCCCTCTTCCTCCAGGCTTCTTTCCAGCCACTCTTCTTCAAGTCTGTAGTGCTACATGGGGTTACTTTGACTAAAGTGCGGGACCTGGTACTTGGCTTTGTGGAAAGTCATACAGTTGGCCTCAGCCTAAGGATCTGGCTGGTCCACATCCCTCTGTATGGCTTTCCTACCCTCAAGGAGATCAACACTACCACAAAATTTGATGTCATCTGCAGACTTAGTGAGGATACACTCAATCCCTCATCCAGATCATTGACAAAAGCATTAAAGAGAACTGCCCCTGATACTGAGCTCTGGGGAACATCAATTGTGCCCAGCCACCTACTGGATTTATTTCCATCCACCACAACTCTTTGGATCCAGACAGCCAGTTTTTAATCCAGTGAAATGTATGCCCATCCAAGTCATGAGCTGCCAGTTTCTCTAGGAGAACTTTTTTTTTTTTCTCTACAAGGAAAGCCCAACAATACTTTTTTTTTTTTTTTTTTTTTTAATAGCATATTGCCTAGCTATGTACACTGAAAGGAGATGGTACTGACGATTTCACCCATCATGTGTGTACAAAGCACATTAATGCTGTGCACAATACATATCATTCAAAATTTCGAGCTGGTAGAAACTGGGATGCCTCTGTTGATTTCAGCCAGTATCATGCACTTTATTCTGCACCCAACTCCATAACTCAGTATTGTCTAAAAAGGCCAATTTAAAAATAAATTAACATATGCTTGGTTATTTTGTTCAGGTTATTTTATTTCTTGGACCTTTCTTGCTGTTAATGAACTGATTATTGAAATGATTCTAGCTTTTTAAAATTTAAACGTACTTTGAAAATTTATTTGGATATATTTTTGAAGGCAGATTAATTGTTATTGATGATATAGAGAGTTGAAGTTTAGGTTTTTTTCTCATAAGGAACTTAACTTTTTAGGTGTAAATTCCGTATTTTTGTCAGGTTAAGCAAATGGTACTCTAAGATCAAGTTTTAGAACTTCTAATGCCCAGAATTTAAACAATAATTTTTTTGTATTCTTTTTTAAAATGCAGTAGTTCTTCTACCTCAAGCAATAATGTACCACAGTAATGGTATGTTGAACAGGAAGGAAGTACCATATAATTAATGAAAGAGTGTCTTTGGGATTTACTGAAAAATACTGATCCACTTAAACAGCCCTCAAAAAAACCCCAAACACACTGAAATGAAAAACTGAAATGAATTAAAAAAAAAAAAAAAAAAAGAAAGAAAAAAGGAAAACGAAAAGAAAGAAAAAAAAAGCTCTAAAATATTTTAACTTCCTTTATATGAAGCGACCTCAAAATCGTTTTACACTGTACGATGATCTGAAGCAGGTGAGATTTGCAGGAAGATGTAAGCTGTCATTATAACAACTGCTATGGTAGAGAAAAAATAACAAGCTCTTGAACACATAAAAGAACAGTTTGTTTGCCTGGAAGGTTGCCTGTTCTCAACTCCAACAGTATTTTCTATTAGATGAACTAATATTATCTTTCTCACAAACATTGCTCACAAATATCCTTTACCCATAACAGCTAGAGCAATGTCATGACAAGAGCAAAGATTGTTATGAAAGAAAACACCCTAAGCCTTACAAAAGTGGGCATTGAGTGCATGTAGTGAAAAATCTCTCCTATCAGATGCCTTCCACCTGTTTGAATGGTTCTACTTCTGCTATTTAAGTTCTTTCTACTCAACATCTGTTGGTAGGAGTCAATTAACTTTCTATCTCTGGCCTGAATTTACATCATGGCCAGTCTCCACTTGTCATCTCTTACAACACTAATACTTTTCTTGCAACATCTGGACAACAGAAAAATAACAACATTAATATCTTTGACAATTTTCAACACTGATGCCTTATGCTGAATGTTGAAGTCTCTGTGTGCACAGGCTGCAGTGGGGCTCCAGGAAAACATTTGATTAAGATAAAGTGTCAAGCAGCCACCTCATGTGTCAGTCTTCAGAGTCTTTTAATTGAGGGTCACCAAGAAGAGAGGCATCAGGTCTGTGATATACTTTTTATTCTTTCATAGAGCGAATTTATTTTATTTTTATATCCTTGGTTACCAGGTCTATACTAATTCAGATATGCTATAGTTTGAAGATAATATAAAAATGAACTGAATGAGTTCTTCAGCTGTTCAGCCACTGCGAAACCCTGGAATCTTTAGAAGTATGTTGATATAACCCAAATCTTTTCCTCTAGGCTGCTCATAGTCTCCTAAAACAAACACAAAAGCTAAAGCTCTTTATCCTGAGACCTGTGCTGAACAATCACCCCTCACACAGGGCATTAGCTGGTGTACTTCATGGCTGGTGTCCTAAGAGGATTGCTGAAGAGGATGTTGAAAATTCCATAAATAAAAAATAAATGGAAAAGGAAGCAAGCACAAAACCTCTTTACTCAGGTTATCTATGCTGTAAAGAAACTCAGGACAATGACCAGTTCTTTCTCAATAGTCTAAGTAGTGGTAAGCATGAAAATTAAGCTCAAAAAAAAATAATAATGATAATATTTGAATCTCACATCAAGTGAGAATTTAAGTAAATGAAGACGGGGAAAAAAATGTAGAGGGAACACACAGAAATATATAGACTAACACATCTGAATATTCCCCAGACTCAGAACAAGACTAAACTTACATACTTTAAAACTGATTAAAAAGGTTTAAAGCATTATGTTTACTGCAACTTGCACGTTAGGACATTACAGTAAAAATGACTGAAAATAAAATTTTATAAATATTTAAAAATTATTTATATAAATATAAATATTTAAAAAATAAAAATAAAATATACTTCATATTGTAGTGTAAGAGAGCATCCTGATGAAGTTTAATAATACAGTAATGCATTTACAAGTAATATCTCTCAAGAAAAATGAAGACTCAGCAAAACAAAACGTGCCACATTGAAAGAAACTGAACTTTCTTTCCAAGAGGAAAATCCTGTATGTTAAACAGAAAGCATTTGGAAGACCACATTTGAGAATAGGAGGCAGGGGAGAATCCATCCTGACTACTTCTGAACAGAGATAAGCTGTAAAACCCTGGCAAATCCCTTCTTTCAAATTACTTCATCACATTTTAAAAGGCAAAAAAGTGAAGTGTAAAAACAGAGGTAAGTTCATGTGACCAAAAGAAAATTGAGGGCTTCAGGTGTACAGTGAAAAATTCTGAGGCTAAATAAATGGCTTAGGGAATGTAAAAATGGGATTACAGACCACCTGAGGTACATGTACTGTCTGCATATAGATGAGCACAAAAAGTTTCGTAGTTTGCCTCATTCCCAACTGGTAGGTATCACTTGGAGCTTATTATCTTGTAATCCTCCTTGGATGTCAAAAAGCCTCATGGAGCAGCGTGAAGAGAAAAATAAGTTTGTTCTTGTGAAAGATTTGAACAATATGAAAGATTTGTGAGAAATTTAACACAAATGAGAACAATGGACAGAGTACAAGCATCAATTTACTGAGATGCTGGAGGTGATTTTCATCTCCATCCCCTCCACAAGCTCCGGAATGGGACCTAGTGTCAAACAGGTTTCTGTCACATAGCAGTATGGTCATGTTTGTAATCAAATTGGGTAGAGTCTGATCCTGGTAAACTTGATCAGTTCAGGATCATCACGAACATATACCTTAAGACTGTAGTATAAAAACATGACTGTGTTGGGAATGACTTCTTCAAGAACAAACCAAGTCATACAGGTAGTTCATGTCACCAGGGATTTAACAGCAGGGCAGCAATTCAAGCCCCAGGCTGAATGCTTGTATACAGATGTTAAAATTACTGCATGTTCTATTTGTGTTTTATGGTACTACGTAAAGAAAAATTATGTTAATATCATCATAGATTTAGCATCCTGGAACAGCTACATGTGTAAGTACCTGCAAATATAAGAAGCAATTTAGGAAATGTATTTGCCTTTTTAAAGCAGAAATGTAAATAATGGGTTGACTATGTGATTTGTCTAAACTCTTATATCCAAAATAATATGAAGTGAAATAAGTTTCCTTTGCTGTATTTCCTACCAGGAAAAGTAAGATCTACAGATGATACTTTATCTACAGAGGACAGAGTGATTATTTTGTAGTCAAGTCAATAACAACTTTTCAGAAAACACAGTTCTTAGCAAGAATAACTGGAGAAAAAAAATACATACGTTCTTCTTTTATTTTAAGGTGCTTGGTAAATTCAGATGTATATTCAGTTATTGTGCCTTAATACTCATGTGAAGGCACCTGGACTACACCTTGTTTTACTTGTTCTTTCCATTTCTGTTCTGTTCTGAATATTGATGCAACTTACCTGTCTGTTCCACTTGAGCTCTAGTGGCTTTGTGTCATCATGTTATGCAGATGAGTTTTCCTTCCTCAGAAGCTGAGGAAAAATCCACATATTTGGAGTTAAGGTCAATGTTCTTTACCTTGTATTTTTTGCAATGTCTCTTAGACCAAACTATGTTATGCACAGTCAAAGAGATCTTGTTGTCTGTGGGGAAGAACTGTTTCACAAAATGCTTGAGATTAAATGACAGTGTAAGAGGGTTATAAGGCTTCCATTCAATGAAAGGGAAAACAAACAAACAAACAAACAAACAAACAAAAACAACTCTGCAATGCAGAGAACACAAGGAAATGGATTTTCAGAGTACCAAACACTGATATAATGAGGAGATGATCAGAATTTTCTCACAACACTATCCGTGAACTTTCACCTATGAACAATGCCATCAAACCAACAAAAGACTGCAGTAATTGAAGAGTGAGCATGACCATTTTTCAAGTGCAACATACAATACCTAGCAGCGCAAATGTATACACCTTGCACAGGGCATTTCAAAAAGATTGACCCAATTTCAAAGCACCATGATTTCAAATTGCGTCCATCTTTTTGAAACACCCTGTATTTGTAATGTAACCTCAGCAGCAGTAACTTTCATTTCAATAAACCTGAAAGCAGTAGGTTTTATACATATAGACATAGAGAAATAAATAAGTAAAGTAAAAAAAAATATGTTGGGAATGATGCAATGAGGCTGTGAGGTGGCACAGTGTCTTTTCCTATGATACAGCCACACTAAACGTCTTTTGTAAAACTACTTACAGACTTTGGAAAAAGGTGGACCAAGTATACAGGGCAGTGGAAAAGGAAAAAAATGTGAAAGAAAAAGAGCTTTCTTGTCTGAAGAACATGTTGTCTTCACTTTCAATGTTGAAAAGCTGTCATTAACATTTTTTTATAATAATTTCTGTTCTTTGGCATAGCAAAACAATCTCATGGCTTCTGTTGTTGTCCTATGTATATCGCTCTGCCACTAATTTCTGACTATGGTATTTTCCACAGGAAACTAAAAATAATTTTCATTTTCAACCAGCTTTCACAAAGTTACCAAGCAACACATCTTTAGGAAAAATTAAAAAAAAAAAAAAGCAGCATAATTTGAACAGATAGTGTTGACCTTTTTACATTGTCAAGTACACTGTTGGAAGTAATTCAGTGTTGTCTCTAGTCAGCTTGAAGCTTCGTATTTTCATATGCTATCATTTTCAAACATGCATAATTGTTCCATACAATTGTGATTTTTTTTCCTAAAAGTTTTCTTTAAAAATGCTCCACATGATCACAGTTTCTAAAGCACAGTCCTCCTAAGAGCTGTCAAGAGATGAGGTTTTAAACACAATATTATAAAGAATATATCCAGATCAGTGAAAACAATTCTCACATTTAAAACCCTTCTTAAATAAGAACATTTTTTAAACATAAGCGTACCATACACAAAAACCTATGAGTTCGAAATAATCCATAGAATATCCCTGAAACATTAATGATATATCTTACTCCCTGAAAGCTACACAAGACATATGAAAATAGTATCTAAAAAAATTTGATTTCCTTTAAAAACCAAACAAACAAAAGCTACATTATAAGAATATGTAACTGAAGGTTCATTTGCTCCAGTACTCTTCATCATAGCAAATCGTAGTCTCGCAGCCCCCAGCCAGCCATGTCTTGCTCTCAGAAATGCCCTCTAATACAGAGTATGTAGTTATAACCCATGTAAGGTAATAAATATCTTTAATCTACTCACACAAAAAAATAAAAAAATCAGCTTTCAGTTTTCCAAAAGCACATTTCAGAATCCTTAAATACTCTTTCAGCCAAAGTGGAGAAGAAAAGTGGGGTGGAAGAATGTTGAAACTTCAAACATCCATGAGAGGTGACCATAGGAGCAAGGATGTCACTCTCCAATTAGTGAAAAAAAGCACAGGTCCCCAGACAACTGAGCCTTCCTACCCCAGCTGCCCTCACACTGGTGGATCAAACACGATAACCACCTGTCATTACTGAAAAACCCGCTTTTAGTAGATTTAGACCCACGTCATTCAATACTGAAAGCAAATAAACGTCAGCCCAGTCTGCACTAGGTCCTCTCACCAGCAGACCCATCCATACTCACCTCTGAAGTTACCAAAAGAAAGGAAACAGCACCCCAGTTAAATTTAACCTTTTACACATGAACACTTTACTACCAAGTAACTTATGAGTGGCTTATTGAGCTCATCCCTCTCCACAGGGTTCCAGCCTCTGGAGTGATTGTGGAACTTCAGAGTCATGTAGCCACTGAAACCGTGGTGGTTTTGCTTTTGATTTTCAAGACATGAGAAAGATGCTCTCACTAGGCAATCATGGTGTCTGGAGTTTGATGAAACCATCAGGTTAGTTCCTCTCCATCAATTGAGACAACAATTGCCTAATTTCAAGGCTTCACAGGTGAAAAAGAACATCAGTTTTTTACATGAAAGTGTCTGACTTGTTTTCACCAATGTAAATAGCATAACTTGATGAATATTCAAACATATATATTTTTTTTTTAGTATTATTTACCCAACATAACAAACTCCAGGAATACAAAATCCAAATCTCAAATAAAACAGAATTTGAATCAACCCTCATGGTAGACATTCAGCTGTTTGCTTAACTGTACGCTGTGATCATGTCTTTAGGAAATATACTCAGCTAGAATACAAATTAAAATAACTATATGAACTGCAGCTTCCCCAATGAAAATGGTTGTTGCTACTTAATTTTAGTAGCTGTCCAAAGACTCACCTGTCTGTAGAAATATTTGGCTGTCAGAAATAATAAAATATCAGCTTCTGTCATAAACAAGGATTAAAAATGGCCTGAGATACAGCTAAATAAAATCAGCCTTGCATATGTGGATTTGAGGATGTATGTATAATCTCATTTTCCATTTGTTTGCTGTACATAAATAGAGGTGATAATTAACTAAGAAATATGGAGAAATAAAATTAAAACAGGAAGAGCTGCCACACATAAGGGACACCTTGTATCAGGCTTTATCAGTGTCACTCATTGTGCTCAGGTATTGAGCTGCAAAATGCCAGATTCTATAAAACATAAATGACCTTGAACAAAATTCCCTTGCCTGAACTTGGCACCCTGAAAGGATGCTGCTGCAGCTAGAAAAAATATCTGGCCATAATACATATATTGATAACATGGATCACTGATCTCTCAAAAAAGTACTAACTTAGATTAAAAGTGTCTTTAAAATATCACTGATGGCTCATTCGTAAGCTGCAAACAAAATAAAAATATTAAAGGAAAAATAACCAATTAAAAATACCTACAACTAATGTGACACTTCAGTGGTGTATAGAAACATCACTAGTCATTAAGATGGGCAGCTGGAATGATCGTAGCGGGACAATATAAATGCTTCTCCTAAGCTTTGTAATTAGTACCTACTTATTGCAGCGGAGGGTAGACTGGAAATAATGATAGACAGGTGACTCTCTCCGGATGTCTTCCGTGACTAATTTTGATTGTGTCACAGAATAGAAACCATAGCTAATTTTTAACCAGAGGGCAAGGCCATTAACAAAAAAAATTTTAATAGGAGAATACTGTATAGCTGTCACAGTGAGCGCATATTAGAATGTGCATACATAGACCTACATGCACACACACATATGTAATTAATAAAACTGAGTTTAATCAAACATGAAAAAAATAATTCCCTCTATACAGCTTAAACCTATTGGGACCAAGTTCAGTTTTTATGCAGAAAGCTTTCACTGTGAAAATAATATTGCTTTTTATATAGATTCTGTTCAAGGTTTTCTAGTATGGTCGACCTCAAATATAGTTTCTTTTGGAATATCTAGGCGTTTTCTAAATTAAATCCAATAGCTAATGATTCACATGAGAACACAGTACTATTTTTTTTAAAAAAAGGCAAATTTCAATGATGATATATATTTTTTCCCAGACTTTTCAGAATCTATTCTAATAAACAAAAAACAATTGGTGGCATTTAAATGCATTTTTATATCAGTGTGATGTTTTACATTACATCTTGAGAATAATTTTCTCCCTGAATGAGAAAACATCTGTTCGAGAAACATTTCCTCCTGGTTTACTTGACTCTCTTTGTTAGCAGATAATTAATTAGTTACATTGTATACAGTTAACTTCAAGTTAGTTGGAGAAAAAATTGTCCTCTGCCAGTTGTGTTTTCTTTTCTTCTTATTGAACAAAAGAATATTCCACAATTTGTAGTTGTTACCCCTTTCTGTTATATGCCATCTTTATAATTTATTAACAATTGGGTTTGTGATGCTTTTTACAAAGATTATTAAGTCTATATACTGATGATCCATTTATGCAAAACTATCACAAAGTAATTATTCATGCTAGAACAGGTCCATCACATAATACAGTTTATCGATCTTCTTGTTCTCTCCACCTAGACATTTTGAGATAGTAATATTCATCCTTTTGTTCTGAAATCAAATATAGTTATTGCATTCAGCATTTGTGTATTTTGTGGGTTGGGAGATCATGTCAGTTGTTTTGTGCTAAGTGACAGATCTTTTTCCCTCTTTTATCCCAAGTTTAAAGCCCACTTAACAGCAATTGGCAGTTTTGCAAGCTGGAGGTCAGTGGCTCTTTTTAAATGCAGGGAAAGTATTCAGAAGATATTTTCATTCAGTGCATTAGAAACTGGGTCTCAAGGTTGCCATTGAATCATTTGCACTTGGCAATAGAAATAAGGCCTCCATTTTTCTTAACTTAATTTTCATTTCTGGTATTAAAATTCTTTGTAGATTTAAAAATTACGATTGATTTAATATCTGACTGCTTGAGAATCTTGATGTGTTCCTTTAATGTTGCTTTCATAGTCTATCTTTAAAAATCATTGTCTGCAAAGATTACTAAAACCTTAATTGTTTGTTACATTGCCTGATTTCATTATGAAACTGGAAAGGTATGGTTGTGTATTTAAGAGATAAAGTACATTGCACCAGGATTTCCCAAACCAGTTAGGAAATTAGGAAATCAATACTCTGTCTAGAATTATTAAAAGCTAGTGTTTGTGAACTTCTGCAATTAAAATACTGGAGCTTGTTCAGTCTTTCTGCCTTAAATGGATCTCTCATGAAAAAATGCATGATAGCAACCATTAGATTGAAGTAATTAAAATTTTCCTAACTCTTAAGCTCCATGAATATGAAACACAAGAATTGTGGCACACCACATATAACCATAGAGAAAAGCACTTAAAGATTATTTCAGAGAAAGCTGTGATGTGTTCTTTCGGTCAATGTCTCTTCAAGTGAACATGACTGCTTGCTATAATATTTCAAAAGTATCACTAAAAAAGACTGAAAACAGAAAGTCATGTAAGAGTTAAAAAAACCAAAACCAAAATCAAAACCAAAACCAAAACCAAAAACAAAAACAAAACAAAACAAAAAAACCACACCAAAACACACACCAAAAAACCCCTCAATAGTCCTCACAGTGACCATATAAAGCATTAGTAAAGCAGGACTGAAATTAAAACAAACATACCTCTCATGGATACAATACTTCCAGCAGTCTGAATTCTTCGTTTTGGTGACTGTATGAAAACAAAACAAAACAAAACAAACTAAATTGTAAGAATTACTCTAGAGTTTCATCTAATCAGAATCAATAAAAGATTAGCAATCTAAACATTATGTATTGTAGTACCTAATAACAGGTCAAAATGAAGGTCACTTGGTTTCTTAGGTGCAAACAACAGCTATATGATGACAATGGCATCTGTAGTCATCAATCAGAATGACCAAGCATAGTCCTGACAAGAATCTCCAGAGGATCCTACTTCAGTGCTTATGCACCTCCAGGTATAAGGATCCCCTCGAGTTACTCAAGGCTGAACATTTAGCAATAAGAAATGAAAAATCACTTGTCAAGATGAAGTAAGAAAAAGTAAAACAGAGATGCAAGAACTGACATAGTGGAAAAAGCACTGCAGAAAACGGTAGTGGCAATGCCAGCAGGAATTGTTCCTTCCTATGTCCAGACATCAAAATAAAATAAAATAAAATAAAATAAAATAAAATAAAATAAAATAAAATAAAATAAAATAAAATAAAATAATTTTTTTGTGTTTTTTAAGTTCTAACAATCAGTTTAGGGAGAGTTTGGGCAGCAGCTCTGCAGATAAAGCAGAAACTACCATGTTAGTTTAGCGTTTAGAACCATGTTTTCAATAAAAGCAGATACAGACATATGTGCATCTTGCCATCTTTGCAACTAGAATTCCTTTCCCTGTGTAAGCGACTGCACTTTTCTAGGGAAAAAGGCTCAGAATCATATAATTGACAGGGACAGTTTTCTTCTTGACTATACACAGCTCGAAGCAGCTTCAACTTTAATCAAATCAGGAATCACAATGAAAAAACTATATTCAAGAGTTCAAAGATTTAAAAAGAACCCCACACATCAATTACAGGACAGATAGAAATCCAGCTGGGGAAATAACTCTAGCATAGTGTCAAAACCACCATCAGTAATGGAGTGTCATATAGGGCACCTACCTGTGGGGCTTCAGCTGTATAATAGTCATTTTTTAAGAATAAATATTCTTGCTGAAATTTTATTATTAAAAACTGTAAAATATACAATTAAAATTAATCATGCAAAAAATTATTTTGGAAGTAAGGATCATTTTCTTTGTACACAACATTGTAGCGGTTGACATCTAAAGTGGGTGTGCTGGTAGGAAACCTTTTGTAGTTTATATATTTGAATTATCTTTGTGGATCTTTTCAGAAACCCACCCATCATTAAGCATATCTTGGATGAATGCTAGCTGGACCTATCTACTATGTTTAGCTGCAGACCAGAAAAAAAACAGGGGTTATACTTGCTTGATTTATGCCCTGACAGAATAACTGTTAAGTCTAATCTCTATATGCCAACAGCAAGAGATCAGTTAGATATAGCAGCTTGAAATTATTCGAGAGTTCATTTTAAGCAGAACATGGCTGTAAAGGATAACAACTAGTAGGTCTAACATCTGACTAGTTTGAACACCTTCTCAAAAGAGCAGATAGCTCTGCAGTATAAACCTAGATGAAAACACAGATAAAACTCTTAACATGTTCTCAGTTTCACATGTGGTCTTCAGTAATTATAATAGGCTGAGTCTAAAATAATTAAAGGCACTTGGCCAGTTTAATGTAATACATGCATAAGCAACTAGTGCTGGCAGACAAACCAGCAATATCACCCATGGTTGGCTAAAATGTAAATTTTCATGGAATATATAAAATATGCTCCTTATTGTTCCTCCTAGAGACCTGTTGGGTTTTTTTTTGTTAGATGACAACTTCTGATGACCTTTTTTTAAAAAAAAAAAAAAATCTCTTATTTTTATCTTGATCTGATGGAAAGTGGCCTTATTTAATGAAAACAGGTATCCCTTGTTTTTCTGAGATAGTTTTCAACCACTCAAAAGAAAGAAAAATATATTTTACGAAATCAAAGTAAACACTTTTTATTTCTCTGTGACTTAAATAACAAATTTGTGTCCCGAAAAATCAGTAGTCAGTATCTTAATTATTAAAATCTTATTTAATCTTATTTTTTCTATAATAATTTCAGAAACTTCAAAACCAATTAAAGCAAAGCAATAGCAGTAAAGCTGTACAGCTTCTAAAGTGATTCATCTGTTCTGGGTACTTTAAGAAAACATCCACAAGTATCCTTATGTCACGGAAGCACCCTGAGGTTAGTTTAAGGGACAACAGGGTCCAAAACAACTTTTATTAAACCGGTGAGAAACAGGGTTTTAGCACTCCAAAAGTGACTTAAATACAGGTTCAGATATCAGCTGAGGAAAATTATTAAGGGGCAGCAACTAATACAACAGGCGGTCCACAGTGTGCATGCACGTGGCTTCACCCAAAACAATGCCGGTACCGTCTCTGAGTCCCGGAGGAGTACACACTTGCCTGAACACGGTGCGGGATTATTCTTAAAGAGATACACGTACTTGTGAGTACGGAAAGTGTACACTCGCGATTCCGCGAGGGTAAATTTATAATACACTCACAATCCTGCGAGGGTTAATTTACTTACACGTGCAAATGTGCACGGAATACTACATGTGCTTATGTGGAAGCACGGGAGGAAAATACACTCGCGATTGTGTGAGGAAATAATTTAAAGTACGCGTGCAAATGTGCACGGGAAGTTTCTCGTGCATATGTGCACAGAAAGTTACTCGTGCTTGTATTAAACACGGAAAGTTACACGTGCATATATGCACGGAAAGGATAAATACACTTGCGATTATGCGAGGATTAATTTTACACGTGCTTATATTAAGCACGGGAAGTTACACATGCATATGTGCACGGAAAGTATACATATACTCGCAATCCTGCGAGAAGTTTTACTCACACACGTGGCGGCAAGGCAAGTGGAGTCTCCATCCTGGGGATGGGGGCTTTCGGTGGCAGAATCTTGCTCGTGCTCTGAGAGACCCATGACAATGGGCCGAGTCTCGACGAGAGTCCCGTTTTTTATAGGCTGATCAGACCTGACTGTAGACATTCTAGAAGCTTCTCTGCACCCCCACACTGGCTGTGGGGTGCCCCTGAAGCCTCCAAACATCCCCCACACTGACTGCAGGCGCCCAGTGGCTCACTGGCCCTCGGCACTCCCATCTCCTAATGGCTCTGTTCAGGGTGCTCTGGGGCCAAACAAAAGAAGCTGTTAGCCTCAAACAGCAGAGAGAGAGAGGGAGATGGACCTACTCCTTCCATATTGAAGGAGGAGGGGGAAAGAGAGGGGTTTGCATTCTGCCGCACCTTACATCAATTAAATTTTGAAAACTGTTTAAATCTGTTGAATGACTACTTAACTGTTAATTTGTGTTTTGACACAGCTCACTTTCAGAAGAAAATGAAATAGTTGCCTGAGATAATTCAGTTCTGTTCCCCTGTAGACAATGTAGCTAATAGTTATGTCAAGGGATAATCTGCCCGATTATGTTCTTCCCTCAAATTATTGTTCAATTTTGAGAAATATTAAGACCAATACAAGAGTGTGTAGCATGGGAGGGATATTTTTGGACACTTGTGACAACATCATCGTACTGTACAGTATAATTGTATAATTTCATTAAAAATAATATATTGGAAGGGACCTCCAGATGTCATCTAGTCTAATCCCTGTTTTTAAGCAGGTCCACTTACATGACTTGGCTCAAGTTTTGACTGTGAGATTTCACAGAGTCTCTGTGCGACTCATTCCAGTGTTAGACCACCCTCACAGTAAGAAGGTTTTTTTTGTATCTAATTGGAATGGTCATTTTGCTGCTTGTGCCCATTGTCTTGTCATGTGACTGTGCACATCTGAGACCAGTCTAGCTTTGCCTTCACTACAACCTCCCATTTAGTGACTAGAGACAGAAGGATCTCCTTTAGACTTCAATATCTAAAACTGAATATGATCAGATCTCTCAGTTGAACAGAGCCAGTACCAGTCAGATCCAAAACGAACACACTGCTGCCCAAAACTGAGCCAACCAGTGAAGCTGCTAAGACCTTTGTGATAACATATTTAAGAAAGAGTAAAAAATGCTGTGCAGCAGCTGGCAGAGAGAGTAGTAGAAAAAATGTGAAAGAAATAACCTGCAGATAGCAAAGTCCTGGAAGAATGAGGGGGAGGAGATGCTCCAGGCACCAGGGCCGAGATTCCCCTCCAGCTTGTGGAAAAAAACCTTGTGACACAGGTTTTCCCCTTACAGCCCATGGAGTACCACACCAGAGCAGATATCTGCCCTGCAGCCTGTGAAGGGCCTCACATCAGAGCAGCTGGATGTGCCTTTAAGGCTGCTGAAGCCCACAGAGAGCCCATTCAAGAGTAAGTTTTCTGGCAGGACTTGTGGCCAGAAAACCCATGGTCCCTTATGGGGACCCATGCTGGAGCTGTCCATTCCTGAAGGACAGTACCCCATGGAAAGGGCCCATGCTGGAGCAGTTTTTGAAGAAGAGTTTCGGTCTGTGGGATGGACTGACAACGAAGAAGTTCATGAAGTACCGTCTCCCAGGGAAGTGACTCCACTCTGGACCAGGGGAAGAGCGTGAGTAGGAAGAAGGGGGGCAGAGACAAATCATTATGAATTGACCTAAATTCCCATTCCCCATCCACTTGCGCTGCTTGAGGGGAGGAGGCAGGACAGTCAGGGGTGCAACTGAGCTTGGGAAGAAGGGAGGGGTGGGGAGAAACTGGTTTTAGTTTTGGGCTTTTTTTTATATATCCTACTCTTATTAATGTGCAATTAATAAAATAAATTTCCCAAGTTCACTTTGTTTTGCCCATGACAGTAATTGCTGAGTGATCTTCCTGTCCTTATCTTGACCATGAGCTTTTCATCTTATTTTATTACACTATTCTGTTGAGGAGGAAGATTGAAAGAGGTGCTTGATGGGCATCTGGCAACCAGCCAGGTTCAACCCACCACAGCTGCTAATCCAGCACAGAAAAGGTTATTTGATTCTTTTTGGCTTGATGTTTTAACCTAAATTAATTACATTCAGGTTCAACTAGTTAATATTAATGAAGACAGTTTACATATGGTAAATTGTGTGATGTCTACCATACACATTCTTAAGGAGCATTGAACCAGTCCTAAAACCAGAAATCTAATATAGGTTTTGAGAAAATAATGTTTTTCTTCTCTTTTATTTAGTGTGAGCTTTCGAACTACAACTGGTCTTGTTGACTGTTACCAGTTATGTCACCCTGTTTCATGACCTGTGAACAATTCAATAGCTTATGTCAGGGTATGAAAACACCTTGACTTGAAAGGCTTGGAAAGGAAGGGTTTATCCACCAAATTATCCCAAAATCAAGAGGTAAAGTGACAGTTTACAAACTAAAAAATAATAGCTTTGAAATATCTTTTTATAGAATCTGTTTTAAGTAGCAATGGGATGTTGTTTCACTCCTAGCTTCTTTGTGTTTTATTACAACATCTGTCACCTGAAAAAAGCACATTCATTCCATATCCCTAAAGAGAGACTTCTATAAGGACTTGAAAACTGATACACAACTACTTCCCTGAATAACAGTTTTCAGAATGCTTTTTAATTGTTGGTTTTTTTTTTTTTTTCTTAATTAGATGAAGCATCTTGGAAAAGTAATGTTTTCCTTACCAAAATGCAGCATTTTTTTACCTCGTTCCTTTGAATCATAGGACACAACTGCTCAGCCAGCCAGGAAGGACTTATTTTCTAGCAGTACCATTTGGTTGGCAAGCTCCTTTGGCCATTTGTGCGAGCAGCTCTCGAGCTACTTTAGGTCAGTCATTTGCTCATGCAGCTGATAGCACTTTTGTCTTCTCCAATCTCAAGGAAATATTGGTGGGTTGGTTTTTTTTGTTTGTTTGGTTTTTTTTTAAATAATAATAATTTGTTCTTGTTTCCTAGAAGGTACATTCAATCAATGTGGCAATTGCATTTGTTGAAGAGGTGATTTTAAAGAGCTCTAAAACATCCAAATTCTTCTCTGATTACCAGAAGATATTTCACTTCTTAATACAAGCTACAATGAAGTTTTTAATTGACTGAGTGAAAGCTAAATGGATTAGTCTTTGATTCAGTGTAATGAACTATGGAATGACTTAACTGTGTATGGAGAACAACCTACTGTATGTAGCACACTACATGGATGTCTCATTGACAACACAACATTTTTACATTAGATTTTCATGTCAAGATTATGGCTTCCAGTAATGTGTAATTAAGTTTCTGTATTTGTTCAACATGCCTGCCATAGATTTTTCTTTCAAGTTATCTGTGTAAACATATATGCGATACTAAGTGAGGAAGGCTCCAGAGACATAAGAATTCAAACCAACCCAAAAACCTTTACTGATATTCTTTGTCTCACACAAGACTACCTGTATCAGATGGATTTCTACATATATGTATTCTCTTATGCAGCAGCTAATCCTGGATATCATTTCCAGGCACATGAAGAACAAGAATGTCATCAGAAGTAGTCAGCACAGATTCACCGAGGGGAAGTCATACATGACCAACTTGTTAAACTTCTACAGTGAAATGACTGGTCTGGTAGATGAGGAGAAAGCAGTGGGTATTGTCTACCTGGACTTCACCACGGTCTATGACACTGTCTCTGGAAAGATGCTTACAGACAAGCTGTTGGTGCATGGACCAGATGAGCAGACAGCGAGGTGGATTGAAAACTGGCTGAACAGCTGAGCCCAGAAGGTGGTGATCATTGGCACAGTGACCAGTGATGCACCCCAGGGGTCTGTACTGGGTCCAGTCCCACTTAACATCTTCATTAATGATCTCAATGCTGGGGCAGGATGTACCTTCAGCAAGTTTGTTGGTGACACAGAAATCAGAGGAGTGATCAATAGGCCAGAGAGCCATGCTGCCTCAACAAGCTGGAAAAATGGTCTGAGAGGAACCTTGGGAAGCTAAACTAGGAGAAATGCAAAGTCCTGCAAATGGAGAGGAATGCCTCATGCACCAACATATGCCGGGTATGCTGACATCCATTAGGCAACACATTGCCGTTGGTTTAAGGGAAGTGACCCTTGCCTTAAGTATTTGAATGGATGGCCTATGGAAGCAGAGTAACAATTTCAAACACATTTCTCTGATATGAGAGAAATTGCCAGAAACCCCACAATAGCAAAACTGTAGCATCTCCTGTACAAAATAGATATTTAATGGATACCATAATGATAAGCCATCGCTATGAATGCAGAGGTGGTTATATTTCATTATAAATAGCACCATTACAAATACTAGTATTGGTCAAAAATATTATACTTTTTAGAAGTTCCAGCTATAATATTTGACAGCATCATAATCTGATGGAGTTAATTCTAAGGGTTAGTTTTTGAACTACTCAAAAACTGTGTTTTCTTTTACAATACATTAAAACAAAGGATAGGCTATTCCACTTCATATATACATGCATCTGTTCACTATCTGTTGAATTTGACCTTTTCTTCTAAAGTTAAGAAGTTTGAATTTAGAATTTTTTCATACTGCAATATGTCTTACAGTATATTTTGGACCATGCATATACTATCTTTGCAAAATCACTAGCATCTGTGCTGGTTATCATGTTTCTTTCCATGTATAAATAGAAAAGGTAAACATCCAGTTGCAAAATGTATAGTCTATCATCTTCAAATTATCAGCTGTGCTTCATGAAAATACCAAAATCTGTTTTTCTCTAAGAGACATGAATGACATATCAAAATACACATATATCTAGGTCTCTGCATATCCCTTCTTTAGAAACACAATATTAGTGTATGAAAACCAAGAGCTAAACATAAACAATAGCAGAGAAGTAAACATATACAGGACTTAAAATATGACCTGATTCATGACTAGCATCTTAAGACCTTGAGGTAGGGGTGAGGGGAGGGGAACGGAAACCTAAAACTTTATTAAGAAAGAATTGCACAAAGGTATTTTTTCCTCAAGAAAAAATAGATAATTTCTTTAATAGAGAAATGTAATTACTTCAAACATCAAGCTATAGATTTGAATCTGAGCTGTATTCAAAAATCTCTGATATAAACACTAATGTCAAATTTCACCCTTCGTACACTTGTGATTCAAATTTTTTATGACAATATTAAAATGTTATAGATTAATTTCACACTTGTCACTATTAATCTGTCTCATACCTATATTGGTATGAAAGGTAGGAAAACATGAAGTTAGACTGTTTGCTTTTGGAGGAAAAGCAAACCTACCTCTCTTCAAAGTAATAAGTAATTTATGACTCTCCTTAGTGCAGCTTCTCATTAGTGCTTTGTCAGCAGAATTTTCTAAAAATAGTTTATCAAAATTCATGGTTAAAGTCATGTCATAAAAGAAAAATTACATTAGTTTTTTTTCTAATGGCAGTAAATTACATGAGTGTCTTGAAAAAGCTTAGTTTGACTACTGGAAGAGGCAAAAATATAATACTAAAATTTCTATCAATTTACAATACTAATTACTAATTACAATTTTCAGTTGTTTTTCCCATGTTGCTCTGTGTTCCAACTACACATCCAGCTTTTCTGGAACTATCAGACTATCTTAAGCCTCTGAGACAACATGCAGCACTCAGCAACTGCCTGAGTAAGTTTTATTTCTAGGTTTTAGTGACGTGTGCATGGGATGACCTCTAAGGCTGGTTTCATACATGGTATCGTACATGTTCTCATACCATGTATAAACCAAATGTATGTGTTTGGATGTCACTTCATTTAAGGTAACCAGTCTAAATAAAAGGAACTATTTGTTCCTTAATAATTCAACTTATTAAGAATGAATGGCACACAGTTACAAGATTTATTTATTGCTAAAACTTGTCAAAGTTCAACATACACTATTCCTAAACAATTTCATGTGAAGTGTCCCATTCAGAAAATTAGGTTTATAGCTTAAAATTTCTGCTGACTGTGTAAATGCATGTGTATTATTCATGTACATGTCTTTGAAACTGTCAGATATTCTTGTAACAATAATATTACCAGGAAACTAAAGTTGCTTGACTGGGACTAAGACTGTCAGATATGAATTAATTGGACAATCCAATGGAGAGTGTCAGCTGTGCAAATTTATAATGTGAACAATCCAGAAATCTCTTTTGCCTGTTTTTCTTGCATCCATCAAAGCTACGTAATCTCACAAAAGCATTTCTTTTGAAAATCTATAATGTATTCTCTGAGAGAATTGAGAGTTTAGGAACCTATACATTCTAATATTTTCATAACTCTAACCCTTATAGAAGTCAAATTTCTTTCTGAAAATTACTTTCAAAGCAAGAATAGACATATCTCAACAAGTATGAATACAATTAATTCAATTTTAGCAAATTAAATAGCTGTTTCATATTTTGTAATGCTAATGAGTCCATTTAAAAACAGCTATTTAACTGCCAAGATTACAAAAATCTCTATGGACAAAAACCAATTCTGATGTATGAATCATGCATTACAAATAAAGGAAGTTACAAATAAATTAGAAAGCTATCTCCATTAAATAATCTTCCAGGTAGAAACCCTTTATTTTAAAGGAGTCAAAAACTCCACTAAGAAAAGCATTGCTTATTCTTCTAAAAATCAATATCTGCTATAAATCTATCTCACAAAGTAGTAATCTCAGAATTTTCCAGAAGTGGATCGTCTCATTGGACATGACCTATACAGAAACAAATCAAGCATGTTCTACTATTTTTATCCTAAATCTCTGTCATAAGGAGGAAATAACTACCTTTCCAGAAACAAAACCTCTCCTGTGTTATAAACAAAATGTTACGTCATTATGAAGGAAAAAAGATACAGATGAGAACACACAGAAAAAGAGAATGCAAATTACATCCAGTGCTACACATTTCCTTCACATCAAATAGGAACAACTCATAGTCCTTTTAGTACTCACTGAATATTAACACCTGAGTAAGAAGCATTTCATTAAAGCTAGATTAAAGAAACTCCAGATTAATAGCAAAGTGTGATATCAAAGGAATCTGAAAATGTTTTAAAGAGTGACTGAGTTCAAAACAAATTAAAAATTGTGAATATTATTTGACAATTAAACAAAATATTTCCCTAAATAGAGATCACTTTTTTGGTTTTGTTTTTGTTCAGTTTTAGACATAGACAGATATTAGAATTAAAGAAAGAAAAATGTTGTCATATACCTTCAAAGAGAAGGGGCTGAAGAGAAATTAACTTCAGAAATCCCTGATATTTTTCTTTTTAATGTGAGTTTGCTTTTAAATGTCTCTTATAATAAAAGGCACAATTATATATTACCATTAGTTTCATCAGTCTTATGGTCTCCTTGCTTTCCGAAAAGATTTTCATATGCATGTCAATTCCAAGCATCCTGAGGTGTTCTACACTGTATAGAATAACTTATTCCATGTATATTTTTGAGGATCTGAGAAATGAGATGTAGCATCAGAGCAATATTGGAATATAACTTTCACTCTTCCTTAAAAATAATTTCTTCCATATCTTGCTAGAGTCCACTCTTCATCAAACTAGTTGAGAGTTGACGAGTTCCTTGGTATCTTAACAACTTGTCTTTAAAATCATGGACCCAATCATCACAATACTATGAACTATGAGGAGATTGTATTATATGTGATTTTTTAGTTGGGCAGAAAATCCTCTGAAGTACCTTAGGGCCATGGTGTATACTGACTACACCTATGTACAGAGTTTTGAATGGATCATAGCAAAGGTAGATGAAAACATGTATTTCATAGCTTAGTTCTCTTTTACAGTATTTAAAATCTGACAGAAACCTTAGGAGTACTGCTAATGAATATCAGAAATACTGATACAAAAAGTAGTATGCTGGGATGAGCAGTTTCCAGTCACTTGCATGTGCTGCCTCACTTTCTTCTTTTCACTACTAACTGTCCTGCCCAAACTCCCTCTCACATATCTGCAAGTTTCATTTTTCCAGTACTAGCCTGAAATGGGAAAGTTAGAGATTTTTGTAGCTGTAATAGCATACATACATTCTCTATAGTGTGAACAAACTGCATTTGTCAAACCACATAAAGATGTAATTGAAAGTATTTGATTTGTTCCAGCGCATGTTAAATAATCAAACCATTTTACCAGTCTTCAACGTTCTCACTCATGGAAGCACTGAATTATGAAGCCAACAAGGACACTGAGCTACCTGACCAAACAGTGAGAAAATATCAGAGAAAATATTGTAGAAAGGATTGGCAGGGTGTTCAAAATAATGGGGGGAATAAAAAATTTCAGGTAAACATGCCCCTCTGCTCTGCTCTGGTGAGACCTCACCTGGAGTCCTGCATTCAGTTCTGGAACCCTCATCACAGGATGGACATGGACCTGCTGGAGAGGGTCCAGAGGAGGCCAACAAGATGATCAAAGAGCTGGAACACCTCTCCTGTGAGGAAAGGTTCAGAGAGCTGGGATTGTTCAGCCTGGAGAAGAGAAGGCCCCAAAGAGACCTAATTGCAGCCTTCCAGTACTTAAAAGGAGCGTATAAGAAGATGGAGACAGATTTTTGACAGGACAAGGGGTAATGATTTTAAATTAAAGGAGAGGAGATTCAGGCTAGACATGAGGAATAATTTTTTTATAAAAAGGGTTGTGAAATGCTGGAACAGGTTGCCCAAAGAGGTTGTAGATGCCCCATCCCTGGAAACATTCAAGGCCAGGCTGGACAGAGCTCTGAGCAACCTGATTTAGCTGCAGATGTCCCTGCTCATTGCAGGGGGGTAGACTAGATGACCTTTGAAGGTCCCTTCCAACCCAAAATATTCTATGAATTCACAAGAGGATATACTAATCCATTGTGGGTCACTGCATTGTTTGAGTCTGAGTTAAAGGAATATACACTGTTTTTGTTCTGGTAAGTCAGGAAAAAAACTCGCTTAACAGACATTTCAGTAGAATAACACTAAGACATTAAATGGACATGGACGATTATGGCTATTTAGAAACGTATATTCTTATGTGTTTTTTAAATTTTTAATTAAAAAAAAAATTCAAGAATGCTTTTGGCTACCAACACTAGTTACTAGGTTTGAGGTGAACATGAACATGAGCCCCAGATCCTAGAAGTATTACATGGTGATACAACTTGTACATTATATGTCATGACTTCCCTGAGGCTTAATTTGTGCTGAGATAAAACCTTATGAGTAATTCAAGGACAGATGACGATGAAGAGTGAAGTCTGCAAACTGAGGTGGGTTCAGTCAGGGAGATAACAAAACTACCAGAGAACCCAGATGGCTCATTTTTGCGTGGTGACCATAGGGTTTCAGTGCAGAAGATTTTAAATTATACAGATAACTTTAAGGAAGAGCATCTTTAAATTGCCAATCTTCTGATAAGTCATTTGCCATGTAACTGAAAAGCTGCTTTATCCCATCAACTTATAAACTTACTCCATGCTCACATGGTTTCAGTATTGCAAGCAGAATGCCCTTTAGACATACATAAAATTTTAAGCACTTTCTTTTAATTATTTTTAAATACAGATTTAAATTCACTTTCCAACCGGAAGGCATTCTAACACTAAAACCAAGGAAAGCAGGAGTTTAAAAATTTCAAACTTGGCTTGAGGGATCTTTTTGTCAGAGGAGGAGAGAGTACAGAAGGAAACTTTTGAAGCAGGGGGACTCCATGTTATTAAATGATGGTGTTTTATACCTTAAATCTAGTACTCAGTGATTTGTGTGGGGAGAAAATAAGCAACTCAGATCCAACAATGCTCAAACTTAGAAAACAATCAGTAGGCTCCTTTGACTAGCTTAGTTAAAATTTTCTTAAGAAAAAAGTGGATAGAATTGTCTGAATTTGTCACCTAGTTAATACCTGAATGGCACTAGATACTGCAGTTCTAGAGAGAGTTTCCAGCATCATAACTAACTTAATATATATATTAAACAAAGAGACAGGATCTTAATAACTTTATGAATCTATCACTAAACATGAGAAATAAGAACACAGGAGAAAATCAGCTTTATGATATTAAATAACTTTCAGGAGAGAAAGTGGCAGGTTCTCTGTGTATGCATATGTTTATTTTAATTCCAAGAGAAGTAAAGATACAGTCTGCACTGGTTTAGATCTCATATGGTCAAACCTCAGAGACCAAGCCATTTCTTACCCAAAAAGGCCTCCCAATTGTACATGACAGACAGAGAAAGAAATAAAGAATTTTTCTTTACTGATATTAATTTTTCTCTGGGTAATAATAGTGTGGCAAAATTTATGTTTCCATAGACAAAACCAAAATACTGGAAAATAAATACTTGGAATATGAGATAGTTTCTTCCTCAGTTTTAGACTAGCCATTAACCAGCAGCAAGAACAGGGCTGCTTCACAAAGGGGATGATGTGGGAGCCGAGTGTGACCTGAGGGCAGGCCATATCCAGTTGAAGACTGAAATTTCTGTAGCATTCACCTTATCACACAAATGAGGAAATTAAGCACCACAGTTCAGTAGCTACTTGAAGACTGCATTATTCTTCTGAAACCATATTCTCTGTAAATGAATACTAGTTATTACTTGTGGTAATGCTTATGAGGTAGGAATTGTATTAAAAGTGAATACAGGAAATATAATGGAATAAAGAGTTCTAATCTTGAGGGGAAGCAAACCTTACTGGGTGAAAATGAGGTCTAAACACCTTAACAAAAAAAATATTACAGTTAATAATTTGCATAATAGTGGTATTAAAATATGGGTGGGCCTGGGGTTGGTGAAATTTTCAAAATTCTACTGGTAAAAGTTAGCCCTAACAAAACTTTTGTGCAATTCACACAAGTGTGTGAAAGGCAAGTGTCCAATGTAAGCTCTGCTATTGACTTCTGTAATACCAGACTAGAAGATGAGCCAGTGCCCTATGAAAGTAAATTAAAATGTTCCTATGAAAAATTATCTCAATAGGCATCTAGATCTGTGCAAGACACCTTGGCTTACTTTACCACTTATCAAAAGCAAGTAATTAAAGATTATGATGCAATTCATTGCACTATTTATGGAATATGCTCTATAATACTCACATTCAGTGAGATGAATTACACTCTTTATTATATCTGTATTGACTGTGACAGCATAGACAAACAGATTCAGTTTTAGATGCCCACAATGCAAGAAAGATAAGCATTGCAGGGATGTGTAATTAATTCCATCATAACGTACAAGGTGCATAATAAGTGAATACCACTTTTCCCTAAATCAAAACAATCGGTGGTCACAACATTAATGCCAACTTCAGAAACAGAAGAGTAAAATATAATTTATTTATCTTTGTTGTTCTTTTTTAAAGTAATATGTTTCAGGATTTTGCTCTCTGGTTTCTGTGTCTTAAGAAACCATGGACTTCAAATTATATAGTTTTTCTCTGCAGTACTGAAGACTGGAAATTAACAACTCTGAAATGAAAGCTGAGGGGTATTTTGCAGGAGCTGGCAGTCCTACATGATGGACAAGATGTGTCAGCCACCCACTTCTAGATTCATTAATAACCAAGAAAACTGCAGTTACTTTCCACCACCGTAATCCATTCTTTAGCAAAAAAATATTATGACTTCTGTCATTCTTTAAGTTATTACTTAGAAGTTCACTTCTAATAACTCAGAAAGCAACTATTTAATAGAAGTTTAAAAGGTGTGCCTACACTGACAGTTATAGATTGATCTCAGTTTACTTTGTGCAAGTGAAAGCACGAAGTAGTGGAAGAAAAAGCACAAAGCAATTCCACACCAGTGTTGAACCTCTCCAACCTTAGTCCTGATGGAATATTAGTGTGCATCAAAGCTAATTCCTGCCAAGACATCCAGCTGATGAGTTACATTCCCATTCAAAGACATACCAGAGCATTTGTTTGGGCCATGTAGGGCTCCAGGTTCAAATCTTCCAGTAAGCTGTCATCTCTGCACTGCACTCATTCAGGCACACACGCATTGGCAACCTGAATGACTAATGATTACCTGTTTGTTCCATGTGTGCTATTTCATGAGTAATATTTTTTCTCCCTTCAGAATTGTTTATCTTATTAACTTGCTGTATTTTTCAATGTAAAAGGTAAGCTCTTTTAGTCATAGGTTGTTATTTTTAATAGATTCATGGGCTACATAGTACAATTGGGTCCTACCTGGTCAAGTCATCCACCCCAAAACATGTCTGTGCTACAAATTTTAGAGCCACTTTGAACAGAATTGATGAATCACAGCAAATATTGAAAAGAAATAAGGTAGGTTCTGTCATAATTACCTGAAAACCACCATTTTCCAAACATCTCCATCAATGTTTCCACAGACATTTTACAAATGACCTTGGCAGGCTTAAATTCTAGATTGTGTTTGAAGGCCTCTGATAAAGCTTGTAATGGTATTTTTTCTGTGCCCAGCTGTTGGCTTTTCAGACCACAACAGTTAAATGCTTATTGAAGACTATATTTGTCATGGATACCCTGCCAAATTAATGAATACGAAAATTTAGATATAGCAATAATAGTTTCTTAAAGAGGCAGCTAAATTCAGGCTTTTTGTAATGTTAAATTATCATAATCCATTAGCTTCTGCAGATAGAATAAAAGAGTTGGCAGAATCTTTTCTACAATATTTCGACTGACATATTTTTGTTCAGTTTGAAAGAGCACACAGATTTTTTGCTCAAATACTTTCCAAGAAACACCATGCAAGCACTGGAAATTGCAACCTGGTCAGATTTTAGGTAAGACTGGGAAAAATTTTTTTTCAATGACATATGTACACACTGTTTAAATATATTCATAGTATATCATACAGTTCAAGATGAAAAGTGAACTACAAGTTACAAGAAACAAAAAAGGAAAAAAAGAAACAGCAATCCTACAGGATGGCATGGGCTTGAACTTATGTCAGCCTGAAAGTAAAAAAAATTAGGGGCTTTTTCATGAACTCCCCATGAGTGTGGAGAAGCTATACATTCAGGAAAAGGTATGAAAAATTATATCTTTTTAAATTAATATGAATATTCTATCATAAAAGAAGCAATACATATAGTTTGGCTCTAAATTTTATTTGTAGTTACTGTTGGAGAGAAGAATTAAGACACAGCCAGCAACAACACCAAATTAGCTCACCAGTTTGATTACAAGTCGTTTTATTAAGAAAGCAATCTTAAAATAGTCTGTAAAACAGCACAATAAACATCCCATGTAAGTATAGATTTTTAAAATGTTTGCTTAGGTATAGTTTTTTTAAGACTGAAAAAAAAGTATGTAGCCAAGGCTCTAAAAACACCAAAGTACTTAAAGTGGAACTATCACTGAAATAACTCAAACAGTAATTTAGCTAGGAAATTATGACTAAATCATGATAGTGATTAGCTCTTTCGATATGTCTGAAGCACTGACTTATCCTTCCTAAGAGACCCTAGCAAGCTTTTGGATTTCTTAATAAGACAAAATGCTCATCAAATTCGAACCACTGTGGATCCATTATATGTCCACTGTCTAGGTTTAATTCTCACTAGAACAGAAATATAAAGACAGTCATTCTGCACATATATTTTAAGGTTAATTTAATTTCACAGAAAAAATAGTTTGGAATTTGAAATAATGAACACACGAAATTAATTAAATTCAGTTATTATGTTTTTAAAATCAGTTGTGGTCAATGTTTATCTTGAAAGCTTTTAGATATTTTTCCCTTCTTGCTTATCCTTTAATGATTGGAAACCCTTCTTTTAAATTTAAGGCCTGTCCAGTTTGTGGCAAATTTATAGACATCACACCTGTGCCAACATTTGCCCTCAGCTGAAATAACTTTTCCCTACCTCCTGTTTGCTTCTGTGATGTATTTATGAAGAAAAATCTGATCTCCTCTCATTCTTCCTTCTGTTGGTTACACAAGGCTAATTCTTTTAATCCTCTTTCATAAAACTGAGTCTTCACTTCCTGGTAAGAATACTTATCTCTGCCCATTCCAATTTTACCTTGTCTTCCATAATCAAGGTAACCAAAATGGCATACAACGTTCTAGATGAGGTCTATATGTTGCATGAATAAAAAAATAAAATAAAAATAAAAATATTATAATTAATAATAATAATAATAATAGTAGTAGTAGTAGTAGTAGTAGTAATAAAAAATCCGACCTAAAATATGTATTTTCCTAAGGTCATATTTGTGTTTCTTCAGAAATACACAACTGTGGTTAACGGATCTGATTAACTAATATCGCCAAATTGATCTGATTCTCCTTCCCTTACTCTTCTTTGTTAGATGGTCTTTTTTTTTAAAAAAAAAAAAAAAAAGTTTTTAGAGTTCAACCTTAAAAGCACCATAAAATTTTGTGATTACATTTTGTCTTTATTTTACATTTCTAGACTTGTAATTCTTTCAGCCCCTTCTACAGTTATCTGTCCTTCCATCTTTTTGATTTAAGTATCATCAGTGCAACCTTACTTTGTGTTTAGCTCATCAAATACAATTGGTGGAAAAACAAACAAATAAACAAAAAGCACAAAAAAACAACCAAACAAAATCACAATATCAACAACAAACACATCACCTCATTCTGAAGACCTATCACTGAGGTACTCCAACTCTAGAAAATTCCTTTCTAACTCAAAAGTATCAGTAAAATAAAAATCTATAATTATCCCACTTTAACAAGTTCTTTCTTGTCTCAAGGACTGCATGTTTTCTTTCTCATGTTATACCAAATGCTTAACTGAATTCTCAAATATTTAATCTATTTCCCTAATTTTTACAACACTCAAAAATACTTAAGAGATCATCAGTCCTGAATGTTGTCATGACATGAATTAGTAAAATTGTGCAGTACTCCATACAGTTCGGTTTTTTGTCTGTACTGATCACACGATCAGGTTTGTTTTTTTTTTTTAATGACTAAAAAATATTTCAAAGCTGGAAAAAGTCCAGTGATTTATAGATGATTAAATATGTACTTTTGGAAAAAAAAAAAAAAATTGCCAATGCATTGTTAATCAGAACTTTTTTACCCAAGCAGTGTATTTTATATCTGGTTGTGACAGCTGGGAACATTATCTGGATTCATGATGAGCTGAGGGAGTTAAGGAATCATGGCTTGTTAGCACAGATGTTCCATAAATAGGAATTTATTTTGAAATATGTTAATCAGCTTCCAGATCCTGAAAACATATATCAGATAACTATTCATACGATTCTGTTGCACATTAAGATATATAAATATTAAAAATAAACTCTCCATCAATCTGTCTAGGTAAAATTTAAAATCAGAAGTTTAGATCTACTATACTTACCTAGCAGCTGCTTTGCCATAGGTGAACCATAATAGGAAAAAAATAACATAAAGAGTAGAAGTTCAAAATTTAAAACTGTTGTGGTTTTGTAGAAATTAGTTGTCATCATCAATACATTGCAGGTAAGAAATTATAATGTGTGGGACTACGGTGGGTCCTTGGATTCCCTGACGGAGGGCATGGGAACAGAAATTAGCCTTGAAGATATTAAGGCCTACTCGTGAGACAGATGGGAGTAAAGGAGTATCTGGAGATGTTAAGGATGTACCCATGAGAGAGAAGGGAGAGAAAGAGTAACATTGATTATAGCAAAAATAGCCAATGAGATGTTACTGCTGTTACTTGTAACCAATAATGAAGAGACACATGAATTGGTAAAACTGTTTAAAAATGCACTTGTGGCAATAAATGGCATCTACTACTTTCATCCTGGAAGAACTTGGTGTACACCATTTGTCCGTCTCAACTCTGACAATGATATTTTATTTACATAGTAATACAGATGTAAATTCTAATTTTGATATCTGTAATAAAATAATATTTTTCCATTATTCTAATAGAATCAAATTCTTCTACACATACAGTAAGTGTGAGCTATAATAAATATACATAAATCATTCTTCTGAGACATTGTTGGGGGTGACAAATATCTTCATCCCAATAACAAAGCAGGAACAACAGGCAAATGACATAATACAAACATAATTGCCAAGTAATAGTAAAAACTCAGTTTCTTGCATCTTAAGGCTTACAGGATCACAGAGAGTTCAGCAAGTATCATCTGAATAGGTACAAAAAGTACTGAGAAAGCTAACATAGTTATTAGTAGATAAACATGGTACAGTTGGAATTAACCAGAGAAAATTAAGTCTTGAGTTACTTTCAATCTTCATGTAAAATGAAATAGTGTTTGTAAATCAGGGAAATACAGGTCAAAACAAGAATTTCTGAACATCACATCTTTTAGAGAAAGAAATACCATTTTCACTACCACTACAGTCTACACACAGAACAATTGTTTACTTGAAATAATTTCTTAATGCCAGAGTTGTTAAAAATAAATAATTTATCTGAAGTTGGTGTCAAATATTCTTGTAATATATATTCAAATTCTATTGGCATCAAACTTCAGCCAGTTCACCTTCATCCATCAGATCCAGAAACTGAAAGAAATAAAATACTTTTCCATCTGTCTCCAATGTAAACACATGAATTGATGTGAACACCAACATTCAGATGACTACACAGCCCAGCCACTTGAGAGACTTTCCTCAGGCCGGATGAACATGACTGCAAAATTAGCCTCCATCAGACGACTTAAGAAGTCTCTGTTCTCAGACACCTTGTATCAACATAATGTAACCAACAACAACAAAAACTCACAAAAAAAACTAAAAAACCCCAAGAACAAACAGCAACAACAATAAAACCACCACAAGATGGTGAGACACAAGATAGAGGTTTTGCACAAATATGTGAGCAATGTGACCATGAAAGGTGCAAAGATGCATGTAGCTATGTATAAGAGAAGTCCAAGAAACAGAAAGTTTCAAGACAAGGCAAGCATAAGGGAGAACAAACAGGTAGGGCATCCTGCCAAATACGAGAGACTGATGAGTAGAAAAAACAAAAACAAGACCAGGAATGTTGGGAGCAAACTGCCCACTTTTGGGAGGAAAGCAAGTAGCAAAAAACATCAGGCAGAGGCAAGTAAAATTAAAGAGAGGACACCTTTGTTCCCACTTCTTTCCTCAAAGAACTCATGACTTATCTCCTTGACCTCAATGACTTAAGGACCACCACCAACAAAAGTTGTCAGTGCTCACTGTACAGCATCAGCTCTGTGTACTGCATACAAATGGTTAATTTTAAAATACAAGTATTAAAGACTAATAGTTTTGTAGGTGTAGTAGTGATGATTAGTAACAAGAAAGGATTGTTAGTATAATAGATGATGTTATTGAACTAAGTTAATAAAGTTTAGTTTTAAAGCTTAAAACTGTATTGATTTATCAGCCTTCGAAACACTCTTGTCAACACAGTCCCTTGCTGATACAAAGAAATTCACAGAAATCATAGAATCATTTTGGCTGGAAGACACCCTCAAGATAATTGAGTCCAACCGTTAACCTAACTCTGGCACTAAACAATGTCTTTATATACATCTTTTAAACACCTCCAGGAATGGTGACTCCACCACTTCCCTGGGCAGCTTGTTCCAGTGACTGACTACTCTTTCAGTGAAGAAATTTTTCCTAATATCCAATCTAAATGTCCCCTTGTGCAACTTGAGGCCATTTCCTCTCATCCTGTTGCTACTAAGGAGAAGAGACCAACATCCTCCGTGCTACAACCTCCTTTCAGATAGTTGTAGACAGCAATAAGGTCTCCCCTCAGCCTCCTTTTCTCAAGGCTAAACAGCCCCAGTTCCCTCAGCTGCTCCTCATAAGACTTGTTCTCTAGACACTTCACCAGCTTCTTTGCCCTTCTCTGAACTTGCTCCACTACCTCAATGCCTTTCTTGTAGTGAGGAGCCAAAAACTGAACACAGTACTCAAGGTGAGGCCTCAATGATGCTGAGCACAGTGGGACGACCACTGCCCTAGTTTTGCTGGCCACATTGTTCTTGATTCAAACCAGGACTCTGTTGGCCTTCTTGGCCACCTGGGCACACTGCTGACTGATGTTCAGCCAGCTGTTGACCAAGATGAATATTCGGTTTTAACAGTTTTCAATCACCAAATAACAGCCACATGATCCAACATTTAAAATAGTCATCTTCAAAGATATATACATATACATTCTCTGTTTGAAAGGATGATTTTTGCTTTATAACTGTTTCTCTATTATGTCTAAGAACTGTTGACAGGAATCTTACTACCCCATCTAGAAATTATGCCTAAATAACATTTATCTTCACCCATATTGTTGTTTTCGTCTGTTCTCACAGGACTATCAATCCATAGGGAACTCATCAGCCCGCAAAGAAGTAGAAAAATCTTTGGTATCTCAATTTAGTTCAATTATCTGTATTTTCTTGCACTCGTAAGAAATCCTTAGTAGGGAACTGATACTGATTCTGAACTGATGCATTTCATTAAAAAAACATGTCTATTACAAATTTTTCTTCCTGACAAATCTCAGTTTCTAAAACTTGAAGAAATTCTTTTTTGTATAGTACTGAATTAAAAGCATGAACAAAGTTATCATGATTCATTTACCTGCTTTGTGCCTTTAGTCTACTTAATAAGATAAATGCAGAACTGCACACTAGTAATTCTGTCTGTAGAAACTAATTGCCTGCATTATTATACAATCTCCCTTCTTCATCATGCTTATGATGGATTAAGTTCATGCAGTGGCAAAAACACTGCAAGTCCTGAGAACTGTAAATGTTCAGAAGTTAAATTTGTGTGCTGTTATTAACTGTAATGACATGATTATTTTCTTTTAATTGAAAGAGCAATTAGCTGTTGAAAGAAAGTGGAGGCACAGGAACCTCCTGTGAATGCTGTAAAGCCTGCAGGTATTCAAAACTGAGGCTGCACAGATCAGACTAGGGTTAACAGGAACCCTCTAACCTCTAAGTAAATTTATGCCTGAGGCAAGCTATGAAGGAAATAAATTGATTATTTATTTTTCATTGTTTCCCTTTATAACTTTTTTTTTTTTTTTTTTTTTTTTTTTTTTTTTCCCAGAACAGATCTTTAGTCATATTTGGAAGTTTTGTGCAAGGATAACTAGGGAAAATTCTGTCACTTTTCCTCAACACAAGACCACAACGGTGCAATCTAATAATATTCATTCTCACATCATATTAGCAACATAAGCATATAGAAAGCCATTGAGTACCATTTCCATTTGCAATTGTGTGATATTCACTTGGTCTACACTGGGCTAGGTAACACAGAAAAAAAAAAAAAAAAGGATAGTAAGTACAGCATCACTAATCTGATTGAGGAAATGAACTGCAGTATCAAATGTTTTGCAAAGAATGCAAAGTGCCTGGAGTGTCTGACTAGATATGCTGGATGTAATCAAGATTTATAAGCCTATTAATATAGAGTTAGACAAGTTCATTTAAATTTGCTCACAAATGGCCACAGATATGGCCTTAAGATCTGCAAAACTGTCAGATGTTTCAAGTGTAAGTATTACAACTGCATTAATTAAAAAGATTAGATTAAAAAGTTTAGTTTAAAGCTAGCATAACATTTCACCTAATAAACATGAGCATGACTATAAGGAGAATAGATTCCCTAGGCACCTTTCTTTACCACTGACCCATAAATGATATGCAGAAGATTAATAAAAGGCTTTTTTCTTCTTTTTCAGCATGCAGTCCCATTGGGCTCTCGCCCTAGATCTGACCCCTGAAGGGTACATACAAGAATAATTCGAATATTTATTACATCATGAAGTTCCTACTTTGTAGATCTAACTTGAAAAGGTTTATCTGTGCAGAGAAAGGGTTTGTATTAAACTTTGGTGAGGAAAATGTACTACCTACTGGAAAAAAAATAAATCTATAAAGTAGAAAACAAAATATAACTAAAAGCATTAATGTTGATCATCCCACCTCCAGCTCAGTGGTTAAAGAGGTTGCCCCAAAAATATAGTTTATATATATGTATACATATAAACTTATATACCTTATAATTATTATTACCAAAAAAGAAACTTGAAATCACTTTTCCAGAACATGTCTCCAATATTTCAATGTATACTTCATTCTGTTATAGAAAATGTTCCCAGATAAAAGTAACATGGTAAAGTTCCTTGTTCTACATATTGTTTTACTGCAAGAGTGTATGTGTGCTTGAAAGAAAAATACATGTGAGCAATCTTTCAGCAGTTTCACCTTCTCTTTTTTTTGAGCAGCATAGTGGCTAAAGAGCAGCACTGTGGCTAAGCAACTCCCTGTTTCTGGGATAGAAACAAAAAACAAAAGTAGATAGAAAAGACAGTAGAGAGACAAGCAGCAGGTAAAGTATGAACCAGAATTATTCTAATAGCATGGATGGATTCACTGCAGGAAGTCAAATCTTATCTTTCTTGTATAAGGCAGTGTAATGACCAGTATTTGCCAAAACCTAGAAGCTTTCACCTGTGATTGCAGAATAGACTAGTGGAACAAAGAGCTTTATCACCCCTTGTTATATGATAAGTGCAAGAGAAGTATACCATAATGAAGGAGGTGTGACCACTGCATTTGTTACGACTTCTTTTGATGCAAAATATGACAGTCCCAGTGGACTTCATTGCATAACATTCCCTGATGGCATCACAAAGTCTACAGTTCAGATATTTTTGCCTTCTAACTAGCTGTGTGTATAATTATTTTATTGTGTTACTTTATCATATATAAGATGATTTTCTTGAGATCTGTGAGCTTTAAAATCTAACCTGGTATAGAAGATGACATGCAAGGAGTTCCTGCAAGTCCTTGCAGCTCCCAGGCTTATGCAAAAACTAATTGTTATGCCTAAGACAGACAAGACTTGGCAGCACCTGTTTAACAACTCTTCTACACAGACAAGTCTTTGACCTTAAACCTCTTGAAGTTAATAGATGTCAGTGAACTGTGGCAAAAGCTTTTAATGGTCAGACTGACTTATGGTATTCTAGCCTGTACACTGAAAAAACATTAGGAAATTGATCTTCCACAGTACAGGCAAATAGGTAGGGGAATGGGTATTGCTTCATAACATATTAGATTTGATCCTGGAGACAAAGCTGTATTCGTAATAATGTGTCAGGGGTGTAGAGAAAGACATTTCTTTTTTATTTGCTTCAGTTTTAATCTGTATGATGAAGATATTAACACTACCCTGCTCAAAATTGAGCCCATTCAAGAGTCTGGAAAGGCATTTAACGAGATTTATATAAAAGAAGTTTCTGGAATGTTATCATTAGTCTCATTACACCTGTCAGAAATCATCTTTATGAAAAAGTAGGGGTACGGAAGTAATTCCTTTTGTAGGCATCGTAAAAATAGACCTGTTCAGTAACTTTACACATGTTGCATTGTTTTACTTGTTTTCATTTCTGAAACTTATTTTGCTGGTCAAATGCGGTTGTTCTTTTTACCTGTTTCTGGACACTAACACACAGTGAACATTCATTAGTTAAGATTCCATTAATTAGCTTATTTCAACAGAATCACAGGATTGCTAAAAGGACTTTAAAATCTCTTTCATTTATTAATCTACTCTAAGATTGATATTGTTCCATAATTTCGATGGGTTTTGTTTTGATTCTTTATAAGCATTTTGATTTGCTTAATTGAATAGTTTCCTCTGGTCGTGATTATGCTTAAAAGTACACCTTCCAGCATATAATTCAGTCACATGAACCTCATAATTATATAATTTATTTTGTACACATCTTCCCTAATTACAAAATATTTGTTTTCTGATGAGGTTAACTGCTTTAGTAAATTATTCATCAGTTCCAGTGCTCGCATGTCTATATCTGTGCCACACCACATAGAAGCTTAACACATATGTGAATGGGGATTTTCTTAAGAGAAGCATATCAAGATTTTACATAATTGATGTATTTGGGAAGTTATCTCTCAACTAAGTAACTGGATAAGAGTAAAAAAAGTTTAATGAATTATGAGAAACTGTTTTGAGGGGACACGAGAAGAAAATCAATGAGATTTGTGCAAAAAAAAAAAAGTCCTTCTTTTCCTTATTTCTGTGATTTGTAGAAGATAAGCAAACACTGCTCACAAGTGTCATGATACTCAGTGTGTGTTCTGTGACAAATTATGGTTGGTAGGTCTTGATTGTTTTAATTAAGACTTCGATCTTCTTCACATAATCTTTCCTGAATATTTCATTGCATACACAAAATGTTTGATTGTAATCATTTTAGAATACATTTCTATTCCAGTGTAGCAGTGGTTTTTTTCTGCCTTCTGGTATAGCCATTCAATGGCCAAACGAGAGATGTAATTGCAGTAGTAGGTCACTCTTGTTAGTGTGTATTACCAATACAAATGAGAGCAATTATTAAGGGTAAATTACTGAGGAAACTGTAGTAGAATGTAACTATTTCAGAATGGCTAGACCAGTTAATCTCTTTTAGTTGATAAAGTCCACAGAATTGCACCCATCCACAGAGAAAAGATCTGCATCTACTTGGAATTCAGAAGTACAAGCTGTGTTGCTGAAGCGGTTCCTGACTATGTAAATCCTCTTGTTCAGTGCAAGATGCTGTGATGCATCATTAAGTGACTTGTCTTATACTTTATGCTAAATTAAAAGATTTTGCATTTCCCTCAGGCTGATGAATTCCAGAAACTAAATGTGACCAGAATTTGCTGCACAAACAGGATTTCTTAGTAGCTTACTCCAGCAGATCTGTTTGTGGTAGTCACCCTGCCTGAGGCCCTGTTCTCAGTCAATATAAAATAATTCTCCTAACTTTCATCAGATCTAGTGTAGGATATTCATGAACACCTGGTTTTCATATCTTTCCTCAGAGAGGAGTAATAAGTGACAGAATTTAAATTTTTACTTGTTGAAAACACAGAGAATAATAACAACTGCTTCAGATCTGTACCTAGTTCATTGAACGGTTCCTGTTCCTGGTTACAAGTTATAATAAACATAATTGGTCTCTTAAGAATTTAAACAACAGAAAAAGAAGTGATTTAAGTTCCAGTCTGCTTTTTTGCCACCTGAAGTATATTTTTTTTACAATAGTTCTTAGCTCTATGAGCCAGTGTGGTATTATTTGGACTCTAGCAAATTTCACATTGGATTTTCTTTACTTCATATTTTCCTGACATAAACCAGAAAATAAATGTTGGTCTTTTTCTTACCTGACTCTTGGAGCTTGTTAGTTACAATGAGGCAGCACTAAAGGCAAGAGAAAACACTGGAGTATCACACATATCACCACAAGGCAGCTGGCTGATTTGGAGTCAGGATCACCACTTTTTTCCCTCTGGCTGCAGACCTCCATCATCTTTCTTGCTCCTGGGCTGGCCCACCAACTGGCCAGGAAAGGGAAACACCACAGACTGGATGATGCAGGTGAAAGGAATAGGGATGTGGTAATCTCAGTTTGTATCATCTTAATTGCTGCAGAAGGATAGGTGTAGAACAGCTCAGTAGCTGTTGAAACTGATCTAAATCATCTCTCCACAAAACCTCAGCACTTCCTTTCCCATAAGGTCAACACCTGATACCAGGTAAGTGAGGTCACTTCTGCTGGGTTAGCATTCTGTTTCCCTAGAAAATCTACATGAGCAGATGAACAATTATTTAAAATTCTAATGTATTTTACCCAATTACATGAGACAAAACCATGCAACTCAGCAATGGTGTGTTCTTGGTAAATGTGATGACTGGAAAAAAAAAATAAAGGCACAGAGCAGTATTATTTTCCTGCTATAAATGAGAGAGGATCCACTGTAGACAAGTAGCAGCATTGACAAGACACAGTACCCTTAACTGGGGAGATAATACTGGAGCATTTTAATTTCCTTTATGTTTTCACCATATATGGAATATTTAGGACACTGGATAAAAGTTGTTTGGTCTCTTCACTACACTCTAGTACTGACTCCCCCACCTGTAAGACATTCCTTCAAGAGCCATTTACTATTTATGGTTTTGTTTATACTCCCCAGGTCTCAGGTGTGGTCCTGTGCCTGTACTCTCAAGATGTCTGCTATCACCCTGTAATTGTACTCTCAGATATCGCTGTTACAGATACTAGGCTCTGTGGGTAGGATGGTTTGTGAAACTCTTCCTTCTGCACATACAGTCTGGAATGGTTTAGCAGTTTAGCGATTATCTGATGACAAACCTAAAGAAGAACGACAGCCAGTTGGGTTCTCCACTGCATGCCAGATATTCCTAGGTTTGCATATTTTGTGGCTATTCAACTTGAGATAGAAGGTATGTCTGTGACTCATCACATCAGCACTTACAATGTTCCTCCTGGATAGCATAGTCTAGTGTTTTATCATCAACCCAAAGCTGCTTGTGTATTTGAAATATAGTGACAACTAACTTAAACCTCAAAATAGGTCTAGGAAACAGAAACTATAACTGCACCCCATGGTAACAATTAGAGCACTGAATCACTTTTTTTTTTCCTAATTAGAACAGTTCATAAATTTATGCTTAGATCTCTCTCTTGCAGTAGTCTAGATTCCTTCAGACTGAGAAGATAATGTATGATTAATCTAACATAAAATGGCCAACAATATAACTACCTGACAGATTTTTTAAAAAAGCAGCTGATGGAGGCAAATCCTGAGAGGAAGCTGAACCCATCCTTGTGCTGTAGAGAAGTAGCAGAAGCAGTTCTCTCAGTGGATCTTTAGTTGATTTCTGCTTACTCTGTTACAACATCTTCATTCCTGAGCCCTAAAGAACAATATTTTCATACCTCAATTCATTTATTTAATGTACCTTATTTAGCAGCAATCTGCTCCACAAAACAAACAGACTCCTAGGATAAAATCTACAGAAAATACAGAAATTTTCACAGTGATTGAGAATGGTTAATTTATACTGTCTTCTACAATTTTGAACTGTACAAGGCAATCACTAATTAATGTTTGAATCTCCTACAAAAGCTGTGTGCCCCAGGTTATTTTCTCTGTTTATACAGGAACAAGCAAGGCACAGAGTAATTACATGAAGCACTCAGACAATAAAAAATGTACTGAAATTGTAACTCAAATTTAGAAGAATTTTTGTATTATATCCATTGCCTTCCCCCAGCTTCTGTTACAAGCAGAAAATTCAGAAACATGAAGATTAATAATACTGTCCCAAATTTCATTGAGTTAGTACTAATAATCAGACTGAAGCAATGAATAAGACAGAACTGTGTAATCTCATGAGGTCTTCATCAGCAAGAGTAGAACAAATAGAAAATTGGTGAACAACAGAAAACCCTACACAATCTTCCTCTGGAAAATGTTTGAAATATATATGAGTAGTAATACAATAACTGCTCACACCTGCTCATTTCTGCAGGGAAAGGAAAGGTCAGAGAACACATCCACAGAAATAAACCCTCAGAGGTCTTTAAAGTGAAATATTTTTCAAGTATATTTGGTTTTCTGTAAGTAAATAACAACAGATGCTGGAATATATGGGCTCCTGCCATAGGATCACAATATGAGGTCCCAGAACTCTTGCTTTCCTTCTTGTGCAACAGTACACTTTTGATTGTATCTTTTCCATTTCCTACTACTGCTTTTGTAATATCTTTTGAGAAACATGTCATAATTAATTATTTATTATCAGCGACAAGTTGCTATTAGGGATTATAACAAGAAGATACAACTGCAAACTTTGAAAGCCTGAGAGTTGCTTTATCAACTTCATAGACTGGAATCTCCCTCCTAAATAGAGCATTCAAATCGTATTTTCCATGGTTGTAATATTCATCATTGAACTTTCTTATATCCCACCGGGTACAATATGAAAATGGAAATATTTCATTACAGCTAAGTACTATAAACAATCAGTGAAACTGGTGTATCCAAGATTAAACAAATACAGATTGTCACCAAATTCTTTATGAAATCTCAGAATAATTTCTGCCTTTTTTTTTTTCTCTTAAGAAAAAAAGTCGGGTCTGAAGTAGTTATTTTTATGTCAAAACTTCAAAATCAGTGAGGAGTTGAGTTCATATAAATATCCTTAAGAAAAAAATAAAATGAAATGCAGACATAAAAGTAAACCTTACAGTTCAGATGGATTATTTTGAATCAGCATCTCTTGTCACTTTATAAAATGACAAAGCTCAAAGTTCAGCAGATCAATCTTAAACATAATTACTGTGTGCTCAGATTCAAAGATAGATGGCAGATTATATATTTGTTTGCTTTGCTGAAGAATAGGTGACAGTAGGCCTTGTAATATTTTGGGGTAAGATGCATAAGCACAATTTCTTTTCAACCCAAAACTTAGTTCAGATGCATTCCAAAATAAGCTGAATGCTTTTCAGGAACTCAGTATTGGCCTCAGCTTTTGACCAGATCGTTAGTCTGGTTTGCATTTGAAAGAAGGATAAGTAGAAGAAAATAAACTACAGTTCGAGTTTTTGATAATTACTTTCCTCTTTGTGAACTCAGGATTTTCTTGGAACATAGAGAGTACTGGCCCTGCATATCCATACACAATGGTAAGCTAACGAGTGGTTCCAGTGACTCGTGAGTCATAAAAACCAATATGTTTTACTTTACCATTTCTCAGGCAGCACATATTGACTTATTGTTAGAAAATTACTCTTTATCAAAACCTGAACTAATAGAATTTAGAATACCATTTGATCATTCTTCCCCAAATTCACCAACATAGGCTACCTTACCAGTATATGGATTCCATCTGAGTATTTGGAAAAATTTTAGTTATGTTTTGGATCTTCTTTAGGAACTTACTAAAATAATACTAATGCACTTCTTACTAAACACTGTGTTCATTTCAGTTATCAATAAATTTTAGAGGTCACACTCTTCTTTCTTTATACAAAAGTTTCCACAGTACCAATAGCTGTTTTCTTCAATGCCTACATTCCTTTCTCACGGCATGCAGTACATGTTCTCAAAAGACAAATCAAAACAAAAGGAAAAAAAAACAAACAGACAAACCAAACAAAACCTCCAATGTTTTAAATTATTTTATATTTTAGATAAACAGTTTTGATTTCAATGTAAACACATCCTTCCACACTTGTTTCCTGTATAAAAAAGGAATGAAAAGATAATAACCCCACTGTTGAAGTATCATCTTTGTAAAAAAATGTGTCTCAACAGTATTATTAATTCAGCACAGTCTGTATCTAGCCAGAATGATTATTACTGGTAGCCAAATAAATCATTAAAATCAAGATCTTCTTACTGTTTTAAATATTTTGCAACTAGATCTGCAAGTACAATATGCAAATAGATTTGCAATTATAATACGAAGAACTGAAAATAAACAGGATGGAGGCAGAAGACCATACAACAGAATTTATCTGACTGGAAAAGGTAACCACAGAAGCATTTCAATAAAGTTAAGGGGCATAAGATTAGAGATGGTACCATCTAACTATTCCTCAGGTATTAGCTTCTCCACAAAAAGATGGCTTTATTCTGAGTCAAGTTACACATAGATCTCAAAATCTACAGGAAAAAAAAAAAAAGGGGGGGGGTAAAGGGTTAAAAGGAGCGCTAAGGAGTGAAGCATGCAGAAAGAAAAAAAGGACTTGTATAAACAAGACTCTTCACTCCTAGTCACATCTCTTTGAAGACCTCCACAGGTCTGCACTCCTTTTCCTGGTTTGTAATGAAAGACTGAAAGGTTGAGTCACTTGCCCCCCCAGCCCAGGGAGAGGAATTAGGCCCACTTGTGCCCCTCACTGCCCAGAAACAGGTAATCAGGCTCTGTTTGTCAGTGAATGCACATGTATAAATCCCATGAAGTCTGTCTCGTCACCTTTCATGTTTTTCCCTCTTGCACCCACCTTAGCCGTAAACAATTTTGATTCCAGAATGAAGTATTATGAAGACAGATTCTCATCTCTGCCAATGGGCTGTCTCTCACCAGTCAGGATTTTTAACAGCTGATGATTTTGTCCAGAAGGTTATTCTGAAAGGTGCACTGCATGTTGGCAAAGAGACCTTGCTCTCCAGCAGCATTCTGGTGTATACATTTGTGTTTGCACTTGTACTAATTCTTTCTGAGTGATGACAAGCAGATTCAAAAAGATAGTTTACATAGAGATTATAGCAAAGCTCTCTGATGACCTCACTACTACAGGTGCGAGCCTCCTGCAGTGCAATTTGCTGTGGAATTTTGGCTTTGTCTAGAAGTAGGGAAAATATTTCCTCTTATAGGCTTTCATAAGTTCCGCAGATCTATTCTGCTTTTCGTCATGCTGTTTTACTGATACACTAAATCTCTTATTCTGTCTCCTGTGTAGGCTGGTTGAAATTGATAATCCATCCACATAATCAATCCAAGACCATTGTCAAATGCTTTTCTAAGTTTAAAGGTGTTTTGAAGTGATCAGACCCTGTTAGAAACCAAAGAATCTTCACATATATTTAGCAGTTATTGAAGAAGAAATCAAAACATGCTTTGAAAACTGTAATATCTTTTACTAGTATTGCACCCAAAATAATCTTGCGTAACCTTGGATAAACCACTAATTCTCAGTGCAACTCAATTTCCCCGTCTGTTTAATAGAAATAATACTGTAATCGAAGTGATAAATAGTAACTTCAAACTCCTCATCTTCTCTTATTTTCTAGAAGAATTAGAAGTCAAATAGAAGCATTAAGAAGAATTCCATTCCTTCTCTTCATCAGTTTAAAAATATATGTCTGACAACAGTCATTTGATCCTTATGGTTGAAAGATTTAAAAGCATTTTTCAGAAGGAGCCCAGAATAATGGTGGGTACACTGAAGCAATATAAACCTCTCATTTTACAACAGTGAGCCTACTAACAGGTTATTCTCTCTCTTGTAATTGTCATTTTTCATAGGAATGTCTCCAGCTCCTGTATTGCTTCTTGCTGAGCAATATTAGTTTCTCACAAGTTATAGCTTTCCACCTGTTGCTCTAAGTGTAAGATTAGATAATGAGTTTTAATTTTAGATAGAATAATATATGATGACATTTGTATCTATAATCATCTTACAATTTTATAATGACAGTTTTGTGAAAAAATTACTAAAAAATAATTACTGGGGTTATTAGGTGAAATTATTTTTGAATCTCAGGGTGTTTTTTTTTTATTATGTGAAGAGAATGAAGCCTGTCTTCATAAGGAAATACCTTAGCAGGCCATTCATCCACCTTGGTGGGTAAGACATGCTCTGGCAAAGACATTGAAAACAGCAGGAGGAGGAGAAGCCAGAGCTATGCCTGCTGTTTCTGAAGTGAGCATGTCAACCAGTATGTTCCTAAATAATCATAAGCCACAGCAAGGAAGACCATACATCATGTGAAAGGACTGATTTTGTTAACATCTGGGGATTAAACAGAAAAAAGGAGAAACATATTTTTTTCATTAACAATAACTCTGTTACTGAGAACCACTAGGACATTTTTAGTACTGCAAGTAAGAATTTGTACTCCAACTCAGGAATGGAGAATAGATGGCAGGAAGTCTCACCCTGCCTCTCACCTGTAGCCTTGCTGGAGCATACTGCTAGCACCTAGTCCAAGAAGCTCATATCAGAGACTGAAGAGAATTATGTCTCAAACATCGTACCAAAACTATTTCCTCCAGTCTCAGGAGATCGGACATTGTCAGAGACTGAAAAGAATCACGCCTCAAACATTGTGGCCTAATAGCAGGAGAAGGGACACTCAGGATAAGGTGAATCATGATTTGCATATCAAAAACAAGCTAAGGAGCCACAGACAAGGCTAGCTGGCTGATAGTAGGAGATGCAGGACATGCTGGAGGGCACATAGCTCCATATTCTGATACGCCGAGCTTGACACAAAGGGAGAAGCTGGTACTCTTCAAGATGTCCCAAAACTTGCCTGTGTTTCGCAGTCATCCCCCAGACTTTTCTATCTTCTCACAATAACACCTCCACAAAAGACAAAATAAAAGATTACAGAAGCAGGCAACCCAGAGGGCTATAAAAAGGCTCACTTATACCAGTATTTGCAGGGAACCCACCATCGTGAGGACTCTTCCCACCAACCTCATTGCAGGAACAAGACTAGACACCTGAGGATGCTGCACTTCCAGACTGCAAACCTCAGCATCCTCATTGCAGGGCACTGGAGACCACACATCACTAGACCCAGACTACAAGGCCCATCACTGTAGATAAGAAGTATTTTCATGCCAGGAAGCAGAATTGCTACCACAAATTTATTAGTCAATAGTCAGTTATTAAAGAGCTGCATAAAGACCAACTGAATTAATAAAAATAAATGTCTTCATATTAAAAATCCAAAACCATTTTCTACACCATTCCTCCTACGTTGACTTCTGACCAAAAGTATCACATTTTTTGTTCAGTTGCTACAACATACTAGACCACAGCTGAGCTGCAGTCTGTTTCCTCTTCTGTGATTGACATAATCCTTAATTCACATATTGCATCTGGTTACAAAAGACATTGTCATGTAATACTCCAGTAGGTCTTATATTTTTTGACGCTTCTCAAAATACTCTAAAAGTTAGACCATACTAAGTTTTACCATTCCTGTTACGATGTATTCCAGAATGGAGCTAATTGTTAGCTCTGAACAGTGTTTCATTAAGTTCTTCCATTTGCTCAAATCACTTCCTTACAAATGGCAATAACTTTTAGAATCTGTTCATTGTCATTCTATTGTAAACTCAAAACCAGGATCATAATTTGTCTTGATTACAGCTACGTATTTCCCTGACATTTATATTAACCTTTTTTAAGGTATTCCAAGCAGCAATTTTGAAAGAAATATTGAGGTTTGCAGCTCAAAAGGGTCACAGTGTGTCTGTTCTGGTGTCAGACTCACAGAGAAACTCTTTAGAATGACTCAGCACCTGCACTAAAATGCAGGCAGTTTTTGTAAACACATAAATGTCTGACATCTATGTTGTTATTCAGCAAGTCCTCCATTAATTTGTGACAAGGCACCACGCCAGTCTAGGAGATGAGTAGGAGCATTGACAGGAAAAACACTATGCAAGAGTAGGTGTAAAGGCATGATTCCCAGTTTGAAATGCTTCTTCAAGAGTGATCAAGAGGATGTGTAATCACTAGCCTAGTTCTAAGATCAATTATCTTTGAAAAAAATTTCTGCTGTACAACCAGGTATAGTGAGCTTATGACCTTTGTGTATTAAATGGATTCCTGTGTGTTTTCCTGCTATGAGCTAAACCTCTGTTTTATCATACTGTACTCAGCTGAAAGCAAGGATTCAATTCTAGGATAAATCACTACAAGGTTGTTTGCTAGTGTGGAACCTATTCTTAACAGAAAGTCATACAAAACAGAGTTAAGCAACACAAAATTTATTCATATATCCCTTCAAACAAGGAGACTTACAGTGTTTAATCTTCTGGCCATATATGCAACACCACCAAACAAAAATACTACCTTAAAACAACTGAAGCATTATAAACATTTATTTTCCATTCCAAAAACCTATTCTAGGACAGAAACCAGAATCTTCTCAGAGCCTTGCGTAAGGTGATGGGGCTTTGTAGGATATTGCTGATATACTCACAAGCACTGGTTTTTTTAGGAGACTGTTCATCTCTTTTATTTTTTTTCCATTTTATACTATTCAGTTTGTGGACCCTGGCACAAAGCTATACAATCTTAGGTCAACTGACCTGCTGCATGCATCTGAGGGTTGGCTTTGAGCAAAAATAAGGTGAAATGTACTGACTTTCACATGAATGAATAATATATAAGTAGTTAGATTTTACTTGCAAATTTGTGCACATGGTTAGTAGGTGTAGCCCAGGGAATGCTTATTAGTGTGTATTCCAGATACGTAAGCCCTTATGGATTGCATCTTTCTCCTAGGTATTCATGATTTCATTTGCAAAAGGCGTTACTGAATGTTTTCTTGGTGAACAGGTCAATTTGTTACTGCATTTCCTTAATGTTCTACATAAGGAGTTTTCAGCCAGCAATCACAGGCAGTGTGTGACATGTTGTGCCTGCTCTTGAAATTCTCCTTCGCATAGTGGTTCAGGAGTCAGAGGGAAGTGACAGCAGATCTGGTGACAGCAGTGACCTATCTATGCTGACATCTTTCATAGGTCCTACCCATATATGAGTATCACTGCTTCCTGGCAAATGATGCCTGTCTGCTCCAGGGTCCCATCACAGAGCAGGAAAGGGGCTGTGATGTTTGCAGCCATCCTATGATGGTACTTGAAGCTAAAAGGCCCAGCCCATCTCACACAGAAAGATGTTCTCACAGAAGCACTGAATGTAGAAACGAAATTGTTCCTCAAGAATATTTGTTTTGACAGAATTCCAGTGAAAATAAGCAAGGCAGAAACCCAAAAGCTGTGTAATCAGTGCTGACAATATAGGACAAATGACAAAATTATTAATAATATTCTGTATCATTACTACTTATGAGTTCAAGCCACAAACTTAGCAATGATGTTCATTTTTACAGGTTAACCTGTATAGAAGTAATAGTCATAAGACTTAATCAACTACCCTGTTCTGTGAGTGATTTAAATTAGAAGGCAATTTTGAGCAGGATGGATAAGGTGGGTCAAACTGTTTTGGTAGAAAATGATAGCCAGAATATCACCATTAATATCATTGCGTAAGCAGTAGATAGAAACTGTGATAAGAGAGGATAGTAGATAAATATGGGAGGATGAAGTTCTAGACAGCATTGAAAAGAAACACCAGAAACAGTTTCACTAAAGGGTCATAATTGGAACAAAATCCAATGAAGTCAGTGGACTTCTGATGACCTGATAGGGCATTGCACCAGGACATTCTCTGCAAAAGAGGCTGTTTGGGAGTCAGATAAAAGACTAAAATAGTCAAAAGTAGTTGTATACACTAACTGCATGAGATAGTGAAAATGCTGTAGTACTTAAATCTGGTATCAGCAAAAAAAAACTCTTCTGAGTCATGTTAGCTGTGAATTCAATTGAGATCTATAGTTCTCTCATACCATACTCTCCTAGAAGTCATTTAAAATGTCCTAGCAGGGCTGAATTTCATATTTTGTCCAGACAGAGCTGAGCAAAACTTAATTCAGGTCTGTAGGGGTTTATGACCTACCTGTAACTGTCGGTATATTTTTCAAACCATATTAAATTATTTTGATTAATGAGCTTTTCTGCGTGTTCTTGTGAAGAAAATGTCATTTTGTCATCATGTCTTTTTAGCTGTTTTGAATTTACTGATGTTCTATTTCTGTCATTTTAATAATTACAGACACTTTAAAATGTATTAACATCTGGTGCCAATTCTTTCTTCAGAAATTAAATATGACAATTGAAAGTTTTTAGCCATCCCAAACAAGTTCAAGAGATTGATTTTGGAGTATGCAAAACAACTGTTGTTAAAACTGTCAGAATATAGATGTGGGTGTATTACTTATATGCAGAAAGGACTTTAGCTTCTTCCCCACTGCACACATTCCCAACTCACAGGGTATTAAAAACTTTTTCAGTTGACTCCTCAGTTCACCATGATGGGTAGACCTGATGTAGACTATAGACTCCAGGAAGCGTGACTGCAGCCACACCACATGAACATATTTTTCTGCAGACAGACCCTCCCACATTTTGGACTATGCACCTCTTCAGCTTATTTCATGGGTGTGACTATCACAATATATAAATCCTATTTATGGAAGGATTTTAGATTTTCAGAAATTGGTTTAATTCTGAACAAAACCATAAAAGTATGTCTCTCCTTTTCTTTCTCTCTGTATATACACAGATATATTCATACATATGCTTGTAGGTATGAACAGAGCTTGTATGTACGAAAAGTTTTATTTTTAATATATTTTAATGAAAAAACAAAACAAAACAAAACAAAAACAAGTATTTAATTTGTTTTAAAAATCTTGTTTTCTTCAAAGTAAGCATTTTTTGTTTGTTTGTTTTAAATCTCAACATTCCTTAACACATATGAAAGCAATGTACTGTGCTTTCCAAACAGCTTTGTTAAAATTTTTACAAACAGCCTTCAGGTTTAACAAGTTGCAGATCACTGGTCAGACATCTATGTAGCATCCATGAAGAACACTATAAATGATGAAATAATTAAAATACTTCTCAGACAAAGCAAGACTGATTGGGAAAGTAAGTGTTACAACTCTCCTTTTCAATGGCTGTAATTGCTTGAAAAGAAACATTTACCTTAAAATTAAATGGACTTCTAATCATCAAATACACTCTGTTACGTTCTGCCTACAATTTATTAAGAAGCTTAACTTTTGGGATGCATGATGTACATTTTATTAGTGGGCAGTTCATTTGAAGTATAAACACGATTCTTTACAGATATCGAACTTCGAGTTTCTTCCTCTATTTAGTATTAAACTCCTTTTTCAGAAGTTTACGTACCTCTTCAGGTGTTGTTTGGGGAGATGAGAGATAAAATAAGTATGTTTCAGAGTTGCTGGAAGCTTATGTATCCTAATATATTTATTCTAACTTACATTTGAAACCTAGGAATCACTGCACATTATCCTCTAAGCTCAATCTGACACATGAATGCTTTGATTAAGTGTATGTCCTACAGCAATGATTCTCTTTGTTTTCCTTAATTTGCCAATACATTATTTAAGCCTAGGTAAGTTTTATGCAGTTTTTTAGGTTTTATGCAGTTCTGCATGGTGGGGAAAGATGAATCCTTTTTCTTATGACACCTACAGAAAATTTTTAATAGATGGACTCCTCTCACCATTAAAAGTTAATGATTTTTGTAACCAGAACCAACTGCTACTCTCAGGTTTTTACACTGCTTATCGCAACAGATCTTATTTAATTTATCTCGTAGCATATGAATAATTTTTATTTGCAAATATATTTAAAACACACAAAATGACGTAAATTGTTGCAACATTAGCAACTGGTAAGTACAACTGTAAAACAGACACTGAGGTTATGAGGCTGATTCTCAGAAGCTCTTGAAAGAGCAAGAAAGGAAGGCACACAGTAAGAAGCTTGCAGCATAGAAAAATCTGTGCCCAGGGTGTTATCAGTATACCCATCACCCATCCAGTGGTCCCAGTCAATCATACAAAGCATAATGCAGTAAAGATCATCTGAAACATTTGAACTGGAAGAGAAGGAACACATCCTTTTATCAGAAGGATTTAGTGCACACTCCACAAAAATTATTATAGACTTGTTAAACTTCCTGTGCCAGGATACCTCTCACTCCTTTTATGCTTCTTTTGCTGTCTTCTGCTGCAGAAATTAGCTTTCCTCAGTGTGTCTCTCTCCTTGTATGTGATGGATAAATGAAGACTTGCATCCTTTTTTTAAAAAAAAATAAAAAAATAAAATCAATACCATTTTAGCAAAGAAAAAAAAAGGAAAATCATAATTAAGCAAAACATCTGGTTAACTTCTCATTCTCTTGCTTCATTCATTCGTGCTCAGTTAAAGGGTTCTGGCAAAAATACAGTTATGTAAACTATTTAGAGAATAAAGAAATATTTTTAGAGAATGGTATCCAAAACAAAGATTAATTCATTTTTATTTGGGGTTTCGCGTTGGATTCTTTTGTTGTTATGTAACAGTAAATATCAGTAAGCTATATATCCTACACTTTCTCATTCTTACTGTGTAAATCATCACTAGTTGGCAACATTGTAAATTCAGCTTTGTCCTTGTCTACACTACTTGAAAAATTTAGATCAACGTCATGTTATTAATAGCTAACTTTACTCCGGAGGTCATGTTGTAGCAGCGTAAATTCTTCCAGGGAAGACAAAGGTCTTTACAGACTTTGTGAAGATTCTTAGAAAACAGAACAACTCCCACTAATAGTTGAGGGAATGCTGTTGTGATAAATGATTGTCAAAACTTAAAGACTCTTAAAAAAGGGATCTGCAAGTTGTATACTAGATTTCAAATGAAAAGTTTATTCTGACATTATTTATAATCATAGTTATTAGTTTCTACAAATACCTCACAGCTATTTGCTATCTGTGAGAATACTGTCTGAGAGAAAGTTTCACAAATACTTTTAAAATACAATTGTTCAAAGATCCTTGACAGAAGCAATAGTGTAAACATCTTAAAGTTACTTTGATTTCTTTTCTGTTCATGAGTTGTGATCAGAGCAGGGAGCAGGAACAATTCTCTATAATGCAAGTAAGTACTTCAGTTAATGGTAAATAAGCAGCCTGATAGCCCCAAGATAATTTGTGAGGCTACAACAACACTTCTTGCACCTAAAAAAGGTTATGGTTCAATATATTAGTTTGTGGCTTGAGAATATTAGCCCTTTTGAAACACAGTGTAAAAATCAATAGACTGAAATGAGTGAACATAAAGAGTTTTTTGTCAGTTATTAATAATGAATATGCTTTTGAATTAATCCTTTTGTCAAAAAATTTACAAAAAGAGAAAAAATTATACTGCACTAAGTTGCTTACTCTGAAGCATTCATAGTGCTAACTATCATCTGGACAGGTGTTTCCTGTTTACTAGTACTCCTTATTATGAAAGCATATATTAGTATAAATTATATGGACAATTAGAAAATATACATCTGGTTTGTTCTGTAGTACATTTTGTTTCAAATGTCTGATATTGTATTAAATATATGTTGTATTAAAATAGCATATGTTAAATATTATATTCACATTAAGTCACGATATTTAATCCAATCCACCCAATATTTGGGGCTTTTTCTTGGAAACCAAAAGACATAATGCTTTATCATCTACATCATCTAGTTATTTATTCATTACCTTGAATAAATCACATTTTCAGTCAGAAAGATACATATATACCACATAATGATTAGCTGCCAAATCATATTCTTCCAGGAAGACAACAATTTATCTGTTTGAACTGACCAGTAAAAATTCACAGATTACCAACAGAATAAAAACCATGAAAAAGAGGATAGATTTTTTTTTTTTTAATGTACCTATAGCATTGATTAACTGAGTTGACAATAGTACATGTGACTTAAAGAACAAATGCTTAGATAAATAATGACAGAAGTCTACCACAGCATCAAAAAATAATCGTTGGACAAGTCATTAATGGCACAGATAGAATATACCCTCAGGAGTTCTAATCCTATTATTGGACTGGAAAAGTGGAAGTACAAGGAAATATTTTTTTTTCCTGTCTCCACAGTGAAGGTAAGTGTAAGGACAAAGAAAACGGTATTGTGAATCAGATGTCTGGGATTCAATACCAGGGATATTGACGTAAAAGCATTAATCCTTGAAAGTATGCTTGATACTTATTCCTATATGGTTGAAGAAGAATAATGCATTTTACTTCTGGTACAGTATCTCTTTAATTTGAAATCCAGTAAATTTTATTTCATTTCTAAATTCTGTGAAGTTAGAAAAACTTTACTTGTTAAAGTGTTCTGGTTTTTATACACTGCATCCATATAAAGGATGGCATTAGTGATCGATCACTGAACAGCAACCAGTAGTATCTTGGTGGAGAGGGGAATGCTTCATTTCAGGGGAAAAAAAAGAAAAAAAAATAAAAGTATTTCTAACCATTACGGAATGAAAGTAATGCCATCTCAAAGACATGGTAAATCCCAGGAAAAACTTCCTTCCACTTCCGTGTCTGATGTCCAGTCTGTAGGTAAGCATACAAAAACACTGACATTTATGAAAATAGATTTTCCACCAACATGGGGTCACAAGGCCACTTTTTCTAAATCCTCACTACCACCTCCTTCTGCTACCTAATACTTGAGGAAGACACAAAAGCAGGCAACAACAACAAAAGAATGTGTTTGACCATTTGTATAACCCTTCCCAATGACTGAAGATGAAGTGCTACAGAATAGCTCAATTATTACATCAGCAGGTAGAAAGAACTGAAAATATTGTGATGATATTGCAGGTACTGTGAAAAACACATTCTGATACTGCTCTTTTGTGAAAGGGGATATTCACAGCTACATGAATTCCCCATCCAGGAGAGATTCCCTTGAGCATCCAGTCTCATTCTGTGAACATACTTTCCTTAGAATGACTCCAGAAATAAGAACATGTAACAGAATTGTATTTTGGAGTTCATTAGAAATAACAGTGCATGTAAAGGGTTAATTGTGTTAATCCCAATGCAAAAAAATGTGTCTTTTTCATGATTGCATGTGGTTACCCATAGTAGGCAGTTATATTCTCTCATAACTTCAGCAGGAAACTCAGCACTATTGTATTCTTTTTCCATGTTTAGCAATGGATTTATAACAATCACGTCATGAATCACTTGACTTCATCACTCTGAATTACATCAGCTATGTAAGCCACATGTCATAAGCTCATTTTCCAACTCTATAATAGTAAATTCTACTTTATTCCAGAAGCAACAGAGCATGACAACCTTTAATATTCCAGTAGGCCTTACCCATGTTATATAAAGAAGCAAAAAGATATATACATTCTAAAAAATACTGTAAGTCTCCTCAAGATATGCTTCCAACCACCAGACCAGAGGTGGCCAGCCTCTCTGATTTATGAGTTACAAGTTTTTATGTGGCTGGAAGGTCCAACATATTTAGCACATATTGGTCACTAAAAGATGTGAGCTTATGCTACCTGTGTGATTTATTTCTCCTTGTACCAAGGCTCGTGAATTATCCAGAAGCATTTTTGCTATAACATCCCTGCTGTTCAACTATACTATGTAGACAAAGCATGTAATCCACATTTACACTGACAAGTAAAAGGCAGATCTGCAATAACAATTTGGTACCTTGGTTCAAACTACAATTAATAGTCTTTGTTCTGAATGTATGATCTTGTATTTTGCCATTTGTGACTATTTAACTAGGAACTTTATGTCCCTGTATAAGAGGAATACAATCTCAATATTAATTACTCCAATAATGCCTGCTTTGCAAATTCTACTTGCAGAGAATGTATTCAGTCCGTGTTGTTGATAAAACTAGGTAAAAGGTATATTTAGTATTCCTTGTTGCAAGGAGATGGTTTACAAAATCTGAAACGTTATTTTAATTTATGGGTCATTCATTCTCAACAAGTATGTTACCACTTCAAAATATTTTTATAAGCCTGAAACAGAGACATATTTTACTATATCATCACAAAATCATTACTCATTTTTGCATATCTTTTATTCAAATGCTACATTCTCAAAGTATGGCATGAAAAGAAACCACATCTATTTTTGAGAGAAGCTGTGGGACCAATTTAACAAGTAACGGTAGAAATACAGCCAGGAAAAGAAGAAAGAAAAAAAAAAAAGGATGATTCAGCTCAGAAAAGTACAAGGCTGTACATTTGGGGACAAATAATCCAAAATCAGATTCTGTGAAGGAGAACTATGGAGAGTAGGAATGATTAGAAAGATGTGTACAGGAAATCTTCCAAAACATTTGCATTGCATTAACATAATCAATAAAGCAAAACTATTCCACAGATCTGCAAATATCAGGAAATGTTTATTGAATCCTAATATAATCTACTGAAAGCATACTTTCCCAAAATAATCCTCAGTGCAGCATTTCTGTCATGCAGAGAGCACTGATTTAGACACTGACATTTCACTCAGGTTTACAGGTCTCTCACATAAAAGAAAAAAAAACAAACTGTGAATTACATCAAAATTTCAGTGAAGAGGGAACTGTTCAGAAGATATTTTTTAAATATCCATCACTAGATGCCTGGATAAGAAGAAAAACATCACAATTTGTAGATGGCTTTCAAGTAGAGACAAAAGTAGAATAAGCCAATGTTTTAAGGGAACAAAACAGGTTATCCAAAAGTTCTACTCTCGAAACAGTTGCCTGGGATGAAATAAACTGCTCAAAGAATAGTTTGCATCTGTATTTTCTATTTGATGGGTCAGTATTTTCCCACATGTATTTCATCTCTCTGCAGTAAGATAGCATAAAACGATATTCTTGTCTGTTCCTCAAAATCTTGATTTCAATATATCAATATTTTCTTAAAAAATATTTTAATGTAAATTCCTGGACAGCTCCACTTTTAAGCCGTTTGTATACACAGGGGGAATATGTAGGAAATACATATAGCCTGAGGAAACTCTGAGATAGAAATAAAGCTTTGTCTCCTATATTTGCCATGGACATGTATCCTACTAGTTAGTGCTTACCAGATGACCACCAGTGCCACCTTCTCCACTTCCTTTGGTGAATCTCCTATGACACATGCTTAGCCTCCCTCAGAGAATTTGAACATGGAAAGCATTTAGCTTATGCAATATATTGACTGGATTAGATGTATGGTCTGACTTTTTGGCCTGGAAAATACATGGTAAAACTTTGTTTTAGTTTGGGGTTTTTTTTGATGGTTTGTTCTGGTTTGTTTTGGTTTTAATTAGTTTAGTGCTCTTATGTCTTATGTAATACCTGTATCTCTTTACACTGGATGCTGTGCAAAGGTATTTGGCTAAAGCTTGGCAAATGTAGATGTGAATAAAGGTTAACAGCTTAAGATTAACATCGGTATTGTGAGAATTCAAAACACTTTGTTCTGAATGCAGGCTTAATTTTAGCCAAAACCAAAATCCTATGCATGCAGTCATGTTTTTGTTTCAAAGGTTTATTATATTATTTTATTTGATTTCATTTATTTGGTTTTATATTATGTGACGAAATAATTTTTTCAAGTTGAAAAGGTCCAATTGCTTAAAAATTAGAGACTACTTAATGTTTTGACATGGTCAGCCCAAATAAGCGTAAATTATTTCTGTGTCTGTTGGAGTACATCATGTTCATCATTTTCATGCAACATTTTTAGATAATTTACCATTATTGCCATGGGTGATATATGAATTATTTGGAAATGCCCTTAAAGAAGTTAGTAGTGACACATGGGCAAATAGAGAAAACCTCAAAATGAATGACACAGCATCATGATAACATGATGGCATGGCACAAAAGGAAAGCAGTCCTCTTACCAAACCAAAAGTATTCTACTCATTGATTATATAAAAAAGATGAAGACACAATATCTCCTAAAGGAGAAATCAATACTTCTGATTACAGAATAAATGCAATGACACCACAACGCCATTTACAGACAAATTTCCAACAACTTACTGCCTAGGAAGTGGAGCAATATCAATATTCTCCAAATGTGATTTTTCAAACAACATATTTTTTGTGATAAATGAAACTCCTTTCACTGAGGCTAAGAAGGTTTTAGATTTAATAAAAGAGGAAGAAGTATGGAAAGAGGAGCAATAAAATAACATAAAAGTTGAATTATCTGAAGATACTGAGATATATGCATCATAACATTGCCTTCAACACACAGTGATACAGGAAAAGTCAAAAGGAAACAGAGCAAGACTATGTGAGGAGTATTTCTTTCGAAAATTATTAACACTGAAACCATTCTTTCAGTGGATAAGGAATGAGTTTGAAATAGACCGAATTACCAACAATAATCTCAAAAATGAGAGAGAGAAATTAGTATTGAAGGAAGAAAGAGAACAAAGAAAAAATGCCAGTGACATAAGAAATATTAATAGCTGCAGCCCCAAGCTGATAAAGCAGAAGGAGTGGGATCTGAAGTAAATGGAAGCCTTTCTGATTTCAAATTACCAACATCACAGCTTTGCTGGGACAGAGTGTTTATTTTTTCCTAGTCTGTTGTCTTCAGGTGTAATTAGAATCTACTTTTGTTTAAGTAAAAGGATATTAAAAATATATACAGAAATGTTATTAAATGTATTCAGACTATACCTTCTAGAAGGCATTCTCAGCATAAACAGTTTGATCTGAGTAGATTCTAGGCATTACTTCTTCAGTAGATATTTTGATTCACCCTTGTTTTCATTATTTGCTATATTCTTCTGAAAGGTAAATGATACAGGGAATTAACAATTAACTGATTAATACTTAAAGAACTTGCCTGTATCTAAACTGCAGCAAGGAGAGAAAGGAAAAAAAAAATTAGGAAAAAACACTGATAGAAGTGGTGGAGGGTGGAGTGGGGGGCAGGACAAGCTGTATGCCTCTCAGGGTAGCCTGACACCCGAAATGGCGTGAGCTCCCCTAGAGAAGTGATAGAAATTGAGTGCAACAGAAGTAGAAATTTGGAAATGTTGTTAGATATAGCTTGGAGAGTATTCAGTAACAGGGGAAAGGAAGATTGTTGAAAGGATGAGAGGTTGGAAGGCTTTGAAAGCCTCTAGAGAGAGATCAATGTATTTTGGGAAAATGAATGCTGGGGAAGGTACAGAAGAAGTAGGCAGGGAGACAAACAGACAGTGGCAAGTTTTGAAAAAGACTGATGGGAATCTGGAATGAACAGAAACAAGTGGAATTTTGGTGGATTGCCAATAAGTAACAACTAAATAGTAGGTAAAGGGAGTCACTGGCCAAAGTGAAAGGATGTATTTTTGTGAACCTCTGAAATACAAATTGAGTAAACAAGTAGATATTGATAAATTTCTATATATGTCCAATTCCCTGAAACCTTTTTGGGAGAAATTTGTTGGGACAAATGGATGCAGTAATCAGATTAGAAAAAGGAGAAATTACTCTGGAGGTAAATGATCAGCAATATATGAAAATAATAGGCTTGCTTTTAGCAACTGTTCCCACAGAAGGCAAGATTAATGAAGAAGTCGTGAACCAAGTGTATCCCGGGGTATAGGCTACTGATGTGCCCGGAAGAGCCAAAAATGCTCCACCCATCAAGGTAAAAATCAAAGAAGGAGAAAAGCTGGTAAGGATAAAACAATACCCTTAGAAAAGGGAGGACAGAGAAAGAATTTGGCTGGTAATAGAGAAATTCATATAAATAGGGTGATAAACAGAATAACAGAGGACCTCTACCCAGTGGTAGCAAACCCATACACCTTTCTGTCCGTATTAACTCTAATTTAATTTGGTTTACTGTTCTAGATACCTTTTTGCCTTCCTCTCCATGAAGCCAGCCAGACAATATTTACATAAAACCCAGCTCACATGGAGGGTGCTGCCACAAGGATTTAAGAACAGCCCGCTAAAGATCTTGAATCTTGGGAAGCCCCATCTGATGAAGGACAGATGCTACAATATTGCTACCAGAACAAAGGAGACGTGCATCACCTGAGCTGTAAGTTTATTGAACTTTTTGGGGCTCCAAGGATATTGGGTATCACAGAAGAAGGCCCAGATGATACAGCAACAAGTGATTTATTTGGGCTATTAAATTAATGCAGGGCAGAGGACCCTGGGACAGGCTCGAAAGGAGGTGACCTTTTGGTCCTTTTGGTCCTTTTGGTCCTTCTGGGTGACCAGCCTGGGCAACACTTACTATCTCAGCAAGAAGAAACCTGAAAGAGAAGCCAAATGCTACAACTGCAGTAAGCGGGGTCACCATGCCAAAAAATGCAAGCTCCCATCGCAGCCCAGAAGATGCCATTTCTGCCGGAGCACCAACCATATGGTTGTCAGCTGTCCCAAAAGAGCTTAGCAGCGCAGTAGACAAACACTGGGAGCCAGACTTTTGCATTAACATCAAAAATCTGGTTAAGGATAGAGATGGGTTTTCTCAGGTAGAAGCGGCCTTCTCATCTGTGGCCAGAGAAAACATAGATAAAGAATCATCACATTCGTAAGAAAATTTACTAGCTCTTAGAAAAGGAAGAAATGATACAGGAAATTGTCAATTAACTAATTAACACTTAAAGAACTAACACTTAAAGACACTTAGGGAAGTAACCCTTATTCCACATCACTAGGCTTAAAGAGCCAACAGAGAGCTAACCCTTTAACCCACATCACTATTGGCTAGCCTTGCTTAGCTTTGTGTAACTTATTGTACGAGAAACAGGAGTTCGCTGACACCTTGCAAAGATAACAATCCTTGGGTGCATCCTCGGTGCATCCTTGGGTGAACTAGATAACAGAAACTCAGGCACAGGACAGGAGCTACGCCAGTTTTAACCAGCTCAGCAGTCTGAGACCTAACCAACTCATCACACTGGACCAAAGGTGACCGTGTACAGAGAAGAGGACTCGGGTTCACGATTACTGCGCAGCTGCAACCAGGAGGAGCCAGAGGTGGAGACTGTGGAAATGTTCTCCCAGAACTGATTGTAATAAGAACTACCTTCTTGGGGACAAGTTATGAATATGTGTAGGCGTTCCTAAAACTTTCATGAATATGTAACACTTTACTGCATTTAACCATGCTCACACCTACTGTAAATTTACACACGACTTGGGTGGAGCTATTCCCTGTGTGTCCAGCACTGTATAAATAAACACATACCTTCTTTACAATCTCAAGGGTTGTAAGGTCATTTCTGTGCTTCATAAACATAAAATTAAATTTAGCAGGGTAACTGAACATTTTGTCACCAGACGTTTCTGTCAGACCAAAAGTTTTGGCTTAATGATCCCTGATTCATCAGTCATTTAAATTTTCATTGGAAAAAAATATAAACAACTTATTCATTCACATATACACAGACGCACATATGCACATAAACTCCTAGAAAAACACAAAGCTTCATGGTGTTTCAAAGTTCAAAAATCATCTAGTTGTCTAGTAAAATTTAGGGTAGTTTAACAGAAGAAAGAAAAAAAAAAAAGAACAAGAAAAAGAAGAAGAAGAAGAAAGGGAAAAAGAAAGAAAAAAGAAAAAAGAGAAAGAAAACAGGAAGCCTACAGAGGGCAGAAGCAAAGACAAGTAGCCTGGGAGGAATACAGAGAAATTGTCTAAGCATACATGGATCAGGTTAAGAAAACTAAAGCCCTGATATAATTAAAATCTGTCCAGGGTCATCAAGTTCATATTAAATCTATAGGAAAGGGAGAAATCTTCAACTAGACAGGGATTTAATTCTTCCAGTGAATCTTCATGGTGTCATTTGAATCTAATCTGATTAATTGGAATATCTAACTTGACCTCATTGTAGTTTTTCCTTATTAGGTAAATGCTTTTTTAAGAACCTACTGCCCCTAGACAAGCGTTGTAAAAAAGTACAACAATAATAAAAAAAACTTTCTTCAGACTTTGAGACAACATGTGGGAATTTGTATGAAAATGAAGTAATTGTTAACAAAATTAAGTTACTGCAGGAAAAAGCATTATAAATACAATTTGGAGCTGTCATAAAATGGTTTGTCATTCGCAAAGAAAACAAAAGCTGACAGATTCAGAAATAATCTTTGATATTAAATGTACTTTTTTCATTTTTATTTCTTTTCAGAGCTACTGAAGACTTGGAGAAAAATGCCTAATACTACCAGTATGTCTTTTGTAGCCAAAACTGTCTTTTAGGCAAATCTAAAACTATGATATTTTTATATGATTGATTTGGACTAACTATGAAAGAACTAAAAAGCAGTGATATAAGAGATGTGGATTTGTTTAAATTATTAACATTAATTTGGTTTTGGAATAAATTGCATAATATTTATTTTACAGAAAAAATATAGTGAAATTCTGTGAGATCATATTTAATGTGAGTAAAGGTGCAAGTCTCTAGTCCTAATGAATAGAAAAGAAATACTGAGCTCTATTAAAAAAAATAAAGTTTGAGATTAACAAATGGATTTTGTTTATATTAATAGAATGGTAAAAAAACTTTAGCCATCAAAGTAACTTTTTCAGTCCTTTGATGTCAATGCAAATATATCCATTTTCCTCAACAAGTTTGGGTTGAGATCTGCATTCTTCCAAAAAGTCACATAGAACCAAAGACCAGCTATATCCATCTTCCCTATGGATTGATGAGACAGAATACACAAAATTATGCTATGCCTGCTTATGTGATTCTAAGTGATTTGGCAGGATGGAAATGCAGATACATATATGCCTAATTTTTCAAAAAGAAGTAAAAAAAAATATATTGGAAAAGGAAATATTTATACAAAATATGGTATAGCCATCTGTGGCTGTGGAGCAGTGAATATTTTCAACAAGGAAAACATACAGTCTGATCTTCCTGCATGAAACAAATTAAATTTAAGAATGAGTAACCTGATCCTGCAAGACATCCAAGGGGGAACTAGACAACTTGCCACTGATTTATTTCAAACACTCTCCTTACAGAAATTGTAATTGCTTACATAGTCACCAATTTGGTTCACAAATGTTTTTGCTTGTAGAGTGGCTGCAAAGAGAAGTTCTATCCCGACTTGCGCTGTATGTCTGTATGGTTCACTCTAGACTTATGGATAACATAATGCTCAACAAATATACATCATTAGTCATGATGTTATGTATTTCTCAGAAAGTAAACAGTACTGTCTAATAGTTCAATCATCCGCTCTGGTGTCTTTTCTTTGATACCAGTCTATCAGTAACTCCAGCATGAAGGCAAAAAAAAAAAAAGGTTGTTTTGAAATTACTTTATCCCTCCCAGTACAACTGGTGGTTCATATACTGGTAGAAAAGACAGAAATATGTCTGAATTGATTTAACTTACGAAGTTGAACATATATTCATGCAAGAGTGGTAAATACTCTACCCCATCTCTATACAGCTGCTATCCTACTCTCCTTCAGGTTAATGGTAGTTTATTTACTGACTTTAATGAAATTAACCTGTATACTAAATCACCCATTCTTTCAATAACCTATTTACTTTTTATGTTTCAAATTCCAGAATGTTTTCAGATTTCATCATTTTTTCCAAGCTTTTTACTGACAACGACAGATATTTATACCTGAGGACATTTTTGTCCAAAGTATTTTTAAAATTGTATATGTAAAAACTGAAGAATCTGAACCCTAAGAGAATATCATAGAAGAAACAAAAAAAAAAAAAAGAAAGTGATTAGTAACTCCAGGGCTTATATGACTTGCATTTTGATCTTTTCATTGAAAGACAATTCAAATAATTATATTACAGTTCTATAATTCCCACTCTATTAACATTTTCTTTCTTATCTAAAGCAGCTTTACAATATATTCCATACGGTTTTCCAACACCCATTAAATTAAAGTTGACTCACTACTATGCAGTTCCTGCTGTTTTTATAATGCTGAATTTTGAGTTTAATTTTATTTGTTAAATACATGAACAACACTTCATTTTTACAAGACTGGTAATAAAAACTGCAAGAGGTTGGAAGGGAATAATGATAAGAATCTTGAAGTATACTTTACCATACCTAATGACCCTAGGCATTTCAGTCTGTGATATGAATGAAAATTATGAAAACCTGTATACCCGTTCTATTACACAATACCAAGGCAGCCATCAATTTTTATTCAATGATTAATCAGATAAAATATCATATATTTACAGTAGTATTTTTGTCATAATTTTAAGGCCTTAACTTAATCTGTCAGACCACACTGAATCCAGTAAATTCTTTAGGGTATTAGCAAGTTTATGAGAATTATTAATAGCTTGTGGGAATCTATGTTCTTTTATCAGCAGGTTAGATCTCTAGTGACCAAGGGCATTTTTGGTAGTTAATAGAAATAAATTCTCTGGTGTCCTTTGCCTGTTTTGAAATAACTAAAGCAGTGATGGCCTTTGGCATGTTCTAAAGAGGTCACAAAAAGTACAAATGTTTTCTCGCCAGCTTTCCAAATAGACTTCAACTTAAACATTCTCTTAGCAGTATGAGTCAGATTCATGGAATAAAATCAACATATCACCATGTAGATGGTTTGTGACTGACAATATATACCTGCTCATACTAATCAGGACTCCCTTACCTTTCTACGTGTCTAGTAAATCCGTGCATACTTGTCATTCAGAGTGTGCCCATGAATTAATAATAATAATTAAAAAAATAATAAGGAAAAAACTTGTAGCTGATTACCCCTTACTTTTAGCCAAAATGGACTATATTCATTCTTGTTTAAGCTGAAAAAAAAAAAAAAAGTTTTTGAAAAAGAGGCAACAATGTAATAATTCTTAACTCTCCCTTGAAATTATTTTTTGAAATTACAATTTCAAATTAATTTTCTTGGAATAGCAGAACAATTACATTATAGCACTCTTCACATGGTATTTTTGTACATTCAGTATTCACACTTTCAAAAAATAGGCCTATCACTTGCTAAATAAAATGTGGGAACCTAGAGTCTTCTGTATCCACAATGTGCACTAAATATTCAGTTCAAGTGTGTGAACTTTGCAAGGTAAATACTGAAGACATAACATATTTTGAATGGAAAGTGTAGAGACATCTGCCTGTCAAATTTCTCACCTTGATATTCTCAAAAGAAGACCAAAGAAAATCTGGAACATTTTCAGATTTCCAGCTGATTTGATTAAAAGCTTTTCTACTACTTCTCCATCTTTATACACTCTTTCTTTCCCTTCTTTTTCAAGGTTATTATATTTTTCTAGCTTATCTGTCTCTATGAGTGTTTCCTTATTCCCAGACATCTGCATTTTCACACTCCATCCGTAGCCTACCTTTTTTCACTGTTTCAGTCTGTCCTGGCTTTCCAAATTTTGGGGCCTTTTACCTTTCTAGATTACAGCTGAGCCCACTAATTTTGTCATTTTCTCAGATGGACCTGTATTGTGACGAATTTCTAACCTGAACATTTTAGTACAGCCAGTGAATTTTTTTTTTATATATGGCAGCTGGAAAGAACTGAGAAAATACTGGGAAACTGTTTGTAATTAGTATAAATGCACATATACATCAGTTAAAATATTTTCCAGTTTTAAACTTCTGATTTAGTTTGTTCATTTAATTACTGCAGCTCAGGTATATTACAGCCAGTTTACAGAATGTTCTGTGACCTTTGATTTATCAAAAGACTTCTGAGGTTTGGTGTTATCTTTGATGGTATGCAGTTGTGCCTAAATTAATATCAGTCATGGCATGGTTTATTAGAGCAACATTAACACTCAGACTGAGTCCCAGCAGTTTATTTCAAGCCTTGCTGTGATTTATCAAAGATATCATCAAACATAGGGGCAGAGACATCCTCTTACAACCTCTTTGTATCATTTCCTTTTTGTAACCAGTGCTGATTGATCAGTGATACATAACAGCAAAAGGCAGTTATTATATTTGTCTAAGCTGCCGACAGTTTTACCCTTTCTTTAGAAAAGTGATGGCATGGGCTGCTGTAAGGCCCTTTCTCCTCTTCTCCCCTGATTCTCCAAAAACATCTTCAATTTAAATCAAGCCTTTAAATTGAGTAATAGTCCCCTTAAATCAACTGTCAACAATCATCATTTCCTGAACAGTATTAGCAATATTTTCAGTGTTGCATACTCCATAAGTGGTAATATGCTGTCCTTCATATAGAGGACACTATAGATTTTCACCTAGATTTTCAGTGACAAGATGAAAAAGTGTGAATTGAGGCACTCTTGAAAGACACATATCAAATACTAATTATTTGTTTAAAGAAGAAAAGGCGGGTACACTAAGGATAATGGCATGGTTAAGGTCACACGGATGCTCAGTGAGAAGTAAGATTTCTGTCCAAGATTTTTGGACAAAATCCTTTAACAGCTTTAACTTCTTCCTATGCCTGTTTGTTTTTCAGAAGAGTGTGTGTGCTCTTCATAGTTGTGTATGCTTCAAATTTTCTGAATATTGGGAATAGGATGCCAATTTTATTTAAACATTTCTTTCATTATTTTTACATTAGTATAGAAGGGAACACAAGATCTGTATACGGTAAATTCTGTTATGAAAGCAGTGAATGAAACAATCATGAGACTAAGATTACACAAAAATCTCACCTTCTTAACAATCAAGATTGATCCCTGTGGATGCATTTTAAAATCAGTATAAATATTATCAAATATATAGCTCTCCAACTTATGTGGACAATTAAGGCTCTGAACTCACAACACAAGAAAACAAAGAGACATTTGTAAGTTGAAATTATTTTGATGAACAAACATATCCAGTAATGACTAATAAATGGAAACAGTGAAAATTTCATAGCTACCCCTGTGTGAATATTTTTTTCTTTAACTTTTTCTATCAAAATAAGTGAAAAATCTGTTTTTGTTTGGACAATATTGAGTTGGTTTCCACCTAAATCAAAAGGTTTTCCTTCCATTTTAGGTAAGTCAAAATAATTATATTGACAACAGAAGGATATGTTTGAGTTGGTAGAGTTCTCTATGTACAAATAATTAAGGCAAACACTAAAACTATGGTAAGACTGGATTTCATTTTGCCATCTCTCTGCATGTACCTCAATGTGAAATTCCTAAAATCTTAATTAATTTTCTCAGCCAGCATATCATACAATACTCAGATAGCATTTGATTATTCTCTTCCATTGGAGCTGTTTTAATTTACATTAGATACTAAAAAAAAAAACATTGAGCTGGTGAAAGAGAATTCAAATGATGCCAACACTTTGCAATCTTTTTTTCTAAGACTTGATATTTTTTTCTACCTCAAAAGCTTGTGTGGGAGGTTTTAGAGGACTTTTCTACATCTGTCATCTGACAGATACCCATCAGAAGCAATTTTCTTGTATGTGTACAAAATTTTTAATTGGGATACCAAACTTCCAGATGTGGCCATAGGGCAGGTGAGCTATGTCTGCACAGTCCATCCACTGCATATGGAAACACTGGATTTATTACACATACATAACACAGTTATTCTGCCATTTGTAGGTCTGATCCTTCTCAAAAGTGGCAGGTGTCCAACACATCCCCAAACTACTGCACATGTGCACAGCCCACGTGTAAAGGGTATCTTTACCTAGTCCGGAATTTCCATCAGTATATTAGCCTTAAAATCTGTTTCCCCTTCTTTTAAATGGGGAAAGTATTGGTGATATCTGCTTCCGTGTCAATTTAAGTACTTCATACAACATGAAAAAGTGTCAGTGGTAAAATCAGTGAAAACCACCCACCCAGAATAAAAGGTAAGGGGACTCAGGAGAAGAGCAGTTTGATGTTCATGCAAGTGTAGTAAAGAATTGCATCTGGCATTCGCACAGCCTAAGACATTTCTTTTTTCCAAGTATATTTTCCAAAAATATTCTCTAGATCTATAGAATCATAGAATGTCCTGAGTTAGAAGGGAACTACAAGGATCAAGTCCAACTCCTGTCCCTGCATGTGACAACCCCACAGTTCACACCATATGTCTGAGAGTATTTTCCAGTCTCCTCTTGAACACTGTCAGGCCTGGGGCTGTGACACCTCCCTGGGGAGCCTGTTCCAGTGCTCCAGCACCCTCTGGGTGAAGAACTTTTTCTTAATGTCTAACCTAAATCTCTCCTGGCACATCTTCCTGACATTCCCTCGGGTTCTGTCATGGGTCACTAAAGAGAGGAGTTCAGCACCTGCCCCTCCTGCTCCCCTTGTGATGAAGCTGTAGCCATGATGAGGTCTCCCCTCAATCTCGTCTTAGTCTCCTCTTCTGCAGGCTGAACAAACCAAGTGACTTTAGCCACTCCTCATATGGCTTCACCTCCAAACCTTTCACCTACTTTGTAGCCCTCTTCTGGACACTTTCTACTAGCTTTATATCTTTTTTATCCTGTGGTGCCCAGACCTGCACACAGTGCCCCAGGTGAGGTCGCACCAGTGCAGAGCAGAGTGGGACAATCGCCTCCCTGCCCGGCTGGCAATGCTGTGCTGGGTGCACCCAGGACGTGATTGGCCCTCTTGGCTGCCAGGACACACTGTTGGCTCATGTTCAACTTGCTGTTGACCAGAGCCACCAGATCCTTCTCTGCGGAGCTGCTTTCCAGCATCTCATCCCCCATTCTGTAGGTACAGCCAGGGTTGCCATGTCCCAGGTGCAAAATCCTGCACTTGCTCTTGTTGAACTTCACGCAGTTGGTGATGGCCCAGTTCTCCAATTCGTCCAAATCCCTCTGGAGGGTTTCTCTGCCCTTGAGAGTGTCAACAGCTCCCCCCAGTTTTATGTCATGAGCAAACTTACTAAGCAATTCCTCAAGTCCTGAGTCTAAGTCATTTATAAAGGCATTGAAGAGTACCAGCCCTAACATGGATGCCTGCGGAACCCTGCTAGTGTAGAGTGAGATTGTAGCAGAAAATTAGACTCATTGGGAGTCTGAGAGATGTATACCAGACTTCTTCTAACCAATACTGTCATCTTCCACAACTAAACCTTTGGTTGTTCTGTAATAAAAAGGCTTTTCTATATACTGTTGATTCATTAGTAACTTATAGATGGCAAGTACATATTTGCCTCTGTGATGTAATATTTTATTACACTTACACATGAAATACTCAGAAGTACACTAAAATGTTTTATTGAAGAAAACACAATACTAAAGACAGTTACAATAAATTAAACTAAGTTAAATACTAAACAATAATTGCTAGTTTCTTGTTTCCTGAAAAAAAATCCAATATTTCAAATGGCAATGGCTTTCTATGCAGCTGTACTCGCTATAGTTGATATAAAGCAACAATTGACAGCAAATTGTATTGACAGGCCCTGGCTGAATATAATCACTTCAACTAAGAAAGGTTCTGAATAAATTAATCATGGAATAATAGCATTTCTATTTTGCAGCAGTCTAGTATCAGAAAAAGAGAAAGCATCACATTTTTAATTAATACAAGTTATTGCTTCTGTTTACAATTGCTGAATTATGTCACTTGAATTAATTGAATTTTAGCTATTCAACTAGTATTACACAGAATATTAATTATACAGCAAATGCAGATAAAGCAGCACCTACTTTAAAAATACAATTATCTTCCAATTTCTTTGTGAAGCCTGTATGCCCTATCATAAGACAATAAATTCTCACACTTAAGCTACACAAAACAAATAGAGAAACAAGGAATTAAATACTGAGTTTTACATAACTTCAGGACAAAAGATCTTAAAGTGCTTGTAAGTTGAAAGCAGCAATTCCCATAACCACAACATGCTGCATCGTTTTGACAGTTCAGAAATATGCAGATACGATCAGTTTTCTTAAGGGACTTGGAGGAGAAAGTGAGTGGAAAACAGTGGTCCATGGGCATCCATTTACTAATAATGCATTTGAAGTGGTTGAAAATAAAGATGGACCACAAAACTGAGACCAAACTTCAGTCCTTAACCTGTACTTTGGCCTGCAGGTGCAGGGTGTTGTCCATCGAGAATCCCAAGACTCATTCAGTTCCCTAAGCACAGCCTCACAGTGTCACCTGTGGTGCCTGAGGGGGAGAAAAGTGTGTGCCTCCCATGGGCCTTGAGCCACACTTGCCAGCACTGGACAGTTGACTTAAATGCTCCTGGGCATCAAAAATGACATGAGGTTTGTTTGTGGGCAACTGATTTGAGTTTTGTCTGTTAGCAAGAGTTTGTAAAAAATATATCTAGTTAATTTTGCAGACACTGCTATATAGGGTTTCTGGTCTTTTTTCCCTTGACTTTGTTAATGTCCCATTTAGTGCTTAATTTAGATAATCTCTTGATCTTCACCGCTATCTTCACTATGGATTCATATACAAAATAACCAGCATGTAGTCATCCTGCCCCTGAAGCAGAGCAGGAATTTCATGACAAACTTGGGGGGAAAAAAAAGAAGAAAATTCCGCCATCTAGGCCTCTACTGCAGGATTAAAGAGCACGTAGAAGTTTCATATCAGTCACTAGTTGTTTATGCCCCAAGAGCTGCGTGAATCAGTACAGCTCTGCTCCTGACACTGAAATTTTGAAAACATTATTTTTTTTATTTCAAAGACTAAGTCAATATTGCGTAGCTTAAAAAACAAACAAACAAACAAACAAAAAAAACCACACAAAAAAACCCACCACACCACCCTGCTTCTGTATTCCTTAGCAAGGAAGTAACAAAGAAGAAAAAAGGTTGCCTTTGGTGTCAGAAAACCTTTGAATTTCATGCACAGAGCAATCTTGAGCACAGCTGAGGTCCAGGAAATTTGTATTCTTTTCTCTTTTTTTTTTTTGTTTTTCCTTCCTTGCTCTGGGGAAAGACTGTCAAGTTCACAAGAGTTAAATGGTCACCAAACCATAATGTGGCTTATCAATCATAGTGACAGCACTGAAAGGAATCAAGAATGTTTCACGCTTAGTGCTACAACGTCTTCAAAATCAATGTGCATATCTAAAGAGACAGATTTAGAGTCAAGCCAGGAGAGAACTGAAATTCCTTTGTGGATGTGCATGAAGCATATACACATTATAGGCTTTCTTCCATTATATTTCATTATAATAATGTAATACCAAAACATAATTTAGAAGTATAGCTTCAGAATTAATTTCTTACTCTTTAAGGCAGGTTCACTTTCTTTTTTCTTGTCTTTTGAATCAATTGCCACATTACTTCCAAAAACAAAGCTATGCTATAAATAGAATGAGCAAAATGCCTATAAATTGGTTTAACACACACGTCTGTTAGAAGTCAATATCCAGTTAAAATATTTGATTTAAAATCTCCTTTTTGGTCATTTTTCTTTTTTCTTGTCAGTTTTCATAAATATATTGTGTATGTGGCTATATATATATGTATCTATTTATCTACATGTATGTGTTTTATTTTCCATGGTAAATTAGGAATTCACTTTACTTGCTGAGTTGAAGTGAAATACAGGTTAGTTTCAACTGATAGAAATCTTCAGTGTTAACTCCAGTTCTTGCAGTTCAGGAAAGATAAAAATGCTTATAACTGCTGATAAATGAAAGTGAAGATATATATTTGAAATCAAAGAAGGTTTACACTAGCTACTGGACCATAACAGGTTTGTGGGTTTTTTTACATGAAAGCTGTGTATATAGGCTATACTTTCAAGTATATGATGGTTTGAAAAGCAGGTTCTATTGTCTTTACAGCAATATAATATTTCTTAATTTTAGCCTCACAAAGTCTCAATGTGTAACACTGAAAGTAATTTCTTGTTCTTGCACAAGCAGTCTTTTGTTCTTCAGCTAAGTTCATCATCATGATTTGCTAAAAAAATAATGCTTTTGTTTAAGATAAAACTGTAGGAAAACAATCCATTCCTTAGATTTTTTGATGCGATATATTAATTCTCAGAATCATAGAATAACTTGAGTTGAAAGGGATACATAAAGTTGGAGTCCAACTTCTTGCTCCTTGTAGGACTACCCAAAATGAAACCATATGACTAAGAATATCATCCAGAAGATTAGGCATCCAGTTAAATCTAAATGAAACTGATACAAAATATACTATAGTTGTAAGAAGCCATTAAGCTTTTTTGTAAAAGTAAGTAGCTGGAACAATTAAACCCTCCAAGTGAATATGTGCAGATGTGAGTATGCAAGTTCATTCATGAGTTTGACCTATGTGAGCAGAGGAGTGAGGTTAGGCTAAAGGTATTTGAGGATATAATTCTGCTTTGGACCTAATCTGCTGTATTTAAATGTAAAAAAGGAAAGCTCTGCTCTTCCCTTCTCCTTCCACATCTTGGCTGCAAACTCTTCACACTTCTTTTTCACAAGTGCTTTTGCAATCCCAGCATGAGTTGGATGCATTGAAGCAAACAGTAAAGCCCAGGAGGTGGGGAAAGAAATCAGCCAACATCTCTCATTGACCCACATTTAGTTTACATAAGGTGTAATGATAAACCACATCAATGAGTGAAACAGAAAGAAATTCCAACACAACCACCACAGAGAAAACAAAGAAACACAATGGATACAGCCAGAATGTGTCCCAAGAGCATAAACATCAGAAAAATCTGGGGAAACTACTTTTGGAAGTGACAGCTTACTGAAAACACTTTTATTATATGCAGATAAAATGTTTCATAGTTCATTTGCCCAGAGCATAGAAAAATAGAATTTTGCATCTTCCTTTTCAACTCATTAGATGTATCAAAGAGAAAAATCCAACTCATTATCACTTTCTCCACTTAGCTGAAACAAATGTGTGCCCAGAATTTCTGAAGATCTAAAAAATTAATTGCTTACTTTAACATATGTTAATTTGGTGATACTGAGATGAAAGAATTTTGAATGTATATATTAGATGTTTTATTTAATTTGATTCAACAATTCACATTAGATCTTTTAAAGACCAATCTGATGTTATTTTTTTTATTTTTCAGGCTTGGGTACTTTACAATGCTATATAACTCATTTTTATTCAAGCGATATTTCAGTTTATAAAATTTTAAAAATTACAGACATCTGCCATTCTTTGCATGTTATTTTAAAGATTGACGTGGATTTACCATTTAGTAATAAGCCAAGAGCTTCTGCCTGCTCATCCTTCTCCATTAGTAAAATACAGCACTGTATTTGGGCTTTGGGTAATGTGAAACAGTATTAGCCATGCAACTATGTAACATGATCTACTAACATGGGTGTATCAGATACTTATCTCTCAGATATTTCAGTCTGATTTTTTTTTATATGTATAATTCTATTTTTCATTTAATACCTAAAGTTGCTAGTTTGAAGCCAACAAGTATTTGTTCCGAGTTGCAACTGAATTAAAAGTTCACAATGGTCTTGTTGAAATGAAGAACACAGTCCCAAGGTTTTTTCAAATTTAAATGGTGAAGTGTATATTGCTATCAAATAATTGTGTGTAATTGCGTGTTTGTGTCTGTTTGCTGTCAAACCCTGTGTTCAGCTGAGGTATATTTTCTCTTTTTCATGAGGCAATGATAGAATCGTATTTCAGAAATTCTGAGAAGAGTAAAATGTTCAAATATCTGTCTTCTTAGCAACTCAAGATACTGCACGTAAGCAAACCCATTCTCTTCATTAGCTGCCTACAAATGCTAAATAATTTGTTACCTTTACCTTTAAACCTCATTGTAAGACACCTAAATAATTACAAAAAACTAAAAAGATCTCTAACACTAAATCAGGTACCTTAATCTTGTCAGGACTCTTTACAATTACAACAAAGCTGAAAGAGATTTTCTGAAAATCCTGTTTGTAAAAAAAGATATTTCCTGAAACTTAAGGCTTACTGAAACCTCATCTTCTATCATTTGAAAACCAATATGGCTTCTTTTGATCGTATTTCCACAAGATGTGTATTTTGTAGGACATGATAATGAAACAAAACTAAAACCAAAATGTGATAGAAATTAATTCCGCTGTTTAAAGCAGAACTGGAAAACTGTGGTCACTTAAAAAAATGAAACATCAAAAATATCATTTAAAAAAATTAGATCCATTGTTTCCCAACACCATTAATATATCCATGCTGTATTAATTCCAAATTGGCACTGGTATTATAATTTCACCAAATCAGTAGCAATTCAAGTACAGAAGAAACCAAAATTAAAATTCAAAGACTGAATGACATGTTGAGCATTCAGCCCAAATTATGGCTCTAAATGGATCCAATTCTTTTAAAATGAAGCAGTATTTAGCACGTGTTCTTATACACACAGTTGTAAAGAAAGGTCCATGCAGGGGGACATGGAAATTGAAGTCCTACAGAATACTCATAACAAATGAGGTATAACAGCCAAAACACAGCAAGGTCTTCAACACTATCTTACACAATATTCTTGTACTCAAATTCAGACATGATAGCCTGGGTGGGTGGATAAAAAAATGTTTGGATGATCGGGCTCAGCAGGCAGTTGTTGTATGATTTGGCTCAGCAGGTAGCTGTTGCACTCTTCCTGGAGGAGAGTAAATAGTATAGTATCACAGGGTTCTATCATGGTTCCTGTTCTTTGAAGCATTTTCATCAGTGACCAAAAGTAGGTGACAGAGTACACTCATCACATGAAGCTATGGGAAACAAACTATATGGTCAAATACAGAACCACCATCCAGAAGGACCTAGACAGGATGGAAGAATGGTCCAATGGGAATCTTATGAAATTTAACAATGGCAAATGCGAAGTCCTGCATCTGGTAAAGAAGAACCCTTGGCAACAGGGAGAGCATGGGCCTGACTAACTGGGAGCATAGGTCTGCTGAAAAGGTCATGGGGCTCTCATGGGCAGCAAACTGAATAAGAGCCAGTGTGAGCCTGGCAGTAAAGGAACCAAGAACATCTTGGGCTATAGGAGCATGACCAGGACATCAAGGGAAGTGACTAGTCCTTTTCGACTCAACACTGGCCAGATGACTTCTGGGATATTTCATGCAGGCTACTGCCTCCCAGTGCTAGAAAGTAATGGATAAATGAGATTAAGTTCAGTGAAGTGCCACCAGGATGGTCAGGATTGGAGCACTTATCCTACAAGGAGAAGTTCAGGGAGTTAAGTTCACAGGAATCTGTCAGTACCTGCAGGAAAGTTACCACAAATACTGAGCCAGTCACTTTATGGTAGTGCATGACAGGAAGAAGAGAAGTAGTGGTCATAAACTGAAGCAAGAGAGATTCTGACTATATATTAAGAGACACTTTTCCCACATAAGGATAGCCAAGCATTGGATCAAATTGTTCAGAGAGGCTATACAGTGTCCACTCTTGGAGGTTTTCAAAACTCTGGGTAAAGCCTTGTGTAGCCAGGTATGATCTCACAGCTGATATTGAGTTCTCTTCCAATCTGAGCCATCCTGTGATTCAATATGGAAGAGATTTTCTTTCTCTGATTGTTTACTTTAGGTAACAAATTCTGAATGTGACCGTTTTGGGCATATGCTTTTCTCTGTGAAGAATGCTGTTGACAAGGTCAGAGGTGATAGGAACTTCATTTGATTGTTTAATGTATCACATTATGCAGAAAATTGTTATCATTATAAAAATTCTCTGCTCATCCCTAAAATTAAAACATTTGTTTATGTACATATTTTCTCAGTTAACCATCTTATCTCTCAAGCCCACCAGATAAAGCTGTACTGTAACTCTCAATCTGTCTTTCCTGAATCCATATATTGTTGACAAGAAAAAGTACCTCCAGTGTATCCTTGATTGATTTTTTTGTTTTTCTTTATTTAAATTCTTTGCAAAGTATGCTGATGCTGTACTGAACAGAAAGTGTAGATGGGTTTTGTCAATGGTTCACTGCTCTGTAGGAAAATTAGCCTCAAATAGAAAGTAAACACCACAAAAAGTTTACCTAGAATTCCTTAGTTATGCCTCCTTCAAAACTCAGTGGAAGATACAGGCTGAGGGATAAAGGGGAGTGAGAGCGTGGGGAGACCATTGAAGAGCAAACCTTCTGAAAAGGACGTGGGAGTACTGGTGGATGACAAATTGGAAATGAGCTGGTAATATGCACTTGCAGTCCATAAAAGCAAATCTTATCCTGGACTCCATTAAGAGGAGCATTGTCAACGGGTGAGGTGACTCTGCCCCTCTGCTCTGCTCTGGTGAGACCCCACCAGAAGTTCTGTGTCCAGCTCTGGAGCCCTCAGCACAGAACAGACATGGATCTGTTGGAGAGGGTCCAGAGAAGACCACAAAAAGGATCACAGGGCTAAAACACCTCTTCTGTGAGGAAAGGCTCAGAGTGTTTGGGTTGTTCAGCCTGGAGAAGAGAAGGCTCCTGGGAGACCTTATTGCAGCCTTTCAGAACTTAAAAGGGGCCTATAAGAAAGATGGGGACAAACATTTGGCAGGGCCTGTTGTGACAGGACAAGGGGTAATGGTTTTAAACTCAAAGAGGGGAGATTCAGGTTAGACATGAGGAAGAAATTTTTTACAATGAGAGTGGCGAAACACTGGAACGTCTTGTCCAGGGAAGTGGTAGATGCCCCATCCCTGGAGACATTCAAGGCCAGGCTGGACGGGGCTCTGAGCAACCTGATCTTGTTGCATATGTCCCTGCTCATTGCAGGGAGGGTTGACTAGATGACCTTTGAAGGTCCCTTCCAACCCAAACTATTCTATGATTCTTCAATTTTTTGGTTGAATGAGGAGAAAGGATATAACACCAAATTCCACCTCCCTGCTTAACTTCATATTATTATCTTCCAGGTCTACTTCCACAAAGACAAAAAGCAGCTTGTTTCTTAAACAGAAAGGTGTGAGGATGTAGCAAGTTGAAATACGTATACAATCTGCTGAAAATTGTCTTATTGGACAGAAACTATTATTTGAATGTTAGGAATATTTTGTATTACTATATTTGGCTTATAAGCCAGAAGAATTAGCTAACTAACAGGAAAGAATATGCAGGGTTTTTTGTTTGTTTTTGCTTTTTTGTTTGTTTTGTCTTGTGTGTATTTCTTTCTTTGTCTATTTATTGATAATTGATTATACATTGACTTCGCTGCAGTGATTTCTTATTATCATGAGATATATAGTCCCCAGCAACCTCCAGATTCAGGGAGAATTTATTACAGAGGGACAGATTGTGCATGCAGGCAGGTACACATTGGCAGCATGATAGGAAGGATGAAGTCCTTGGTGTTTCTTTGTGTCAGTGGAAGCTTATTTCAGTGGTTTATCTGAAGTGCCCTATCCACAGATAAGTTAACACACAACTGAATGGGAGGAGCTGGTACTGAGCTCTTTGAAAATCTCACCAATTATTTATTTTCAAGGAATATCTGAAAAATCAAAATCATTTAGAGAAGATATGTGGCATATGGTATGCTTTATATCCCTTCTACATTCCCTGAGCTGCTTGATTTATCACAGTTCTGGATCACTGTCTGTATTTATGTCCTTAGCTTCCTGTCTTTTCTTTTTTCTCTTGTTGGCCTGTATTGAATTTCCTAGCAAGTAATGTTTTCAATAAACGTCAAAGCACTGATGACTCAAGATCATAATTTCTTTCCAACAGCTTAGACTCTGAATAAGCAGGGAAGATAGATTCATGTGTATATGGTAGACATCATTAATTTAAGTAAATGGATGAGTATATCACACATATGGCTTTTACAATCATTTCTATGTTTTATGCCACAGCTGAAAAGGAAGTGCGGAACATGGCTTGTCTTTTCATAGGTGATTATGACAAACAATATTAAGCTCTGTAACCTCTTGCCATTTTTCACATTTTGTCATATTTTTTTCCACTTGGTGCACTTAAAGACCTTCCTTTCAATATTTATTTTGCTGTATTCATAGTTTAAATATAAAAGCTTTATATCTTTTTATTTGTAAAACAACTCATTTTGATGATATAAACCAGGTAAATGCAGACATGATTCTTTTACACTGAAGGACACAATAACACACATTTCCAATTGCCCAGATCAACTGAACAGACATGAATTTTCACGTTTTCAATCTACCTGCTTTTCTTTAGCACTAATTCCTCAGGACAGGTACACAGCTACTTTTCTCCTAAAAATTAATTTAAACATTTTGTTCTTCGCCTGTTATTTTTTACCATATATTCTTCTATTTAAAGTGACCTTTTAACATGAAACATGTTGATGGCTAAGAGAGGGCTTTTTACTATACTTTTAGCAAAAACGTGGATTAAAAATTCAGTTGCCTCTACTTTGCTGGCACAGTAACAAATCAAAACATTCCTACCCTTATTCTCTGTACATAAACTCCTGGTCATGTTTTACACTGTGTTACATATTTAATAACTACTCACAATCAGCCTGGGACAATAACACCAATTTATCAGGAACCTGGCTCAGCTCTGGAAGATTATCAGAGAAATCTATAAAAATACTGCTGTTTGTAAGACACCACTAAGACCAGTATGTTATGCCCTGTAAAGCAGCCAGGGCTGTTTTATTAATGTCAGATGACATTTGAAGATCGAATCATGAAGAAATATACTGAAAAGGCTTTTATAGAATGGTCCTGTTGTGAAAACACCTTAGGGACCTAAGCACACGCATACATATGTTTCTTGGTTTTATTTCCATGACTTCATGTATAGTCACTCAGTTTAGGAATCAAAAAGTACTGTTACTGCTGTCCAAAGCCTTTACTATATGTGGATCTTCAAAATACATGTTCCATATGGCGTGAAAATAAATTGGGCTTTTATTAATGTCACTGAATATTAAATTTAAACAAACAAACAAACAAACAAAACACTACAAACAAACAAAACCAAACCAGTGTCATGGTTTAGCCCCAGCTGACAACTAAGTACCACATCATCACTCGCTCATTTCTCCTCTTGCCCTTGGTGGGATGGGAAGAAAAATCACAAAAATCAAAGGTAAAACTCATAGATTGGGATAAAACCCAGTTTAACGGGACAGTAAATGGAAGAGATAAACAGTAACAATAATAACAATAAGAGAATATACAAAGCGAGGCATACACAATGCCATCACTCACCACCCAGAAACCAATGCCCATCATGCTCTCAAGCAACAAATCCCTTCCCCATCCATCTCTCAGTTTTATACTGATCTTGACATCATATGGTATCAAATATCCCTTTGGCTAGTTTGGGTCAGCTGTCCTGGCTTTGTCCTCTCTCAGCTTCCTGTGAAAATTAACTCTATCCCATTCAACCCCAGGACAACCAGATCAAAGAACAAAGACTTAAAACATAGGTATTATTGTTGTTGTTACTATTATGTAGAAATGAAGATAAGGGTGTATTTAAAGTGCTGTCTCTTTGAAGACAGACAGTGAACCCAGAAATCTGGTGCAGCCTTCAAAGAGCTAAGAGAGCAAAACTGGGGAGCCAAGATCAGGAAATGGGAAGAAGTGCAGAGCACGGCATCAGCACAGTGCCGTTCCTGAGCTTCTTGCTTGAACAAATAGCTATTGATTCTGCAGTCCGTGATAGTCTAGCAGGAGCTAAACAATCCTACATGTGAAGTCTTGGATGACAAGTCTTTTCTAGGTACATTGTTAAACATACTTTTTAAATCTGGTGTTTTCATACCTAAAAATCTGTATTTCTGACTTAGCCAGTGCCCAACAAGTTGCAATAATTGCACCATTTTTGATATTCACTCGTATTTTTCATTATTAGTGCATCAGGATTAATGCATCCCTAAAATTAAGATGGCTCAAGAGTCAACATTTCATTTCATGAATATCCTTTACCTGTGGGACTGCAAGACATCACTGCTTATGTTCAAATGGTTGCCTGTTTCTTTCTGGAAGATATCGATTGTAACATATATACTCAGGGTCCTGCTACTTCAACCAAAAGAAAGAAAGTATATGACAGCTGGGGAGGACAGTTAAAATAATTCTCTAAACAGATTACTTCATTTATTTATTTATTTTCTGTTATACATCTAATCCATATTTCACATAGATTTTCAGATCTCATCCTTCTTCTGTGAAGAAGAAAACCATACATCATTCCAATGTTTTCCAAGCTAAGTGGAATTTTTAGGATAGTCATAATTTCACTTATGGAATATTACCTAGGCAAGTATTCCAAAACACGGGTTTTAATCACATGTGGTATGGAATATCACTTTGGATAGCTTAGGTCAGCTGTCTTGGCTATGCTACCTCCCAGCTTCTTGTGCGCCTTCCTGCTGACAGAGCATGGAAAGCTGAAAAGTACTTGACTTAGTAAAAGCACTACTCAGCAACAACTAAAACATCAGCATGTTATCAACATTACTCTCATCCTAAAACCAAAGCACAGCACTATACCAGCTAATAAGAAGAAATTTAACTCTATCCCAGACAAAACCAAGACATGATGTTAAAGTAGGCTGAGACTACATGTACAGTAATCAGTCACTCCCAGGTGCAATCCTGATGTAGGATCTCCAGGAAAAGGGGCATCAAGAGGATCGTACCACACTGCTTAGGGATGATTTGTCCTAGGACAGGCAAGCCCTGTCCACACGGCATTAGGGCTGGTGGGCTGCCCTCATAGCTCTAAAAAAGATTACTTTCATGTTGTTTTGTTCTGCTTTTTCAACCTAAAGTGTCTAAAAAAAATATGTGAAATACACACCTCTAAGTATTGCAGAGTATTTCAAAAAAATGGACCCTATTTGAAATCACAACACAAAGTGTTTTGCATCCATCTTTCTGAAACACCCTGTATATGATAGAATGAAGCTGTGGGTTTATGTAGAGAGAGTTTACATATGCTGAGCATGGTATAAAGGAGTCTGGGAGTGCCTGAAAATGCAAGACCTGCTGGGGTAATGTTGTAGGCATTTGTTGGGAGATAAAGCCAAACTTGGTGCAGTTTTATACACACTGCCTACAGATGTTGGTCCCTGTAGCACATCATCTCTAGAACTGCAACTAGGATTTGGCTTCTAGACAACCTGGCTTTAAAATAAGTCTTCTGGGTAAGCTATTATGCATATAGAGCAGATGAACCTTCATTATCTAAGATTGTAGGCATAACCTGTGATTGCTTGACAAGATTTTCTATGTGAAGCACAAGTGGGGAATGCTGAACACACAAGTACTTCGGATCTAATAAAAGAAAAAGAAAGCACTCAAAATCTGAGAAATACTAGAAAAAAATATTTTCTTCAGACATCAACTGAAAAATTCAAAGGTTTCTTCCATTCTTCAGTTAGGACTGTGGATTGCATGTCCTGATAAAACATTACTGACCTCACTGGACTAGCTAATGCCCTCGTATTCTGTCCATGTTCAGCTGAGAGGCAAAAGCATTCAAACAGGAGCACGCCATTAGTGCACTGAACTTCAAGTTGTCTTTGCATTCTTTTTCACTAGGTGTAATGTTCTACTGTTCTTCTGGCTTCTTTCTTCTTTTTCTAGACACATACTTTTCCCCTCACAAAAAATCTGATCATATCAACAAAAAGCCCTGACCTCCCATGCAGCTAGAAAATAACTTACTGAGCAAATAAATAGTGTCTAAACCATGAAATCTGGATTATATTAATGCCTTCTATGAGATCTCCACAAGTTACTTTTTTTGCTTTGTTCATCTGTATTTATGCTGTCCTAAGCATCTCACCTTGAAAGATCTTTGAGACATTCCTCGACTTTCATGACGTAATTCTACATTACCTGATGTTGGTCCAAAACTCTCCACTATATAAGCAAAAACGAATGGTAAAACTTAGAGCAAAAGTAGCACACTTTCAAAGAAACTGAGATTTAAAAGCTAAACACAATGCTTCTACAGTGAATCAAACTTCAGCTAAATTGTTAATTTAACATGGAATTATTCTGAATCTGTGACACTGTCTCAGAGCTTGAGATAATCAAGTAAGGAAAACACAAATAAAATTCAGATCACAGTATCACAGTATCACAGTATGTTTGGGATTGGAAGGGACCTCAAAAGATCATCTAGTCCAATCCCCCTGCTGGAGCAGGAACACCTAGGTGAGGTCGCACAGGAAGGTGTCCAGGCGGGCTTTGAATGTCTCCAGGGAAGGAGACTCCACAACCCCCCTGGGCAGCCTGTTCCAGTGTTCTGTTACCCTCACTGAGAAGAAGTTTTTTCTCAAATTTAAGTGGAACCTCTTGTGTTCCAGCTTGATCCCATTGCCCCTTGTCCTATCATTGTTTGCCACTGAGAAGAGCCTGACTCCATCCTCGTGGCACTCACCCTTTATATATTTATAAACATTAATAAGGTCACCCCTCAGTCTCCTCTTCTCCAAACTAAAGAGCCCCAGCTCCCTCAGCCTTTCTTCATAAGGGAGGTGCTCCACTCCCTTAATCATCTTTGTTGCCCTACGCTGGACCCTCTCCAGCAGTTCCCTGTCCTTCTTGAACTGAGGGGCCCAGAACTGGACACAATATTCCAGATGGGGTCTCACCAGGGCGGAGTAGAGGGGAAGGAGGACCTCTCTCGATCTACTGACCACCCCCCTTGTAATACACCCAAGGATGCCATTAGCCTTCCTGGATTAAAAAATATTCTGTCAGGCAGGTTCACAGTTGATTTCTACTTCCAAAGTGCTTGTTCCAGTTCTCTGTTAGGAAAAGTTAAGACATCTCTCTGAGCTTCAGCTACTCTACACATAATCAGTCCTGCGACACATAAACGCTTTGCATAGATATGAATTGTCATGTGATAGGAAATTAATTCTGGATGAAATGCTCCATATTTTGCAAATGCAAATATGCTAAATCTTCTAAGTGTAAAGCTTAAGATGGAAAATGACCTCATGAGGCTTTCTATTCAGAACTCTATGATATCCTGACTGAGTTCAGGAGCATGCAGATGGCAGCTGAAAAAAGACAGCTGATTGCAAAGCTCTTAAATATTACCATTAAGAACAAATATACAGTACACTCATTTTTAAAACATGTATTTTCAATTCATTTGAATGCCTTTTTTACTCTACCTCAAATAGCAATGCTATTCCAAGTGAAATATCCTGTCAGGATGCACAGCAAAATGCTGAATTAATATGTACTGACATTCTAACTTCAATATCTGGAGAAAAAGTGTGGGTCATAGTTGTAGACATCATTATTTTACAACTCCCACCACTGTATTGCCATGATGAGAATAATGTCTTTCTCTAGAAGTTGCCGATTGTGGTTTATTGCGGTCTTCTTGCATGAGGAAGTGAGAGAAGGTGGGACTTATCCAGGAGAACAGAGGAATTTCCACGTTGTAAAACCAAGACATTTACCAAGGTAGAACTGTAGGGGCATTTTTTTTTTTTTAACATGAATTTCTTTTTAGATTGCAATTCAAGCTATTTTTTCAGCTCAATTCAGATTGTATATTTATATTTCATGTATTTTCTAGCATGCAACTGAAGTGGCAGGAGTGTTCATCTCCTGATTATTTAAAAGTGAATATGAAGGAATTTTCATAACAAATAGATTTTAAAATTGTAATTATAATTTTTCATCCTCGAAACCTCACTTTAAAGGTACTTTACTGCATGCATGAGCTCATCAACCTCAGGATCAACTTTTGAACAGAACACTCAATAACTTTTCTTGTTAGTAATCCTGGAAATTAAAGGAATGAAAAATTGGAATGAAAAATGGGAATGAAAAATTTTTCTATTTCATGGAGCTTATTAATGGCAGCTTTATTCTACATTTCTTCTCCTTATGTTGTTGGTTTGGTTTGGTTTGGTTTGGTTTTTTGACAGCTTATATTGTTATAAAGCTCTTCTTGGAGACACATATCACAAGAGAAAAACCCTTTCTCGTCTTGAAATGTGCTTGAAAAAACAGTAACAGCAGGCTTAAAATGAGAATACAAAAGGCAACAAACTTCTTTCTACATACACACATATACAGAGATTAAAAAGAAAAAAACAGTAAAAAAGTCAGATGGGAAGCAAAAAAGGCATTTCAGTGAAGTCAAATACTGTCATTATGAAAAAAAAATCCCCACAGAACCAAAGCAGAAATTAAGACAACTCATTTAAAAGATTATGCATCATGAAGTCATTACTATTCATTATGATTCACAGAATCACAGAATGTTAGGGATTGGAAGGGACCTCGAAAGATCGTTTAGTCCAATCCCCCTGCTGGAGCACGAACACTTAGATGAGGTTACACAGGAACGTGTCCAGGCAGGTTTTGAATGTCTCCAGAGAAGGAGACTCCACAACCTCCCTGGGCAACCTGTTCCAATGTTTTGTTACCCTCACTGAGAAGAAGTTTTTTCTCGAATTTAAGTGGAACCTCTTGTGTTCCAGTTTGAACCCATTACCTCTTGTCCTACCATTGATTGTTACCGAGAAGAGCCTGGCTCCATATTCATGACACTCACCCTTTATATATTTGTAAACATTAATAAGGTCACCCCTCAGTCTCCTCTTCTCCAAACTAAAGAGCCCCAACTCCCTCAGCCTTTCTTCATAAGGGAGATACTTCACTCCCTTAACCATCTTTGTTGCCCTGCGCTGGACTCTCTCCAGCAGTTCCGTGTCCTTCTTGAACTGAGGGGCCCAGAACTGGACACAATATTCCAGGTGTGGTGTCACCAGGGCAGAGTAGAGGGGAAGGAGAACCTCTCTCAACCTACTAACCACCCCTCTTGTAATACACCCCAGGATGCCATTGGCCTTCCTGGCCACAAGGGAACAGTGCTGGCTCATGGTCATCCTGCTGTCCACGAGGACCCGCAGGTCCCTTTCCCCTACGCTGCTCTCTAACAGGTCATTGCCCAATTTATACTGGAACCTGGGGTTGTTCCTGCCAAGATGCAATACTCCTCACTTTCCCTTGTTATATTTAGTTAAATTTTTCCCCGCCCAACTCTCCAGGTTGTCCAGGTCTCGCTGGATGGTGGCACAGCCTTCTGGCGTGTCAACCACTCCTCCCAGCTTGGAATCATCAGCAAACTTGCTGATAGCATACTCTATTCCCTCGTCCAAATCGTTGATGAATGTATTGAATAATATTGGCCCCAGTACTCACCGCTGAGGCACTTCACTAGACACAGGCCTTCAACTGGACTCTACCCCATTGACCACAACTCCCGGGCTTCTTTCCTTCAGCCAGTTCACAGTCCACCTCACTACTCGGTTGTCCAGACCACAGTCCCTCAGTATAGCTGTAAGGATGCTGTGGGAGACTGTGTCAAATGCTTTACTGAAGTCAAGGTAGACCACGCCGCTGCTCTGCCATCATCTATCCACCTCGTTATGTCCTCATAAAAGTCAATGAGGTTGGTCAAGCACAACTTCCCCTTGGTGAAGCCGTGCTCACTGCCCCTAATGAACCTTTTATCCTTGATATGCCTTGAGATGGTACCAAGAATAAGTTGTTCCATCACTTTCCCAGACATGGAGGTAAGGCTGACCCGTCTATAGGGTCTTCCTTCTTGCCCTTTTTGAAGACTGGAGTGACATTTGCTTTCCTCCAGTCTTCAGGTACCTCTCCAATTTCCCAAGATTTGGAAAAGATGATGGAGAGTGGTCCAGCAATGGCCTCAGCCAGCTCCCTCAGTACCCATGGATGCATCCCATCCGGATCCATGGATTTATGGACGTCCAGATTGCCTAATTGCTCCCTAACCCAGTCCTCGTCAACCGAGGCAAACTCCTCTATTGTCCTACCTTCCTCTGGGGCCTCAGGGGTACAGGGCTCCTCAGGACAGCTTCCAGCAGGGTAGACAGAGACAAAGAAGGCATTCAGTAACTCTGTCTTCTCTGTATCTTCTGTCAGCAGGGCACCCACCTCATTCATCAGTGGGCCTACATTGCCTCTGGTGTTAGTTTTATCTGCCGCGAATTTGAAAAAGCTCTTTTTGTTGTCTTTGATCCCTCTCGCCAGGTGTAATTCTAAGGAGGCCTTAGCTTTCCTAGTTGTCTCCCTACACCCTCTGACAACAGCCTTGTATTCTTCCCAAGTGGCCAGCCCCTCCTTCCATGATCTATAAACTCTCCTCTTCCACTTGAGCTTACCCAGCAGCTCCCTGTTTAACCACGTGGGTCTCCTGGCTCCCTTGCTTGACTTCTTACATGTCGGGATGCTCTGATCTTGAGTCTGGTAGAAGCAGTCCCTGAACACTAACCAACTATCTTGGGCCCCTTTACCTTCAAGCAGCCTTGCCCATGGGATTTCCCCCAGCAGTTGTTTGAAAAGGCCAAAGTTCACCCTGCTGAAGTCCAGGGTTGCAATTCTGCTTGCTGTTCTCTTCCTGCAAAGAACATATTAGCAATTTCTCATTCTAAACATGCTAACAGTTGCTCATAGAAAAGTTTCAAGTACTACATACTCACAGTATGTAATACATACACTGTGTGTATGTATCACTTGTGAGGACATTACGATGACTATGTCTACTCATAGAAAATTCTTGAACAAAACAGAAATTATTAAATATTTTTAAATAAATTGGCTGCATTTCTTTAGGTAGTATCTATATGATCTATTAATAATCCTGATTAAATATGATAATGGATTCAAAAATACTAAAAATACTAAACAAAACAATGAGAAATTTGGAAAGCCATCTTGGGAGTCCATAGTAGTCCAAGCAAAAATGCATATGGCATTATACCATATCATATCTTGTCATATTTCATACTGATTTCTGAATGAGAATGGTTTTCGAGAAGGTATGGATTCTTGTATTCCTGCTATATATGCATTTATTTTGACTTGTGAATTGACAGATCCAACTCCTATTACAGCTTTTGCTTGTACAGTAACTCAATTAGGAATGAAGAAATCATTTTTTGTATTATGAACCCCCTTATTGCAGTTTTGATTTGGGGATTTTTAGTTGGACATTTCTACTTCACTGACCATTTAGGAAGACAATACTTATTTGCATGATTTCACAATTATAAAGTGTTTGCAAATTTTTTATTACACTTGAACCCTTAAGGATTTTATTTCATTTGTTATACCTTATGGCATTCTACATAAGGAATGAGGGTCTCTGAAGGAAAAAAATGTTACATTTTAAAAAAATTAATTATTTTTTTAATTGCTGTTTGCTTCATTTCCTGAATTAACTTATCAGTGATTCATGAAAGAACTTTAAAAAATCTTGGAACCATGTCTGGATTCAGATGCTTTTCAAATTGCAGTTCTAGCGAAACAAGGAATGGGCCATATCTAAATAAAACACTTGTGGTCTTTTCTCTGAAATCAATCATCTAGGATTTATTTCGGTTCATGCACAGTCAGACTCTTCAGAAGGATGTTGAAATCTAACAGCTCATTGATCAGCAAAGGGAAAACAAGGAGAACAGATGTAGCTTTCCAGCCCCACTCCCACAGAGACATCCATGCCTACGAAGATATTGTCTCTTTGACTAGTGAAACCACAGGTGGGAAATTTTCCCGGAGGTTGAAATCTAAAGTCTTTCTTTTAAGAAAACACAGAAACAGAGGAGCAGGAAGAGGACAGGTTTCTGGTATTACCTTGTGTTCTATCACCTGTATTTGTACTGACTTCTCTTTTTTGAACAATTATGTATTGCTTAGGAAAGCTGTCTAGGAAGAGACAACCATGCAGCTGACCACTCATGTTGCAGAACTGTGCTTTTAGTTCTTCTTTCCCTCTCCCTCTGCTGGGTTAATTCTGTCCTGGGTGAAGTGCTGGATGTTCAGCTCTAGAGGAGCCTACAGTTGCATAGTGAAGCAGAGTTGCAATAAGGATAATAAGGTGATTTAGGCTGATAAGATGAAATCTAGTTGACTGAACCTGATTTGGGCTTTACTTACATTAGCAAGAAATATGGTCCAGCAGGAGTAGACGTGTAGAGACAGTTGGCAGCGAAGGCACAACACCCACATCTTAGGATGATTACAGCTCTGGTTTTGTCCTGTGGACTGGATGCTCGCTGGTAGTTGTGTGAATTAGATATACCCTTGGAGCTTTTCTGATGTTTCATGTTTATTTCACCAGATGACATCCTATGTTCATGCAATCCTATGTTCATGAAGTTCTATGTTCTTGTAGTCCGAAACAGCTACATGATAAGAACTAAAGTAGATAAAGTAAGTTAAAAAAAAAAAAAAAAAAAAAAAAAAGTGAGATTTGCTTCAAAAGCATCTAAAGTACACACCTGACTAAAGTTGAAATGTTAAAGTAGAACCACCCTTATGAATCTGGTAGGTTTAGTGCCAAGTTGGGTATCAAGGGCAAACTGAGGAACATAGCTTTGAGTATCTCAGAAACAAAGAAAAGGAAAGGGAAGAAAGGTGAAAGGAAAACAGGAGAACGGGAAGGTGGCAGGCGATGGGAAAGAGAAAGAGAAAGGTGAAGGTGAAAGGAAGAGGGAAAATAGAAAAGGGGAGGGTTAGACAGGTATGGAAAAGCAAAAGAGAAAGGAAAGGAGAAGCAGAAGGGTAAATAGAAAGGGAAGGAGAAAGCGAAAATTGGAAATGGAAAGAGAGAAAGAACATCTAGTCTTTACAGACATGTAAACTCTGAGTCTGAACAGTCTTATTTCAGGACTATGATCCTGAGAATTTTCAACTTTTTTTTTTTGCTATAAATCTGTTCTTCCTGCTATTCTGTTCCACCATGGTAGTATTTCTCGGATTAACAATCCTGATAGGCACCTTTTTTTTTTTTCTGACAAAAAATATAGGTTCCATAACATCAGAGATTAAATTACTTCTGAATTTACTTTGTGTTTGCTTTGATTATCGCCAAGGGTTTTTTCCCACTCTATATTAACAATTCATGGTGTCCGAATAGTTTAAAAATTAAGTGTTTAACTTTTCAATCTGAATAATATTTAAAGTCTTTCAAAAGTATAAAATATTTAAACTGTGACAAATTAAAAATGACATTTTTGGCTTCCTTAACATCAAAATAAAGTCTCCAGCTTCTTTGTGTGCAAAATATTTCACTTAATCAAATAAATTTTTGGAAACTTTATTGGCTAAAAGCTTTTTTTTTTTTTAAATGTATGATTGGTAAGAGATGAAAACACTGCTATTTGGCCCAGTTCTCATATTCTCATAAGTGGGGCATTAGAAATAGTTCTGTCTTGAACTTGAATAAATCAGACATGTGAGACATATGCTAGGAGCTGCTGAATCTAGTAGCCCAAGAGAGGTGAGGCTGCTGCAGCTCCATGTCCCAGGTCCAGCCAGTACTAATACTAAGCATGTGTTCCAGATAGGCGCACACATTAATGTAGTGTACACACGCACATTTATATAGTGTACACACATGCTCACAAAATATATATAATGACAAGGCCAGCCACCCAGATGAATGTATGCAGAAACATGCAAACACTTGAAACAAGGGCAGAGATTTGGACTAACTAGCTCTGTCTCGAAAACAAAGGGTGGAAATCCCACAAACTTTCTCCAAAATAAACAAGTGCAGCTCTCTCACCTGCCCCTTGTAGGTCATTGCTAAAGACTCCTGATCAGCACAGTAACACTCCACTGGATCCACTCCAGTTTCTCAACACCCCTCTTAAACTGGACACAAGTATTCCAAATGCAACCTTACAAGCACAGGGTGGAGTGGGATAACAATTTTTTTGAGTCTCCTGGCCCGACTCCTCCTTGCTTTAGGAGGAGTATGTGATTTGCTTTGTAAAAATAGTGAAATGTGGACTCAGGTTCAGTACAGCATCCAGAGGTCATCCTTGAAAAACTTAATAAAGTTTGTATTTTGCTTAATCAAGTTTATCAGGCCCCTCAGAACTGACATCATTCTTTCATTGGGTCAATTACTGCTTTGCTTAAGTCTCTGCAAATTTACTATCGATGCTCCCTGTGTCATTGTCCACACAATGGATGAAAATATTGGACAATATGAGTCCCAATATCTCCCTTGCTACTATTATCAGCCATCGACAAAATACAAGATTATTGATTCCAATTCTTTGAGCTTGACAATCTATCAAGTTTTCACCATGTAAAAGAGTGCTTTCTTCCACATTTCAGATTCTAATTGAGACCTACTACCACCCAGCATTGTCATAATCATCACTCTTCCCTCATTCATACAAACAGCAATTTCAATGCTGGATAAGCATTGTGCTTGATAAATTAATATTGACTTCTGATTTCTGTCCTGTTCTTTACATGTATGGAAATAGATTGATTCCATTACTCCAAGATCTCTTTACAGACTGAGGTGAGGGTTGTTGGTCACAATTTCCCAGGCCCTTTTTGCTTTTTGTAAAGAAATATGCATCACATAAACATTGTTCTCATTGTCGTGGACCTCTCCCAGTCACTACATTCTTTTCATAGATAATAGTCAAGAGCCTTGCAAGCAGCTGCAACTTCCATTGTATCTAAGTGAATCCCATCTAGGAGATGGATTTGAAGACATAGTGATATTCTGAGTAGCCCCTAGTCTAGCATTCCTGCACTGTTGTTGGCACCACTCCTGAGGTGATACTTGCACAGATACATGTCTCTCTGCAGATACTGGAGTCACATTTTCTTGATTTTGCTTCTAAGTCTGTAGTAATTCTGTTGTACTATGCTCATGTTTCCTGATATTGTTTCTACTTCATATATGCTTTCTTTCTGCATATCAGCTCATTGAGAAGCTCCTTAGCCAGGTGGATCTTTTGCTGAAAATCTGAGTTTTCCACACAATGGAATGTTTTGCTCCAGATTTCTCTGTTTTCATTAAAACTCAATCAGCTTTTTCTCTCCATAACAGCTTCCCAGGGATTCTGACAAGATGAAATTAGCTGATGCCTGCTCTTCTAAAAACTCTTTCTAACCTTTTGAAACTCATACATAAAAATCTACACAGTTCTCTTTTTACTAGAGAACAGCTGGAAGTCAGAAGGTTGCCAAGCAGAATGGAAGTGGAAAATATATTTTCTGTAACGCAGTCAACAGTCCTTAATCAGGTCCAGGATCCTGAGGGCTCTAGGGTAGTCATTCCACTCTGCTAAATGGAAAACTATTAAAATAACATCACATACTTTTATATCTTCTTCTCTCCAGGGTTCTCAAAGTGCTTTATAATAATTAATTAATTAATTAAGCCTTGTAACATGACTTTGGCATAAAATACAACTCTACTCCAATCTACAAATGAATCTGCTCTTAATTAATATATGTGTCAGATGAACAGAGGTGGTGTGCCTGTAAGCTTGTCTGTTCTTTCAGTTAAAATAAATGTTTAAGAAAAATGATATTGATCATCTTTTTGTGATGCTCACCTGTCTACAGTGACCAGAGATTAGTGGATTACCTGAAGCAATTTACCTATATCCAAAAAGAAACTTTGTGCTAAAGAACCATTATTGCAAAATCTGACCACATGTTATAGCAGAGACACTTTAGTAAGTTGAATGGTAAAGAATAGAAAACAAATTACCCACACACACACACACTTTTTTTTTTTTTTCAGATAAGAAAATTTACTGGTTTTATTAGTAATTTACCAATGTTTCTTTTAGTTTATGTACTTTCAAAAATAAAACCCAAATTGTCAAAGTATTTCTAACGTAATATCAAGGACATTTTCAACACAAAACATTTATAGTGATGGTTCAAATAGATAGAAAAATAGATTCCCTGTTATTTCAAAGTTTAATCATTAAATAAGATAACTTTATAAGTATTCAGTATATTTACATCCAAAATTTCTATAGAAAATGCTTGCTTGCTTGCTGGTATTAAGCTCAGAGTGCTTTGGCTGATAAGTAACAGTGTACAGAGCCCAAAGGCATGAGACTTATATAGTTTAACATACAATATTTTGAATACTGAATAGTGCTTCCACATGTTGGTTGTGAGTATGGCAAATCCATTTGTACTTCTCAGAGTGCTGGAATAACTTTCACCGACTTTCAAAACCCTTTATGAGATAAACCTTCTTAAAATATATTAAGTTATATGCTGTAATTCAAAATGTACACAGATGGATAAAGCTTCATATTTAAAGGTAACTCTTTAGCAGTTCTCAAAAGTATATATGCTTTAGCTAACATAGAATTACTTATTTAATTAGTTCATCATTATTCCAGCCCTTACCTTTCTATTATGCTCAGTCTTTCATCTCTGCACTCAGCTCGTTCTACTTAGCTTGTACAAAAATATTAAAAAATATACTGCAGAACACTTTCTATAATCATACATTTTTAAATAGTTTCATGAATAATAACTATACACAGCACTAAACTATCAGGAATGGTCCACATAATAACACTTAATTTAACAATTAACCAGCTAACCCATATACAGAATATTTCTGTTGACAGACAGTGAAAATATGTTTGCAAAAGTTCAAAGGCAAGTGAAAGCAAATGGGGGTTTCTACTGACGTGAAATTAAGTAAAAGCACCTGTAAAACAGAAAAATCAGTGAATCAAATTAAGTATCCTTGTAGAAAAACCCAGTGTGAGTTTTGGTAAATATTTTACTTCGTATTCTGCTCTCAAGCTTTTAATATTGCTCCAATAAGGTAATACTTTATTCCTAATGGATTTTAGAGTGTTGGGTTTTGGTTTTTTTTCCAGAAGAATTACATTGTCAAACTCATTTTCCTTATTTCTCAGAATATATTTGACTTTAATATCCAATTTGAGTTCTTTTTACCATTCAAATGTGTGAACTCTTCCCGGTTGCTTTTCAAAGACCGACGGTTTCAGCAAGCAGAGGCTTTGATGTGACCCTTTTCTGAATTATTTCTGACAATGTAACATCTATATATTTCTAGCCTGAATAAGATGTCATTACTGGTATTTTTATTCAGAGTTGCACGTATTGTTTTTTTCTTAAGAGAGTTATAGTATCATATCTTCTGTCTGTAGCTAGTTTTTTGTCTATAAGCAAATGTCAGAAAAATATCATTTCATGGACAAAGTTGAAATCATAAAGCAGTTTTAAAATGCATATAAAATGTAATTTTTATGTATGTTATTTAAGTATCTAATTTTTAAGTAAAATTATCTATATATATATATAGGTATTAAGGAAATCATTGATATATTAACATAATTTAGGGAATGTTTAAATTTTCATAGTGACTTTTCAAGGGAGATATGTGCCACAGGACTATCACTTTTTTTACACAGCTTCCCTTACAGAGACAGACAATTTTAGTCTGTGTTTGTTTTTTTGTTTTGTTTTGTTTTTGCTTGGTTTGCTTTGGTTTTTTTTTGCTGGACTAAAGAAACTGCAAATAGAAGCAAAAGTAAGGAGACCATAGGAATTGTGTGAAGTGAAAATTTACAGAGTCAGAAGTACAAAACACATTCTTTAGCGTGAATTCCAGCAGCACCTTGAAAACTTTTGAAAAATGTACCTCCAAACCACAGTTAGCAATGGTGGAAGGTGATAGAGAATACATGAATAAAAGTTATGCTCAATGTAAAAACATAAGCAATTAAAATGAGGCAGTTTTAAGTGACTAGCAGGAGGTAAATAAGAGGAGAGGAGAGCTGATCATGCAAGATAGACATCGATGTAATTAAATCGTAAGTAAAGGCATTGTGGACTGACTTTCAAATCTCTGATTTTAGCTAGAAAAAATTACTTCATTCACCTTGTCACGTGCCACACATGACAGCAATTCACAGAGTTCACCCCCACTGTGCCTACAGAGGAATACATGTGGGAGCCTGAGAAGAACACTCTAACCAACATGATCTGGGAATAGAGTTTGTCCAAAAGGCTGTCAACATGTTACCAGAAAATGCAGTGGACAGCATTCAAACTCCAGAAGCATCATCTCATGTTTCTCTGGTTGTAACGATATAAGAAGTAAGACTGACTACAGTGAGACCAAAGATCTCTCTAAAACACTATCATAAGAGCAGTCGAAGGTGCACACCTAAGGAAAAACATAAACACAGGGAAATTATGGAGTGATACTTTTCTGAATGCTCTTCCACCTTGGATTTATGTGTCAGGGACTTTTCATTTTTCCTTTTTTTTTTTTATTTTTCCTTTTTTATATTTTTTGCTTTTTTTTCTTGTGATTTTTTTTCTTTTTTTTCCTTTTCTCTTAACAATACTGCCTGGAAACTGTATAAGCTTTTAGCATCCATCACAAACTGTGTGAGGAACTTCCATTCTTTATGAAGTGATTAAATACATTGCATGATGTGTGCTTCACAACCATCAACGGCTGTAAAGGTCCCAATGAAAAGCTTGGTGAACATCAAAGTACCAGCAACCAAACTTGTCCTAACACTTCGCAAATTTCACCAAGGAAGGTTCAGATTGGATATATAGGAAAATTTTCTCCATGGGAAGGGTTGTGAAGCACTGGAACAGGCTGCCCGCGGAAGTAGTTGAGTCATGCTCCCTGGAGGTGTTTAAAAGGCATATAGATGAGGTTCTTAGGGACATGGTTTAGTGCCAGAGTTAGGTTAACGTTTGGACTTGATGATCTTGAGAGTCTCTTCCAACCAAAATTATTCTATGATCCAAAAGAAAAAAAAAAAAAGTACATCTTTATGCCCACAAGAAAACTAAGACTAAAAGTGAAGCTGAGTTCCTTATCCAGAACCCAATCAGCTTTCAAAGTGAACTCAAACCCATTTTATTTTTAACAAGGTAAGTCATAAGTGGATTTCAGATTGACCACATTTCTTCATAAATATTGCCAACATCTCCAGCAACAAAAATGGAAAGTAGGATTAAAATATACTTAAATATTTGTCAGAAAACTTCTCTGAGGAATTAGAGTAGAAGCTAAAAGAAATACATAATATGCTGCCATGTATGGCAAGCCAAGTGCACTAGATAAATAGGGGAGCTATATATTGTATTGCTGACTCTGTGAAAATGAGGGTCTGGTGGCAGAGTTTTTACTAAAAGGTTATGCTTGTTTTATCTGAGCAGAATAATTCCACAAAAATATTGCAATTTCAACACTATTTTCAATGTAAAATATTTCTTTGGTCTAAGGTGGAGACTTCTGTAAATTTCAGAAAGAAGTGAGAGGAAAAGGAGAGAGTGGCCCCAAATTTACTATTTTCAGTAGACATTTATGACATAGTACATTAAGCATTATTTGAGAAGTTTTTGATTCTTTTCAGTTAGATGAAGAAATACATTTTGAAGACACTTAGTTGTTTTCTGTATAGGTCTAATGACAAAGCCACTTAAAAAATGAAATATATGTGAACAATGGATGAACAGCAGAAAATACACTCACGCCTAATAATTCCATATGAACCAGAATAATTCCCTGTCACAGTAGCACGGGACTGAACGTGTGTAGTTTACAGAAGCTAATCAAGTGAAAGTAAGATCTTTGAAAATGACAGTTGATACTTTTCTTTAGTTAATATGGCATTTCCTCAAAAAAAGGGTTAGAGAGAAGCAGCAGCATTGAGTGCATCTAAACAAAAGAGAATTCCAGGAGACCAACAGTCCTGGGATTAATTTATTTCCTACAGTCTGTGAACCCTTTTGCTGTCTCTGACTCTTCTTGACTGGATTCTGATTTTGAAGATTAAATGTTGTTTTGTTATGTGTTACTTCGTTTTTAATCTCCCCTACTTCTACAGACAGTTTTTGAAGGCCTGTCAGACTTCACCTCATATATTAAATTCTGTTGGCTCTCTCAGACTGTACTTCACCAACTTTTCTTTCTCCTGAAAGTTGTGGTATTGTATGTATTGTGTCACTATGTATGTGACACTGGGTGGTTATTTTTCCCTGTGGTCTGTCTCCTACCAAAGTTCACTAATTCAGCAGCCTTCACCTGTCACACAGTAAGAAAATAGTAGTAGATGGCACTTCATAAGAATAATGTGCCAGCATGACTCTTTTAAAATACAGATTTTGAAAATGTTCTTTAAAGGGAAAAGAGTAATAGAAAATATAATAGCTTGAAGGTAAAATACTCCCCTCATTTAACATGTTTATTTTTTTTTTTAATAATGGTTTGATATGTGTGGAACCATTTAAGTTTAAAAATAGTATATCGTACTTTTGGCATGCTGCAATTCAATGTCAGTAATGTTTAAAACACAAATGCCTTGAATTTGTATACATACAGAAAGGTCTGCTAAATAACTTTTGACAGCCAGCACATATATTTTTATTAGGAGATGTTGTCAGATTTATTTTTTTGATTTTATTTTGATACAAATAATGTGTAAGCAACAGTATGAAATGCTTTTGCCTACAAAAGGTGAAAATGAAAAACATCAAAGATGTGTTCACATTTTCTCTTATGCTAATATTTGGTTCAACTCCAAATAAGCAGTTTCCATATAATACACCTCACTTGCTTATTAGAGCCTTCTGCAAGAGCAATTTCCTTTCTGATGTATTCTTTCACAGGTTATATTATTAAAAAGTGAAGAGGAATAGAGAAGATGGAATAGAGATCAAATCTTTAACTGATAGAAATGGGTAAACTATTCAAAAAGTTTTTAGGAATATACACAATATTTTCACTGCTATTCTAAGCAGTAATACTGGTATGAAGATCCTATGAATTCTATTCACAGTAATATTCTCTCAGTGGCAGACTTGAAATCATAAAGATCCAGACAACTGCCTCTGGATGAGATGAGGTCAGGGAAATAGTACTTGGCTCAATATAAGCCAGCACTTTCTGTGTGATGGCAGGTCCAGATCCACAGTAGGCTGAAGCTTCATCATTTTAGCTTTTACGGTTGTTTTCACCAGACACAGATCCTTGTTCTGAGACAGACTGACACAAAAAGGTCAAAAGACAGATCTGGAGAATTGCCCTCAATTCCACGCTTTTGCAAGTCAAATTACTCTGTAAAACCAATAATCAAACCCTTCAAAGGAAAACAAGCAAACAAACAAAACCCAAACAAAACAAACTATAAACCTGCTCATCAGTGATGCATTTATAAATTATTACCAACAACACTCCCTAAACATATTTTTAATAGACAGCAAACCAAGTTACTCTCATGGTCTCCACAGTATTCCCACTTCAGTGCCAATATTAAAGACCACATCAGACGGAACTATCAGAGTTCCCAGAACAAGCATACTATGTTTTCAAATCGTTGTATGTATGTACATTGTCATTGTACAGAAAATTGATACAGGAATGGCATTTCACTTTTTTTACCACCCACAGTGAACTAGCTAAGTGCCATAAAATTCATAATCAAATGAACTGTTTTGATCCTTTCATGTATAGGATACTCCAAATTAAGAATTACTGGAATTAGTCAGATATCACAGCTCCTGAAGGACAAAGTTTTTATGATCAGCTCTAATATTCTGAGAGATATCTATCTCTAGTCTTTTTTTGAACAGGCAAATTTATAATCCTAAAATGAAATATGTTTACATTTGTTACTATGTCTGTTATGTGTGCCAGATAAGTAAGTTTACCTTAACAAAAAAAAAAAAAGCTATAGTTTCCATATATGTTTTACTACAGTGCCTGTGGATGTATTATAGATTTCCAGTCTTGATTCTGCAACAAAACAAGGAATTATTGCCTGATCTCTTCTACATATGTTGTTTTTCCACTGCTATCAATTATTCCACTGCTGTCAGTACTTAAATGTAATTCATTGTAACATACATTGTAGTAAATCACATTTCCAGACTGGAATAGAGATATTAGTCTTTGTGTTTACATATAGAAATATGATTGCCAGGTTCTAGGTTTTTTCCTCTCTGTCTTTGTATGAGTAATGAGTTCTGCCTCCCCTCTGATGGGCACACAGCATTCTCCCTCTGCAGTCAGTCATGTGGGATTGAGCTCTGCTGCTGCACAGCTCCAAGACAACCAGGTGGGAAGCAATCAGCATGCGTCAGATAAGGCTGTGAGCAAAAAATTGGCTTGCATGTTTTACTGGTAAACCCAAATTCTTGCCTCTGCATGATACTTGTTTTAATTTTTCTCCAGCCTTAGGTCTACGCAGGAAACAGTTTGGTGTTAAGTCCTCAAGCCCTCTTGTCTCAGGAAAAAGGTCTCATTTTTACCAGAGGCTTGTGGCAGTGAAATCCATTATCTCAGTTTCTCTTTTGAATGCTTCCAAGGTATGAGATCCCGTTACACAAATGGTCAGCTCAAGTCAGAGCAAGTACGATACTCTCTTATTCTCTTAACTATTCTCTTAAGAGTAGTTTCCTAACTTCCAGGCTATGATACTGTCAGCTGATAACAGATGAAGCTTGCATCTCTAAGTCATTGCATGAAGCTAGAAGCATTTCTGGGGGAACTAAACTTCTCGGATAACTGGGAATCTAAAAAATATTTTTTCACCTGTATGTTCATTGATGCCAAGTATTTTGTTATCCTTCCTAGAAGTATGTGATTTTTGCCCTTTGAACAACAACTGGGTTTATGTTTGGCAAAAAAAAAAAAAATAATTTCTCCTTTTTGAGCAGGGAGTTTATGCTAGTTTTAGAGATATGCCCTCCAAATACAAATCAGTAAAATAATGGCCTTACAAGTGAAAGTGATTTTATTCACAACAGAAGTACAATAAGGCTATTATTTAATAAATTTTGTACTAAAAAATCAATGAATAAATGAGGTATGAGAGTATTAAAGCCATTGTAAATATCAGTGGGCATCTAGATAGTAATAAAAAGAAATAGAATACGTAAAGCAAAAGTCATGCACACAAGCAAAATAAAACTAGGAATTCATTCACTGCTTCCCGCAGGCAGGCAGGTGCTCAGCCATCTCCGGGACAGTCAGGCTCCATCACACATAATGGTTACTTGGGAAGACAAACTTATTACTCCAAATGTCTCGTCCTTCCTTCTTCTTACCCCAACTTTATATGCTGAGCATGATGTCATGGTGTGAAATATCCCTTTGGTCAGTTGGGGTGACCTGTACCAGCTGTGTCACCTCCCAGCATTTTGTTCACTCCAGCCAACTGGTTAGTGGGGTGGTGTGAGATGCAGAAAAGGCCTTGAGTCTGTGTAAGCATTGTCCAGCAGTAACTAAGACATCCCTGTATTATCAACATAGTTTCCAGCACAAACCCAAAACACAGCCCCATACTGCCACTATGAAGAAAACTCTTCTGCATCCAAAACCAGCACATTTTTATTGCTCTATTGTCTGCTCGAATTAACCATTTAATGAATAAATCCCTCAATTTAATATTTTCAAAGACTTCTAAAATAAATAATAACTGACAAGAAAATAATCTACCTCTTCTTCTATTCTCATAAAAAATATAAATATTTCCATGTGTTTATATTTTGAAATTCAAGCAAATATTAAGACAGGCTACAATCTATGAATGTTAAATTTAAGCTATTTTATATCATGAAAGACATGTGGACTGTGTAATATTTCCCTTTTCTTGAATCTGATGGCAAAATCACACTGATTTCATGGGAGTATGATGAAGTCCCATGTGAAGTCTGCAATGCAAATACTGCATAACAGGGACAACTTTATTAGTTGTAAAACCTAAATGTGCCAAAGAGAAAGAGCCCAGAATGACCACCACCTTACAGGTCCAGGTTTTGAGAGGGGTTGCAGTAGCTGGTTTGTTTCAAATCCATGCTTCACATTCTTCTTGACTGAAATATTTTGTAGCTTATATTTATCTGTGATGATTTTGACAGCAGTACCTTTTCTGCGTAAGTTTTGAATTAATTTTATATACAAAGATAATATATAACAGTATATAAAACGTCACTAATGATTTCCAATCTGTAATAACAATGAAAAACTTATATTTTTTGAGACAGCAGTGAATGGAAATTTTTTTTTAATAAATTCTAAACAAGTAATTAAGTAGTTGCTGCAAAGAAGGGGAAAAAAATGTTTATTCTTGTCTGGGTTGGACTAGCTGATCTCCAGAGGTCCCTTACAATCCTAACCATTCTGTGAAATAAATGCAATAGTCCATACAGAATTAATTGTACTGTGTGAAGTGAGGGCATGTGCCTGAAAACCCATGCGTCAAGAATATTTTGCATTTTCTTCTTATCTATTAAAAAATGTAAATTTAAAGCAATTATATAGCCTAGAGATTATTTTTTTAAAAACTGATACAGAGAGTAAAATTAATTTATATTTCTATCAGGCTTCTAGTGAGATCAGCTTTGCTTTAAATTTATTCAGTGGAATTACATTTTTTCTATATTTAAGATTTTCTTTTTGATTCCTGGAGATGACTGACTATGTAATGTTATTGCACAAATATGTATACATTACTTTCCAAGTACTTCCAGAAAATAAATCTTTAAGTTTCATTACTCATTGTTAGAAAATAGGTTTAAGAAGCTTCTTGTGCACATAAATGCACATAAAAATGGACATGTACACAGAAAGATATCTCAGCTGTGAGCAATCTCCTAAGCTTGAAGAGCTACAAAGCACTTGTAGAGTACGCAGAGATGTTATCTGGGCGCAAAATGCCACATTGCATGCAGTGGAAACATTTTCTTCTCTTTACAGAGCAAGATTTTTGGGAGACATTGTTGAACCTTCTGCTAAACATCCCTTACAAATGGATCAAGGACAACTACATTCGGCATTCTCTGCTTAGCAGGAGTTATTACGGCTAAATAGCTTTTGAATGTATCCACATAAGTATTAATGAGACATTCTTGATCCTTCATTGCTCTGGGAATGCGGCTCTACTTTTGTGTAGTACTGTTCTGCGCAATTTTCAATACCTATTTGTGCCATTAAAACATAATATAAACACAACTTGCAATTAGAATATCTAAATGTGTTCTGCATTACAGGGCTCTGTTCTCTCTCATAGGTTATACAAGGTAAGGCAATAAAAATATTGTATTATCAAAATGGAACAAAATCACTTAGATATAAATTTGAGTATCTTTAAATGTGTTTCCTCTGGGAAAGTAAAAAAAAAAAAAAAGAAAAAAAAAAAGAAAAAAAAAGAAAATAAATCAAACATTACAAAACTAGAGGGCAAAAATGTTTTTAGGAAATGATACTGCTCTTAAAAACCTATAATCTTCTGAGTAGATTAAGCATATGCAGAATGGTGTTCTGAGCTATAGAGGTAGAGGACTAGAATAGATTACTTCTACACAGGATCCATGCAGAAAATTTCACAAGTGAATATAGTTGAAAAACTTTCATACTCAAAACATACACTTCCCTTATAATACTAGAACAACTTTTTCCTTAAAGAGGAAACTGTGGGCAACTTCTAGAAGTGATTTTGAGGCATTTCCTCTTTGGTCTTGGCAAGAAGTCCTTTTAAAGGAAAAATATCCTGTGGAGAACAATCTTTGATAGTGATTTCTTGTATAAAAAGAGCTAATTTTCACAAGCATTTAATGAGTTATCTTTCTTTGTCCAGGTTTATTATTACCTTTTTGTTATTTATCAAAGATGGATGTGTTAAGGAATTTTACATTAAGTATTTCTCATTTATTGAATACTTAGAACATATGGCTGAAACTTTGTTAAAGTACCTCTATTTTGAGATTTCTTTTATCACTTTGTAGAATGGATTGTTAAGAGTCTCTTTTTGGTAGATGTGTCATAGGCTATCTAATATTTAGTTTCACATCCTGCACTGTTTTCTATGGAGCCTGTGTATTTATAGCTACTATACTGTACCCTGATAAAGACAGATGGCAATGAAGCCAGCTGGGAATTCCTGTCTTCCTTTGTTCACTGACTTTTATTCAACGACTCATAAAGTCAGATGTGAAAGAACACCAAAACATACTGGTTCAGTTACAATAGAACCAAATGGTTTTAAGTGAAGAAAACACATGTACCTGCTCAATAAATAAATAAATTACATATAACAGTTGAAAAACATTATAGAAAATGTGATCATTGTATTGAAAGGTGAAAATATAATTTTGACATAGAAAATCTAGATTTATTATTCTCAGAATGTAAATTCTGAAACATATTTACAGTTTTTATCATATGCAGGTTTTTATTCAGATTCCATAGAATTTGCCCTGAAGAAGCCTGAGAACAAAAATTTTGTCTGAAAGTAGTAAGTATAAGAGCATTTTACAATGGCTGATTGAAACTGGAATATTTTCTGAATTAAGTCTAGGAATTCTAGTAATGAACTGAATAAGAATTGTCACAAAGAGAATGGCATATGATGATGTTTTCACCTTCCTCAATTCCACTCCCCAGATTCCAAGATGCCTAAGAAGCTTTACTTAAGATTCTATGCTAACAAAATATTTATGTTAATATAACACTTCTATTAAATTCTATGTTAATTAATTTAAAAGGTTATTGGAACAATTCACAAAAACTATAGTACTGATAAAGTAACGAAGAAGATACTCTCTTTCATTTGGGTTATTTTGTCACTGTCTAGAAAAGGGAGCTAATCTCTATATTACTTTACCGCAATGAAAAAGACGAACTATGAAGGTCACTTGTATGCCACATTTCAGAAACCGTTTTCATCCCACTGCACAGAAAATGTTGCTGGCACAGTAACTGTGTAATCATTTTAATCTTCTGGCCCCTGACAAAACGTTAGCACTAGGAGGTGCTGAAATTAGATTTGAGTATGTTAGCTGTGGCAGGAATTTTGTTTCCTTTGTTTTTCTAAAGGAAGAACATTTAAGGACTGTCGAGAACAGCAGGGTTTGTAGTGGGTTATATTGATTTTGTTCACAGCCTTGTTTGCTTTGGCACTTCTGCATGACACAATTTTGTCTTGAGCTGATGATCATGTAGAACAACACTACTAGGAAACTTTTTATTCAGCCACCACAGGCAGTGAACACAGACTTCCCACTTCTGTGAATTAAGAACCTGGTGAAAGACCTGATTTTTTTTTCAAAGCTCTGTTTTCATCATAGTATACAACTTCTATGAGGACATGTATACCAGTCTGAGAACTAGATTGAAGTAACCAGTACAGAGAGATCTGTGAAAAGGATTATTGCAAAACTGTACTAGAAAGTAAAGACAGTTGAGGACAGCAAAACTTCTTATGAAAAGACATCATGTTATACCAGTACCAATATACTTCAGAGTTGTTCAATGGGAAGACATAAAACCACCAAAAATCCATTAGGAGTTATTCTGGATATGTCTCAGATACAGACAGAAGAAGAATCAGAAAGTGAGAAATGCCTGTGAGGACAAGGTGCCAAAGAAGAAGATGTGATTGATCAGACCATTAATCAGGATGTGGACATGAAATTGAATCACAAGACCTAGCTGGGAAGGAATCATCATGCCTACACTCTACAAAGATTTCTGAGTAGAACAATGAAGGCAAAACCTAGAAACTTAAAAAAATAAATATTTTAATGGCTGATTTTGAGATTTTTGAGACTGAGACATTTTTATATTTTCCTCACTGAAAATATAAATTATTACTTTTGCCTGTCTCTCAGCAATATTTTGATCAGTAATAAAGCCTAGGCTTTTAACTTTTAAACTGGCAGAATAGGGTAACTTCTACTTCCACCTCTTAGGGTGAAATCACCATCACCATGAATCTGATTTACATTGCACAAAATGAATGGAGAGATTTCATTAATATAATATATATTTTTTAAAAAAGTTTTTTGTCAAGTGGAATATTTTCCTTAACTGCAATAATTTTATGTAGTCTCTTTTCTATTTTATTTCTGAGCAGCTTTAATAAAAATCAAAGGAATATGATAATAATGTGAGTCTATATTAGAGCAAATAAAAAAATTTAAAAAAAATAATAATAAAAGAGAGACAATAACTCTGCACCTTGGTGACCAGAGCCCTGAGATGATATCTGCTATAATACTAGTTGATACCAAATGGAGAAACTCAAACTGCAGAAACTGAGAATACCCCAAAGCCCAGTAGTTTGGAGGCTACAGTTGAGATCTTGACTTTTATCGTTGTTCTGCTGTCATTGTTCATATGGAAAAAAGTTTATATGTGACTCTCCCGTATATGTGGTAAATAGCCCTCACAGGCTATAGAACAAGTTTTGAAGGAAGACATTCCTCAATGGCTTTGTAAGAAGTTACTAAACTCTTTTCTGAAAATACAAAATAAATCCACATAAGTATACATATTTGCCATTTTTTTCTAAATAATATGGTTTTCATTTTTGCAGCTAAAATGTTAATTTCTGTTCTTGGTGCTCAAAATTATATTTTCTTGTAAATCAACAATTCACCATAAAATTAGAGATACTCCATATTTTCAAGCCTCCTTTTTCCATCACTGGGTCATATCACAACACTCTCTATGGTGCTTGTACCTAAAAAGTTGATTCAGTTCGCATCTTCTTCAGCATAGGGAAGAAAAAAACTTCATTTTATTTCAAATTCTCTTGGTATCTTGCCTCTGATTCAGTCCTCTAGCACAAATTCACATGGATCTTTTATTACATGGCTATAAAATAGTGCTTAAAACAATAAGCATTTAGAGAACTGATATTTTCCAGATACTGGCTGCTTAATATTTTTACCTGAATGTGAAGCACATATGTGTTAAGACATAATGAATTCTTCTTTCCCCATGTTGAACATTAAAACAGCAGAGACAAAAAATGAGCATAGCCATTCTCTGTCAAATAAATGAAATATGATGTTATTGTAAGAATGACTAATACAACAGTCAAGATCAAATATAGAGGAAAGGTAAAATGATAATACCGGACTACTGTAAACTACATCCTGTCTCCACTGCAATATGTTTGCTTTCTGTAAGTCCCTAAAAGTGAAATCTGCATACAGAGAAAATAATTTTTTCAACTTTTAGGTACATAGCTGTTCTAGGCAATGCTGTCCATTTGTAAATTTTCTGTTGGCAGGAGTATAAGGATTAAATATCGTAAGCAGTAATTTAAAATAGCTTTTAAAAAATCATTTTTATCACTCTTTGACAAAATCTGAAGTGTTCATACAAGAAAAAGAAATCTCCAAAATTAAATATTTTTTTAAATAACAGAAAGCTACAGACTTATGAAGTATTTGAAAGTTACCATGATGTGTCCTAATTTCAGATTTAAAATGATTCACTGGAAAATACTTTGAATTACAAAATACCCCATCATCTGCTTGATCATTCATTCCTGAGATCATATAATTTGAAAGGGAATTCAGATCTCCAGCTCAAAATCCTGCTCAAAGCAGAGTCAGATCTGAGGTCAAACCAGGTTATGCAAATCTTCATCCAGCTGGGACTTGAAAATCTCCTTGGCACACTTAGTACCTAAGGCTACTTAGTGTGCAGCACACCTTAAATTTAGGGTAGTACTTGCATTTAATATTAGTCTTCTCTAAGCTATGCATATAGCCAAGTCTGGCTAGGCCAGCTCTCAACAACAAATGAAGACAGACAGCTTCAGGGAATAGTTCACCCAAATGTACCTTAAACATTTATTTAAAAATAAGATGATTTATCCCTTAGAGATGCTAGAGGTGCTTCATTATCTTATATGTAAGTAGAGAAAGTCATACTAATTAGAAAGGGAGAGTAGAAAATAAGCTTAAACTGAGAACTTAATTTGTAGCTGGTTTTATTCAAATGAGGTAAACCTTACGCTTTATCAATTATGAATTATTTCTTTTTAAGATACTGTGGCTTATAAAGACCATCTTAAATAATCAGTATTTTAACCTCTTTTAATCTGATGCAAGCTCTGGGCATGAATCATCAAATCATTAACTTGGAAGCAGACTAAGAAGGTCTCTAGCTCTACCTCTTGCTGAAAGTATGTACATCAAATTCAGACCAGGATGTGCAAAGCTTTAGCCAATCGGGTCCTGAAAATCTCCAAGCATAGAGTCTGCACAAATCCTCCTATTCATTCCCTCTGCTGCATGTACTAGTTTAGAGGCATTTTGGTGAGGTACCCAAGTGTGTTGATTCCCCAGTGCGAACTTGAGGGCTTCCCTCATAAAGCTATTCTGCAGGCACTTATTTCTTTATATGCTCAAGGCTGAAGCAGTTCCACTTCAGTCCCTTCTGTTCCCATCATCCTGAACTTTTGGCTTGCCTACCCCATCTAAAAATTACACACTTGCTTTTTGAGGAACCTCTCCTTATTAGTTCGTCCAGCCTTTTGGGAAAGACAATGTTGCCCCACTTAGTCAGCTGGATCCTAAATCTTCCAAGCAGCTGTTGACCTTCTAAGAGAGTCCCATGGTTGTAGAACCTGAAACTCCACTTCAAACATCTGCTATGCAAGTCACTATTGACCCTTAAGATCTTCTGAGTCCTCCTAATGCCCTTCCTCCTCACTGGTAGGAACAAGTCAAATACTATCTGGTTCCCCATGTAATCGAATGCTGGCCCTGGAGCCCTGTAGACACACTTGATCATTCCCAGGTCACCCCTGTCCATGTCATTGGTGTCTATGTGGAAGGGCAATAGGGGGTAATAGCCTGGATTAGGTCTCAGTCACCCATCCACAAAGTCACCCAGCAATCAAGAAACTTCTCTAAATGACAAGTATGGGCAGCACATGAGAGGCTCTATCCCCTGCATAGACACTCTTCTAACGCCACCACTCATCACTTCCTCCTGGTGGTCCTGAGTGGTTCAGATACAGACACCAGGTATATTTTATTTGACAGCACTCCTGGGTTCTTGTCAGCTACAGGGGTGGTGCATCTTTTCGGTAACTGCAAATCTTGAAGTGGGACAGAGTGAAACAATGATGGGAAAATCCTGCCAAACTTCAGCTGTTAATCCAGCACATGTGTTGTTTTGCAGGGAATAACTGAGGACCTTTTGCAGCTGAGAGGAGGGAAAGAGAATGGGAGAGACATTAACAGCTAATCTGACTTGGATTTTGAGCATGTTTTCTAGGATAGATGTTACAATTAAAACTAAAGTACACAGATCTGTCAGTGCATCAAATAATGGAGAAAAACGCTACCGGCAATTACCTGCCAGCTAGCTGAAAACAATAATCTGTCAGACACATAGAACTGTATTTCATGTTAATGATCCATTTGCAGATCATGTCACTGCTCGATTTATGGTAAAGTGAGAAAAAATTACTACAATGCATGTTACCGTGTTGGTTACAGTCAGAATGAAGCAGAGATCCGCTCTCCTCTGTGATACTGTGGACACTATATTTCCTTGGTGGTTTTAAAAAAAAATCATTCAGCTCTGACTGAGGTCATGGAAAGTTCCCAAATTCACGTGAAAAAGTAGAAGCTTAAGCGTTCTGAATACTAGAGGCTTTGTTGCTCCATGAGTATTCTACCATCCTCCCACTTTCCTTTTAATGAAATGACATGCTGAACTGTACTATGTTAGGTTGCTGATACTGTGATGGTGCAACTACACCAAGTTTATTGTAGTAGTTCTCCTTATTTTACTAAGATATTGGGATAGATAAGAAACTCCTGCTCTCAAACAACAAGAACAGGTTTTTTTTAACTTTCTGAGAAGGATCAGTAAATTAAGCACTGAATTGCTGTTTCTTTGGCCCTCTACTAGTCCATTTTCTGTCTGTTGTCAAAAATACAGTGTGAAGAATCTCTTCACACTGCAACGTAGGTGTAACTACTGAGCTTGGTGAGGTATTTCCAATTCTTAAAAGGGTAAGAAGGAGCAAAATCATACATTGGCATGAGTTTACCAGTACATTTTTCTTAGATGGGTTTGTTTGATATAAATATAATATAGCCTTCAAATTGAAGTTTTCAAAATTGCTATAATTGTGACCTTCATAGTGCAGACTTGTGTGTCAGTTACCAGTAATTTAATGTAACCTTGTAACTTAGTGGTACTGGTAGACTATTGATTTCTGTATTGGATACATTATTTCAAATTTTGATATTATGTTGATTTGCAATAATTAGAAAGTTGTGAGGGTTTTTTGTTGTTTTTTAATATATTTTATTTTATTTCACGTACGTGACAGCTTTGTAGATTTTTATTCAGAATTAAAATAACATTCCTACTTTTCATTACTGTGTTCTAAGCTGAACTTCTCTTATTTGATCTATTTATGTATCCATTTTTGCTTTGAATGACAAAGCCTCAAGTACATTGCTAATATCATTGCATGCCACTGAAACATGATTTTTAAGATTTTAGTATGCTCACAACTGTTTAGCATAGTGTTTGGGATCTCAATTTACCGGCGGGAAAAGGTCAGGCTAAATTATGTTATTTCTTGAATTTCGGACCTCAAAAAGTATTTGAAAGATTTTATGTGACATCTTTTCCTCACAGGGAGATAAATAGAATGATCTAGTTAGTCCTTTACATTCTGGTTTTCTGTATTTATTTTCTAACATCGAACAAGACTTTCTCATTTACTAATGCCTTAAGACATATTTATTCAATTATACCTCTAGTTGTATTTGGTTTAAATTTATGTTTAAAAATAGAGGGGAACAAAAATCTTCCCTTTTTTAAAGATACAGAAAAACTGTGCATAAAGTTTCATATCTAAGGTTAATGCATGTATATTTCCTAAATAAAATTCTTGCCTTCCATTTATTTTTTTTCCTAAGGGTTTTGATGTAGAGCTTATTGCTACAGTTATTTCTTTGGGAGATGCTGGCCAGTAGAGTTATACCATCTGAAACACCAAAAGACCCCATTAGAATGCCCTCCTGATTATTTAAAAAAAAACTGATTAATCTTCTTCCACTGCCAACAATAATATTTTGCTACAAAGACTAACCCCATGGCTAGCTGTGGGTTGAAAATTAGTATTGTTCTTCTTTGCATTGCATCTCCAGTAGGACCACTTAGTTTTATAGTGGGAACTAGCGTTGTGGAAACAGCAGGACAATCACCTGGATGATAAAGGAAGATCAGTATTAACATGACCATCTGGAGGAATAATACTAACATGATTAAATGACAGCGATTAGTCAAAACATAAAGGGCCTTGGACAGGTTATACCGAGGTATGTTTTTTATGAGTTTAAGGAGTGATAGCCCAGATCAGTGAGAATGACATCTCAGGCCAGAAAAACACCCCCAGTATGTATAACATATAAAACTTTGGCCTAGGCGTGTGAATGAGTAGCTTGGAACACCACCCACAGAATATGCATGGGAACATGACTGGAAACAGTTAAAACATGAGTGTGGTATGTTTGGAATAACAATTATTGAAATAAAACATCCTGTCTAACCTCTTGGGCCAGGCCCATATCTATAAACCTACAAATTGAGAACTGTTGTCTAAAGAGGGTTCAGCTCAGCTCAGCTCAGGTCTGTCTGACTCTGCTCTCCCTGTCTGCATCTCTGTTAACATCTCTGTATGTGTCATTCTCCATCACCACATAGCACTGTTTCTATATTTGATGAAGTAGGAACCTGGCTGTATAAGTGTTTTATTCATAAATGTTCTAGCCCATGGATAGCAAAACCAAAAAAAAAGGCAAGATATCTGGGAAAAAGCTGCAAGTCAGATTGTGCAACTGAGCAGTGATATACATGGTGCTGCAGCTGTGGAGTTCAGTATTATTTCTCTTTTCTTTCAGATAAATTCTACAATTCACTGCTAGTATCTGAATTAATGCCAACACATAAGTGGTTTAGAGAATCAGCTTTTTTTGGAATATCAAACACAATTTGTGTTTCTAAACTTCCTAGGTTCTACAAATAAAAACAGAATGAATCAAGTAAGCTATAGAAAAACAAACCAAATCAGATTAACCAAACCATGTTTTATGTCAGTCAACTCACACTTATTTTAAAACTGAATTCTGTAAGACACTACAAAAAACAATAAGTTTTATTAATATTATTTACAGTACTAAAGAAGCTGTATTACCTGATTCAGTCCCCAGGGACATCATGGCAATATTATCAGCGACTTTCCCTATTGCCTTTCATTCATTTCTGCATGTCTGCATGGTGTATTTCTGTATATCAGTCCTTCATTATCTACTTGATCTGCCAGCTTGTGCTCTGTCAGACTATTCAGTCAAATCAAGAACATTTCCTCTGATGACAGAGCATTACAAATTCACATTTTCCTAAAACGATGATCCTTAGAAGTCTACATTCACTATTTTTGCTTTGTTTTCTTCAGCTTGATTAAACAAAATTGGTCTATATCTTTTAATGCGAAGTAGTTATTTAGAACTGATATAACACCAGTAAGTTAAATGTTGAGTTACACCTGTCAAAAAATATGTACAGAATTTTGTCCACCAGACCAAAAAAGAACCTATAATAGAGATGTCAGATACCCTGTAAGTATTAAAAGATGTCATTCTGCTAACAAGCAGTTTTACACTAGAAGATGAAAGGTGTGATGACACAAATAAGATCTATATCTACTCACTTTGCCAAGGACTGGATTATTTGTGTACTAATAATTTACACACATTCACTTCCGCAGGAATAAAAGCTAAAAATCTGGTTTGGAATTAGTTAAACTTTGGAGAACCCCTGATGTTTCTGATGAAACATTTGAGATAATATAAAATATACATGTTGCCTAAAAATATATAATCAGCTTTGCTCTCAGTGCTACCCCTTCCTGTAGAAGTATTCTACTATAATGGATATGGGTTTAAGGCCACATTATGATTTAATACATGGAAACAGATTGGATTAGGAAACTCAGATAACCTACGCAATAGCAAAATATCTACACATATTATCTAAATAAAAAATCCTTGGTTGAGGAGGATCAGCTTAGGGATTTTTCAGGGAAACCGGACACCCACAAATCCGTGGGCCCCAATAGGATGCACCCATGAGTGCTGAGAGAGCTGGCAGTATTGCCAGGCTGCTCTCCATCATCTTGGAAAGGTTGTGGACAACAGGAGGGGTGCCTGAGGACTGGAAGAAAGCCAACATTACTTCAGTCTTCAAAAAGGGCAAGAAGGATGACCCAGGAAACTACAGGCCAGTCAGCCCCACCTCCTTCTTTGGAAACGGGATGGAGCAACTTATTCTGGATGTCATATCCAAGCATTGTGGAGGAAAAGGAGATCATGAGGAATAATCAGCATGGATTCACCTAGGGGAAATCATGTTGGACCAAACTGACAGTCTTCTATGATTGTATGACTGGCTGGGTAGACAAGGGGAGAGGTAGTGGATGTGGTCTAACTTGACTTCAGCAAGGCTTTTGACACTGTCTCACAGCATCCTCATAGGACAGCTCAGGAAGTTTGGGTTGGATGAGTGCAAGGTGACATGGATCAAAAACTGGCTGGACGGCAGAGCTCAGAGGGCTGTGATCAATGGTGCAGTCTGGTTGGAGGCCTGAAGTTAATAAGGTTCCTCAGATGCCAGTGTTAGGTCTAGTCCTGTTCAACCTGTTCATTGATGACCTGGATGAAGAGATTGAGTGCACCCTCAGCAAGTTTGCTGATGATACCAAACTGGGAGGAAGAGCTGACACACCAGAAGGCTGTGCTGCCATTCAGCAAGATCTGGAGAGGCTGGAGAACAGAACTGGGCAGAGAAGAATCTAATGAAATTCAACAAGGACAACTGCAGGGTCCTGCACTTGGAGAAGAATAACCCCATGAGGGGTTGATCTGCTGGAAAGCAGTATTGCAGAGAAGGACCTAGGAGTTCTGGTTGAAAATAGGCTGACTGTGAGTCAGATGATCTGCAGACGTCTCTTCCAACTCCAACCATTTTGTGTGATTTTTGTGAAATGGTAGTCACGAAAAATGATTCTAAATACAATTATTGAATCGTTCTTTATCTCTAACCTGTCTTATGTTTACAGGTACCAACCTCTCTGGAAGGAAATTGACTTTAGCAGACTAGGGCTTTCATTGGGAACTAGAAATTACCACTTGTATTAATGTTCTTAATCGTTACTAATTGTCGAAATGTTAAAGTATTGTACAGTCAACTGAAATTTTATGAGATTCAATAGGTCATAAATCATTTTATTAATAATTATCACTTGCTCTTTTGCTAGGTACTTACACTCAAGAGAAAACGAAAGTATTAAATGGAAAATAATTGTAGAATTCTTTGTACTTACATTTTATTTTACCAAATGGTCAGCATTTCAAAGCATATATATCAGCAGTAACATCTCCATTAAGGTTATCATACTTTTTCAAGGAGGATAATAAAAGGACTGTTGGAGAGTTACAAGCTCGTTGCTGAAAATGTAGGGCACTTAAGACTAACAGATACTTTTTACTGTTAAAATATTTTATCTTACATTTTTTTAATAACAGAATAGAAATAGTGATACATCATATGCTACTGAATGAAACACTGAATCTAAAAAAAGCATAGAAAATACAGAATTATCTGATGGATATCCCATGAATGGCCACTGTTTGGCAATTACAGACCTTCTGAGCCAAATATTATATTTACACCATTGTGTTTAGCAGATAATGAATTTTTCTTCAAACCTATTTATAGTTTTAGTTTCTAAACCATTCTATGGCAATGAGCTCTTCCATTTCATTTCTACCATGTTTTGCCCTGATGATTCTATTAAACTGATCAAAATGAAACATGAATACTTATTTTATGTAAGACTACTCAAAGACAATTAAAACTTTGCCATTCAGTTAAGGAGGAGGAGAATCAGAAAAAAAAAAATATATCTGTAAGATGGATACTTTTGTTCCACTGGAAAACAAGCATCATAAGTAATAAAACAAAACAATTTTGTTCTGTTCTTCTCCCTAATAAATAAATAAATAAAGAAATAAATAAATTAATTAATTAAAAAAAATATTCTAGATAAAAGCGTTAGTAAAGAGACGCCATGCTAGACTTTATTCTTGATGGGTTTTCAACTGAAACAAAATACAGAGAGGAGGAGAGTCATGGATTCAAGTCTTTTAAGTTCAAAAATATATGTAGAATGAAAAGAAATTACAATGTAACAACAACCTGGTACCTGATAAGGAAAACATAGGACTAGTAAATTACTGTCATATAGACTTTCAATATCCTTTCTGGTCCCTTAAAGAAATGTAACTGAGAATTTAAAGTTTTAGGATTATTCACATTTATACTATTCCCATTTAAAAGTATTTTATGCATTTTATGTATTTAATCATAATGTTTCCTTTAAAGTATGTATTAACACAAAGGACTGTGATTTTCTCATCATTTAACATGTTAAAATTATTTTTTTCTTTAAAATTCAGAGCAGAAGCCTGGTTATAAACATAATTCAAGAAAGGCTTTCTGTCAGTTTTCTATCTGAAACCTTTTTCATAGTATATATACATGTATAACATTGAAACATAATTGGTATCAGATATCATAGTTCACCTGAACTGGAATTTCAGTTTTGGTGGGAATTGCTACTGGGTAGCATAAATATCAGGTAAGGTACACTTTGTAGAAGAGAACAGGAAGGAAAGCACAGTTTGATTCCTGGAAATGACATATTCATGTTTTTTGTCTCAGTGAGGTGGTGCTGAGCATTTCAATTACCTCTATAATGAAGAGAGACAAATTAGGTATTTTATATGTTTGTAAGGTTTTAATTAGTTCTTTGAAGGTCGACAACGAAAAAGTGCTAATCGATATTACTACATATTGCTGTACTGCATTTAAGTGTAAAGATCCTTGTAGAGAGTAAAATGACGTTTTGATAAACATTTAAAGAAAAGGCTTGAGTTGCTGTAGGTCAATGTCTAGATCTAATAATGTTTCTTCTCATTTGAATCATTCCAAAGGTATCTTGCACAGTGGCACATAAAGTACATTAACCTTTGCAAATGCAATGGAGACATACAGAGACAGTTTGGCAGCAGCTGTGACAGGAAGTAAGAAAAATATTAATCACTCAATGAGACTATATACTTTCTAAAATTAGGGTATTACTGTCACCCCAGACCTTCTGTACTCAACCTTCTTTTATACATTGTTATTATTTAGTTTTTCTCAGTTTTCTCTAAATTAGTGTTAGTTCCAAATACTGTAGGTAGTATTGCATAAGAAATCAAACAGGTTGGTGGCTTTATGAACACAAATAACCACTGCACTTCCTATCTGCTTTCAGTTTTAGGACTCAGATCCTGAACTATAAAACAAACAAGAAAGCAAAAGGTACATCCGGACATATTAATCGTATGGGCTGTGTCACCCTTTCATAGAGTTTACCTAATTCCTCTATTATCTGATGTTGGTGGTTTTGTTAAAGACCTGATGTAAGACTGGAAAAATTACTGAGTCTGATCTAATTTCTTCATATTTCAGAGATTGGAATAGGCTCAAAACTTCAGAAATGGAATGTATTTTCAGATGTTCATCAATGTAATGCCTTTCCTTTTCTTATGAACACCAGGAAGACAAAGCAACTCACATTAGCAGAGAGCAGGAGAAACAGAGCATTAGCAATCCTACTATTCAGTGCTACCTGTTCATAACAAACATATTTGAGAAAAACATATTTTCCTTTCAGATAAGTGTTTGATTCAAAACACATTACAACCATTAGAGGTCTTTGACTGTGTACATTATGGTTTAGAACCAGCTGTAGAGAAAAAAAAAAAAAATCATATATAGGAAGCTCTGTGACTTGCAAAGTCCAGATGCCATCTATATTTCAATTTTGCTGCAGATATTTGATGGAGACAGTAGCAAGCGCAAATCTGCAGGATATTTTACAATGTTTATCTTCTAGACTTATACTGCACTGCCTTATTTTTTTCATTTGAATATATGTTTACGAATATTCACTGTGGGGCCAGCATCGGCACAATATAAGTATTTAATGCACAACCCTATCAGAAAAGATGGTTAGGACAGTGTAGGATAACTACCCTATCAAATTTGTCTGTTTTAAGTGACCTTTTATTTGGCAGGAAATGCCTTCCAATCAAATTAAGAAAAGAGAAAACAGAAATGGCACAATTTCTAGAGTACAATAATCTGATTGGGACCAATAATAATAAAACTAGATATGACAAGCTGCTTAATGCAGTACATTTGATCTCATTCCATCACACAGGATATTAGTGCTAGTATCTCTACTATAGTTGCTTGGAGTGAGAAACCATTGACTATATTATTGCCTAATTCTTCCAACCTGCCAAAAGGAGTAGCAATATGGTCCTAAGACTACATCTCACAAATAACTTTGTCATCCTTGTAGCAACATGTTACAGGGATAAATCCTCAGGTGTTTTAAGTCATTGCAGCTCCACTTAAGAAAATTAGTGAAACTGATGTGACGGGGTTGTTAGATTGATGTTAAAAGCTTTTAACTTGCCACAGCAGTGGGCATGTAGCTTGCTTGTCATTTCAACTTTGGAGACCCTTGAAATAATGCAATTTAATATCATCACTATCACATCATTAAAGTGTAATGCTGTACTAATTTTAATTTTATTTTTCTTTTTTTTTTCTCCTCTACAGAAATTTTATTTCTTCAGTAGATTTCAGCATTTAAAACAGGTTTCCACTGTGTTATATTAATAAACAAGCAATAAATTAAATAAGTATTTATTAAAGGGTATTATCACTAGTGTGAAACTTTTAGTTATTTCGTTCAATGGATATGATCCATTTCAGAAACAGTAATATATACTGGTATAACTCTCAATCTTATCCATTTTTACATATTGCAGGAAAATATATTATTTGTAAATGAAGTACAAAGCCTCATTATATTAGGACATCTATATTGCATCAGCAAAAACAGTGGGAATTATTAATTTAGTGACATATAGGACTAGACTGTAAACTATTTTTTCAGGAGCATTATTTTCAATGTCTTTGACAAATACTCTAAGAGTCTTAGCTACGTGGGACAGGATACATACATCTACTTTTTTCCCATCACTGCCAGCAAGTCACCTTGCAGGGCTGTTCAATACATTGCATCACTGAGACTTTGCTATGCAGAATATTTCCAGACATTCCCTTTTCATTTCAGTGTTAACAGAGATTAGAGAAGTCAGCACAGTGAAAAAGACGGTTTTTTGATAGTCCTTCATCAGGAGTAACTAACGGATTTTCCAACAGATTCAGTAACAATCCAGAAAGTTATTGTTTCTATTTTACATTTTTTGTTCCTCCTGTGGAAAAGAAACCGGTTTAGTCCATGGAACAGTGTCACTAGGTCAGCTCTTTCTTGATTAATGAAACCTCATCAGTTACATTAATGAATAGGAAACTCTTTACTGTGTCAAATGCTTCAAAGAGTTCTAAGTTTACCAGCTTATGTTTTCTACAGTGCCAAGAACATTCTCCCAGTACAAAAATGTACACAATAACATGATTGTGCATTGTATCTCCTTGGCATATTCATTAATATCTCATCCTGCACATGTCATAGTAATATATTTTTATCAGTTCTAACCAAATGAGCTTTTGCCTGGAAATAAAAGTACAAAATTAGCTATTCACAGGATAGGGCTTTGTCTTATTATTTCAAGAGACAGGCGACTGCCTGAGACTTGGGACTCTGCTGATATCCTTGATATGATTTGAAGACATTCAACTACAGTCTGCTCTGACTTTGAAGACAATCTGAGGAAGCAAACGCAGGATTAAGTTTTGACTTAATAGCAACTCTTTACTACTGTGTAGTTTCACACATTCCTGAAAACACATTAATATCAAAAGCAACAAATCCTGATAAGAGCTGATATAATTACCTGTGATATCAGCTTGAGGTAGGTAACAACTTGAATTAGAGTTAACTGGATTTTTAAGGATACTTTATGAGATCTATCTAATCTAATTTTCCTACTTTAAACGTTACTTATTGGCCAATACAAGAATCTCATTATTACAGAACATTTTACATTAAAAAAATAAATAAACATTTTTTAAAATTACCTTTTTCAGAATTATTGTTATTATTATTTTGGAAGGAGACCATAAATTTGAGCAGACTGCTCCTAGAAATTACTCAGATTCACACATTTTTTGAACACAAAGTTGTTATGATTTCTGACTAATACCCTTGATTAATTCTAGCAATATCTTTGCAGAAGTGTTTGGAATTGAGAATGACCTAAAGCTCTGCTCAGGCTTCCAGAATCAGATTTCTGTATTTTTATAGAATAGTTTATTGTAGATATTTGAGGCAGGCTTCCTAACATATTTCTTAATATAACTCAAATATTTATGTCAAAAAGAGGAGAATAAATAGATTTACCTTCAGCAAAACCACATTTTTGCATAAACCCCACAACCTCAACTCCATACTAGTATTGTCAAAACTAGATGACTTTTTTCAGGCACATGAAAGGTTCCAAAGCCCTTCTAACACAGTTTAATTGTATCATAAGTGACAAAACTTATGCCATCTCCACTGTTAATTAACAGTCCACCTTGAGTTCATCTGCTTTGCTCACCTGAGATAAAGGAAATCACTAGCCTAACGTGCTGAATGCCCAAAGGCTTGTTGAAGGAGCTACATGCCCTGCTCTGACACGAGCACTGTGATATGCCTGATCTCTTGGACACTGGGGTTGTTCAGCTGCCAGATACTGACAAATCATGCAGACTTTAGTTGACAACAATAACAATACTGAGTTATCCATTGTCTCCTAAATAAAGCGATTACAAGTGCTCTGAACTGATTATGCGCTTCCACCCAGCTTCAAATATTTAATATTTCCATCCTAATAGAACTCTGCTGGCAGAGTTTTCCTCAGCAAAGGGTAGACATTAGTTGTGTTGTGCTGTTCAGCATATATTGCATGTGTGGTATTATTTGTGACAGGGTGTCACAGAGCAGAGATAGCTTATGAGACAAAACAAACTAGGTCTGTTAGTACTGAATCCTTGTTAGAACAGTAAGTGTAAAGATTTCAGTAACTAAGAATGCTAATAGAGTTAAATTAGCATTAAAGATTTCAAGAGTGTTTTGTGGTAATATGGCTTATACATAAGTAAAATACAACCTACAACAATTTTCATCAATAGAAGGTTCATAATATATTTAATATATTTGGGGAAGATAAAAAAATACTTAATATTTTAAAAAGTAGTCATAGTGGACGTCTTTTTTTCCATCATGATAACAAAAACAAGTTTGCACTTGTGAAATCCACAGGATAGATTTGACTGCAAGACAGTACAGGAAAAGTTCAACTAGTTTAAATTACTAGTCTGGGTACTGGAAATAGCATTTCTGTACAATACAGTTTGTGTTAGGGCAATAATAGGCAGATGGCAAATGAGCGTAGTGAATCTGGCAAAGTAATATGCCCTGTGCTCCAGGCTTCCCAAGGGCCTCTTGTTCCTGGTCCAGATAGCCTGAGCGCAGGGGTGGCCATCCTGCAGACAAATTGCAGGAAGCACAACAGGTATGGTTTCCTTAGTTACTATTCACATATCTGCCTCAGTGTAATCACTATCTCCCCAGGACTCTGGGATGCAGAAGGATAAACCAGTAAGTGTGGACAGTCTGTGACAAAAAGCCCCAATTTCATAATACTGTGAAGGTTCCTGTTGTCTTGTATCTTGCCTGTGCAGTTTCTGTCTGAGACTACCAGTGTTTGCACAAAATTAAGGACAATAGAGAATGAGGACCAGAAAACATCCTTTAGCTGCATTTTTTTATTTCATATGTGTTGATTTGGCTCCCCATGTCTTTGTAGACTAAAAATTAGAGACTATAGAGAGTTTGAGGAGAGGTTTTATGTAACTTGTTTATATGCAGTAACTAAACTATCTTTTTGGTCTGAATTGAATATAAAGTAACTGTAGATTTAGTCATGCTGAATATGAACAGCAACATCATTCACAGTATGAACATTTGAATCACTCCCTGTTGTTCACAGGCATTGTTGCAAGTGAGCTGGCATTTGCAAACACAATACTGGGACAAATGCAATAATTCAAATTCTGATTATATTTATGAAAGCTTTATTGTATAAATTAGCAAAGCTATATTAAGAAAACAAAATCCACCATCTAACAACTTATTATGGAAAGATTATAATAATACATTTCTCTCCTCACATGGTATTTTTTTCCTTTTTAAATAGACTAAAAGATGTTCACTTAAGGTGGAAATGCTTCCACTTCTTCCTGCTGCCCTCACAATCTATGAATATAGAATATAGATTCCTTTTAAAGTATACACTTAATTTCATTTCACTTGGGGATGTTATTAAAACACAATGCTGATGCAGTGCAGATTTATCTACATATTCGATTTCTTTTCAAGATATGATAACTAGTGCCCAGTGCATATCCACACATACAAAATGAAAAAGGATTTATTGAAAGATACAAATGATATCTTGTAGGGTGGACAAAGCCAGGCAACTCAGAAATAAGGTGAAAATTCTGTCTTTATCAGGTCTCATTATGTCTAGTTATCGCATTTCTCATGGTAGCTGAGAAGACTCACTGCTCTGAGAGCCCCAGTGGAACTCTGTAACAAATCAAGATACAATGCTTAGAATTGAAATTATGCTTGAATACTGTATTCCTTCATAAGTGTATATTTGAACCATAAATTCGAGTTTACTTGTTGTTTTGTTTTTCTGTTCTAGGTAAGAGTGGTATTCTCAACCAGTATGAGCCTGTGGGACCAGGTAAGATAGATACCAAAGTGCTCAGAGACAGCTGATGTCATTGCTACACTGATTTCTATCACCCTTAACATGTTGTGGAGACTAGGAGAGGTCCCCAATAGCAGAAGAAAGAAAATCTCGTGCCTATCTTCAAAAAGGGGCAAGAAGGATGGGTAAGGATACAACAGAGTAATTAGCTGAACTTCAGTCCCAAGAAAATTTCAGTCCAGGTCATTCTGGTCACACGAAAGAGAGGTAGGTTACTGAGACCAGCCAGCATGGATTTATAAAGAGTAAGATCATAGAGCTATGATAAAACTACTAAATCCATGAACAGAGAGCACTTGTAATTCTTTAACTTGACTTTTTAAAGACATTTGCCACTGCCTCCCAAAATATTCTTATATCCAAACAAAGATGTCTGGATGGCTGGAATACCAGGAGGGCAAAAATCTGTTTGGACTGTCAAGCTGTAGGTAGCAGTTATCATATTGTACTATAGATGGACACCAGTTAACAAAGGGATTTCCCTGGGGGTCTGTCCTGGTGCCTGTCTTGTTTAATATCTGTAAAGAGTGATCTGTAAGAGAAGATAAAATACACCCTCATTAAGTATGAAGATTACACCAAACATGGAGGAATGACACCATTTGACATGCTCAGTGGCTGGGCTGTCATTCAGAAGAAGCTGGACAAGCTAGAGGTTGATGTAGGAAATTCAACAGGTACATTCACGTAGTCCTGTATCTAGAAAGAATAATAATACAGGCTGGGCATTCACTACCTGGGAAGCAGCTCTGCTGAAAAGATGCTAGTGGTCTTGGGAGACAATAGGTTAACCATAAATCAGTAGTGTGTCCTGTCAATATTAAAGGCAAACAACATCTTCACTTTATCAATGAGGAAGACAGTCAGTAGATCAAAGGAAGTGACTAGCTCCTTTTGACTCAAGCACTGGCCAGACCACATTCAGAACATGCCACCCAGGCTCAGGCCTCCTGGTGCTAGAAGGCTGCAGACAAATGGGATTAAGCTCAGTGAGGGGCCACCAGAATTGTCAGGGTTGGGTCACTTGCCCTGTAAGGAGAGGCTGAGGGAGCCAGGCTGGTTCATCCTGGAGAAGGGGTGACTGCAATGGAACATATAGCACCTGCAAGTGCCTATGAGGATCCAAGAAGGCAGAGCCAGACGCTTCAGTGAGGTACACTGTGGGTATGTGGTGGTGGTTATAAAGTGGAAAAGGCAGATTCTACAGCTGACTTGGGGAAAAAAATCTTTTTTACCATGAGAACAGCCAATGTGTTGGTTGGGTTGCACAGAAATGTTGCACAGTCTCCATGTCTGGAGGTCTTCAGGACCTGACTGGCCAAAGCCTTGCACATCATCCTGGTCTGAATTCAGTGTCATCCTTACTTTCAGGAAGAGGCTGAGCTAGAGACCTCCTTAGGCCACTTCCAAGCTGAATGATTTGATGATTCATGTCCACAGCTTGCATTAAAAAAAGGTTAAAAAAAATGATGTTTTCAGATGGTCTTTGCAGGCCACAGATAGTACCTTCAAAAAGAACAATTAATAATCAATAAAGTCTAAGATTCACCTCACCTAATTAGAGCCAGCTGAAGATTAGTTCCTTGTTTTGTTTTGTTTTTTGTTTTTCCCAGTCTCTCTACTCAATAGAAGGAATGAAGTATCTCTAAAGGATAATCCATCTCACTTTTAGATAAATATTTAAATTAAGTGCGGTTGGATTACTCCCTGAATATTCCTGCATGTCTTAATTTCCTGTAAAGCAAACAGGCTTAGCTAGCTTCATCTGCATGCTTCCCTTAAAGATGTCTCTTATGCAATGCAGGAATTACTACGCTAAATTTAATATGTTTTGTACACTAAATAGGCTGTATCAAAATACATGTTAGCTCTTGCCTCAATACATTTGAACAACACAACTTATCAATGAAGCATGACATAAACAGCAAGAGTTATTTTACTTATTTGTTTGCAGAGTAAAGTAATTAGGAAAAACAAGAATAAAAGTAAAACTTTTTTCCAGCATGAAATTACTGGAGCTGTAATTGAATACTTTATATGTGTGTGTATATATACATATATATATAAAAAATACAATTATGCTGAGATATGTATTTTCCAATTATGAACACATATCCTTTCTGTGGTTTGGGAGGAATCTGCTGCAAGTCTTCCTGTTTCTGTGTCACACGTTCTGGTGTCCTCACCATCGCTGATGGGCTCAACCTTGGCCAACAGTGGATCCATTTGGTATTGGTTTTATCGGACATAGGAGAAGCTTCTAGCAGCTTCTCACAGAAGCCACTCTTGTATCCCCGATACCAAAACCTTGCCTCTAAAATCCAATACAGATGTGCACTCTTCAAGATGTGCACACTTTTTGTTTTAAAGGCAAGAGACACAGTATGTATTCAAAGAGTCCTGCTCTAGGAGGTACACACAATCTAAACATTTGATGACAGATAAAAATACAATAAATTTTACACAGAAAAGAAGATAAATTCCAGATAAAATACAAACTTTTACATAGCTTAAAAGAGCTGGAAATCTTCCTGCAGAGTTTATGTTACTGTATTTTACTGGCACAAATGTGAACAACTTTTTAGAAGCTATTAAGAAATGAAGATAGTGAGGTCATTTCTTCAGCTGTAAAATCCCTAGGCATGAGAAGTTTCTCGAATTATATTGACAGTTTATACAGTTTATAGAACTGGTTCTATCTGGAAAACCTAGAATTATATCTCACGTTAGTCCAGTATATTTTTAGTGTTTTGTCCACTTTATTCTTGAATAACCTTATCACATATTGGTGAAGTACGTAGAAACAGTTGTTCCACTTTTACTGAAGAGACATTCAATGGTATCAAGTATGTATTTTATTGCCATGCCATTATTATTTTCCCTTTCTCCTCCTTTCCACACACTTCTCACAATTCTTCCTACATAATTATGCTTTAGAATGTCAGTTCAGTCACAGATACTTGGACTTTATAACCCCTAATGTTTTGAAGACAGGAACATTGTTCAAGAGTATTTAGAGAGAAATACAAATCCTAATATATGATTGTGTTACTACAGAAAATGACAGAAGACCATTACACACCATGTTCCTTCCACAGTTATTCCATGATGGGAGCTAAGTTCTTAGTTGTTGTTCAGCTCTCAATTACTGGTGTCAACTATTTCTAAGTATTTTTTCCTGGACTGTGGACTGATTGTGCCAGAAACAATGATGCACCAAGAGCATCTCCGTGCAGAGGCAATCTGGATCCAGCATGGCTTTTTAATTAAGAAAGACAAATAAGTATACAAGGCTCAATCTGGCCTAGAAACAAGCCAGCCTCTTTTCACACAGTCTAGAATCTAAAGTTCCGTGCCAAGTGAAACCAAGCTGACTTCACTAAACCTACTCTGGTGCCCACAACACTTCGGTAATTGCAAAAATTTCCTGGTTTTCTGCACTATGCATACTTGATTTGTTCTATACAGATTCAGTGGTGTTTCTTAATTCCAGCTCAAAGTGGCTTTTATGTGGTCAGGTTGTATCTTGCAAAGTCACTTAGCTCTTGCCAGAGCTCCATGTTGTAGTAGGCATAATTAATTCTAAAATGTTGTTATGAAAATATTCAGGACCAGAAAATATTCAGACCCAGCAGCACTCCTAAACTAACAGTGCTTTCCCATGACCCTTTGGGAAGCTGGCTTAGAAACACTTCAGGCACAGCACTGTGTAATTCCAGTATGATTCAACAGACAAACAGCCCTGGGCTGTTTGTTGTAATACTTTACTGAAAATGGGAAAATGCTTTTATAGTTATATCTGACACGACCTTCTTAAATATATGAACCATTTGAAATTTCATAATAAAAATAATAAAATGGAAAAGCACTTAAGAGAAATCAAATCAATACAGTATCATAGATAACTATATGCTTTTTGTAAATCTATTACAAACTAATAGTAAATTAGGGAAATTGTAAAAAAAAAAAAAAAGAGAAGTAGATCATTAAAACTTTTACTCTCCAAAGTGCATGCCTGGCAAGTACCCCCCACAACAAGAATAAGGATTCTCTTGTTCAGTAGGATTTCCTTTTGTAGATGGCTTGTACTACTGCAGCCTTTACCACCTACCTGTAAAAGCAAATTTCCGCAAATTTCCTTAAATTTCACAGTTCCTGAAATTCATATGTAGTAGCTATTGAAAACCATTCCAATAAATTATCTGTAATATAGACTACAGCTGACAGCACAGAAAAGCCCATGTTTAGCCAAAATGCCCATGAAAAATGATAAGAGACAGGTAAAAGATGAAAATTACATCTTCAAGACGTACTATATTAGTCTAATGTCTAAAGGCATATGAATTCTGAGTGTTCATACACACACCAAATTTCAAAATAATGATGCTAAATAACCAAGATCACAGTTTTAAAGATGGAAAACCGTTAAAGCCTTAATAACCATAGTATTGGAAAAACAGTTGGCATTATCTACTCTTGACAGTACAAGGGGAATCACATTTTACAGGTACTTAGGATAGTAAAAGCATGACCAAATTTTTAAAGGATCTAAGGGTTATTTTCATAGAACAGATATTTGAAAATATGAGTTCCTTTTTCTGCACTTACCCACAAAAAAATGAAGGAAACAAATGCAAGAAAACAAATAAAGAAAATTATTTTGTGATAGTATAGTCATAGTTTCAGAGCAGCTGTTCTTAGTACAGCTACTAATAATGTTTGAAACAGATTTTTTAAAAGAATTGCAGTTTTGCCAGTGAAGTAATTTATATTTCTAGAAAATCAGCTCCAAATTTTATATGGGTTTGGATTAAATGTTCATCAATGCAGACTTCAGACTGACACACACATAGAGAGCCTAATAGATGGAAAATAGCATGCAGAGAAACCAATGCCTTAAATTAGACAGTTTAAAGATAGATCAAAATATGTCCCAGCTGCAGTTAGACATATGCTTAAATACTAACCTGAATGAGATATCTCTAGTATCTGCCCAAGTTTCCACAAGACTTAAAGCAAGTTTAGAACTTTATACCTGAGATGCAATCTAATTCAATCATCACCAGACTATCCATCAAAACTTCTGAGACTGAGCCATTCAAAATTAGATCCATTCATTATGTGAATTCTTTCTGAAGCAGGAATTCAGTTGATAGCACTGCCTCTCTAGCATGTAAGTGAATAACCATGAATTATATTTTCATGCAATGCACTCTAGTCAAAGACAGTCTGGTCTGGTGAGAAACTATTCTAAAATGGAAAAAAATCAATAGTTTAATCCCAGGTCTCTTACTCTAATTGTTTTTAATGTTAACCTTTTCAAACAGAACTTCTATAGCAATAACCTTTTTTAAAATATAGCCTTTTAGATAAAAGGCATGACTTCTTGAGTTAAAATAACCCCTCAAGAAGGGAATTCAAATGAAAATGTATATTCCTCTAAAATGCATCAGCAGGGCTGTAATAGTTTCTGTGCATTTTCCAGACTGAAAGATGATAATCAGTGCAAATACATTATTATATAGGTGGTCTCTTCACATCTAGTTCTGGATTGATTTTATCTTAGAGACCATGAACTTCAGTCTTTCACGCAGCAGATAAATTAGGAAACATTAAATGGCAGAACCTAGGAAGGAGAGATCTGAAGTTGAGTTTGTTGAGTCCAGAGCTTTAAAAATTATAAACTTACTTTGATGAGATGTTCATCAACAAACATTTACTATGTATATGGTGGAAACTTTGAACCTCTCTTTCTTGAGTTAAGGGTGGTACTCAAGATGGGAGATAAGGTCTGAATTCTCAGGTTAAACTAAAGAATTGTCTGTTTCAAAGGAACTTTCCCTGACTACTCATTTATTTTGATATGATTTAAAGGCTAAGCCCATAGACCAAAAAAACACTGACAGAAGGAAGAATTCCATGCAATAAAGGAATGCTTTTCCACCCAGTTCTACAGAACTGGGAAAACTGAGTGTCATAATGATAAGGTCAAAAGGAGCTTCATCTGCACAGCCAATATTAACAGTCAAAATTAGGATTTCTGCTATTAAAAAAAAAAAAAAAGAAAAGAAAAAAGAAGTCTAGATTTTGAACTTCCCTCCATTTCTTAAGCACTTGTGAAAAAAAGGTGTTAAGACACTATGTATTAAGTATGCAGCACATTCCTTGTAGGGTGCCACCCATAGTGACCCAAACAGATGTTAGGAAAAGGAAAAATGGAAGGATCCCAGATGAGAACAAATCTGTTCTTTGTAAATGGTCAAAAAGTATTTTTGTATTAATTCTATCATCTTTAGGTTATTGTCTTTTTTAAAGTTTAACATCCAGCTCTTATTTATCTCTGTTGTGTGCTGACAATATTTACAAAAAGCAGTATATAAATTTTCCTCCTTGTTTTTAACACACTTATAAAATTTTCTTCAATATTATGAACAGATATTAATAAAATCTGTCTTTCATTTATCTGAATGATTCACCAACTTCATTTTTTTTTCTTTTTAAAGCAGTGATAGTTACAAAATTGTAACAACCACTGAAAAAAATATAAAGGCTTTGATATCCTTCTAAAAAAAGATTAGTGGTATAAAGATCTGCATGATTTTATGTGCTTTTGATACTTATGAGCATATATTGCAAATTCTGTACAGAAGATTAAGTTTAATAATGACCACATACAGAGTTAATGTCTATTCCAATAATGTTCACCTTCATTATAATCATCACAAATTTAGACAGGATTAGTGATGCTGAGAGACTCCAAGCAGGATATAAAGATTTTCTACTATGAAGGAACAAAAACAAGACATGAGATAAAGGTGACCTTGTATAACTCATTTATATGTAATATTCTGAAAAGTTTTTTATAAGGTTATTAATAAGATATTATTAAGGGAAATAAATAACTGTGGGTAAGAAGCAAAAAGCTTTTCTGGGTTAAACACAAGCACACTAATTAAAGCATTCTAATAAAAAGGTATTATATGACAGTAAGCTAAAGTGAGTAATAGAAAACTGAATTCAGTCAGACAAGCACTTTACACTTTCTCTAAAGCACATAAGATGGTTGAGACATTCCTTGACAACATCCTATTAAAGGAAAACTAGGAATGACAATGTCTGTGGTCTCATTTCTCTGATGTCACAAATCCCTAGGAAATTGTGAGAAAACTGAAAAACAAAAAGAAACGTCAAAAAGCAAGAATGAAAACATGAATTGTGTAAATTGGCAGGGGGGAGAAGATTTTAGAGTAGATAAATTAACTCAAATATCAAAGCGAACATTTATCAAATAATTGTGGAAAGCATCATTTCACGTATGATTCCATAGAATAAAGGTGGATCATTTTTGCAAAATTTAGTTGTCGATCCTAAACTTTAATAATGGATAAAAATGAGTTTGTTGTCCTTTGTAAATAAATTCTAACCTAAATAATACTATGTTTAACCATTCTTCAGCCAATGTCTTGAATTGTAAATTAGAGTTATTTAAATTATCTTGAGCTAGAGTATTCATTATTCTACATAGCACTGTGGTAATTACTAAATAATAGTTGGAATTAAAATTCAGCAAGTAACATTAAGCACTGTTGAAAGTCATTAATACCAAGGTATTTAACATATGCTTCTGAAATGCTGAGAGACTTGGAATATTTAGTGTTCACAATGCCTCTTCATGATGCTACAATTTAGTGTACTGGATCATTAAAATATATATATACCAAAACAAGGAATGGGGAAATGTAGACAATGGGAATTTAAAAAAAAAAAAAATATATATATATATATTTTTTTTTTTTTGTAAGAGTAAGTTGTGAATTGCTTGACTGATTTTTTTACTGTATAAATCCCTGTCAACATTCACCTTTTACATAAAAGAAAAAAGGTCACATAAGACAATGATTTGCAGTGCTCCCTCTACAGCTGTGCTGAAGACAACTGATTTTCTAAGGGAGAACAGGGAAACTAGAATAACTCCCCTGAGCAATGGACAGCTAAAAGGTAAGAATAAGAAACACTCCCTGCCTGCCACTGTGTTGAGTTCTTGGAAGAAATAATCAATCCTCAAACTAGCTTTCAGATGTCTGCAGCATCTGCCTTGCAGTCAACAACATTTTATCTCAAAACAGAAATCTTTCCTTAGGAGTAAATGGTCTACATTGCTATGAGCAGACTGAGCAAGCAATAAATTATTTCAGAAGTAAAGCTGAATAACATAGGCATTTCTGTATTATGCCTCTTAGGAACCTTGTTTCTCATCACAGGATTGCTGCAGACCCATATGGTGTTTTAGACATGCTGTTTCACACAGAAAGACACAGCACATCAGAGACAGTTCAGCAATTCATCGTCACAGCTGTAAATATGTACTGTGTGACGGCATACACAGCTGCAGTACTTACTGATAGCTTAATGCCCAATGCACAGTTGAAAATGGTTTGTTTTACCATATGTGTGCTTCCATCAGACTGTATTAGTACAACAGGAGGTCCACAATGTTGTGCCCAAAATTTTTGGTAAAAACAGTCCCTAGAATGGTAACATTAAATTAAGTGCAATTCAGCTGGCTTCAGCCTCAGGGCTGAAGAAGACATCAAGATCAACATTAATTGCAGCATGTGGAAGGGCTTCTGTTAGATGGAGATTTGTTACTGAACTAGCCAGGCCCAAAGGAATTTCAAGGCCACCTCAGAAAGCTGAAAACAGGACCTGCTGTGGGAGGGAGGCAGTTTTACAATAACAGGGCCACAACATGACTTAAATCAATGGACCTATCAGCACTGAGACTCCAGCGCATGGACAGCTCGTGAACATAGATTATATCCAATTAGTGAATGCATGTTGGAGTGTGGACGCGTGATCAGAGAATAGTTGCATATATAAGGGGGCTTGTTTCTGTAATAAATGGCTCTAGTGTGATTCACACTGAATCAGAGTGCAGAGTCCTTTATTTGTTCCAACAGCAGCAGACCAGTGTGATTCTTAATTCCTGCTCACTGGTTCCTTGAGACCAGAGAAACAGTCCACTCAGAACTGCTGTGGAGAGACATACTCCAAATAAAAATATTTGTAAACTCCTAATGACTTCAGTGAGCTCTAGATTACACTCATAGAGCTTTTGTCACTGTAAAATGTCTTTCTTTCAATGTTCCTATTATATATTTAATGACAAATGTCAGTGAGGAAGAAAATATGCACATTTAATTAGGACATACAGTCACAATAATTGCCTTAACAGAAATTTATTAATATATTTACTCACTGGTAAAAGCTCTTGTGAGTCATCATATTATTTCCTAAGTTGGGAACATTTCTATGATATGATTGATATTCATGCAATCAATCACTAGTGATCAATGAAAATTTAATAATTTCTAAATCCACTAGTGTCTTAGCTCTTGCATGATGAACCATAAGTTTGCAAGAGAAATTTTTAATGAAATCTTACTGGAGAAAAGTTATCAACTACTATACCATAATTTATTTTCATATACTGCCTTTAATGCACTCTAAAGAAAAGAAAATCCTCTTTTAAGATTTATGTAGTATTCATCCTTGAAAATATTTTTTCCTTTTTTTTTTAATGTTATTTTAATACATAATAAAAATGTCACATTGAGGATTCTTTATACTGAAGAGTTTTTTAATGTGAACAATTAGGATGAAAATGCAGATTTTTCCATCAAATCTTTGGGTTTTTTTAATTCTGTTTAGAGGAAAGTTCTCCTCTGGTAGAGCAGGTCAACCTTTTCCAATGAAATTGTCTGAGACTGCTGAGCAGAAATAAAAGAAAACAAAATTAATAGGATTATTTTGTTTTTTTGAGAACATAGTTTCCATCTCACCTTTCTTTTTGTTGAAAGAGGATAAAGCAAAACCAGAATGATACAGTTTTAAAAGTCTTTGATCAAATGATGAATTTCATCACCCTTACTGTTGACACTGGTCACACGATTGATTACATGCTCTTTCTCTTTGATATTTTCAAGAACATACCGACTAAAATAAAAAAAAATGCACTAGAAGGACTATCCCATCAGACTGAACTAAAGAGTGACATTGTTAGTGCCAGAATAGGCGGATGACATTGATATATTGTTAAATGATGGAATGCCTTCACAGAGACTGCTTGAGTCTTCCCATTTTGAACAGCACACTCCACGTAAAGACTTGGCTTTCAGGTAATATTAATGTAGAATGAACTAAGTGGCCTAGAGACAAAAGTATCTCAATTCACCAGTATATCACGAGCCACCTATTTATTATTTTATCTTTATTTTGAAGATAATAAAGTCTTCAATTTTTACAGAATAGACAACAGAACTTCAACAGAGTGCCAGTCACTAGTCATCTGTTCAGGTTTATTACACTTTAAATCTTCTGCCTACCACAGAGTGCACTCCATATAGCATTACTTACCTTCAGGTACAGCTGGTTTATAAGTTTAAGACAGACTTGAGGCCAATGCAGCATGTATAGTAAAACAATGTAGATGGAGGCATTTCTGGCTGACATGCTTAATCACAAGATTTTTAAAAATGCATCCTACTCCCATTATAGTCAGTGGGTTTTTACTGCTACTTGCAATGAGAATTTGGTTTCCTGGATGCAGAGCTTATTTCTATTTTTTAAGGTGCATTTTATGAAAATATATTAAAAAATAAAAATCAAATCAAATCATATCAAATAATTAAAAACCGCCTCTTTCAGGTACAGTCAAAGACAAAGTGGAAGAAGCGTGTTCACTGTCATACTGAATGGAGACAAACTTTTGCTACATTGCTGGTTTTGTCTGCTGATTATTCAGGTTGACATCAAAAAGGTTAGGGCTTATCCAACAGAACCAATAACAATTGCTCCTTTATTACTAAATAAGAATTCAGATATACATCATCAAAAACAAGACAAAAGCATCTGGACAAATATATATCTACTGTATTCAATTTACAGCCTCATAAGGATAAACAAGGGTAAATTGTGGCAGTGAGATGTACAAAAGAATCAGACTGTGGAAACTGCCCCAAGAGAGTGATCCAGGTAAATATACTTTTCATGTCCGACTTTGTTCAATATATTTTTTCCAAATATTCCTAAATATGTTTGATTTATATTTTACAATAATTCTTAAAGAGTACCCAAACAGATATCAAATGTTATTACAGCATATTTTACCATGATAATACTGGATATGTGTACACTTCGCTATGTAAAAAACTGGCTGGATACCCAAGCCCAGAAAGTGGTGGTGAATGGAGTCAAATCCAGTTGGTGGCCCGTCACAAGTGGTGTTCCCCAAGAACACTAGCTCAGGATTGGGGCCAATTCTGTTTAATATCTTGATCTGGAGTAGGGGGTCAAGTGCTCAGTAAGTTTGCAGACAACACCAAGTTAGGCAGCAGTGTTGATCTGCTTGAGTGCAGGAAGACTGTACAGAGGGATCTAGACTGGCTGGATTGATGGGCTCAGGTCAACTGTATGAGGTTCAACAAGGTCAAGTGCTGGGTCCTGCAGTTGGGTCACAACAACCCCAGGCAGCACTACAGGGAAGAGTGGTTGGAAAGCTGCCTGGTGGTAAAGGATCTGAGGGTGTTGGAAAACAGATGGCTGAATGAGCCAGCAGTGTGCCCAGGTGGCCAAGAAGGCCAACAGCACCCTGGCTTGTGACAGAAATAGTGTGGTCAGCAGGATTAGTAAAGTGATTGTCCCCCTGTACTTGGCACTGTGTTCAGTTTTGGGCCCCTCACTACAAGGAAGACACTGGAAAGAGTCCAGACAAGGGCAACAAAGCTGGTGAAGGCTTTGGAGCACAAGTCTGATGAGGAGCATCTAACAGAACTGGGGCTGTTTAGCCTGGAGAAAAAGAGGCTGAGGGGAGACCTTATCACTGTCTACAACTACCTGAAAGGAGGTTGTAGCAGGGAGGATGTTGGTCTGTTCTCCCAAGTAACAAGGCAGAAGACAAGCAGATGGCCTGAAGTTGCGCCAGGGGAGGTTTAGATTGGATATTAAGAAAAACTTCTTCATTGAAAGAGCTGTCAGGCATTGGAAATGTCTGCCCCTGGAAGTGGTCAAGTCACCATCCCTGGAAGTATTTAAAAGATGCATAGATGAGGTTCTCAGGGACATAGATTAGTGGTGGACATGGAAGTGTTAGGTTAATGACAGGATTCACTGATCTTAAGGGTCTTTTCCAACCTAAATGATTATATGATAATTCTTATGTCAGTATTGTAGATTCAGTTTTTACTCACCTTCTAATCAAAGCTTCTCTCTGGTGACCCAAGTGATTCTAACAAAATAACAATTTTTGGGAGGAAATAGTAGCATCAGGTAAGACAAAATTTTCTGAATTATTGTTGTGCTTGTCTTAAACTAATCTTTCCCAAGCTTTCTTTTTCCTGTGTTCTCACAGAAATAAAAATTTGTTTATGAAAAACAAGACTACGTGCATGATCTCACTCCATACACAATGAGATTGTATGGATTCTCTTATTTCTCGCCCTATGTGCAACAATCAAGAAGTATTAAAAACAACTACAGTGTTTAATGGCTTCTGCACAGTTCTATCTAAATATAACACATTACTTTCTTAGTGTCTATGAATCAAAATCACTTTAGTCTACTACTTTATATACAGATAGATGAATTGTAATGGCCAGTTTACTAAACACAAGTACTATATTAATAGTTCTGAAAAGTTTCTGCTTAAATACTCTGCAGCGCTGCTTCCCTGCTAGTCTAAAATCATGCTTCTTTTTTAACATTGTTTCTAATAGCCAGGAAAGAAAATGTTTTGTGACCTCAGAAGTTGATGCTTCATTTAAAAGGTTTGCAAATTTTCTTTCTCCAAGTCAAAACTGTCGTACTCTTAAAAGTATTTTTAATGAAATCACATCTATCATGTTGGGATACACTTGAAAACTGCAGTAAGCCAGAAATTTAATGTGACAATCTAAATCGTTAGTTACTTTACTCTTAGATCTTTCTTCAATATATTTTTACAATCTGCTGTATAAATACATCCTTGGAAAAAGCAAGTAAGTAAATGCACCTACAGTTCATGGGACCTGAATGGGTCTCAAAATCAGCCATTTCACTTGATTACTTCATGATTTCTGGCTTATTTGAAACAGCCTATTTATTCTCAAATGTCCAATCTATACTAATATAAAATGTTTCAAGTAATCAGTACATTGTATACATACTGTAATTACAGCAAGGAAGTAGTTGTTTAAGTGAATCATATTTATAAATAAATGAACATTGCCAGGAAGTGGTTGCCTTTCCTACAGGAAAACAAAAACAAAAACAAACAAACAAAAAAACCACAAACAAACAAAAAACTAACAACAAAAAAAAAAACAAAAACACAAAACAAAACACTCTAAGAAAGCTCTGATATAGTAATGAAAGTTTCCAGCAAAATGTTGAAGACCAGGAGATCCATACAAAGACTTAATTTTTATGATCCTGAGCTTTTTGAAAGATAAGAAATAGGTTATTTTGTCATAATTTAAAATGGCAGTTATTTCTGCAAACAAAAGAATAAAAACTAAACTAACATTAATCTCAGTGTTATTCTTAGAACTTAAAGGGAAACATGCCAAACTTAAATATATGTTATCTGTAAATGCAAAAAGTGTCACAATTCTGCAAGAAAATCTGCCCTTTAACTCAACAAAAAATGTCATGATATTTGCAGGTTGGAGTAAATAACCTCTTTGACAAGAACAATTTGACACATTGATAAAACATGCAGTTTTAATGTTGCTTGCAGTGCCATTTCAGTCTCAGGCCTATTAAACTTTAGACTACACAAGCTAAAGCACTGACTTTCCAGGACCAGTGATTCAGCAATGACAATGATGGCACAAACAGTACAATCACACTTAGCTTCAGACCATCAGTCGCCCTGGTACTAGCCTTTAAAGTATTCATCTATCTTCCAAAATCTTCAGTGCAGATTTTTATCCTTATGTGACATGAAATAAATCTTCAGGAAAAATTACTTTGGCCGGAAATAAGAAGAGAAAACATGAGAAAACTCTCAGTGTTTGGAGGAGAGTTATACCTCTAGTGTGATAAAAAGAGTTTATGACTGCTCTTATAGTTAAAACTATGGATGGAATACACCTATGGATAGTTCCTCTATATCTACGTTCAATTGTTTCCCTCTATTTCAATCCAAAGTTATTTACATGTGGGCAGAAACCATTCTCTCACACTTACAAATGTTGCTCTTATATGGTGCGATATTCATTAGGTTTGACTTAAGTCTGAAAAGGAGTTTTTTCCAATAATAAAAAATACTACGGAGACTCAGACATGTGAGAAGTACAGAAGTGTTAGAAATTAGGAAGGACATAGAAGAAAAAAAAAAAAAGTAATGTCCTGCTGTTGGAACAGAACTTTTCTTGAGCTACTCCTGAAAGATATTTAGCCAATTTTCTTAAAGGAACACCACATACGGAGGCTCCACCACATCTCTCTGTAGTCATTCTACTGCTTCGCTGCTCTCACCATCAGAAAATTTTCTCCCATCCCTACGTTTGTCCATGTAGTAACCAAGAATTCACAGAATATTCCATTTGTAGAAACTTTCTATACACTTGAAGGCCAAGACAGACCCTTACAGAACTCCATTCAACATATCCTTCTCTTCTGAAGCTGTGAAGACATAATTCTCCAGTCCCATAGCTGAGAATACGAAGATTTTAAAAAGAGAATATCTGTTTACCAGTTGAGTGATCACAGCCTCTAGAATCTGACATATTGAAAGAGTGAGGGCAATTTGAATTAGGATGCACTTTGCTCCCAGAAGAACAGTGCAAATTACAGGATTTAGCAAGGTTACATCATATCTACCTACAGACTTCACTGAAATGCCAGATAATGTTTAATACAGTGTGTCATAAACATACTGAATGCTCTTCTCTTCCAAACAAATAGATCATAAATTATTCCTCTGTTATTTCACATTCTTACTGACTACAAGCTCCAAAAGCAAAACTCTGTAGATGTCAAATCTGTTTTTTCATTGGCAATCAGTAAGCAAAAACTGAAATGCATGAGTCTAGCTGAAGTTGGGTTAGATCAGGAGTAGTAGAGACGTGGTCTCACCACTTGTAAAGGAAAAAGGGCAACTCAGATTTAGTGAGTTGGAACAAGGTGCTAGAAAGACAACCTTTCCAGACAAAGTATTACTTGAGTCTGCAGCAGGTGTAAAGCGATTTCAAATCAAAATGACAATGTTCTGCTTTTATTGATTCCCATGTATGGCAGTTCTGCCCTTGGGAATATACTAAGAATAATATAATAGTGTTATATAAATAGAAGAAGGAATAACTGTAGGGTAGAACAAAAAAAAATACATTTATCAGGCAGACAGTGATGGCAAAGATGGAGATGGAAGGAGAAGAGGTGGTTGGTTATACGCAGAAGTATGCTAGGTGCAAGAAGGGCAGCCAAGGGTCAGATAAAGCTATGCAGGACAGAAAATTGAGAGCAACAAGGCTGAGTATCATAAATACTTAGCCATGTCAGGGCATAATACTTTAGAAATGCTGGAAAGTGCAGTCATATTATTACAATTTTTCTATAAAAACCACCATTGGTAGAAGTATTTTATTTTCAAGATTAGATGTCATCTTCACTGCAACAATTTATCACAAACGAGAAACCACACTTCAGGAATACCCTGACAGTTCCAGATACAAAGAGGGAGACTGTACCATAGTAGCAAATCCTGAATATATCAAAAAGAATCACACAGTGTTTTGCTATCTGAATATTACTTTCTCCTTATTAACACATGCCTTAACTGGAGGAAAGCAATATATGTGCAGTTTTGGTGGGAGCAGAGAAGTAATCACACCCCACCAATTTAATCTTCTAGAGATTGTCAGTAGATTAAATGCATCTAAATAGAGTTCTAGTGATTAGAAATTCTAGGATTCAGGTTAATAACAACTCCTAACTGACTATTTAGCAGCCACCAATATTAGTCTCATGAAATAACAGCATGCTGCCTTTGATGATCACAAGGGTTCAAAAACTCAAACTTCATTTGAAACCCCAGCATGAGGCTGAGACAGGTCCGATATAACCTTGTAGAAAACAGTGCTACAATTCTGCTTACAAAAAATAAACATTTTATGAAGCCCGCTTTGTTCCTCTGGAGGTGATACTGTAGCTTTATACATTCTGTTAAGAATATTGAACATTAAGACCTTAGTGGACTTAGAACATACTAAGTTCATTTAAAAAATATTTCTTGACATCTTCTGCTGTCCCGCCCCCCACCAACTGCTCAAAAAGGCATAATATTTTATGCCTGCCATCCTAACTTTATTAAAAATGAGCAGCGGACCACAGTCCCTGAGAATCTATAGCATTTCTGTACTAGGATTATTTTTAATACCAATTTTCCCCAAGTGAGATACAGAGTAATCTTATTTCCTTGAATAATTAATCAAATTAGCTTTAGTGCTATCCAGAGTGATGTTCTTTCTCCCTCTGGTTTTATTTTATAAACATATTCTTGGACAACATGAAGACAGATAGCTTGTGACCTGTTTAACCACCACTTCTGTCATTGCTTCTCTCATGGTTAATTTTCGGTCTGCGCTACTCTTTTTGGTGAAGAAAAAGAGGATAGGAAGGAAGAAATAAGTAATTACATGCATAAGCAATATTGTCCTCATTTAAATGAAAAAGAATAAACAAACAAACAAGCATCAAGTGAGAAAAGAGTGACTTTTGATATTTCATTGAATACGGGAATTTAGCTGCCTAGAACCGGTAGAAAGGCTGAAAACATCAGATCATGATAAACAGTTGTGTGCAATTTCCTTAAAGAAACTTCCCTATTTTATTACATTTTTGTTAATTGACCCCCTTAAAAGTGCAATTTTTTTATTTTCTAATTTGTTGTTACAGGAGGGAGAGAGAAAAAAATATCCAAGTATCAAACAACATTATGAGATTTTCATATGGAAACCCTATGTTTTATCCTTGGTTTCAATTAATCCATGGGAATTCAATTCAAAGACCTTATGAATTTACCATGCTTCTGTGTTAACACAAGGTACTGTAAACTATAGAAAAGTAAGTAGAGATAAAATTAACATCACACAAACTTCTCAGAAAGAAGGTTAATATATTCTAAACCTTCCAAAACACTAAAATCAGTCTAATTTTCCCTTTGCCAGGTAAATGCCAAAAGTATTCAACCATTTGTAATTGAACTGTCAGCGTCACTGATCACCTTTTAAAAAGGTAGACAGTATGCCAAGAAAAGTTTTTGCAAGATATTTTTTAAGAATGTCTTATCTACACCAAAATAAGGAAAAGCAGCTCCATCCATGTGAAACATTCTTCAATAGAATTAGTGATCTGAAAAGTCAATAGAATTGAATATCTATCCATAGCTGTTTGCAGCCTTGACAACATAAAAATTAAAATGGTTCATTAGATTAGCTGTCTGCATGTATTTTAAAACTTCAGGAGATCATACCAACCTCTACATGTATGACAGAGCTTAACTTACATACCTTAAAATGCCTTGCTCTGCAGCACTACAATCCAGGACAATCCCAAATCTCAGTCACAGCTGAGTAGCTAGCAGCTACCTACAATATAATGAACTTCTTTCAGTCCAAAGTTCACACCTGCTACTCCTTTGAATTTTCTGTTCCTTCTGTCACTCTTGCCCTAGGGATTTAAAAAGACCCTGGGGCAATAACCAATATGCACTTTTGCTTCCTTTTGTGTATCTCGTTCAAAAGAAAAATCAACTCTGTCCTCACTCAAGCTGTCCGAACTTGAAAGCTACTTAGTCCCTCTTGGGCAGCCTTACTCCATCTCTCTTATCTCACTCTTGCCTGCATGTTCCTTCAAAAGAAGAGATCAGTGGGGCCAGGTTACCAATCATCTATTGTCCTACTGAACAAGCACAGGCTTGTTGAACAGCCAGAAAAACACACTGGATCTATTCCAACAAGAAATGTATCTCTTTAGATTGTTGTCTTGAAATGTGCATAATCTATAGGAATGGTGTGGAAAGTGGTCAAGCCCTGCAACTTCTTTTCGTCAACTTTCTGCAAGTATTTTTTTACTTTTAGTTTTAAATGTTTTCCTATAACACACTGTATTTCTGCTGTGCGATGTACTCATGCTGCTTTTAAACTAGCTTTTCAGCAGGGTAAATGTCCATAAACTCATAGCAGATAGTAGTCTGAGAGCAGCACATTGTATTGACATCCTGAGAAGCATTTCTGTTTAAAAACCTCTGCTTTTCTAAAATGCATGTATGTATTCAAATTGCTTTGAAACCTGCAGAGTGCAGGGGAAATGGGTTACTCTATATGATCCAATTTTTAGAGGGGTTTTACCCATGATTACACTCTGTATAAAGATACAGCCTATGTAGAAAGAAAATGTCTTTGCAGAAAGCTAACAATAGAGCATCTGTATATTTTTCTTCAGCACAAGATGTGTTTTCAATGCATTGCAAAATTTCATGTTCCTAAATTAACTATAAAGATAAACACAACAATAAACACCTTATCAGTAACTCATTTTAAGTCTTTTCATTCAGCTGGTAAACTTTGGAGTTAAGTGAAATATCAAGAAAGTTTTCACTGCTCCCAGATAGTGATCCTTACCATTTTTACTTTTTTTTTTCAAAGAACACCATCTAATAAAAAGCTTTACTTATCAAGGCAAATAGAAAACACACACCATACTTATATCCTCTCTACTCCAGTGTCATGGTTTAACCCCAATTGGCAACCAAGCACCAGACAGCCACTTGCTCACTACTCCCACAAGTGGGATGGGGCAGAGAATCAAAAGGGAAGGGAGAAACTCATGAAACTTCACTGTCTAAAATAAACTAGTAAATATTCCTGACTTTGATACAGGTTTGTTGTTTATTTTTTTCTTCACGTTGACAATTCATGTGGTACCTCAGCATGAACTTTTCCCACAAGAAGCAATTAGGCCTCTTAGTCTCTTTAACAATGCATTCTTACTGCTTTAATTAACATTGTTGTGACTTTGATATTTATTGGTTAATATTGAAAGAAGAATACAAAGCAGATGTATGTTGATTTCTTTGTGTGTTTCTCCTGAAAATTTATGAATATTCATTTATTTCAAACAAACAGCGACTTTAAGAACTTTAAAAGCTCTGGTGTTATCCTCTTAGGGAAAACTCCTGATAATAGAAGACAAAATTCTAAAAGTTTTCAAAACAAATCGTAACCTAGGTACACATGATTCCTATAGATCTAGTCACAAAATTTTCATAGAGTTTCACCTCAATTAGCATCCAAGTATTTCTTGTCTTGTCTCGCATGTAACTGCCCTGCTAACCATTGCAAGGCAGAAAGCAAAGACTCTCCTTCTGCTTGCCTAAGAAATTTCATCAAACATCGAGTAATCTCAAATGGATATACTCACAAGAAACACCAATGTCTAAGCAGGAAAAAAAAAGACTTTAACAGCTGAACAAAAAACTACCTTGTACACTCAAAATCTCGTCATGGTGAAAAAGGGAACACACCTCATGTACTGAGCCAAGAGTGTAGCATTTGACTAATTCAGTTCTTCACAGACCAAACGAAATGCAAAGAACAGTTATTATTTGTCCAGTGACAATGATGGCAGAACATCCCAAATTATGCAACAATTAAAAAACAAACAAGCAAACAAACAAAAAATAATGTGGTCAAGTTGTTCTACAGGTTCTGCATTATATTCCTTTACTGCTCAGTTTCCAGAACTGGGCTTCAGTTGGCATAATGAAACATTTATATTAAAGTATTATGATGAAATTACTATCATTGATCATTTTGATATAAAAGCAGAAGTAAAACCACAGCTTTAGAGATTAAGATCACTGTCTTCCTTTTTTTGAATAAGTATTAAAATAACATTAGCATATAACTCATTTTCAGAACAGATACTTCATTTCTTTCATAATGTTTCCTTTATGTTGTCCTTTTTGCTGGGAGAATTAGGCATTTCCTAAACTGTGAGAGCAGTATTCCAACTTTAAGTATTAAAAAAAAAAAGAGTGTAGTAGCAAATTCTGATATGAAATTAAAGGAAATAGTTATTACTGCAGGCAATAACCTAACTTTAAAATAACTGCATTTTAACAATGGTCTAACATTACTTTGAAAACATTGCTGTTTATTTTAGTGATGAATTAGCACTCAGTAACTTCATTAGGCTGTAAGAGTGTAATCTGATCATAAAACTAAAGAATTAATATTTTCTTCCTTACATGTAAAATGGGCCAACTTTTCTGCAGCACAAAATGCTCAGGTAGCTTAAAAAATAAACCTGATTTAATAATGATTACAGAGAAATGCAAACCTCTACAGTATTCCCCAAATTGAGCGTGTTCTTTTTTGTGTGAAACAATTAAATACATGCTTTGTCTTTTACAGGGAATGTTAACAGTGAAAGTTAACTGCCCTTGGAATCCAGGAATTCAAATATCTGGTATTACAGCACATAAAATGTATAGAAAAATAGTAAATATTAAAGCATTTGACTGCACCGTTTCTTAACTATTCTATTGTATTATATTCACAATAAAATGTTCAAGAATCTGTATCCTTCTATATCTTTCTTTAGGTATAGCTGTTCATTTTGAGCCTATCATATGATGAATATGTTCAGAAAACTCAGCCATTATGGCTTGAATGCAAGATCAGTGTAATGAACAACCAGCCACACTGTCCTGGAAGTAACTAAGTGCAGTGCAATCAGATACTAAAAATCGTGTCTAACTCTTCTGCCATAACTGCTCCTTCCCCCAGTGATCATGTCCTTTCCACCTTAAAACTTAATCTAGAACTTATATTCCTGCTCCAACTGCCATAATTAATATAGTTAATTTGGGAATACACCCCTGCTAATGGAAACCCCTGTAAAATACAAAAAAAAAACCTCAAATACTTTGTGGACCTGGTACCAGGTTATATGAATTTATTGTGTGTTGTTTGTTTGTGTGTGTTTGTTTTAATAAGATAAAATCAAACTTAAGGTCAAATATTTGGGAGCTTAAAATTAGCTTAATTTGACTGATATGTGAACCTTAGAAAGCTATGGAGAACACCTGTTCCTATATGCTGCAGGTAAAGATGGGCAATGGGACTAAATCGTAACGTATGGTACGGTAATACCATGCATAAACTGGGTTATCTTTATTTCTAGTTACAGGACTGTAAATTAAGAATAGTATAATTTAAATCAATGTAAACACAATTCACTTTCACATTAATTTCCAATTAAAATTGGGGAAAAAACATTAATTATCTAATAGCTGTTTCTGTTCGGAAAGATTACTGTAACTTTTCTATCTCATTTCTTCAACAAACAATTTTTTAAATGGAAAAGTTACCTAAATAATATAGATACTAATTTTATTTTATTTTATTTTACTTCTGACCTGCTACCCACAAATGAAGACTAAATATTTAATATTTTATGTATACAGTACATTTTCCACTCTAGTAGGGCAGGAAACATAATTAAGATGACATATTTTAATATTTAATTTTAGCTCAGAGTAAACATCAGAATATAATGAAGTTACCTTGAAAATATCATGCCCTAACACCTACTCTATTGGTTCAGAAATAGACTGCCTTGCCACACGGAAACTGCATACACTTCTGTGTCCATCCATCTTCTTGTCTCAGACTAGTCCAACAAAAATTCAGTGAAGCTAATCCAGAACATGAAGAAGGAATAAACCCCCAAATAATGCAACATATAAACATGTTGGATATACCCCTCGGGAACTAAACTATCAGCTTCTCAGAGACAGACTGCTGAGCTCTGTCTCCTAAACTTAGGACATACTTTCACAACTACCATGGCTTGTCCTTTCCCTTCTTCTGATAGGGGAGAACATGTTTTCTGAATTCAGGATGGTTTAGAAGCTACGCTCCAACAACTGGCAGACATCCTTCATCAGTCTATAAAATGATTTTTTTATAAATTACTCCCATTGTTACCTTACCCAGAAGCTTTGACCAGAAGTTTGCTGAAACATATTTCATTTAATGCAAAAGAAGTTTGAGAAGACAGTGCTCTCTTCATTTTCTTAATACCATGACTCATCAGTACAATGGAAAAAAGGACAGAGAATGTCACATAACAAACCTTGACCCTGTGAAACAAGTATTTCAGGAGGTAAAGGGATATGGGTAGGAGGCATGAAAACTGATTAAACAATAAGCATGGCTCAGCTGCACAATGATCTGTATTTGGCCCTGAAGAGAAAGTAGAATTTCATTTTTTAGTACTCTTTAGATAAGAAGATGAAAAATCTGGTTGTTTAATGCATCCTTCTATAATACATGGTCATATGTGATGCAGTTGGCTTACGCCATACTTTCCATGTAATTAAAAAAGTGCAATCATACCACTGTATTCTGCCAGCATATAGACATCTCACAAGACTAGAAAAGATGCTAAGCTTTTCTCCAAAATATTCCTGGGTACTAATATCTTTATCACAAAGTCTTTTAGTTCAGTACACTATGGTTCCAAATATCCCTAGCAAATCACTTCCTAATAAGGTACTTCTCAAAAAGCATTACAGAATCACTGTAGTAAAGGAAAATTCACAGTCCCCAAAAGATTGGTAAACTTGTTAGCTTTCATATCTTATCAAGTTTGCCTGGGACTTCTGTGATGTTAAGCAAAAAAAATGACATTGAGAAAACAGTTACACTCCTAAGCAAAGGAATACATGACAACTCCTAGAGAAGTTCCTTTTCTCTAGGTTTCCCATAGCGGAGACTCAGACATTTGTTTCAGAAATTCTTATAAAATAAATAACTCATTTGCAAGATACAGCATGGGGTAGCTCAAGCTGGGTGCCTCCTGAAGAAGGACCCTCAGCAGAAAAAGACAATTATATACCTACAGTCCAAGAGCAGCCCCCCGCCCCACCCCACATCATTCTAGGCCAATAGCAAAATTAATCTGGAGTCTCCCCACTCTTCATTGTATCTCTTCATGTTCGCCAGGTGGGCCATCAAAGTCCGGACTTTCTGTTTCTACTTTGCTCCCACAGCTGGAGAAAAGAAGTTCTTGGTAATAACCAAAACATTCTTCTGTTAGATGCCATTCTCTTCCTTTACTTATCTCCAGGGATGCAGCTCCCCTTGTCTTCTAGCTTGAAGACTCTGTGGTCTTTTTTACTTAACAAACCAGAAAGTTCAAAGATTCACACCTTGTAGAAGTTATGCTAAGCAAACTTACTTATGCTAAGTGAATTCTATATAAGCAGTTTGTAAACAAGTTCCATAGAAAGCAGTATAACAAATAATAAGTGAATGCAGTCTATTAGCTAACACATTAAAAAAAATCTATAAATAAAAATAGAATTATTGCTAAGAACATTTTCTCTTCTGTAAAGAGAAATATAATAAAGTATAATCTTATGTCACTCTTGAACAATGGACATTGCTTCTCTCCAAAATAAAGAAATGTAGCAGATACAATCCTCTCTCCAGTTGCCTTACCACTTCAGGATGAAAAGAGGAAAACAAGTCTTTATTAAGCCTTATAAAACCTTAAGTTATAATTGAAAGGCAAATGGTTTGCTTTATTTCTTGTAAAGGAAGGATAACACCCGAGAAATGTATCCTTAGCACATACTATACCTCATCATTTTGAATATATTTGCTATTACAATTTAAACTGCAAGTTAAAGAATATTAGGTATGATTGCTTAGAACTTGCAGAGCTTCACAAAGATCCCATTTCCCACTATCTGGTAAGATTTACCAAGGACGTACATACCTTGAGTTTTTTCCCAAATAATTACTGAAAGAGGGCTGGGATTTTACTGAATCACTGGTTATGCATAAAACTCTGGAGAGTGTTAGAGCACAGGTATTATTGAATAAAATAATAGTTGAATACAAAGTATTCTTGCCTCCCAAAATTACAGATTTTGTAACTACAAAATACAACTATAATAATATTCTGGAAATTGAACAATATTTTTTGTAGACATAGCACTAGTATGCTTGCCAATTGACATCACTTTCCTCATAGTGAAAATCAAGGTCTTGTGTAACTTTTTTTTTTGTGGGGGGGAAAGAAATTAACTGCATTTTAATTGTGTTCTTGTTACTTATCATGTTTACAAGACTGGGAATCTTTGTGAAGACTCTTGGTAGCATCATAGTACAAATGACTTTCTGGTTTTGATTAGCCAAGAAAAGCCTCAAGATCAGCCTTTACTGTTCTAGGATGAGTTCTTATCTTCTTTTCAGACAATAAGTAGAACTAGCAAAATATGTTAATTTAGATGCATATATCATTTCAGACAGGAAAATAAGCAGCAACTTTCAGACCTTAAAAGCACTGTTACAGTTGGATAGCCTCTCACTAAGAGTACATACAGCAAATGGAGAAGGAAAAATTACACATAAGGAAATTCGAAAGGAAGGAAGGAAGGGAGGAAGGGAGGAAGGGAGGAAGGGAGGAAGGGAGGAAGGGAGGAAGGGAGGAAGGGAGGAAGGGAGGAAGGAAGGAAGGAAGGAAGGAAGGAAGGAAGGAAGGAAGGAAGGAAGGAAGGAAGGAAGGAAGGAAGGAAGGATAATTATTGTATTATAGTACTTTCTAAAATACTACTTCCTTGAGAAATTAAAAAAATGTAGGGAACACTTCAGTTTCCTTTTCTCTCTGCTGTTTCATCTATGGTTAATGTGAATAGTATGGATCTTAGTGGTATTATTACTCACCTGTGCTGGAGGTTTGTTGATGGGTTATGAAAACCATATCAGAAGTCTTCAACCCCTTGGAATATCAGGTCGCAAAATAAAATCTTAAGAATCTTTAATGTTCTTCACATTTTTGTGTTTTAGAATAAGACCACAGAGTCAATGAATTTGGGTCATACTAATGCATAGGACATGTTTCGTAAGCGGGCATTTCTTTTTCTGAGGTTAAGAATTTCCAGGAAGAGATTCTATTGGCAAATAATTCCAATACTAAAAATCAGGCTTGAGACAAGTTTCGTCTTGCAGACTGAAAGGTCCTTTACCATTGCGCTAAAGAAAAATTGCTACACGATGACACTATAATTTTTTGTAAGTTGTATTCTATCTTGCAGCTGGATGTTTATTCTGAAGTGATAGCCCTGAAGGTATTCATTTTCTTCAGAAGAAGAGAGATGTGTATAAGAAATATTTCTACAGGCAATATTTTATTTTATTTTATTTTATTTTATTTTATTTTATTTTATTTTATTTTATTTTATTTTATTTTATTTCATTTTATTTCATTTTATTTTATTTTATTTAGATTAGTTTAGTTTAGATTGGATTAGTTTAGTTTAGATTAGTTTAGCTTTTAAAGGAAAGAAAAAAGGCTAGAATTAATTCTGTAACCTAAATCACAGGAAAATTATGAGGAATATTCCATCATAAATGCAGTTATAACCTCAGCGTATGCAAGTCTACCATAACACACAATAGCCATAAGAAAAGCACAGTTCTTTTACAAGAGAATAACTATTTGTATATATTTTAAAGTTGGGCACATCCATAATTTTCATACTGAAATGAATTGAGAAGGTTTTTTTTAATGATATGTGTGGTATATTAGGTATTTTTCCAAATGTTTTTACATTGAGAAAACTACGTAACTGATAAAATTAATTTTACCCTAGATATAAAGGGTAAATACCCTAGAGACACATGCATCTACAAGGAGACTTAGATTAAGTACTGATTTTTGTGTGCTACAACTACATAATTTTAGTTCAGGTACTCTATTCAAGAGACAATTATATTAGTAATATGATGAGCAGCACCACTGAAAAAAAGCTCTGCTTCGAAAGCCATCACATCACACCTGTGCATTTCTATGAATACTGGCCTGGAGGGCATCCTATATCATCATAATGGTGAATCTACAGTCCTAACGGTACAAATACATCACTGTGAGGGTGTCAGTTTTGCTTCAGAGGCAGTTCTACCAAGTGTTTTTGCCCTTTACCTCATATACAGTTCACAGTTTCTCTTGTCTAGCTCCAATAATAGCAAAATTTAAATCCAGTTGTTTCTCCTTTATGCATATGGACATGTAGTTACAACACTGATTAATCACTGGTATTGTAGACAATATTTATCAAAAGCATACATTAAGAAATTATGTGAAATATGTTCAACTTCACAGCTAAGCAGTAATTATTATAATAGATTTTGAGACATTGGTAGGTCATTTGGAGAAAGGTTATTAAATCTTTCCTGGCTTATCTTGGAGTTACCAAAAGAATGGCATTAACTATTAACAAGATTTATTAAGGAAAACTGAAGAAGTGCAGGTAATGATTAATACTGCTGCTCAAATGGCAACACTAAAGTACTCATCTGAAATTTGGTACAAAAATACCACTACAGTAGCAAGTCAGCATGGTTCCCAATACATGCTGGGCTACAACATGCTTGTAGAGCAACGGAATAGAGTATAAGGGTCATCAGACAGAGACTACTCTTGTTACTGAATCAAATATCATCTGTCTTACAAATTAAGCAAATGATGCATCTACATCTAGCTTAACTGCCGAGGACTGGAAAACTTATAAGAAGCTCAAAGACAAACTTCTGGAGTTGAAGTATACCACAGAGTACTTTCAAGACCGAACAAAGGAAATTTGTTAGGAGATTGCTACTGAAATTATATATCTAAAAAGGAAGTATAGTAAAGCCTTGTATTTAGGAAGTCATAATAGACAGATATTGTCTAAGAAATATTCTAGAAGCCAAGAGAAAGGGCAAATCTTCCTGTACTCAGGCAAAGCTATGTATGCCACTGCTTGAAGCACAAATCCAAAACACGCCACTCTGGGTGGTTCCAGAACAGTGACAACTGTGAAGGCTGTGACACATTTCATAATGATAGTGGGGTGGTTGTACAAACTAAACAGGTGGTCATACAGGATGAGCTATTTACAGGCCTCCTCTCACACCGGTGGCATTGAAACAAAGTAAAAAAATCCACATTCACTTATAAGCATTCCTGAAAATGCTTCTTTGCACTTACAAGTAATGTCTCAGCATATACTTCATTTCTACCACCTGTGTGTATTCTAAATAATAAGTGGGCCATAAGAGACAAATTAAAGATGTTGCTTGCATGTTATCAGCAGTTTGATGTAATTCAGTACATGTCATTCCCCTTACTTGTCCCAGTTTGTTAAAGAAACAGATTGAAAACCTGGGGAGTTCTGAAAGAGGGAAGACGAGGTCCTCTCTTCTTATCCACAGAGCAGTTTACCAGATTCAAGAGCACTTATCCTGTCTCACTAGAGTCAGTCTTAACAAGAAACATTGCAACTCCGTCCTATCCATTTCTGCTGAAAGCTTTCTACTAAATAAATAAATAGGAGAGAGCACCTCACCCTTTTTCAATACAAGGCCTCACAGAAAGACTAAAAAAATAAAAAATACTGGTTTTCCATATTTGACAATTAAAAATAGATGTCTAATATTTATATTTTCCTTTCCAAAATTGGTAATCAGGTATCTAAACAAAATCCAAATTTGAAAATCCATAATAATTAACAAATCATGCTTTTTGTTGTATAACTGACCAAATGAGAGAAAAATAAAATGTTTCAACCAAGTACAAATGTTTTCAGAGGCTTGCATTCTCCTGACCCTTCTTCCATCCAAGTCCATTGGAATTGCATTATTCTGTTTATTGGAAAGAGCATGAGTGCAACAGTGATCAATCAAGAAAGTATAACTTTTTTTAACATAACAAAACGTGCCTAAGTATTTAAAGCTAAAGAAAGTAAAATTATTTTTCTTAATAGGAAATACTCAGAGAAAGACTTGGCTTATTACTGGATTAATATCTTTTCCTCAGTAACCAAGCCTTTCTCTGAGTATGAAGCATATAGTATAACAAGGAAAAGGGTCAGTAGTCAGTAATTACTACATATTTACACATTCCTAGACACACATGAAAAGTGTAAATGCAAATACACACTTATCCTAACAGTGTAAATCAAAAGTCATTACTCCATTGATGTAAATGAAGGTCTTTGAAAATAAACCCGATGTAATTTTCTTATCTAATGGTAGATTATCACTTATTAAAAAATTACACAATACAAAGCAATCACTCATTGAGGAAATAATCAAGCCAAAAGGGTAGGTTGTACTTGTCTGTTAACTTTTTGTCTTCTTCACACCTTTTACTATTTAAAGACACTAACAACCTAGCATGTGGTTTTGAACCTCTTTAAAAAAGGTTGCTGATAATTAATCTAAATTCTTTCAACACTGGTGATGAGAGATGATACAAAGACAAATATATTTACAACAGAAAGAGCAGTGAACCGGCAAATGGACTAGCTGTGACTAAGAATCCTCTGAATTTTAAGCACGTGCCTGCTCTCACTTGGTATGAAAAGTGTAATTGGTAAGCTAGCTACATCTGAATATATTACTGGAACTATACTACCTAAATTACTGAAATTCTCTACAATCAGATAAATGAGTTTTTTGTTTAAAACATAAATTTACATCAAATACTATGAGATGCAGTCCTAGATTTTTTGGCTATAAAGGCATCAGGAAAGCCTTCTATCACTGCATTAGTTGTGTGGGTTGAATTCTTACTATTTTAAGCACAGGTCCAGATGGGCTGCTTCCAAGAGTGCTCAGAGAGCTGGCTGATGTGCCTGCAAGACTATTCTCTCATCTTTGGAAAGTTATGGAGATCAGGGTAAATTCCTCAGGATTAGAAAAAAAAGGAAATGCTTTACCACCTTCATAAAAGGCCAAAAGGTCAGCACAAGAAGCTAGAGACTGCTCAATCCCACTTCAGCCCTTGGGAAAGTTATCGGGCAAGTTGTCTTGGCAGCCATTTCTGCACACACTAATGAGAAGGAAATCTGGAACAGTGAGTGCCAGTGAGTGTTGGTCAGGCATGATCACCTGGCTACTTAATGTAATTAAATAACTGGATTTGTAGACAAGAGTGGACATAATTTTCCTTAAGTTTATCAAGGTTTTGGACAATGCCTCCTGCAGTATTCTTGTACTCAGTTTGAGACATTACAGTTTGGATTTGTGGGCTACCAGATGAGTAAAAATCTGGTCAGGTCAGACTCTACATGGAGTCTGGTAACAAGCAAAATAGTACAGGGGTCTATTCTGTGGCATGTCTCATTCAACTTTGCCGATGACCAGTCATGGAGTGCACTCTTCTCAAGTCTGCAGATGCCATGAAACTGAGAGGACCAGTCAATATGCTTCAAGGCAGCCCTGCCATTCAGAGGGACCTTGATAAGCCAGAGGAACGGGCAAACGGGAATCTTGTGAAACTTAACAAGAATAAATACAAAATCCTGCAGCTGGGAAGGAAGAGTCCTTGGTGGCAGTATAGGCTGGGGACTGACTGATTGAGGAGTAGCTCTGCTAAAAAGACCCTGGGAGTCCTGGTAGACTACAAGAAGAACCAACAGTGTGCCCCTGGTAGCAAACACATCCAACAGCATCCTAGGATGTATGAAAAGAACAGAGACAGCAGACTGACAGATGGGTTGTGCTGCCTGTACTAAACATTTGTTAGATCTCATCTAGAATAGTTTATCCGGTTTCAGGTCTTACAATGCCAGAAGACATTGATCAGCTGGAACAAGTTCAGTGGAGAGCCACCGAATGAGCTGGGGGGGGTGAAACACCCATTGAACAGAGGCTGAAGAAAGAGGGTTTGTTTAGCCTGGAGAGGAGACAACTTCAGAGTCAACTAATAGCACCTTCCAGCATCTATGAGGAGGTTACTGAGAAAGTGGAGCCATGCTCTCACAGTGTTGTCTGCTGGGAGGAAGAAAGACAGTAGGCAAATCTTCAAACAAGAAAGGTTTAGACTGAGTGCAAGGAAAACTTTTTTCAGCATGAGGCTGTCAAGTTGCCCAGAGGAGTTTTGTAGTCTCAAAACACAACTGGATAAAACCTTAAGAAATCTGATCTCACAGCTGACCTGCCTTGCGTAGGAGACTGGACACAGAACGTCTTGGGGTCACTTCCAGACAGAATCCTATGATCCTGTGATAGTAAACTTTACCAAAGTATCCAGAATTAGTAGAAAGGATGGCTGAGAATACTTTTACCATACGTTTCTATACAAGCCTTGTAAAAATTCAGGATGCTAAACCAATATAAATGAGCAGACAGAGAAGAAAGAAAGGAGACTGTCCGAGCATTTAATCAGTATTCCTGAAGTCATAGGATATCTTGGGAAGTATGTTAGGAAATCAATTGCTTTGCTTTACATTTATGAAAGTAAGTTTAGAATCTGCTAGAACTAATTGCTCCCCATTGGAAAGAAGAGAAAAAGCACACTGTTAAAAGACACACATGGATCTCCAGCAGTCAACGTACATGCTCCTGCATAAAAAGGAGTGTTTGATGGAGAAGATTATGTGTTAAGTTTACTTAGCGTAATAGAGAGTACATGTTCAACTGAGTAGTATATCACTTTCTCTAAACTTAAAATTACAGCGTACTTAGAAGGTAATTCAGTAGTCACTTTGCTTAGCACAGACTAAAACAAACACTGTAGATTTCCAACTGATGTTCTGAATGTGCATTTGACAAATGGGAAAAGAAAAATTAAGTAAGAAGAGGAAAAGGTAAAAAAAAAAAAAAATCAATGTATGACTATCTCAGCTGGAAAGAAAAAGACCCTCTCCATCTCACTTTCCCTGACTTAACCACAATATTGAGGTGTCTAAGAATCCATAAAAGAGCATGGTTGTGTTTGTCTCTTCCTGGTTATTTTTAAATTCCAGATACTGAAAAATAACTATTTTCTACTATATTCTATGGGATTTTTTTTCAATTAAATTAAATTTCCGTAAGCTTCTTCTAACCCACAAATGACTGCTTTAGGTTAATAAATGCAGAGTTTAGAATTAGGAGTGGCTACAGTCCAGGAATAGATTAAGTGCCATACAACCCACAAATATTAATGGAACCAGTATTATCTGTATGTGATGTTTGTCCTAAGGAAGGCGAATTTATAGGAAGTAGGAGAGACTTCAGGAAGTGAGAGATCTGGAGTTTGATTAATGTTATTACATCAACTCTGTGGTACCATTTTTTATCATTAATCTTTGCAATAACTTCACATTATTAGAAAGAAACAATTGTGCTATCACAAAACAGGATTTGTTTTACTGTGCATACCTATACTACATATTAGTAGAATTTCAAAAAAAGTCATGAAATGTATAAAACCTCAATACAATAAGACTGCAATTGTAAATATGTCTCTTCTCCTATAATAACTGTTTTAGCAATATTTTGTCCTTGCTTAGTCAAAAGGTAAGTTCCAGATTTTGGTTTAACAGACTAAACACAAATTGTGATCTTTCACTCACTCATTAAAAATAAACGTTCATTCTCAAAAGAATTTTACTTGATCCCCTGCACAAATCTAATTTTCTAGAAATTTGGTTCAATTATACATATGTAACAAAGGGAGAATAATGTAATTTCAATGGTTCCAATGAGAACATAGCTGCTACCTCTACATAGTGGATTTATCGTATTTTTTTTTTACACAATATACGTATACGTTTTGAAAACATAAAAAGTGTGAATCATCTGTACAAAATTCAGTTGTAAAATAGAACTGAAGGTGTAGGTTGAACAGAAAAGATATGCAATTTGTTTGACCACATAAAGTGGTCCTTCCTTCCTTCCTTCCTTCCTTCCTTCCTTCCTTCCTTCCTTCCTTCCTTCCTTCCTTCCTTCCCTTTCTCTCTCTCTCTCTCTCCTATGAAAATTGTGAGTTTGGGATTAAGAAAAAGAAAATTAATCTTAAAATGGATGAAAGAATTTGTTTCCCTTAAAAATGCAACACGGTAGTATAAATCATGGAATGAGGAAACAGATTTGTTTCCTTAGTAGTTGTCTGCAGCTAATCAAAACAAACTTTAAATGCTTGTACATCCTTTTCCACAATATAGAGTACAATCCATTCTCTTACACAGTAAATGTATGGAGGCTACACTAATCACAGTATCACAGTATCACAGCATGTTTGGGATTGGAAGGGACCTCAAAAGGTCATCTAGTCCAATCCCCCTGCTGGAGCAGGAACGCCTAGGTGAGGTCGCACAGGAATGTGTCCAGGCGGGCTTTGAATGTCTCCAGGGAAGGAGACTCCACAACCTCCCTGGGCAGCCTGTTCCAGTGCTCTGTCACCTCACTGAGAAGAAGTTCTTTCTAAAATTTAAGTGGAACCTCTTGTGTTCCAGCTTGATCCCATTGCCCCTTGTCCTATCATTGTTTGCCACTGAGAAGAGCCTGACTCCATCCTCATGGCACTCACCCTTTATATATTTATAAACATTAATAAGGTCACCCCTCAGTCTCCTCTTCTCCAAACTAAAGAGCCCCAGCTCCCTCAGCCTTTCTTCATAAGGGAGATGCTCCACTCCCTTAATCATCTTTGTTGCCCTACGCTGGACCCTCTCCAGCAGTTCCCTGTCCTTCTTGAACTGAGGGGCCCAGAACTGGACACAATATTCCAGATGGGGTCTCACCAAGGCGGAGTAGAGGGGAAGGAGGACCTCTCTCGATCTACTGACCACCCCCCTTGTAATACACCCAAGGATGCCACTAGCCTTCCTGGCCACAAGGGCACAGTGCTGGCTCATGGTCATCCTGTTGTCCACCAGGACCCCCAGGTCCCTTTCCCCTACACTGCTCTCTAATAGGTCATGCCCCAACCTATACTGGAACTTGGGATTCTTCCTGCCCAGATGCAGGACTCTACACTTTCCCTTGTTAAATTCCATCAGGTTATCCCCCGCCCAACTCTCCATCCTGTCCAGGTCCCGCTGGATGGCAGCACAGCCTCTGGCGTGTCAGCCACTCCTCCCAGCTTAGTGTCATCAGCAAACTTGCCGATAGTACACTCAATTCCCTCGTCTAAATCATTAATGAATATATTGAATAATATTGGCCCCAGTACTGACCCCTGAGGCACTCCACTAGATACTGGCCTCCAACTGGACTCCGCACCATTGACCACCACTCTCTGGCTTCTCTCTTTAAGCCAGTTTGCAACCCACCTCACTACTCTATTGTCTAGACCACAACTCCTCAATTTAGCTGTGAGGATGCTGTGAGGGACTGTGTCAAAGGCTTTACTGAAGTCAAGGTAGACCACATCCACCGCTCTGCCATCATCCATCCACCTTGTTACATTCTCATAAAAGGCTATGAGGTTGGTCAAGCACAACTTCCCCTTGGTGAAGGATGCTGTGGGAGACTGTGTCAAATGCTTTACTGAAGTCAAGGTAGACCACATTCACTGCTCTGCCATCATCTATCCACCTCGTTATGTCCTCATAAAAGGCGATGAGGTTGGTCAAGCACAACTTCCCCTTGGTGAAGCCATGCTGACTGACCCTAATGACCCGCTTATCTTGATATGCCTTGAGATGGTACCAAGGATAAGTTGTTCCATCACTTTCCCAGGGATGGAGGTGAGGCTGACTGGTCTATAGCTACCCGGGCCCTCCTTCTTGCCCTTTTTGAAGACTGGAGTGACATTTGCTTTCCTTCAGTCCTCAGACACCTCTCCCCCTTCCCAAGACTTGGCAAAGATGATGGAGAGTGGTCTAGCAATGACCTCAGCCAGCTCCCTCAGCACCCCCAGATGCATCCCATCCAGACCCATGGATTTATGAATGTCCAGATTGCCTAATTACTCCCTAACCCAGTCATCATCAACTAAGGCAGACTCCTCCATTGTCCTGACTTCCTGTGGGGCCTCAGGGGTATGGGATTCCTCAGGACAGCTTTCAGTAGAGTAGACAGTGCTACTAGTGTTAGTTTTATCTGTGATGTATTTGAAAAAGCTCTTTCTGTTGTCCTTGACCCCTCTCACCAGGTTAATCTCTGCTTATAACGGAGTATCTTAAGGTTTTTTTGTCTATTATTGTGCAGTTATAAGCTATTGTAATGAGAGTTGATCCCATAACAATTTTGGTGTTTGATGTTAAATATAATTTACAGCATTTTTAAGGGCAACTTCTTGGTATCCCTTAATTGAAACATTTCATTTTGTGTAGTGGAAGGGAGGTACTTAGCTTTGACATAACATTAAAAGTCTGCTAGGAAACTGCCATCCTGAGGCAGTAGCTCAGCAGATCAATATATAGGGTATCTAAAAATCTTGGTTCTTCTTGGTTCAGGAACCACCACTCCCTTGTTGCTAGTCCTCCCCTTTGAAGGACAGGAATCATGGGTTCGCTGGGCTATAACCTGTCTATAAGCCATCCCTTAGACAGGAGTGATAAAATGAAGCACCTCAGATGTAATTCTTACTCTTAATTCCCGAATTACTGAAAATTTATGAATAGAAAGTTTGGAGTTTGATTAACAATTACCTTTTAACACATACACATTTTTAATAACTGCAGCAATAAAACCATAATTCCATCTGAAGTTCAGAAATTTTCTCTTAGTCTAGACTTAGAAAATGTAAATATGGAAATGAAAACAATACATTGAAAACAACATTTTTAAAAATCTAGCAGAATAGGTCACATATTTCAAAAAAATGTTGTGAAAATGTGGGGGGGTGTTTTCTAAGATATTTGTCTTGTGTCACACAGGTCCTAATTTTTGTATTCCAGAACAGCTCTGTTGCCCAGGGAAAAGGCACCAGACGTGATATTTTGTGACAAGAAACACACAACTTAAAACCTTATAATGTGGTCACAAATTTTCCTCAGATCAAAATACTACTTGGCCATAAATGTTATTCTCACAACCTTAACTCTGGCTACCCTAGGGAAAAAAATCTCTTGAGATATGCAAGATAACCGACGGTTACTTAGCACACTAGAGTACAAGCAATGTATTAGAAAAGAAATTTTAGACCTGTACCTTGCTTCATTCTCATTAGGTGTTCACTGATCATTGTAAGCTTTGATATATAACACTGCACTGCACTCATTTTCTAATGCCTAGCACTATTCCAGAACATTTTGTTGATTAATACTGGGTCTTGGCAGAAAGTTCCTGATTAATTCAGTCTAGGGTTGCTTCCCTGTCTTTTTTACATCACTAATTAGTGATAAAACAAAACTTCGCACTCCCACAATATGTTCTCCCAGCTATGATATACGTTGGCAGCTGGTTTTATGTTGTGAGTGTACTTTGGACAATCATTCATTGAATATCAGATAAAATATTTTAATTGTTTTAATTACAAGTTTTTTTTTTTTCCTTTCCAGTGTCTCATATACTATTTTTCAGTCAGTAACAGCAGCATTTATACATTTTCATATCTTATAATCTTTGCTTTTGTTGTGTGCTAGAGCAGTTATAGAATCCTAGAATGTCCTGAGTTGGAAGGGATCCACTAAGATAATTAAGTCCAACTCCTGTCCCTGCACATGACAAACCCACAGTTCACACCATGTGTCTCAGGGTGTTGTCCAGTCTCTTCTTCAACACTGTCAGGCTTGGGGCTGTGACACCTCCCTGGGGAGCCTGTTCCAATGCTCCACCACTGTCTGGGTGAAGAATCTTTTCCTAATGTCCAACCTAAACCTCTCCTGGCACATTCTCCTGTCATTCGCTTGGGTTCTGTCATTGGTCACTAAAGAGAAGAGTTCAGAATATACCCTTCCTCCTCCCCTTGTGAGGAAGCTGTAGACCACAATGAGGTCCCTTCTTAGTCTCCTCTTCTCCAGGCTGATCAAACCAAATGACTTCAGCTGCTCCTCACACGGCTTCCTCTCCCAACCCTTCACCAACTTTGTAGCCCTCTTCTGGACACTCTGTAGTTGCTTTGTATCTTTTTTATCCTGTACTGCCCAGACCTGTACACAGTGCTCCAGGTGAGGCCACACCAGTACAGAGGAGAGCGGGACAATCGCCTCCCTGCAAGGCTGGCAGTGCTGTGCTGGGTGCACCCAGGACACGGTTGCCCTCTTGGCTGCCAGGACACACTGTTGACTCATGTTCAACTTGCCATCGACCAGAACCCCCAGATCGCTCTCCATGGAGCTGCTCTCCAGCATCTTGTCCCCCGGTCTGTATGTACAGCCAGGGTTGCCGTGTCCCAGGTGCAAAATCCAGCACTTGCTCTTGTTGAACTTCATGCAGTTGGTGACTGCCCTATTCTCCAGTTTGTCCAGATCCCCCTGCAGGGCCTCTCAGGTCCTCCCAATTTTGTGTCATTGGTGAGCTTACTTAGCATTCCATTAAGTCCTGTGTCCAAGTAATTTATGAAGACATTGAAGAGTACTGGCCCTAAGATGGATCCCTGTGGAACCCCACTAGTGAATGGTCACCAGCTAAACATAACCCCACTTACTAGAACCCTTTGAGCCCAACCCACCAGTCAATTTCTCAGTCAAAATTTCAGAAATGTTGAGAGCAAATCAGAGATATTAATAGACATACGGGAAAAACTTAAATAAATCCATTTCCTAGCATGGAATAGATAAAACTGAGGTCCTTAAACTAATTACTTCAATAACAAAAGCTCCTGCTTAACTGCTTTGTGTAATACAGGATATATCTAAGTAGATGGATGTCTCCCTGCTTGAAGTTATTGCTTCCTGGAGTTTTAACTGCATTCTGACTCAGAAGTACTCTAATCTGAGCAGTCTGGTGATTACCTCCTTTCCAAACTTCGCTATATCCAGAGGACCACAGGTATTTCTCAGAACATGCTCAAAACACACATACACTTACATACAAATGTAGAAATTCAAATCTCTTGTAAAATATAGTTATGACTGCTGTCTGTTCTGAAATGACTGGAGGGAGAGCAGCTGGCATTCATCTTTCTGAAGTAGTAACTTAGTGATTATAAGACTTTCCTATGAAATACCACACTGATTTCAAAACTGTCCTACACCTATATTTCCGAATCACATGTTTTCCAAAGAATTGTGAGGAAACAGATTAAGGGAAAAAGTCCCCTGCAAGATTTAATGTCCTTGTGAAGCCTAGGTGAAATGAAGGAGGTGGGGATGAGAAAGACAACCCGCTTCTCTGTGCTATTTCTGCATGTCATCTAGATACTATTCAATATATCTAAAGAATTACTCCTACAAGCTGTGAACAATGAGTGTCTGAAACACTGGAATAAAGAGTCGATCAGTTCTGCCTACCTACTCTTGCCCTGTAAAACCTGACTTCTTTTTTGCAAAACTCAGACACAAAAGCAGACAACAAGCCCAGCATAGTTTAAAGCTTCAGAGATTAGGGCTTGCATCTTGTTGGCAATATATGTGGATTTTAACTCCCATATGCTCAATAAAACTCTTCTCCCTGCAGAGGGTTCATACCAGTAGGCCATTACATAAAAAGTAACACCTTTACTGTCTGTTTTAAAAGAAAATATTCCTGCTTTGAAACACACATCTCAGGAGAGCCTTCTGGGGTCTCAGTGTCAAAGATACAGAGCACTCCAGCATGTGACCATGTTCTTGAGAGAGGTAGATTTTCAGCAAAGTATGGTAGGCAGCAGTTGCTGCTTGTGGGATATTTAGAACACAGTGGAAGAGTAGTGCACTGTTTTCCCCAAAAATATGTGTTGTCTTACTGAAAAAAAAAAAAAACAAAAAAAAAAACAACAAACAGTACTTTGTGGTTAAAAACAAGAAAGAAATCTACTGGAGGAAAACATGACAGGTTTTTAACTCTGGCACTTAAACTGCATCAGGAATCATCATATTTATATGTAAAGTAATTGCACAGTAAAACGCAATGTACTCACTGTAGTGGGTCACAGAAGTGCACTGTTCAGCTGCAGCCACATGATTTGACCACTGACCAGACTCTGGCTGAGGTTAAGCTGACTCTCCAAGACACAGAGGACAGCTGGACATGACAGGTAACAGTCTCAACTCCAAGAAAGACATCTTGATTTCACAGCTGTGCAATGGGAGTCATATGAGAAAGGGATGAGTATCAGAGACTCCTGGGGACAGCACTGGGACCCCTCAGGGAGTGCCATTGCCCAAGTCCAGCAGCAGCACTGTTATCATGCCAGTAATGCCACATGCCACCAAGCTCACCCAGGCAGCAGTGTCAGAAAAATAAAATGTGGTTATTGGCCCAAAGGGGAAAGTAAACAGGAGCAGGTTGTCTGCTCATGGTACAGAGAGGGACAGATACAAGTGTGGCAAAAAAAAAAAAGAGGTCAAGAAACTCGAAGGGGCTAATGAGGCAGGCAAATGATGTAATCATTTCCTGGCTGTTGGGGATAATTGATCACCACATCCTGAGCAGGACAAGAAACAAAATCAATTGTCCTGATCATACCACACAAGTCAAACTCAGCCTCCATTCAGGGAGATGGGGCAGGTGAGATGCCTGAGACAAGTGTAGAGGTTATGGACCAAACATCCAGATATCACCATGCCTGCAGTTGCCTGATGTTCGATGGCATCATCTTCTTCCTGACCCCTTCCTAACTTATGTTTAGAAGTTGCACAAAAGCACCTGGCAAGCTGTATCCTGGTCCTATCAATGAGTTCATCACCAGGAGGATACTCAAACTCTCCCAGCAAATATGCTGTCAGCCTGTGAGCAGCATCCTGCAGCTATGTTGATCAGTATCGATTGAATTAACCTCGCGTAGTCATGCAAGTAAAAGGCATTAATTAAATCTATGATAGGATTTAGTTTAACCATCAGGAGCAGTTAGGTGGTTGTTTGCTTAATCTTTCATAACTATGACTCATAACAACTTCATAAGCACCACTGGAACAATATCAAAACTTTCAAATGATAGAAAGGTAAAATGTTTCAGATAGAAGTTAAGCCAAATACTTCAAATATTATGATCAAATAGAAATATAACATTAATTGAATTGTCTTCTGTGAAAAGCTAGGACAATTCAATGACTGTTATATTGTATTCTATTGTATGATATGTCTATTAATATTGTATGATATGTCTATTGATATATATTGTATATGATATGTATATTGATTGTTATATTGTATTATGTATTATGTCTTATGTATTATATATATTATATATAAAGCTACCTTTTCATAGTCTTAAACTTTTTTTAAAGATAAAAAATGAGAAATGTCAGTTTCCACCGTGATCATATATGTTCAAATTGTTCTTAACCTTACTTTTGAAAGGTACCTTACAAGATTTGCACCTTCTCTCCAACAGAAGCTCTAGGTCTATTATTGTAGAAAACTTTATAACCCATTGACATAAAAAAAAAAAAACAGGTATAGAAAGTTAACTGTAAATCCATTAGATAGTGTGATTACAGATGGTCTCACAAGTGCAGTTTCACATTGGGGAAAACAAACAAAATAAACCACCAATGCATGCTGACACTATTTGCGGAAGTATCCCTGAAACACTTTTCTGTGGTCATAATCATATAATTTCTTGAGGATAGGGGTTAATTGTTTTGTGATTTTTTTCCCTTTAATTTCAGAAATCTTAGTCACTATTTCTCTTCTGAATAATTTTCTTGACAGTCCAACATGAAGAGGCTTACACTACTGTATAACTATTCTAGCAATTGTTTCTATCTCCTTATCATTAATCAGATTGCAGTTTCAGTTTAAGTCATAATTTTAATTACTTTTTGGAATATCTATGCCAGGGTCTGTCAGCTCTATCAGTAAACCACATGTGGAAATCAGTAAGATCAGAGATCCAAACCCCACAGAGAGAACTGGATTCTACTCATGTTGTGTATGGTTTTTTTTCTAGTAAACATACAAAATCCAAGTTCTGCTGACTAGATTTTTTGAATACTGATAAGACATGCCATTTTTCTATTTCCAAGTGTTAGCTCAAATTTGTTTTTCACATATATCACCACATTAATTTTATTACCCATAAGAGAATGTAGAAAGAGTAAATTAAGGTCTTGGCTCCAATATTTCTAGAAAGTCTACATGTTTGAATTAAACATAATTTAAGCAAATTTAATTATCTAAATATTTTGCACTACAGTAGGGTGGTTATTTGCTCAGATTATTATAAAATATATTAATTTTTTTTAATACTACATTGGATATTGCATTTTCTTTACTAAATACAGGACAAAGCAGAAAAATAGAAGCCAGCAGTTGTAATACAACAATATAAAATTGCAATTTTTTTAATAGAACGCTTCATTGCAAAGAAAAATGCTTAACTGCATCTATAAATATATATACATTTGTAAAAGACAATTTTTGCTGCTGCAATAGTGAAATGGCACAAAAGGTATAAAGTCTTAAGAGAAGTATTCATGAACATGTTTACATTTTTGCAGAACCTTCTCTCACATTCATGAAGGATTACAACCACATATATGTAGCATGAGAAGCATCACATGTATCTATGAATCCATTGTTTCAAACTAGAGGTAATTAGGAACAGACCATAACTGTGGATCTGGTTGTGGTATATTTCAGTTTTTAATGATATTTCAAACACAGTATGTAGTGTACTTACAATAAAAAGAAAGGTATCTCCAGAAATTACAACCTAAAAATCACTCTTGACATGTGAATTTCTGTAGTATGTCTGAATAACCCAATGAAATTAAATACAGCAACAAAGCCCAATATCTCAGTAAGAGGATTGAATTTAGCACTTGCATTGCACAGAAAGCCATACTGCCAGCTGTTTGAGTCTTCTGTCACTGAGTTTAAATCTGCATAGGGATGATGGAGAAGTTGCTAGCAAAAATTTGCTCTTGTGTGACAAATGTGATACAAGGCTCACCTTCCCCCACCACATATGAAGGAGCACAGAGGCAGAGGGCAGCGGGGGATCCCCAGTGCCACAGTCAGAGACACAAGCCCCTGCCCTGACCCCCCAGGAGACCATCAGCCCCACCAGCTGGATGAGATCAAACACCATGGGACTGCTCTCCGGTGTACGCAACAGGCAGTCCCTGTTCCGGGGAATGGAGTTTACTATGTGATCCTGAGTATTCTGGGATTTTGTAAGACTTCTTATGGAATGCTTAAAGAATGAACCAAAAGTGGGGAAAGGGAAGGGTTAAGGTGCTTTGAGGAGGAATAAGCATGGTAAGGTAAGGACGAAAAAAGGAGTCCGTTGCACATAGGCAGGCCAGCTGCATTCAGTGTTGCCTTCTTATTAAACTCCATTTCTAACTGGCTGAGGATTCTCTATTCTCTGTGCACGTGTATGTGTGGGTTCTGAGTGCAGCCACTGGAGTCAGACCATGGGCCAGAGCCCGTATGTCCATGACGCAAAAGCTGAAGAGACTGGAGTGTCCACATAGTGTGTGTGCGGTGTATTCACTAGTGAGCATAAGGTCAGACCAGTCAGAGAGCAGAATAAGAATTCTGGGAGCCAAGTAAGAGGCCATATGTCTCTAAAGAGACCAGAGGATACACGAATTGGCTTCTGGAGGGCAGATTACCAGAAAAGTCAGGAGTCCAACAATCAGTTCCTGATGGAACCATTGGTCTGGACCTGCTACTGGAAAGACTAATTGTATGTCCGTGCATGAGACAACTGGGCAGATCCAGGGTCAGCTGCTGGGCAAATGTCTAAAGCCATTTACTGCAGGAAACCATATTATCTGTACACATGTATTTTCTGTTGTTGATTTTTATCTTGATTATCTAGTGAGGAGAACAGGATTAGGCCATTTTTCCTCCCTTGATTTTGTCTGTGTTGCTCTGTGTGGCCATCCATGTGCATACATGTATGTACATTGTGGGTCTGTGTGCATGTGTGTCCACTGGGGACACATGCTTGTCCTTGCTACCAGCTGGAGCTGGAGACATCGTACTGCATCAGCCTCACCTCTGATGGGTTACCAGATTTGGCCACCCTAACAGACCCTACTCACAAGACTATCACGCTTTTCCTACTGTGTATTCAAATATAAGATTTACTAGACTTAACATTTGTTTGGTTTGAAAATATAAGCATTTTGAAGAGCTAGAAATAGACACTACTGATTTTTTAAGGGGCAAACAACTGTTATTTGGACAGCTCAGGACAAATCCTATGTTACACATACAAAGGTGAGTGCAATGTGAAAAAATATTGCAGTGAGAGCTTTGCAGAAGAAGCTGAACTGCAACAGAAAAGGATAGACAGGGATTTGTACTGGGCAGTAAAATTTAAAGTAGGATGGCCTTAATTACAAAGAGAAGCTGGCAATCTTAGTGGACAGAAAAGAGCTGGGAAATGGCTGTAATATGGCAGTGAGACAAGAAAGAAGCCAGGCATGACAATAAAGTGAGATATTGTCAGAAATGTGTTATTGAATTTGACTAATCAGCTAGGGAAGAATAAAATTAAGAGAGGATTAGCCTGCACACCTGATTTTCTAATTAATGAAGTAAAAACATCATCTAAAGCAGTGGAGTTTCACAGAAGTTAATTTCTTTCCTAGCTCTTAAATTAATAAATAGAGATAAGCAATTCATGATCACTCCAGGAAAAAAAAAAAAAAAAATCTGTTGATATGGTAACTTGTTTGAATATTGAAAGAGGCAATTCCTTCAAACACACAGTAAACAAACGTATCAGAATGCTTGAAGAGTACTCATTACTCAAACTCTTGTTTGATGTATTGTGGATTATCTGACTTACCATCTTATCTTTTACTTGTAACAAGACTGATTTAGTATTAAAAGATCATTTACAAAGATACTGAAAGTACTGGTTTTACTACCCAGCTAGTGCTAAAAATATAATAGCATGGGTTCTGAATGACTTTTCACAATTTCGATGTGAATTCTCCAAAACTGGAGTTAAAACCTCACAATTAGGATGAGTAAACAATTGATCAATAGGTTGGACTACAAAACAATTAAAGGGAACATAGAAAATCGCCAGCTGTTTCTAAGGAGATGTTAAAGACTTTTCTTTCTCTCAATAAAATACTGGGACCTAAGAAAACATATTAAATGACCAAAAAAAAAAAAAAAGTGTTCATGGATGATATTGTTTGGGTATACAGCTATGATTTACAAAGCACAGATTGTAATTCCACTCTCTGGAAGTATGAAAAGATCCAGGAGCTCCTGGGACTTTCGGAAACACATAATGATTTTTTGTGAAACATGGAGAAAGTTTTTGTTGAGACTGTAACTAGCAGAGTTGTGCTACCAGATACTTTGTCTCAAAAATCATTCTACTGGGTTTTGCATAGTCTGCTCTATTTCTGCAACGTTGCATGTGTCTTTTAATGACACATCCAGAAAGAGACAGAAATTTCCAGTGATGGATGGTGACTGAAAATATCTAAGGGTATCTCAAAGGAAAAAAGTAGCAACAAGAAACAGCCTGTAATATGTTACTCATGCTCAAGATCTTGGGGTCAATTATTGCTGCTTTGACAGTTACTGCATCCAGTCTTTTTATACTGGTGATCTTGCTATGTGACAGGACAGGAGAATCAGGAACTTTGTTGATGTAATGCTAATAATTGCATGCTAACAGGCTTCCTTGTATAACTCAGTGCTGGATTTCTCTTCAAGAGAAACAGGTTAGTTAGTATAGGTAAATGTATATCTACTGGACAAATTTTACAATAAAACTGGAACAGTAGTGTACATAAGGTACCAAGCTGCATCTAAGTCTGTTTTAAAAGGTTAGGAAGGCTATACAAAAAAAAAAAAAAAAAAAAAATATATATATATATATATATATATATGGTATTTGACGCTTTCAAATTTAATGGAATTGGTTGTTAAAAGAAGCAAAATTTACATCTCACTTGCACATCTATAAACATGCAGTCTTTGCTAAACTGCAAAATTAAGCTGTTCACCAAGTGAAAGTTCACATGCAATGTGTTTTTTGCTGTGATGGCAGACAACAACGGCTATGAAGTGAGTGAGCATAAGGAAACAATAGCACATTTCACACTAAATGTCAAGTAGTTTTATTCTGAAAAATGTCACAGTGATAATTAGATGAAAATGTCTCCATCTATTAGGTACTATGTGGTCACTCTCAGTGTATCAATCAAAGGAAGTCAATTTTATCACCAGTTTCTACAAGAGCCTTTAAATATCTTACAGAGTAAAGACTGTTTCAAAGGAAATTTATGTAGTTATAAAATAGCCAGATATTAAAATCTGATTGATAGGAGCTGGAATAAAATGTAATTTCTTTTGTATTAACTTTAAAATTAAAAAAATACGTTTGTACTTCAGAACACAAGGCTAGAAGGCTTCTGGGTCAGTGACTTGAGATCCATAATCTTGAAGGCAGACTTTTCGTGTAAGCCTTTTCATACATGACTTAACCTTCATAAAGGTAGCTGGATGTTTGTCCTTCACCACTCTTGATAATAAGTTGTTCCAATACTTGACTGTCACGATGGTTAGAAATTACTAATTAGCAGCATAAATTTATTCATGCTCACATTATCCTTCTTTTTTTTCTTTTGATGACTTTATCCTTTATCACTGATAGGTCTCCTCTTGCTGGATGTTTCAGTGTCTAAACAAACAGCATTTATATTCCTTCTCTTCTTCCACCTATATAAGCCAAGACCTTGGTTTTTGTTTTGTTTTGTTTTGTTTTTTTTAATTTTTTTGTTATATGAGAAGTTCTGCAAATTTTATTTTTGTTCAAGCTGTCCTTCCCTATATCTGTCTGGAGATTTTATCTGTGCAATATCTCAACAAGATTTCAGCTTAGTCCTGTGCAATAACATTCCTATCTCTTCTGGAATACCTCATTCATTAAAATCTTAAACCTCATTTACCTCTCCCCAACTGCAGTCACATACTGGAGAGGCTCATAGGCATCCTGTGGTAAGTAGCACACCCGGGTTTTAACAAGCTGCCTTCAGCTCATCACCTGAAAACTTGTCAGTACTCAGGATAACTCTTCCAAATTTGCAATTTTAACCAAGATTTTCTGTATCACAGTCTGACTCCTTCATATTGACTGTACTTTCCCTTGATATTTAATCTATCAGTTTTCTGGGTTAACACACAGTTACTTCTAAACCTATGTCATTAATATTAAGGAGATAATAAAAAGCAAGCAAGCAAAAATCACTTCAACATGACTTTCTAAAGTCAGGCACAACTTCCAAAAATATATGGGAACATACAGAAGCTCTTTTATATTTACCTAGCTTGTCCTGTGCCACAAAAGAATTTTTGCTTCTCTAAAACAATAAAATCCCTAAACATGATTCTGAAATAAAGGAGGGCAGAGAGAAGAGAGAGTAGGACGACAAACATAACAAGAAAGTACATACATTTTAAATGTGATATGGGCTGATGAGGCTGCATAAAATCGAAATATAAAAGAAGAAATGCAGAGATTTACCTGTCCAGGGTCAAACCCCAAAATATTTGGGCATTATCTTTTAAATATATACAGTAATTTTAACTTTCTAAAATAGAAGTGGTTCCAAGAATACCGTTATCAGTAGTGCTGATAAACAAAACAGTGCAGACAGCATTTAAATCTGAGTGTGGGAGTAGACTGAGCATTTTAAGAGTTAGTCACCACATCAGCTTAGTTGTAGTGCAGTTTGGGAAACAATTTCATGTACTAAAACTCTCTGCACTACAGGGGAGACACAGCCCTTTGCATAAGTTTTGTTTTGTTTTGTTTTGATACAGAATATAGGACAGTAACAATATTCCCATAACAATCTCATGCATCACAAAATTGGGAAAAATTGTCTTTAGGTGGTTTCTTTCTGGTCCCATTTCTTGTCTACAGCAGTTATGGCTCTTCTATTCACTCTGGCTTTTATATTTACTTTTATTCTAATTCATAGCAGCTCTCTCTTCCTCTGTTTCTGCAGGTCTTTGCTAAATAAATGCAAGTTATATTCTCTAAGGGCTAGAGTGAAAGGATGTAGTTCTCCTAAATTATCAGAACAGGAAACACACAGATAAAAAAAAAAAAAAAACAACCAATGTATCCATTAAATAACAATGAATTTCATATCATGGATAATAAATTTCCAATCATTTGAATACTGACTATACGTTGATGTAACATGACACTTGTCAGCAACACACTTCCCTTTTACAAAGGGAAATAGCATCATTACCACCATTTTTAATGGCTCTAACTGGCAAATTTGATAAGTGGTAATAAGCCTTCTTTCATGTCTAATTCATTATTATTTACAGACACAATCTTACAAAAGCATCCTTTAGTTCAGGAATGGCAGATTATGCTGAGTTGTCTTGTAAATGGAATGACTTTTTTGTAAAAATCACACTGTAAGTTGTCGCCAAAATACCAGCAGCTTTCTTACACTTTATCAGTCTTATAATGAGATTACGTTTCCTTTTCGTTATTTGACCTTTGCAGTCTCAGATGTAGTTACTATTTTGCCCACCACTCAAGCTCTTGCTTTCTGAATACATTCACCATGAGGCAACCAAATACTTCGATTTTATATTGGTGATGCTTTTTTCAATGTTCTCTGAAAAAAATTTTGTCATTTACTGTCAACAAACCTTCTGTACAGTCAAAATGCCATAGCATCTTCTGAAGCCCAATATGTTTCTTGTCTCACCATTGCCTGTGAAGGCAATCCTCATACATATTTTTTGTGAAGATGAATTTACATTATCTCTCTTTATGTTTCATAACATTATATTAGGCGCAGATTTAGATCACACTGGAGGTAAAATTTCAACCCCTGGTTTTGAGATATGTTTCACTGCAGTTCTGTATAGTATCTAAAATAATATTTTAGTATTGGAGATCACATAAAATTACAAATATTTTTGCAGCTAAATCAAAATATGATGCAGCCTATCTGAGAGTTTTTTAGATGATATTGTTTCGCATAGATTGTGTTGTGACTGTATTACAGTCTTCTCCATTTGCCAACCTTTTGTGACAGACAATATAGTAAGTGGTTCTTAGTCTGATCATAACTCATTCAGAAATTGTCTTGCATATGACATGATTTCTGTCTTGCAGACAAGCTCTAAAATCTTCTCCGGATACACATACTTGAATGGTGACTGGCATGTTGGTGTCAGAAAGTCTAAACACTGATGCCTTACAGAAAAGTTTTTCAATGTCATATCACAAACGTTGCCAAGTAATGTTCTTATGTAGCAGTTGTCTCAATGGATCCATCAAAGATATTTCTCAAAACATGTACTGTGCACAAAATTTAATCTTATCCTGAACCTTCTGTAATGATTCTTGTCCTGTGGAGGTTACATCGATGTCGGAGACTTCAGCTTTCTGTCATCTAGATTGAATCCATGAAATGAGTATAAATGCTATATATTTTTGTTTCATCATGAATCAGATTGTACCTAGGCTGATTTTTGTATTTTCTGCTTGAGTAATGCCATCGCTTTCTTTGGTGAGTGGTCATATTCTTTCTGAACTGATGTTGTTATTTCAGGTTTTCAAATGTTACAGGAGTACACACGAAATTCCATAGATTCCACTGTTGTGTTGCAATTTTTTTCTGTTCTGACCTTGTGCAAAAATGGAGACATATTATTACACTTTAATTTGCTTTACAGTGCCTTCAAAATTCATGATCAAGTGGTCACTCATCAACTCTGTTTTCTCAATATTGTTGTCATCTAGAATAACATAGTAACAAATCTGTACTGTTTTAATAATACACTAAACTCTCCATGAATCAGAGAAAACTAAACTTCACTTCCGTCTTTATTAACCCACAAGGAGGGCAAATTCATTTTAGGTAAATCCTTTCTCTTACGTCTGGGTAAAACTCTGAATCTACCACCGCATACTGCATATCCATTCATCATGCTGTCATCCTTGTGTGGAACTTCCACTCCAGACTTCCCTGAATTGCTCCCAGATATTGACTAATCAGTTTTTTATGCAGAGCCAGGAGCCTTGATGTTAACCATAGTTCACTAGTTCTGCACTCTGTCTGCTTACCGCAGAATCCACTGCTCATCTGCTTACCAGCTGTTAATTGCACTAATGACAAGTAACTGGATCATAATTTTTGTCTCTTGCATGTATTAGGTGAGTTTGGTCTTTGAAAATGACATCCACTAGACATGCAGTACCAAACTCCTTTATTTGGATGGGATCAGGTATCAGACTGAAAATTTTATTTTAGCTCAATACAAGATCTGAGAGTGTATATACCTGTATGTAAATATTAAGGTTCTACCAGATGGCAGATTATAGCTTATTTTACTTCCTGATACTGCCTGTGTGTGTTTATTCAACTTCAGCAAGAAATTTGTGACATTGTCCTTAGTAAATTTACCTCATGACATGGAAAAATGGCAAACTAATTTCTGCATTTGTGATGCTTTATTCCAAAGGACGGGCATGTTTACACAACTATATGTGCAGTTTGTCTGAATGAGTTCTTAGTTTAACTATTTTGTGCTCACTCTGAAGTGAGCAGATACGTCCTCCAAATTCAGCTTTGTTTACTGTCTTCTGTAAGACCTTGTGCTCCTTTGTCAGTTTTTGATATAGACATGATTACTTTTTCTATGTCCTGATACGATTTATGAGGCTTTGTACAGAATCAACTGCCAGTAAGCTTAGTTTTACCCCTGAATGTGTTACTCAGTTTCCAAGCTTGCAGTATTTTTGATTCTTTTATCTTTTCTTTTTCTGGCTTCACTTAATGTGTGGATGTGACCTTTAAGATGCTTACCCATACTCCTGGACTGATGGACCACAATCATCCCTCAGATCTCATTGACTTCTTGCATAATCTATATGAAAATGCAAAGTTTACTCTTTAGTTTCAAGAACTTACTGTTTGCTACTTTTCATCATCAACCAGTTCAGTAAAAAACTTTACAGCCATCTCAGTGACACTCATTCACAGCTGCTGACATCAGCAAGCAAGAATCATAAAATGGAGGAACCCAACACTCTCCAAAGGAGTCTCCTGGTCTCTTGAAGTTGAATGTACATTTAAATGATAGCTTGCAAACCTCAACTTTTTATTTTATTTTATTTAATATTATATTATTTTATTTTATTTTTTTGTTTTATTTTACTTTATTTTATTCTCTTTATGGTGTTTTTCTTTTTAACCATGTCATTTCTAGCTTTCTTCCTGTAATTTTGCTTATTTCGTCCGAAGTGAACAATTCTACATATACTGTTTGCTTCAGACACACCACGTTTATGGTTTGTGTGTCAAGCAGTTGGGATAAGACTGAGATCTTATGAAAGGTGCTTTTTTGACTTACATATGACTAATTGCATTGACAGTTCAACATACTTCACTGGGAGTTGCTCATCACACGGAACAGTACAATTAGAGGGATGCTGAATGCTTGGCTCCCAATACTGCCCTAAGCTCAAGGCAGGAAAACAGGGATCAGCGCTGATGGCACATTCTTCTTAATCTATGTCAATTTTTGTCAAACATTCACATTCCCGTGAAACACAAAATATTGTCAGATCAAGAGCTTTTAACAGAAAGGTATGTCAGTGGAAGACTTCTATTTCACACCTGTTTGATGGTTAATGAGAGGGTGCTCAAGTCATCCTCTTCTTTGTGCAGATGGCAGCCCCACAGGCTACTCTGGGACTTGTGAAGGGAGTAGACAGCTGATTAGTTATTTTCCTTGCTCCTAGCAGCTGAAAAAGTTTCCAACAGTGAGGGCAAGTTCTGGCAGCTTCTTTGACCTGAACCAGTCCTCTGTTTTTCTCTCATGCTCCCTCTGGCTCCTCCTCTAACCTTGTAAACTAATCAGTGTTCAGAATCTCTTCTCCTGCTGTAACAGCTGTTTCAAGAGAGCTTGGGTGTCTGTGCACCCTCAATCATTTCCAGAGAAGAACTGTTATGTCTGGATGTACAACTTTAAAGATAAAAAACTCTGACTTATGTTGTCAGATCATTAGTTTGTATCATCTGATGTCATGCTGTTATATGAAGCACTTGTTGAGTCCAGCATTTATGCAGGTCAAGGCCAAAAAATACCAAAAGGGCTTCCAAGCCCTTGTAGCTTTGGTAGCTAAAAAATTAAGCCAGACTGTTTTGCTTCAACTCTGTTTGATTTTTTTTTTTCCAGTTTGCATGGTTTTTAGACAGGCTATATGTCAATGGCTGGAATACATAATTTTGTTATTTTACTGACCTTCATATTTTGATGATGACCTCTGAGTTTCTCTGTAGAGTTGAGGAGAGGCGGTGGATTACATTCCATCTTGTAACCTTAATTTCTAGTTCTGGAAAGAATAGCATGTTTTAAAGGTACTGTTGCTCAGTGAAGGGTTATGTTTTAGATGTCTCCAAGATGCATTTCAATTTCCTTTTGAGCATGAGTCCAGCAAGATGCAATGTCCTTCCTAAATTCCTGGTCTATGACCTGAGGTAATTTAAGTGGGAAACCACACTGCTACTTACAACAAAACACTGGAGGATATTTTTTTGAATGACAGTACTTGTATTTAAGGAAAGGATATGTTTTTGACTAAAGACTTGGGTTAGGCAAGCCAAGCATATCTACATGGTGGTACAGCCATACTGTAGGTGTTGAAGCAGGATTATAAATCTGGACTCATGATCAAGGACTATCTTTGTAATGTAGTTCTCAGGAGGTGAACTGATAGATCTATGCAGCTTTAGGAAAAGCGGGAAGACATCTTCCATCAGGTGAATATTCTTTTTGTTTCAACTCATCATGTGTCAGAACTGGACCAAAGATTCAACAGGACACACAAGGAGACACAGAGAAGTACCTTGCATCTGTGCAGTAAAGGCAGGAATTGTAAAACTGCTTTTCAATATCACACTGTCATCCATGTCAATACCATTTAGACAGAGGATACACGTGTCATGGGTTCACTAAAAACTTTCCTGAAAAGCCGTAGTCTTCTTTAAATTATCAGTTCATGGTAGAAAAATTACTAGAAAGTGAATGAAATGTACTCTGTCTCCATTATTCAGCACTAAAATATATGGGAAGGAGGGGGAAAGAAAAAAAAAAAAAAGGAAAAGCAATCAAATCGTATCAGCCCTCTTTTTTCTTTCTGAGATGTGAACTTAGATTACAGTGTAGTATTCAGTGTCCTGATAATTTTCAATGATGGTTTACAAATAATGTCTTGTGTTTCTGTTTACTGTTGAACATCATTTCCATACTATGTTCTATACATTAACAAGAGAAATTAATACAAAATATACTAAACCAATCTTGAAAGTCTCAGCAACTGCAGACCCGGCACCCAAAGTCCTGGATTGAATTCTGCAGCCAACCGGAGCTGGATTTAGTCTCTCACTAGGCCTCAGTTCACAGGGATAACTAGCAAGGTCCCCTCCTAATCTCAGCCATAAGGAAAAGGGACTGAGATCCTCGTGATCTCCCACTTTTATATGAAGTATTCACGTGAATGGGTTGTTATACTCCATTGATCAGTCTCTTGATCACCTGTTTCTCATTGCTCCTCTCGTGAGAGGTGCATCCATGCTTATCAATATCCTTGCATTCCATTGCCATGTTTACCAAAACATGTATCTGGTTCTCCAGGAAAATGCAGCTAATATGAAGGCTTTAGCTGACAGGCAAATTCACTAAAAGGGAAATTTGTTTTTAGCAAAACCAGGACATAGTGTTATCATGAACAGGAAAAAACTGCATCAACTAACACGAAGTAGCATCCCTGATGGAAGTTTGGAAAACCACAGGCATACATAGGGAGGAACATAACATATTTCTCCCTGTTCAGACAATGTCCCCAAACTTCATTTCACTTCATACTGATGGAATTAAAGCCTTACATAGCCCAGAAGTTTAGACCAAGGTCACCGGCTCCATAGCCATGGTTTTAGATTTACCAATAGATAAACAAGAAATAGTTCTAATATTCTAAAAAGAGGATGCACTAGTCTATGTATGACCTGTAAAAAGCCCTGCATGGTCCATTGCTTTTACATATTTTCTGAGTTCTGGGATGATACCACAGAGGAGAGAAGCAGAACATTAAATACACTGGATTAGAATTATTTTCTTCAGCTAATGAGCTTGTCCAGAGGAACATCCCTATAGGTTTTCTGTTTCTTTTCTCTGTATAGGTCTTTATTTGGTCCTATAGTTGCCAATGTAAATGATATCCATATTAATTTCCTCTGTTTATTCTAAAAAAAAAAAAAAAAAAAAAAAAGGCCACATTGTCCTCAAAACAAACAAACAAAAAACCCAAAAACTTAATGAATTGATCTGTCAGAGATAATTTTACCCACTTGCCCAAAATGTACATCTTTAAGCACTGCTGTCACTGCTATTTCTTGCTTCAAGATCTCCTGTGTGCTAAACTCCATGTCTTCCCACAGTTACTACTCCCCTCTTAAGACTGGTTGTCATAGGAAGCAGGTACAGTTAACAGTCTACCACAGAAAAGAGAAGGAAGTTTCTCTGTTTTTTTCTGGATGTGGTTTAGGGACAGAAAAAATGTATTTAGAATGTGGAGCCTGGGATGAGGAGAAGGAAAGCAGATACTTCAAGAGACAAAGCTGGGAAGACTCAGACTGAGCCCTGTAAGTGAAAAAGTAGTTCAACATACAGAATTGGTCTACTTGGCTGCTTTATTGATGAAACAGATGGATAAAAAACACAGTCTAGGATTCTCTGAACGCTATGTGTAAGGGTCAGAGTCAAGGCACGCTAGGAGACATTTAGCTCTTCTGTAGGTATCACAGAGGGACAGACAGTAATTTAAATCTTGGATGAATACTGAAAGCAACAAACCAACAGTGCAGCAGGGGCTACAATTTGCTATGAAGAAAAAATATTTCAGATTCTTAACAAAAAAAAAAAAAAAAGACCAGTTTGTGAATCCTAAAACAAATAGACGAAAAAAATCACCACCACAGCCAGTTTGAGTGGCGAACTAAAACTACACAGAGAAGGTATGCCATTAAAATTTGACATCTCACAAAACAGGCAAAAATCTCCCTCTTTAAATGAACTGAACATTATTACTTGGAAAAGAAAGCATAGTAAATCCAACTGCAGAAAGATTTAAGTTTTTTAGTTTATATTTTGTAGAAGTTATTCAGTATTTTAACAATAATTTTTAACATTTTGTTTATGAACAAAGAAGAGGGACAGATCAGAATAACATAAACATCCATTGAAAAAATTAGAAGGCTGAGTGTTTAGGATTCTTGTTTTATTCCTGTTTTACAGGAACCGTGAAATTTGAGATTAAAAAAAATATATATTTATGCAAATATGTAAGAGTATGACTTTTACTATACCTCCTATTTGTAGTTGTTTAATTCGGTCTATTTCTACATGACTAGTCATACAGTCATACTTCTGTCCCTTCCTTTAAATTATTTCACAGCCAACTAATCTTTACATAATAAACATCTACATTTTTCTTTACTGTTTTATACAAAGCCAAGTTATATTTACTTCTTATTTTAATCTTTTCAAGTATCTAAAAGTAGTTGCTGTACCCATTTTATCATCATTAAATAAAGAACCATGCAAAATTATTCTAATGATGTGTTTTAAAAGGCTAAATTTTTTATTTATTACTCTTGATATCTGAACTTCTTACAGGTTCACTGAAATCCATCTGCAAAAAATACTTCAGCCTTCTCTCTGCTCTTTTAGGATTGATATTAATTGTATAGCATGCAGATTTACTTATTTTCTTGATATTAATATATGCAGCCTCTACTAAAATTGTTGTCCCTCATAATCTAATTTCCAGTTTCTATGCAGTTTATTGTCCATACTAGAAGTATTCTTGCTGAAAATACGGAGACAGTTGTGCAAGGTGGTTTAATTATACACAATTAAATTGTGAAGATCTCTAGAATATTATGTAAATCAATAGGAGTTCACTTCTTTGATTCTGCCTACTCACATGGTCCCCTTATAAATAATATAATCAAATTAGAAAAACAGAAGGGCAGTCAGGATGACCAAACATACTGCTTCTCCTCAGAAACAGCTATGTAGACTAGGACTCATCAGCATGGCAAAATAATGTAAAGAGAGATAAAGTATTGCTGATACATATAAAATAGTAAGACATAGAGACACAAAACAATTAGTGAGAAATCAAATAACACTAGAAGGTGTTTGAAGAAAGTAAAATGAAATTTTTTTTTTTTGCATATTGGGAGTTAAGCCATGGAAGTCTTTGAATCTTGAAAGTTTATGAGCACTTTAAAAGCAATCCAAAAAATTCATGGAAGAAAATCCATCAAGGGTTATTTATCCCAAAGGCATCATCTCTGGATGAAGAAAGATGCTGATCTGGGGAGTTTCAAGTTTCTTTCTTTGAATGTTGTTAGAATTTATGTAAAGTGGAAAATTCCCAGCATAACTGAAACTAGGTACACAGTTAGGAAGCAACACTAAAACTGCATTTTTTAAAATTTATTTCTGCCATGCATTCTCTAGAGTGTCCTAACAAACCATACTCAACACAGCCATTTGCTTTAAGCTATCAGGTGAAATACAGAGTACCATCTGATTTCCCAAGGGACTGACAGGCAGTGTGTGCTTCTCAAGAGCCTGAGATAAAAGGCTGTTGGCAAGGCATGAAATTCACCTCATTGACCAGTCCATCCAAATTGTGCCAAGCAATGTGCTACAGCTGGTAGATTAACCCTGCTTCTCAGTTCCTCACAGAAGAAAGAGTGAGTCGCTTTACTTTTGTTTAACAAAGCAGCAGAAGGAAATTACATTTGTGCTATTTACTGGGCACATATATAACTGGTTACTTTCTTGAGGAAGGAAAGTGTAAGGCAGAAAATTTTGCAACTGGGAAGATAAATATTGCTGTGCACAGGAGGAGAACAGTAAAAAACATACTGCCTGCAGGGGGGGAAGTAAGTAGGACACTTGGTTGAGGAATTGTTATCATAGGATGGGGAATATGTGGTCACATGATACTGATTTTGAGTTTTTACTATTTTGTTACTTTGTGGAATTATATCACTGTAATAGAAATAATTTTTAATTGTTGAAAAATTGAAATAATTTTCAGAAAAAGCAAGTGAATTCAACATAGAATTTGAATAATTTCATCAGGCGATAGAAAAGCCCTCCTTTATTTATTTTTTTTTAATCTCTCTCTACATTTTTTAATACCTTTCAATTTAAGTTATTATAGGAGTAAAAACTTCCTCACAAACATTTCAATGAACTAGGTGGCCTTTTATGTCACCAGTTGTTCTTTCTCATCAATAATTTATGAGACCTAAGTCTTGTTTCAAATGATGTTCATAGAAAATGAGTTTTAGGCTAATAGTACTTTTAAATTTTTTCATTAAACAAGGTTAGTTGATTAAATTATATTCCAGCAATGAAATTATATATAAGTAAGGTCATCCTGTCAACCAATAGATAATTTGACTAAGATAACCACTGACTACATGAATAGTAGGTTTTGGCAGCAAGCAACAGAATTTTTCCTGCGATGAGTTTGCAGACATGTAATTATGAGTATGTTCACAGAAAAGCTCTAAGGGAAGTCTGAGTAAGAAAAAAAAAAAAAAAGGTGAATGGCAAAATCTGTTCAAAAGCAATTAATGAATTGTAAATGACAATATTACCTTAGAATAGTTGAGCTTCTTGGTTGAATGGCTCTTACTTTGTTACGCTGTTCTTTTTTGCAAATAAGTATTCAATATTCACATACATAAAATGACAATGGAAAAATAAGGTAAAAGCAGAAACAATTGTTATCATTTCTATGTAGTATTTTTTGTGTTGACCAGAATAATTAGATGCTTTTGACAACACATAGTGTTGAATCCTACATATAAACAGAATTGGAAGACTTTAAACTTGAAGACTGCAAGTCAATAACTCTTTATAGTGGACCACACAACAGTGAATTTCCAGAAAATGAAAGGTCCACATTTTGTCCTTGTTTCTAAAAGTACTTAGCCCTTTTGAGGTTGAGTCAAATTTTATCCATGAGGCTATTTGCTCTAGTAAAATCTTATATAAAACTTACATGCAGGAAAAAGAAATGTTCATACAGTCACAACGAATGCTAATTTGCAATATTGATCAAACAAGGAGTGGGGTCAGTGTTTAAAATGATTAATTTGTCAAATGAACATAACAAAACTTATCCTTTCTTTTTTTTTAAGATAGGTAGTGCTGAATTTTCCTAATTCTTTGAAAATACTGTGTGAAACAATAAGCTTTGAAAAAGTATAATAAAATTAATGTAATAATTCAAAGCTTAGAACACATTAAGAAAATAAACTGAGCAAATGTGTTTTTCTGGAAAATACAGTATAATTTTCCCAATGAGGAAACACAAACTCTCTGTAAATATTATTCTATAAATATATATGCATATAAAGTATATTGAAAATGAAGATCTATTACCATTGTAAACTGTAAAAATAATCACGAGACCATTTAAAGAACCGGGATGATAAAAGAATCTGGAGTTTCATATTAATATAAAGAGCAACACAGCAGCAGTTGAATAACCTAGTGGCTGGGCCAAGGTATTGTATATGAATTTGTATATAACTTGTATATAAATTGTGTATAAATTTGTACCATCATCTTATATAAAATCTTCCTTTGCAAATATACTTTGAATGGATCTTTTCTATAGAAATCCCATGGCAAATTCAACACATGAAAATTTTTGCAAGATATTTGACTTAAATATGGATCCATGATTGGGATGGTTAAGACTTTTGTTCAGTTATTTGGTAGAATCCTCCAGGCTGAACTGCCTCACTAAGACAGGATTGCCTGAAGAATCATTTTCTTTGTTATGAAGGAAGCTAAAAACAACCCCTACATTTCTTTTACTTAATACTTTTCATGATGATAAATGCTTTTGCCCTTCTGCTTGAAGCAGACTTCTGCTGTTTGGAAAAGAAATGTCTTAGAGACAACATTTGTTTTCCTTGTAATATAAAATGCAATCTATTCTCTGGTAATATATAACCTTATAAGAATTACCATTTCTTTATCACCACTTATGTTTTCTGTGAAAAGAGCAACAAATATTGGAGGAATCTTAGCACCCTGAGGCCCAGTTCACATCACTGTTACAATATGGTTAACTGGTTGTACCAGAAATTACCAATGGAGTAGTAGTATGGTGAACATAAGGAGAATAATTATGGAATACTACTTTTCTGCACAACTCTTAGCCACCTTCTGCGCACAGGGGAAATATAAAAGAAGACAGAATTTTATAACAGAAAGTGGCACGTCCTTATCCCCTGGACTGAAAAGACAGAAGGATGGAGTGTTATTATGAACACATTCATAGCACAGTTAACACCTCCCTAAAAATAATTATAACTCGAGTTACAGAAGACATTTGAATGAAAAAAAAATAATTCTTGCTGGGCAGGGAGAAGCTCCTTGGTGCCTGGCATAAAGCAAAAGCACCTTTATTTATTATTTGTATTTACCATTACTGTATGGTACACATGGCATTTCGTTACAAGCAACCTGAGTCACTGTCAACGACGTCACTGACAATGGTCTTTGTGCACCAACATAACAACTATAATTGTGGTATTGTTTCGGAGGGGAATAGTCATCTGGGATAGCTGCTAAGGCACCTTCTCTCTTGTTCCTTTGTGCATTTTTCCTTTCCAAAGGACAGCAGGGCCCCTTTGAATTTCTTTATTTTGGTGGCTGATAATTAATAAAGTCAGTCCAAAGGTACATAGTAAAAGCAAATTGCCAACATTGTTGCTACATGATTTTTGCAGAAAGGAGAGTTGAAACACAGTTTCAGCCTTCTATATTTGTGTAAATTTATGAAGGAACAGGACTTCCAATTGTCTAGAAAAGGTATCCCTCTTTAACACTGACAAGACTGGTTCAATTCCTCAATGTTCCACTTGATTGTGCAGAGAATTATTTGGTCTCCTGGGTATCAATTTCTTCATCTATAAAAAAGGGAAAATTAAGTTGACTGCCTTCTCATTTTCTGAATATTCTGACTGAAAACTGCTATAATTCTTAAATTATATGAGCAAACAGAATAGTTAAACAGAATTTGAACAGGCTGATTTCTTAATCAATTGACTTCTTATATATGAGTATGTATCCTCCAACATTTTTCTCTCAAGAACAGAAGTCAAAATTCATGTTCACAGTGAAACTAAAACATACTTGTTTCAGCTGCGTTCTTGCCTTGGTATGAAATGTCTGTTACAATATGTTGGATTTACACATACTTTTTTTTTTTTTTTAAGTTAACAATATTGTGTAAATCGAGGAGAAAGAAGTGAGCTAATATCAATTTTGCAACATGCACTCCCTGATACTGAAGATTGTAAAAATGTCAGGTTGGTGAGACATAGCATATACTCACACAGGACTGATACTGGGCCATGAAACATGTTTCATTCTTTAAACATTAGATATAGCAAACAGCCCCATGAGAGAGTATGAGAAACAAAAATATATATCTGGATAATTCTTTAGGAAAGCAGCTAAAATAACTATTAGTAGGACTTCTTTAGCCTCTTCTGGTAACATTTTAGATTTTTGTATCATATTCTGCCTAAATATGACATTTGCTAGGATAAGGTGCTTAAAACACCTGAAAGGATCTAGATCTAAGATTTATTTTCTTTCTTTTCCTTTTCATTCTTTTCCCCCAACTTGATTTTCTTTCTGGTACCAACTAAAGTTGCACCCAAAACTGTGTTTGTGTAGGCCTTTAACCTTAAAGGATCTGCAAAGCACTGGTGAGTCAGAAAACCATGGCAAATACTTCCACTGAACTTTGCTAGACATTCCCAGATTACTTATCTGATCAGAAGAGTTCTAGAAATCTTGATGGTTGACACTTTGCTAGTGCACTTAACAACAACTGGATCATGACGGCCAGACATGGAGAAAATGTTAGTGTGCTGTGATTTGACACAGTACATACATAAATGTACATACATAAATGAAGAAGAAGTTGGAGTGACCCTAAGGTGTTCAAAAAAATCGAACCCAGAAGTCAGTGTAAATTCTTGATCTATAGAATATGGCTGCACAAATGTGGGAAATGCAACAAATAAGACTCACCTCCATTTTTTCAATTTAATTAGGTGTAACCATACTTCTTGCTAGAAAATAATAGAAAGGTTTTTTTCAGTCAGTATAGACAAATTCTAATGCTTTTCCATGGGCTAGGAATCCATATGTCAAAACTTTTTTTTTTTTTCTTTTCTTGAAGGACACACAGCATGTTGTGACAAAACTGTTTCATGTCTTAGCATAGCCATGTTTGACTGATTGCAGATAAGTAGGATTCTGAAATGTGCTCCAAATTAGTTGCAGAAGAATTGTATCTCATATTTATTTTCCTTTGTACCTAAGTTCCTACAACAGCCAGCCTAATCTTCTCCAACTTTCCTAGTGTTGTGCAACTGGAAGTTGGCTAACGTGATTCCCATCTACAAGAAAGGCCAGAAGGAGGATCCAGGGAACTATAAACCTGTCAGTCTAACCTCAGGGCCAGGGAATGTCATGGAGCAGATCATCCTGAGTGACATCACACGGCACATACAAGGAAACCAAGCTATCAGGCCCAGTAAACATGGGTTTATGAAAGGCAGGTCCAGTTTGACCAACCTTATCTCCCTCTACAACAAGGTGACCCACCTAATAGATGAGGGAAAGGCTGCGGATGTTGTGTACTTAGGCTTCAGTAAAACCTTTGACACCGTATCGCACAGCATTCTCCTGCAGAAGCTGGCAGCTCACGGCCTGGATGGGTGTACTCTGTGATGGATAAAGAACTGGCTGGATGGTTGGACTGAAAGAGCTGTGGTGAATGGAGCCAAATCCAGTTGGCAGCCAGTCACAAGTGGTGTTCCCCAGGGCTCAGTGTTGGGGCCAATTGTGTTTAATCTCTTTATCAATGATCTGGATGAAGGAATTGAGTGTACCCTTAGTAAGTTTGCAGATGACAACAAATTGGGTGGGAGTGTTGATCTGCTGGAGGGTAGAAAGGCCATACAGAGGGATCTGGACCAACTGGATAATTGGGCTTAGGCCAGTTGTATGAGGTTTAATAAGGCCAAATGCTGGGTCCTGGACTTGGGTCACAACAACCCCAGGCAGTGCTACAGGCTCAGGAAAGAGTGTCTGGAAAGCTGCCTGGCAGAAAAGGACCTGAGGGTGCTGATTGACAGCTGGCCAAATATGAGCCAGCAGTGTGCCCAGGTGGCCAAAAAGGCCAACAGCATCCTGACTTGTATCAGGAATAGTGTGGCCAGCAGGACTAGAGAAGTGATCGTGCCACTGTATTCAGCACTGGTGAGGCCCCACCTTGAATCCTGTGTTCAGTTTTATGCCACTTATAACAAAAAAGACACTGAGGTACTACAGAGAGTGCAGAGAAGGGCGGCGAAGCTGGTGAGGGGCCTGGTGCAGAAGTCTTATTAGGAGTAGTTGAGGGAACTGGGGCTGTTTAGCCTTTAGAAAAGGAGGCTGAGGGGAAACCTTATTGCTGTATACAACTACCTGAAAGGAGGTTGTAGCATGAAGGGTGTTGGTCTCTTCTCCCCAGTAACAAGGGATAGGACAAGAGGAAATGGCCTCAAGTTGCGCTAGGGGGGGTTTAGATTGGATATTAGAAAAAAATTGTTCACGAACAAGGTTGTCAGGCATTGGAACAGGCTGCCCAGGGAAGTGCTTGAGTCACCATCCCTGGAGGTGTTTAAAGGGCATTTAGGTGAGATCCTTAGGGACATGGTTTAGTGCAAGAGTTAGGTAAGGTTATGGTGGGACTCAACGGTCCTGAGGGTCTCTTCCAACCAAAATGATTCTACGATTCCATGAAAAGCCAACTGAATAGTGAGTACTCTTGACACTTCTAATTATAGGCTAATTTGAATATCATTGAAGGGAAAGCGAATGTCCAAATAGTGAATGACAAAACTGAACAAGAAAGGTAGACAACTGACCTTGATTACGACTGAGAGTTGTCACTGAACATTACGCAAATCCTTAAGAACTGTTGTTCCATAAATTATTTGTGACACTTCCAATAAATATTGAATTAGGTTTCCTGCGGTGTAGTTAAAGTAAAACAGAAGTGTCTTTAAAGTAACAAGATAAAATGGCACTTATTATGGCCCTACTAAACCCTTATGTAGCTTCACTATTATACCTTACATCTATACATTATTCCTATAGGCTCATCTAGTTGTGCAGACTTCTATTCACTTCACTAGGGTTTTGCTTGCTCTTTGGAACTGCCTTGTAAACTTTGACCCTTTATGAGTTTCTCTTGAGTCTTACCTATCTTCATATGTTTATAGCTTCACTCATGCTACTAATTTAATCTTTTGTTTTGGTTGGGTTTGGGGTTTTTTGTCCAATAGCTGCTAGAAAAACTGTCAAAATCAGTGAAGTGTTTTTATGTAGCTCCAGAAATAATTTCATAGTTAACATATTGCTACTATGCTGGCCTGAATTACTAGGCTTTTTTTAAATGATGTTGTTCCATTTGGGAGAAGAAATTTGCAATGGAAACTTCATATGTAAGATAGGATGTATACTCAGATTCTAAGAATATAGTTATTTCCTTTGGAATGAGGGATTCTTTTTTTCCTCTTTGGCCACAGCCCTAAATTTCTTCCTTCTACAGTTCTGACCTGAAATTTCCTCTTTAGATTTTCCAGAATCCCTGTTGTGTTGGAGACTGCCCACACAGTTAAACATTGCTTCCTAATAAAGTAAAATTAAAAAATAAGAAAAGTTTTAACTGTCAATTTACCAGTACAAGTCTTCTACCAGTATAGCAAGAGTAAAAAATAAAACAAAATAAGTCCTGTTCAGCCTTAAGGTGGAGGTTGTTGTGGAAAGGAATATATGACAGGCTTCAGCATAATAAAAATCTGAGCTATTACTAGAAAGTTCTAATCAGTTTCTTCAACAGGGGGATAGCTTATACAACTTTAAAAGTAACATTGTTTCAGGAGCAGTCCAACGCTCCTAAAATAGTTGCTTATCTTCCTAAACTAACTTCTTCCCATATTAAGAAGCAGATGCCTCTGAAGGCATCAAAGTGGTTACACACTTCCCAAAATGTCTCAAAAGAACATGCTAAATATCAAACTTTGTTTATAGAAAACCAGCTTTTTGGGAATTGCATTGTACCACCTTTCACAGTTCATTAAAAATCTCCTGACTGTTGCTTACTTACAGGTCTAGATACAGTCTTTCTGAATGCCCTATAGACTCAGGGGTTAATTGGTGAGTGCACTGAAATTTCTTAATGCTAAGGTGTGCCTAGACCTCAAGTCTTCTATTTCCAAGATAAATGGTCTAATCAGAAGGTGGCTACACGAAGATTATGCATGACAAGCAGTAGTATTAGGGAGGCTGTCTGCAGTATAACTGGCTTCAAGATAATTCTCTGTCTTTTGAGATCAGGCTGCCAACCTTGCCTGGACACCCGTATCTTGTGGAACTATCAAGTCTCTTACAAATTACTTCATAAATCTAGACACTATCAGTGTTAGGCTATGTTGGAAAGTAATAGCTCTAGATGACTATTTGGAACTTGTGTGGTTTTATGAATTATTTAAACATAAAAGGAGCTTATCCCACATAAAATGCATAATGTTGCACAATGGTGACCTTAGCCAAGTGACCTTTTCAATTCGCCAGGTGACATTTTCAAGCCCTGTACAATGGTTTTTGCATGGATGACAGTTTTGGATAGGGTCAGTTTTTCCCCAGGTACAGCATTAAATAGAACAGTTTCCCATAACTTTATACAGTATTGAGAATTTCTGTCATCCCATGTAATAAATGCATCACCTATTCAGAGTGTTACTCAGCAACTCACCGCTTCTTAATTAGACACAGAAAGGTAATTACTATAAATCTCACTGTGATTAATCTCCCCTCCCCTCTAGTGAGTGAAAACTTTAACAGAGTCGGTCTGACTAGGAGAAACAAGAAAAGTTCTCTTCTGTGTCTTTGCTTTGTTCTGTTCATCTGACTAATAACAAGCTTCTAAATGCATACACAAGGACTGTGCAGAAGGACAAGTCTTGTCAAAAATCTCTTTTTCGATAATATATTTCATAGAATTGTCATAGATTGACAATTCTGATAAGTTATTAAAACACCAATTTCTAATCTGTTCTTCATTGTGACTAGTCCATTCCACTGGGGTTTGTGACCTTATATTCTTTTAAAGTTTCTTTGGTACATATCACCTCTGTTAGAAGGCTCCTGATTGGGCAAAGTTTCCTACATCTTTTACTTGTTTTGTGGGAAAACCTTTGGTTCAAGTCAGCCTTTCATCTCTTAGACATCTTTTACCATGAGAGAATAAGAGTTTCACAAAATAGCTCTGTGAAAAGAACATTTTGTAGCTGCTGGTCCAACAAAGATGTAAGTGACTGTATCCAGCTGTTGGTCCTTTATGGGAAATTTCTAGTTATCATTATAGGCTTTGTTCTACCAACACCTATAAAGTAATGAGATTATGTGTCGTACTTTTTCTTTCTTTTTCTTTGATCACACCATGAAATTTCTGGTATCGTTCCAAGCCTTCTCCTGTCATCTTTCACTGACAACACAAAATCAGAGCTTCTCCATTGGAGCCAGAGCCTAAAACACAGGCTTGCTCTTACTACCAAAGTTTTGAGTGCAATAACCTATATTGGCACATTTGGTTTTCCTTACTGTCATTAAAAAAAAAAAAAAAAAAAAAAATCAAAACAAAACGAAACAAAAAAAAACCAGAATCCTGTTTTCTTCTTAAAAAGATTCACAGTAGACTTTCACTTTATAGCAACTTTACATCTCTTTCAGTCAGCATCTTGAACATATAGCATTATTCAGTCTTCTCCAATATAGAACTGTTTTCTGCTTTCTTAAGTTTCCTTGAAGTTCACTCTCATCTCCAGCTCTCTCCACCAAGTGCCTTCTTTTCAAAACAAAGCGTAACACATCCTCCTTGTTCACCCGTACCTCCATAAACTGCAATTATAATTTATTTATTTCTGAAATTAGTTGAAGTTAATATTCAAGACTGTAACAGTAGACCTTACTATAAAGTTCCTTTAGCTGCGAGTGCCCCTCTTGAGCACATTCTGCACATTGCACAGGTGGCATGTGAGGATGTGAATGTAAGGAAAAAACAAAATATGGTGGTTAATACAATTACCAGGGAGATGGCATGTGTTGGGTTATTTGTTTTACTAACTGCTGTACATTTAAAAGTGCTTGGGCAGCAGACATAGCAGGTGTAGTGTTGGCCAGTGGCAAATTTTGGACTCCAGCTGAATCATTAAAGCAAATCAGAAATACCGAACAGCTATTTTCCATGTAATGAAACAGGCAGAAATATTCAGGTATTACATTATTCACTGCTGACTTGAACTGTTTGAGCATAACTGATATGATTTATGTTTTTTACTGCTGTTCTGCAGCTGCTTGGTCTCAAAGATATATTTTAAGTTGTTCGACGGGAAGCATTGTTTGACAGGATGGACCATTTAATTTTGAATTTTAACTCTGAAGAGATGGAAATACACTTGGTTAGAAATAGTTAGCAGATTCTTCAACAAATATCCTCTACATCTTCACACAAAATCAAAACATGTTCCCATTGTGTCAGTTGCAAAAATTATGAGTGATCCAGAAAAAGGAATGAAAAAAGAGTCCTCTCCTGAGTAAGTGAAATAAGTAAACATCAGAATGTCAGATCAGTTGCCACTTATGTAAATTTTGATATTTATAAGCTAGGCTAGACCTTATTGAAACAAAGAGACTTTGACCTCCATTCATCATTGAACAGACACAGATTTACTGCTGGATTTCAGGCATTGACAGAAAGGTGAAAACTCCTCTCCTGGAGGATGGACGAGCTGTCTTCAGCAGCTGAAGGTCAGAGCTGCTCCCAGCCTTATGAGCACTCTGTAGGCACTGGGGTGTGGGAAGCACATGCTTCGCATCATCCAAAGCCCCACACCATGAACCTTTCCCCCCCACCTCATCAGAGTGGGAAGAGAAGCAATTCCAGCACCATGTCCCATGGGACCTTATTTTTCTTTTGCACTTAGGATCATTATAAATTTCTAAAGAACAAAGAACAAACCAAAGTTGCTAAATACTGTAAGTGCTGTGGGGCAGGGGTGATTCCCCTAGCTGGGACAGAGCTAGAGCAAAATGATAGCACCACCAAAATGAAGGTAATTTGGGAGGATGTGGCCTCCCATTTCTCCTTGCACAGTGGCTCACTAAGAAACCTGACAACTAGGTTTCTTTCAACTGAAAGAACTCAGCTTGATATTTGAAAATCCAAGCAGTGGTGCAGTTGTTTTGCTTCTCCATCAAAATAATGATACAAAAATTGGGACACGGCGCAAATTTTGTTAATGATTCACTAGAACAAGTGCCATATTATTTGTGCTTCTCCAGTTACACTAACTTGTCACTGATGGCAACGAGAGAGAGGGTTTAAAAGCAGAAACTGAAAACATTTCTGCCATTCTGTTCTCTTGGTAAACTCATTGAAGAAAAACACATGAGATGAAGATACAGCTGAAAACTTTTCCTCGGAGATTTTAAAATCTTGCATTTGTTTTTCTTGCTGTGTAAATTATTGGTAATATTTAAGTAATTCTCAAAAGAAAGAGCTAGATGTGTCCTTTGATTTTTATATCACCATATATATCTTGAAGTTCACAGTTCTTGGAAAAGCAAAATGAAGATTCAGGCCCAGTTTCCAGTAATTTGCACAGAACTTCTGTTTTCATTTTAAAAACCTTATTATTCTGTGAATGGTTCCCTTTTCACCTTAGAATATTGTTTTTTAATACAATGAACATGTCTTTTTTCAATAAAAACTTTTCACATGGATTGTCTGTGATCTTTCTCACATGCTATTTCAGTTGTAATAGAAATATTAACTTCCCATAGAAAACCTGCCTATAGTATTTTCCAGTTTTACATTGTTCATTTTGTATTTTCCTAGTTAATGTGGTCACTCTGCACAATACAGTTGTAAGATCTGGTACACAGATTTGGGGTTTCTTTGTTTGTTCATCTGCATTTACATAATGTGACACATTCTTCACATACTTAGCAGTTATTCCATTCTTACACATCTACAAGGTCTGAGTAGTGTTTAGAGGCCTGGGTGAATAAAGAAACCACTTGGTAAATAGGCAAAACAGTCTTAGTGAATTCTCCTGTCATTTAAATCTCTCTTAAGTATATAATTTTATTTGACACGTTTCTTTTAATATGTTTACATTTAAAGAATAGCTATTGAGGCTGAAAGGCCCTGTACTGATTATTTGATTTTCACGCATTGTATTTGCCATGTTTTAAGGGGAACACACTGTGTACAGAGATCCTCTCCTTATGCTGGAATTATTGCATTTGCTTTGAGATGAATAGCACCTGGGTTACCTTCACTAAACTCCACAGGACCTCCAGTTCTCCAGCTAGGTCTCATGTCTTATTTCCCCGACCTGGATATCTTCTTCCCTGTCCTAAAAATCAGTTCTCCTACTAAGATCTTATGCAATATCTTTTTTCTTTTTTATTCTTTTTTTTTTTTTTTTCTGTCACTGCCAGTTACATGTCATCTAAATGTGGGATGGCAAACAAACTGGCTCTTAATCATCTAGATAAAGTGGTTTCTCAGAACATCTTAATTAAAAAAATACTTGCATAATTAATCATGGGAGTGTATCACTGCAACAAATTACTAAAATAGCGAAGACAAAAATGCACATGTCTATGAAAATGGAACAGTTAAAGTAATGAACCTATTGGCACTTCTTATGAGAAGTAGAGAGGAAGAGATATGTCACCTCTACCCTACAAAGAGCAAAGTAGGTCATTCAATTATAATGTAGAATAACATAATCTGTAATTGCCCAGTATGTTAGTAAATATTCAGTTTGCAATGCCTTGACCTAGAAGAAATAAAATTCACCTGGCATTTAAGCTAAGAAAGCTTACAGTTTTGATTTTGGTTTAGCATGGATATGGGTAGTTCGAGTTTTTGGCATTAAGGATCACAATAGTTCTTCGTTATTTCTACCATTAAAGAGTTTTTCTGTGATTCTAAAAGTATTCTTAAACCATTTTCCCAAGAGAACCAGTATTTCTTATCTAGCAGCCATATTCTATCATACAGTGGTAAAATTGAGATGTATGTACATTTAATGGAAAAAAATCTTACTGCCTTCCTTTTTTTCAAATAGCCAATTGAAAATGTAGAAGCAGAAAAAATATCTATTTGTAGTGAGCCTTCTGACTGATGCTAATACTTGTTTTTTTCAGCTGTCTTTGTCTTCTGACTTTTCCCCTGCATTTGATTTCTGTAGTGTGACAGCAATGACCCTTTTTGTTTAAATAGCTTTGTCATACCCTTTGACCATACCCAACAAAGGTCTAGGTATACAAAATAAGGACTTATTTTTTACAGAAGGAGGTGACCATGAGGAAATATGTATATATCATCTCAAACAAGCCCCATCGTGCCACTTGGCCACTGTGGGTCAAAGACTAGTTTTCAGTTGAAATCTGTGTGAAACTACCCATGCAACAATAATCCACTCAAAACTGAGCTGTTTTGTAAAAAAAAAAAATAAAAAAAAATTCAAACAGTGTTTATGTAACATACGTAGAGATTTTTATTTATTCTCCCTAAACCCACTAAGGTGTTCTTTAGTTCACAGAAGAAAACATACGTCAATAACTAATACCCTTGGAAATCAGTTCCTCACTGATCGTGACTATATCTCTCTCTCTCCCACTCTTCCCATTTCTCTCTTCAGGACAGATATTCTCTTTTTCCTCTCCTGCCCTGACTACATGTCCTTATAAACTTATTCAATAGTCTTTGTCAATTTTTCAATTTTTTTCCTGAATATGGTTTATCTCTTAGGCCTTTCACAGCCTAATCTATCTTATTATTTAAGTTTGGTATACTCCTAACTCCATTAAATTACTTATTTTGCATAATAAGTATACGGAATCTGACTCTGAGTTATAGCATCATAGGCTGTGATTTATTAATTTCAGCTGAGAAGAAATTTACTCATGCTAACATGCATTTCTGTATAGAGAAGAGATAGTATATTTATGTATGCATTTGAACAAAACAAGGTACTCTGACCATTCTGTTATTCAGCTGGAACACAATGCTTAGCTTTCTCTACAAATTGTTTCAACTTAAGGGTTATGGTTTCCATGGAAACATGTGACAGCATGTTTGAGCATCTAATATTTTCCTTGTTGCAGAAGTTAGCTCAGCAAAATGTACAGTGGTCCTGGATAAATTGAAAATCCAGTCTGCTGAAGCACATATTTTAATGGGAATGATTGCTTGTTTTCCCCAGTAAACAGTTTTGCAATAACATTGCCTTTAGAGTAAAGGAGAAAGTTTTAAGTCATTGTGTAGTTTGTGCTACAGACTATTATCTGTAGCCACAAAAATAAAAACAAAACCCATAATTTTCAGAAGCTATCTTCCCTCAGATGTGTGATCATGAACACGATCTACTATGAATTTCTGTCAAAAAATAGGAAAGTAATTTTACCATTTTAGTCAGAATGCATTATTATAAGTTCAGAAGTATCTGAAAGAATGGGCAATAGCACTTCCCTGTAATCCATCAAATATTTAATGAATTCTGAGTGCCAAGCTAAAGCTCCTGTCTCCCATGAAGCTGGAGAGACAGATCCCTGCCATTTTGCTTCATCCAAGTTTTCTATCTCCTACAAACTACATCGACAACTCAGTTGACAAAACCAGCAAGGTAACCTACACCAGCATAATGCACTGGATATGGCACTGCATTTCTTCCAGATAAAATTCCCAGTGAAGTCAAGAAGTAATTCCATAGTCCCTATAAGTCCACATTACCACCTAACGACATGCAAGCTCACAGAAAATGCAGTCACCTCAAGCTTACTTCTGCTTTGTCATGTACTGCTGTATCTGCCACAACAGATGTAAATGACAAAGCATGATGACAGCAGGCATTGTGTCAGTTACAGGTGATCATTAAGAAACATTAGAGGAAACAATAAATTGATTTTTAAGTTCATCTTTTACACAAGTATAAAATTATATTCATTGATGGAGCAGAATAAAATGCCTTGTGTATTTTGACGAAGCAGTCCAGCATCCTTCAGGAGCTGCCAGTTATCTCGTCTAGCTAGACAGTCAAAAACTAAAAGCAGAATGTTTGCAAATTCTATTTACAGGAGGAAACTCAAAATTTTATGATTGTGTAAGTTTCTATGTTATATGCATACACATAAACTAAGTATTGTGTAATCAGTTTTAATGCCAGTTGTATACACAGCACTCTCTTCAAAAATGTTTCCACAAACTGAAATTCAGAAGAATTCAAAAATTTGGGAGATAGTAACATTTTAAAATGTTGCTATTTAAATTGTTTTTGAAAGGGCTTACTTTCTTAAGCTCCTTATCAATGCAGTCAAATCAATCCATAATCTGTGCAGCCACATAGTCCTGTTACTGTGTTTATAAAAAAATGTGTGATTTGAAGACACGGTCTGTTCAATAGCTAATAATGAGATGGGGGAATGAGAAGACTGTGAGCTCTTAGTAAAGCTTTTTCTAAGGTGAAAATAATATTTCAAATATGTCTATTAGAGAATCCAAGAAAGCAGAAGAGATGCCTGCTAAGAAATCTCAAGAGCTTTATTCAATGTTCAAAGCTGTGAAGCTATATGTTGAAGTAAAAGGCAATAGTGTTCTAGACTCGTATACCCTATTAAGTTCAACTTAATTTTTGAGGATGAATACGACTTTAAAATTCAATGTGTGCCTTAGTATAAATTGAATTTACCAAAGGCAAAGGAGTAGTTATAGGAGCTGTCCAATATTAATATGTTCTGCGGTCTGTCCAGAGGAAACCTGAAAGAGCAGATTTCATCTATTAGTTGTATAAGGGAGACTCATTCTGCCTATATTAGGCCAGGATGACCCAAATGGGAGAAACTATGAATTTCATCCTCAAACACCTCAGAGCTAGGCCTCTCTTTTAAATCTGAAGTCTCTTGTCACTTATGTCTGTAATGCTGTTAGAGCAGGAAAATAAATCTGAAAGTGGGTTTAAGAAGGTAGCTAGAAATTTCATAAATAGTTAAGAGAATTGGTGTCTTTTTTTGTCTTTGTTTAAACTAGTGTGTGTGAGCAGGGACCGTCACTGCTTAAAGTACTGATAATAACGAAGATGAGAATGAAATGCAGGGAAAGACTTAGTTACAGAATCTGGTACGAGCTGTTGAAGCAGAGTCAGAAGCATACCTCTAAAAGCAGAAATAACATATTTTATATGGAATACCTTGCAAAAGTCTAATTTACATTTGAAAGCCAGCTGAGGACTGCCAGAGGATTATTTTTTACAAAAGGGAATAAACAAGAATGACATTAGAAGTATTAGAATTTTAAGCCATGCAGAAAGACTCATATCGGAGGAGGAATTATTTTTAACATAATTATTTTAATTTCTTTCTAAAGCTACTGCAGCCACGGGCTTGATACCATGGTGCAGGTATTTTTATTTTTTAGCTCCAATTACCTTGTACTACCCGTCTGTCCATGAGTGAAAAAAAAAAATCTTATTTTAGCTGTGAGGCGGAGAGTTTATTTTCCGGGGCTCATTGTATTTTTATTAGTCAGTGACTTACCCTTATAGGTTGATGATATGTTTCCTTCCCACAGGACTGCAAGGGGTTGTCTTGGCATGTATATCGTAGGTTCAGTCATCTTTACCCCACTTGGTTCACCCCTTCCAGTCAGTACCTTTGTTGACCGTGGGTTTTTTGGTGATAAGTTTTCTTTGACAATTCCAACATCTAGTTTTGTTTATTTTATCTATTATGTGCACACACTGCTGACTGAAGCCTTTAAGCCTTTCATGGCTTTATTATGCAACAACCACACTGATCTTTTTTTTTTTTTTTTTTTTTTCCTCATAAATGGGATTATTTAACTTTTGGCACCAAATGCAGGTGGGAGTTCTATTAAATTGTCGTAGAGTGGATGTATCAGTCAGAATCCTTAAAACAGAGAAAGGAATCTGTGTGGTTGTTACATAGTCCCAGTAAATTCAGTACACTGACACTTATAATGGCATTAGGACTGAACTGTAAAGGGAATGAGTAGCAAACCCCAGCTATTTGTAGGATAACCGACTGGATCTTTTGTCATAGTGAGAAGAGTTATGGAAGTGAAAATGTAATTTATTTCTTCTGCATATATTAACTTGTACTTCTCTTATTATCTCCAAAATAAGGAGAAATATCTTCAACTTTTTTGATTAAAAAACCCACATACCTGTAACCACAACATTTGATTTCTATCCAGTAAGAAAATGAAACAGTGAGAAAGGAACATGAATTTCAGCAGACTGGTATCAATTAAATAGAACCACAAGGCAGAGTAATTTAAGAGCTGAAGAGAATATGGCCTCTGTATTGTCTGATCCTCTTTCTCTGTTGTTGTTTCTTTGAACATTTGAGAGTCTAACTGATGTTGTCAAATTCTAAAGGAAATGTTTCATTATCATCAAGAAAGAGGGTTTTTTTTCCTTAATGTGTGATTTTGCTAAAAGATCCTTACAAAAAAATCTAGAAAAAAACCTAGAAAAAAGACCTGACTTCTTAAATGAGCAACCTTTATGTAATATCCCTGGGATAGTTAATGCAAATGTCTTTGTGGTAGTTCTTTGGGATCTTCAAATATCAGGGTGCTGTCAAGAAAAGAGTGATTGCAGTGATTCTGTGACAGAAAAACTAAATGCCCATTCCTGAAGTAGTCATGGGTAAGCTGAGTTATTGATGGTAGCAGTTCAACTTACAGGACTGCGTTCAACTTCATAATCTGTGTTCCTAGATGTGAACTGAGAGCTGTAAGAATGAATTTCAAATTTTGCTGTTGACATAGGAAAAGGAAATTCAGAGGTCAGTTGCTGTTAGAATACTGTGTTTTACAGAATGATGAATAAATATGAACAAAGAGGATAAAAATATTTTGCCTGGCTTTATAAATTAAGTAAACAAGGCAATAGCCTTGAGGAGCACAGGATTCTCTGATCTTTCTCAGACTTTGCTCCCTGTATTCGTATTAAACAATCAGTAGGAAACAGATGGAGTCTGAAAAACAGCCTAACTTCTGTGAAGATGAATATTTGTGCACTTTTTTTTTTTTTTTTAACTGAAGAATGTATAATGAACAACATATTTTTTTAGCCTGTTCATGTTGATCAACATACCTCAACTTCCAAGGAAACTGAGTTATAAACACTGCTAATGCCCTTTCTGAATTTACTAACAAAAAAGGCAAACTGACTAGAGGCAATAACATTTGACTTAACCTTCCCAAATAGTCTCAGTGTTCCACATCTAAAGCTCACAAGGTAATAAGATTTTCTTAATTATTTAAAAGTTCTGAAAATTTGAGAAATTAGACAAAATACAAACTTTTTCACTTAGAAAACTTCACATGCAATAAAACTATCAAATTGGAAAAGAGTTTTCATTTAAACAACTCACTTTTAATTAAAACTATTTTCTGCAGATTTTCTTCATGTGACTAAATAATCATGTCATAGGAAGAAAGAGTGGCACTGTTAACAATCTATGTTTCTGTATTTCTGTGTTTTAAAGGTACAATTATTGCAAAGATCTGTTGGGAAGGGTAGCAAAAAAGTTGGAAAGGTAACGATTTTATCTCTTCTATTTTCTTCAATAAGTTTATTTTCTTCTAAATGACTTTGCAATATATTACACAGGATGTAAGGGCAAGTACCCAGAAGTTGGAAATGCCATAGTTACAGTTACATTCTTAACTCTAATCAGGCATGTTGCACATAAATTAAGAAGAAGATTTTTGATAAATTATTTTCTAGTTCTGAAAAAAATATACTGAGGAGAAAGGAACTTTGGTGGAGCAAAACAAAAATGTTAGAAAAAATAGAATAAAATTTACTGAAAGATTAATCTGGCTAAATTCAACTTTATCATGGTCTGAAACTCCAAGAATAATCATACATTTGAAAAATTGTGAGATTACTGAGGATTAAGAGAAACTGCTGTACCAAGACAGGACAAAATCAGGAGAAATAAGGCACAGAATAAACCACTGTGAAGCAGAGTAAAACACACACACAAAAAAAGCCATACATGAATTAGTAGAAAACAGACAAGGAAAGCCTTTGTGAGGTATTTGGTGAAAATAGAAGGATGATGATAGATGATGACAGGAATGACAAGCTTTTGAGGCTTTTCTTGCTTAGTTTATACTAACATAAGTAGCTGTGATCAGAAGCTTAGTACAATTAATGGCATATATAAATGTGGAAGCTAAACTGAAATTAATAATGCTTAGATTGGTTAAAAGCTCTCAGATGAAGTGGACCTATAAATATTCCTATAGGTAACATAGGGAAGTCTACATTCCTAAATCGCTAAGCATTTAAAACAAACAAACAAAAAAAATCCAGAAGACCTAAAACAGTTTTCAACAGTCAACATGGATCTGTCAAGAGCAAAACAAATCAAAAGAGCTTAATGTCTTTTTATGACAGGACAAAATTTACTGTAGGTGAGAGAAGAGTAGCAAGTGTCACATCTCAATACAGAAACAGCGATCAGAATGCCATTAACTTTTTCATAAACAAGTCAGGCAAACATTGTCTAGATTAAACCATAATAGAAGGTTATTTAGATGGTTAAACAATGTTGAACCAATAGTCCTCAAACTGAAAGGTGTAACAAGCAAGGCAGTCCAGGAATCTGTTCTAGGTTTCCTACTACTCAGTTCTGTAATTAAAGATTTAGACACCATATGAGAAAAATGTTAACCAGCTTGTAAAGCACATAAAAAATCAAGGAAAAACGCTGGGCCTTTGAGTACATTAAATGAGCTGGAAATGGTTTAGCAAAGAGTGACGGGGCTGTTCAGAGAAACAAGAACATGTTGAAATAATTGGGATTGTTTAAAACAGATGAGAAAACTGAGAGGATGACATGATAATGATTGTCAGGTATGTTAGCAGCTGTCACTAGGAAGAAAATACACTGCTGTGTCCACAAGGAGCAGGACAAAAAGTAATGGTCACAGACCCATCCAAGCACATAGACTTCAAATGATTTTATTGATCCCTGCTGTCACAGACATGCACTGCCAGAATTTAGAGCCTCCATCTTTCTCTCACTAATTGAGGAAGATAGCATGGCACCTATAAACTGGGTCTGTAACCATTAGTCAAACCAACATACTGAAAGTGCAGGAAGAATTGCATTGAAGTGAGAGATTGTCTCATCTGTGACATCTTCCCCCTATTTTATTCTTTTGGGGTTCTCTAACTGATACAGACACAGTAATAACTGTGTAGCAAAGGAATCACTCATAAGAAGTTTGTGATTTAAGGTGCTATGATATTCAGATTTATTGTGAAAGCAATTTATGTACCCACTTAGATGTATTTCAGAGTTGCTGGCCATTTCCAATATGCTTCAATGTGCAGGTTTAGTCATCATAATGTGCAAGTGAATGTCAAGAAACCCTTGTTCTTTCTGCTAGATTTCACTAATGTAGAAACAATCAATCAGTACCGCTCACTTAATTCCTAGTCTAACAGTCTGTTTACAAGGGAGCATTTGTGATGTTGCCTGTCAGTTCTCATTACCTTTTGATCAGCAGCTTGTCAGGAATGGCACTGCCAGAAGCAGTTGACTTTGACAATAGAAGCACATTTAACAGAGCATGCTTATGTGTAAGTTAGCCATTTCACAGTACACACAATAAATTATGTTAACTTTTAGAGACAATTAAAATTAGGCAACCTCTAGGGCTCTGTGGCTTAAACTAGATTTAAGCAAAGATAATGAGCTTTTAGGGGATTGCCTAAAATGCATCAGATAAACCCCAAATACTCTCAAATGTTAAGTTCGAAGAGAAAAAGTATCCTTGTGGTTTAAAAATGTGACTTATACCCTTTCTTTTAAACTTACTCTGAACCCCAAATAACCTAGCATTTAAAATCTGATTTTTCTTTGAATTCTATCTGTTATATTCTTGGTTCTAACAAGTTCACTCCACTATTTGGTGAGCCAGTAGAGATGCTTTATTCAGTACACATTTCATGTATTTTTTTTTTTTCTAAAATAAAATATTGTGTATCCCTGGAAAGTATCTCTCATGTCATGCAAGAATTAAAAAGAAAAAAAGAAAAAATCTAGTTTTCCAAATTACTATTATTTTTCAGAAAAGTAGTGCAGACCACTTACATAGGAGCTAAACAATGAGAGTTCTGTCTAGGTAGAACCTTTAAGTGCTTATGGAGTCAACAGGGTAATTGCAAGAGTGTTCTTGAAGATAAGGATTGCTGCAGGGACACCCTGCACACTCTGCTGATGTGTGTCAGACATGACTGAGAGCACTTCAGACATGATGGCTTAGATATGGGAACTCCAGTCTCCCTAGTCACTTGTGTAACTCTGCTTCTGCAGGTCTACATCAATGTTTTCAGCTGGTTTTATTAATAATGGTTTATACCATTATTCCCTGTATTTAGGTATTTGTGTATGTGCTCCTAGTACCTTTTGCATTTTCAGTCTTCTGAAAAATGTGATCCAGTGGTAGAAGTGAAAAGATAAATATTTCTTACTAGTTTTATGAAAAAAAAAAACAAGTGACAGATGAGTGATGTCAGAAAGGATACAGCTTACACTCCAAAGAGAGGAAGACTAATGGTTAGATATTAGATGAAGGAGCCACTGAAAACCAAGATGGCAATTGTTCTTACACATGGAATGACGTCTTTATTTTTCCAGAGGTATCTTTCAGATGCTTTACTTTTTGTTAAACTGTTATCTGAATTTTTATCTTTGTTTAGAAGTAATTTTCTTTTACTTCCTTGATTCTAAGTATATTCCAGGTGGAAAATCAATATCGAGAATTGCTGCCCTTGTTCAAAACAATTTTTAACTCATGAAGAACTTTTCAGAAATGTTCTCTCAGCTCACAGGGCTCACACACTGCAGAACAGAGGGGACCCTGCATTTATCTGGTAGACATTATTCTAACAGCAAACAGTTTAAGATGAGACTCTGTCAAATATAGGGAATTCACTCTAAAAATCTTTAAATCCCTAAAAAGCAAAAAGAAAGAAGCAATTTATCAAAGTTAAAGTAGGTACAATTAAAGTAGTAAATAGTCATATGTTGGGGACCATACGAGTGAGTTGTGATTTTCTTTTGATCACAAACTGCCTTTGATCCTGCATATGTTTTTTTCCAGTTATATTCCAGTCAAAAGGCAGAGTTACCAAGTGAATGAGCAAAGATTTTTCAGTGGACAGTTTAATTCTACTTAAGGATTAAATGACTTGTAGTATCTGGTGCAGAAACAGAAAGAATAATGAAGAAAAGAAGTATAGATAGATGAGCTTTTTCATTTGTCATTTCGATAACATATAAAATTAGGTAGGGTTCTTGCAGAGAAGTACAAATCAGAGTGTCTTCTACACACATCATGGAAAAACTCTTCTTGCCATGCCTGAGCGGTTTTAAAACTGAAGAATTATACTTATTTCTCATAAAAGAGATTTTCTTTGACCCTAACAAAGTTAGGATGTGGCTTAATTTCTATCTATAGGAAGAAAGTGAGAGACAGGACACTTTTGAAATGGAAAAAGAAAAATAAAAGATTGTGTCTGGTATCATTAAATCTCTACTTATGAAAAGCTTTAAATGCTTTAAATAAACCCAGAATAAAATGTGAAAAATTATGCTGCTGAATCCTATTTTACTTATCTTGCCAGACATACTCAGGTGAAATGTAATGTACTTCCTGGGCTGGCTTTCAAATAGCCTGGGGCAACCAAACCAGAAACACTTAGAATAACAATTTGTCTTCCAAACTGTTTTTGAATGAAGTAACTAAGAGTGAGCACATTTGTGACCATGCCTTTATGATTTTAGCTTTTTTTTTTTTTTTCTCCTTACAAAAACATTTACTATAAATGCAAGGGTTATTGTAAGGAAGAAAAACACTGGTCATATATAAATTGCTTGCTAAGTGATTATTTGGTAATGTCTGCTTACTCAGTTTCTGATAAATCACAAACTGATAGTCCTTTTTCTTGGATTTATAATAAACTGGCCTCTATTTCATTAATATTCTAGATGATTATTCCCCCTTGCTCCTATGAAAATGTGAAAGCAAATATACCTTTTAAAATATCCCCAAAGGTTGGCCAGCATTGCCAAATTAAATTATATTTAAATTATTTGAAAACTCATTCAATTCTAATAACTTATTTCACCTAAAAATTCTGATATATTCCAGAGGAAAGGAAATGTTTCTGTTCCTCAGCACAGTAAAGAAAAGGTTTCTTTTACTTAATTACTGCTTTCAAAGCAGGTTTCAAATGCACCTGTATAACCTGTATGACATAAAGTCTATTAGCGTTACTTAAAATATTGAAACTATCTTTGAAAAAGATTTTTTTAACCATGCTATTAATTTAGATGAAACCAGATTTTAAATATATATAAACTTTAGTTACGTATTCTCAGTAATGATCAGTAAGACTAATAATTACAGTGTGTTACAAAAAGATGGACCCAATTCAAACCAACCCTGTACTTAAAAAAAACCCAGGTACACAAACAATGGAACAAAAGGAAACCTTCTTTTAGGGTAATCATGACAAACCTTCTTTATACTGTTATTTTATTTTTTAAGCAAGGAAATATCATAACTTAGCTATCACAGGCAAAAAAATACTTAAGCAATTTAACATGCATAGGAAATTAGGTGGATACAAAACTTAAGACTGGTGGTGTTGAAACAGAATTGTTATTTAGAGATACTCCCAGGTAATCTTCTCATTTTAATCTGAGTTCTGTTTAACTTGATGATTAACCTAACTTGACAAAACCTTAGGCAATCTCAAAACAAGAGTATAGTTCCTTAAAAAATGTTCTGTCATGCCTTGATGCCTCTTGTTTGTTAAAATATTTACAGATCCTCCAAAAGTTTAGCATTGGTCATGAAGTTTCGTAAGTGATAAGATTTAAATCTTAATTTGTTTCCCTCTGTTCCAGAGGCACCCCAAAATGACTTTAAGCAAATTATAAGCTTAAACCAACTTTAATTTGCAACTGGAACCTGAAGAAACCTGATTTTTGGTGTAGTAGAACAAAGAAATAGTACCCAACATGCATTTCCTACGTAGAATAGTCAATTAATTGCCTATACTAGAAACATGCAAAAGCAGAAAACTGTGTGCAGTATGAAAGGCCCAGGTTTATAGTAGTACATTTCCACATATATCCAGGAACTAAATCCATGTACTTTTGCACTATATCTAACAAACTAGATTCCATCTCACAAGCCAGATTCCAGACAAATTGTCTTGAATTTTCCCAGACAATACACCTGGACACTTTGTGGTAACAGAAAGAGACAGAAAGGCATATTTTGATGAAGACTTTATTAAGCTTTCAAACATAGACAAGTACAATACCACGAGCACAAGCAAAAAAATAGTAATCCTAAACTCATTCAGTGCTGCAGTACAATAATACTGTATACAAAATCTTATGTATCTCTACTGCTGTCTTCCGTTCTGAGAATTTTGCTATCACAAAACAATATCAGCTTTTCAACAAACACCTACAGTACTTTCTGTCCTATTTGATGTTTCATGATAGAAATGTGGTGTGTGATATGTGATCAACACTGAAAGAATACGGTCTTTATTTTTGCGAACATACTGATTTAACTAACACAGAATATTATAGTATATTTCTATAAAAATTACACTGAGAAATGCTTCAGAATAAATAGATAAATATATAAACTCCTGAGCTGTGTACTGCTGTTTGGTGTAGAGTCTGCTGCAACATCAATGATGTGTTCTTGCTTAGCTGACCTTGGTGAAAAGACAATTACTCCAAACCATTTAAAACTGTTCGGAGAGAGAAAAATCCTGTCTGTTTGTGACAAGCAGTCATTTCGACAGAAATACTAACTGAAAGAGTCAAATAAGGTCTGCCAACAGACTGCCAAATGTCAAGATTAGTTAAAATACAATGATAAAGATGTGAACATAGTTGGGACAAATCCTGGGGTCAAAGCCATTTCCCTTGCAGGATGAACTGCATGTTCAAAGGTGACATCCCCCAGTCCTGCTACTCTTCCTATGCACAAATGTTCCTCTATGTAGGGTTACAGTAGCCTAAATCCACGTTTCAACTTGCCTGGTATAGCAAAGATTAAAGAAATACTTAACTACTGTAAAAGAAATAACTGTGCAGAGTCTACAGGAAAATGGAAAGGGGATATTTAGGCCACTCTTATGCATGTATGTCTGCTCAAATCTTTCTGTTCTGCATTTGATGCTGTCCATTGAGACATAGCTATTTTCACAGTGAATTTCCACCCATCACAGGTAGTAGCCATGAGCATTGCGAAGCAATCTGAATTTCATCCCTGCTGTCTAGGATGGCTCAAGTATTGGAATGAATGTTTAGACAGTTAAGATCTGAGACACTAACACATTTCTGAGAGCCTGGAATATTATTCTCAACATAGAAAATGCCAGATCATTATTTCAAATGCAAATTTAAGTTTTGATCATTGGGAAAGCAGCAAATTAATTAATAATGTTAGACAAAGAAAAAACACAGTGCAGAATATTAGTTAAAAGCTCCAGTCAACCCAAAAAGTGTAGAAAGATGTCACTGCAATGCAAGTGTGCTCGTATTTATTTTATCTTGGTCTAAAAATTCCCTTCAGTAGAGAGTATTTTTGACTATTGGAAGTAGAAAGTATTGCTTGGAGCCTGTAAAAGTTTGAAGATTATCATGCTTTGAGAAGACGATCAGAATGATCATGCCAGATCAATGGTCTGCCTGTCCCGAAGCCTGTTTTCAACAGGACAACATAAGATGCTTGAGAAAGGACAAGAACAGGGTAAGTGTTTGCTGACTGCTCACTTCTCTGAAGTATCTTTCCAACCTCAAATGATCTGTGGCCCTGAGACTTTCAGATCTACAATAGTTGTCTTCTGTATTTAATACTTTCCACTTACACAGAGTTACCTATGCCTGCATGCAGCCCTTGATGGAAGGCAGATCCTTCAAAGTATCTAAAGCATGTGTATATGATTTTGTCCCTTCCTAAATATACTGCACTTTGCAGTAACAGTATCATCCTTTATTTTTCATAAAATATCCCCAACAGTGTCGATTATACCTGTTTCATGTGTTTGTCCTGTAATTGGCTCTTGCTTCTCATGCACCTGTAAGAATGCAGGAATTTCATGTTTCTGATATATTCATTCTGGTTCAAATGACTTACGCGTGTCTTTAATTTTGATGACATTTGCATGATTTATATTAAATCCTTGAGGTGCTCCCTGATTTTACCACAGATATTGGTACATTTGCCAGCTTGAAACTTTTATCCCAAGCACTTTCATGAGATTCATAACCTTCCGAAGACACTCCCTGGGTATTCATGGTTGGAAAGCTATATTGACTGTAACCATGTGCTGGACTTCTAGTTCACAAAGTCTGTGTGCTACACTAGCTAGCAACAAAAAACGAGGAGAGCAAGGAGGAATATATGGCTTTCAAGTCTGACTTGTGCGGTTCTGCCAGAACTTTTTATTGTCTGTCTTCTCATTTCAAAATTTTCATTTATCAGTCTCCTCTTTAAAACCTGCAAAAGAACGCAGTAGAAAAGGCTGAAATTCCAGGATGAGAAAAAATAGTGCTTCCATTATAAGTCAATCAGCCTAATGTGTTCAATTTTGTATTAGGTACTCTGGAAAGAAGTGGTGGTTTTGTATAGCACAGTCCATGATTTGTTACAGCAGAGGCCAATCTGTCATTTATGGTCTATCTGTTCATTCATCTTGTATTTCTTTTTTTCTCCTTCCTGCTGGAAATATAAAGCAACCAGGGAGGAAAGGCGTTAAAGATTTGCCTAAAAAGATCAATTGCACTTCAATGCACCTACTTTGCTTATTAAACTGAAGGTTTGCAGTTTCATCAGTTTGACATATGCATAAAAATGAGGTACTAAAAAAAAATAAAATAAAAAAATTAAAAACCCGCAAACTAAAAAATCATAGAAACATCACACTTTTTTCTGATTATTACGTAACAGTAGCCAAAAAATAGAAACAACAGTTTTTTTCTACAGACAGAATATGTGGCAGATTAATGATTGTTATTTGAATCTGCATATTAGTTCATTGTGCTTTAGGACAGAAGTTAATAGGATATTGATGGGGTTCCAACTCAGAACTATGTGTTCTGTAAACAAAGATTGTGTAAATTCTAATAAGTCTTCTTGTCACCTGATCTCTGTACTCTCAAAACGTGGGTATGTTTCCTAAGAACTATTATAGAAAATAGAAATACCTAAAAAAGATACATGCATTACTACATGCCTTTTCCCCTTCCCAAAGATGAATTTTAGCTTCCTTGTTTACAGAAATTATGCCTTGGGTTCTGTAAAGATGTAAGCATAAGAATAGGCTTGATTACAACATTGTTTTGGAAGATTTTGAGGCTTTTTCTATTTAAGTAGAACACTTCATTATAAAAATATTGCTGTTAAGCCAACCAGAATATTTAGATGTGAACTACTTAGTTGGTCCTATTCTTTTCGGCAAAAGATAAGACTAAGAAAACACAACCAAAAAAAAAAAAATTAAAAAAAAAATATATATTTTTTCTTATATAATACAAAGCTCTATTTTTGTTAACAAAAGTCAGATTCTGGAGAGTGGATGACAATAAATTGATTTGCAGATTATATTATCCTCTCTCTGACAGTTAATATATAGGATAAAAATAGCACTAAGATGTTTACAGCTTTTTATACTGTTAACTCTTGAGTTTTGTTCTGAGCAGTTATGAACAAGTAAAATTAGTGCTATTTTTTCAATGGCATAATTTACAGTATGAAGCAGTATGTTATATGAAAAATATTACAAAGATTTAATTTGCGAAGTAGAGATAATTCAATTATTTTTATAAACTACAACCTCATTTTTATAAACTGAATTATATGTAGTGAAGTTATCATATTTTTTCAAGGCACAGAAAAGTACATTTATTCAATTTGCAAGAGTAAGTTTTAACTGTTATATACATGAGATATCATATTAATAAAATATCCCTATTACATTCTTAAGATAGAGATAAAACCAGCTTTTAGCCCTGTGTATGCTTACTTTATCCTCCTGTGTTTCTTTATTTTCTTTTTAAATGTATTTAAGGGAAAACCCTCTTCAGTCAATAAGTTCCTCTTCTGTCAAGTGCTTGCAATACTAGATCATAGTATTATTTTAATAAATCTTTGTTTCATGAGCTTGTAAATTTGAGAACTTTCTTTATTGTTACATCAGCTAGTAACAAAATGTAGTGTAAACTAACTTCACAAGTGAGCCAGCTAGTTGTCCTGTTTTACAGAACACTTTTTCACAAATTTAAGATCCACTGGCATTTCCAAAACTCAAGTGCACCCTTGCAAGTTTTGTTGACTCTGTGGATTATAGACCCATGTACCCTCTGTCACCCAGAAAGTACAAAAATAAAACTTAAAAATATGTTTCGTACATGTCTGGTCTTCCCCTGAAAGCTGATGTAGGCCACCCCTGCAATAGTGTTGTTTATTTATGCTGTATGCCAGAGAGAACAACTGTGCAAAAGAAAAACAGAAGAAAGAGAAAAAAAATGAAAGAACAAAAGAATTGGTTTCAGCTGGCATTTTGTGGCATAGCTCACCATTTTCCTGCTTCATCAAATTTGGAAACACCTCAACAGACAATAATTTGGTGAAGCATGTTTTCAACACAAATAAGGAATATCAAAATATGCCACTCTTTTAAGATCACGTGCTTTAAGCTTTTTGAAGAATAAAATGCAACTAAAGCTTGAAATTAAAATTGAAATTGCTCAGTGTTTAGGGATGGAGAATATAAAAGAAATTAGTTATGGTAATGGCAGAATGCAAATTTTCAGATTCATCCTTTATAAACCAATGTGGAGACAAAGGATCAAATAATGACATAAAGGGATACAGCTGCTGAGTCACTGAGTGTATGAAAAAAACACAGGCACTTAAATTCAGTTGTGTGGGAATTTCAGTAATAATAATGGGATGACAGAGACTGAAACACAAACTCAGACCTGCTAAGAGAACAGGCTACTCATTTTCACATTTCTAGTGCTTTCAACATTCCTTGAGGATTTTTCAGTTTTGTTTCAAATCTTGTGAAAAAGAACAGTGACTTTGAAGTCCTCACTCTAATGGGTGAGACATAATGGAAACAGTGTTTAATTGTACTAGACATTCATAAAAGATCTAAACTCAATGTGCTAGTTCAAAATTGCTGCAGAAGGTACTTAGCTGTGTGTGAAAAATACAGAAACACTTCTAGTCCAAAGGTGACAGGACAAAATGCTCTAGCAAATCATCAGTTCATAGTTTCTCAGTACACCTGTGGTAACGGTTGCAAAAACAGAGGAACAGGCTGTAAGTCCTTTTCAGTTTCATGTTCCTAAGTACGCTGAAGTGTTTACTCAGTAGTTTATTCTGGCTGTAGGTTGGTACCTTCAATCTTTTAGGAGTGCTGAATGTATCGGACACGGGTCATGAAAACTTATCCTTCTTTCCTGCCTGCACTGCCTCAAGGCATCAGAAAGCACAAAGTAGCACAAAGGTTGCTGAAATAATTTGTTTTCACTGCCTGTAAAATCTTGTAGTTAACAACTGCATGCATTGCAGTTCCCCTCCTGCACACTGTTCTCTGCCTTTTGAAGTACCATGCCTACTGAAAAATAACCGCCCCCCCCTCACATAAAGCGTATTCAGTATTTAAGTAAACTGAAAATATTAGAACTTTTCAAATTCTTTCCTTCATTTTTTCGTAATGCTTGCATCTTATTCATGACAATATTTTTAAAATATGTAAAAAGACTCTTTTAATGGAAGATAATTATATTATCTCTCTGGTTTATAGTGCTCTGGTATACCAAATTGCTGCTTATTTCATTTTAGTATAAACCAGAAATACATAGGGATGTTTTCTGGGATTTTTTTATTTTGTTGGGGTTTTTTGTTGGTGGTTTTCAAAGAAATAGGACGGACAGTGCTTTAGCAGTTCTACGCAAAAATTACTGTCTCATAACTGACATATTGCTTCCTCATATCTAAGACACTATCTAGCTGATTCACCACTGCAAATGGTGAAGAACACCTTTTGGCTGACATTGCTTCCCATATTATAGTAGAGGAACAAAAGAAGATTAAGTCCCATCTCTGTAGCATTTTAATTACATTTGCAAAATGTGCAGGTTTTTCAAACATTCAGGGGTTGCAGAAAGAAAATAAACTGATTTCAATTATTCCTCCTTTTGAAAAAATATAGCTTTTTGCAGTATTGCTAAAGTTCATGTTTTAATCCTGTTGTACAAAAAAGGCCAGTTCTATGTTTGTCTAGAATTATCGTTGCATTCCTTTAAAAATAAATGCAAGTTGTCTTTTTTAAAAATTGAAAATCTGAAATAAAGCCTGATGTGGTACTTTACTTTGAGGTATAGACATCCATAATGATTTCTTTTGTAATCCTATTAGTTTAGAGACAAATTTATCCCACATTGCTTTTGTTTTAAAATTAGCTTGACACTTGCACAGACCACAAATCTCATCTCATTCAGTGCTTTTTCTGTCTCCTCATGTGTTCAGTATAAATCCAATGAAATTCTGATGTCACGGACATCCTCCACTTTTAAGCATGATGTGATCAAAATCAAGCTTCTTTTCCTTTGTTTCAGTAATTAGTCCTGAGCAGATGCATCTACTGAAATCCCTAGTGAAATTTCCTATTTCTAATTTGTGCAAAGTTTAACTTTTACTCCTTAAGTCAAGAAGCTTGCAGTCCACTAGTTTTGCATTAGATTTCTTTCATTTTAAGGTTGTCATTCTACACTGGCAGAGATTAGTGATATCCATGGAGCAGACTTTGCACAGAACACAGGACATAATTTCAGAGTAAATTCATTGAGTTCACGTTCAGATGCTTCCCAGAAAGCAGGGCTTCAGCACATGTATTGATTGTTTCAGAAGACAAATGCCATAACTCCAAATCGTCCTCCTCCTTTCCCTCAGCTTTTATTGCTGAGTGTGAGGTCATATAAGAGATATCCCCTTGGTCAGTTTGGGCCAGCTGTCCTGGCTGTGTCACACTCACCCAACTGTCCTTTGGGGTGGGTGTTGGAGAGGAAGCCCTGATGCTGTGTGAGCCCTGCTCAGCAACAGCCAAAACACCTGTGCCTTATCAACTCAGGTTTTATCCACGAAGGCAAAGCACAGCATTGCGTGGGCTGCTGTAGTGAGGACAGTTAATTCCACTCCAGCCAGACCCTGTACACCACAGAATACTGATACATATTCTATATATACTGCACTCAGATATCTGACCTTTGTGAGACATCCTCTCTAGTTCAAATGAATCATAAATGGAGGCTGTGGATCTGAAAAAGCTTCAGGGATAAATTCACACAGTAAAATACTAAGCTCAACTTAACTAGATACATTATGATCAGGCTTTTAGTAAAAAGCAATAGGGATTGTTTTGTTAATTTTTGTCAAGCAAACAAGATGCCAAGGACCTTGGAAACAATTCAGAGGAGAACTTACTAGGGGGAAAATGAAAACATTGAAGGGATATTGGCAGTGGGGGGAGAATTAAGGAGGAAAGAAATTATCACAGGCTTCCTGGCAGTCTTACTAATTTTAGTTTTGTGCATTGTAAATTTAATTAACATAATCCCATTTGAAGCACAGTGTTTTACATGGAAGAAAAATATCCTAATGACTGATCTTAAAAGAGAGGAGGGAAGGAATTTAGCTAAACTGTATTACAGAAAGTTAAGAGACATATGTTCGCTGGCTTTTCAGTGAGCTAAATAATAAGATTAATTTTAATTAACACACATTAAGGAATAGCTAGCTTCTTGGCATGTCATGACTGTCTATATTCCATGAAACTGATCACTTGCTTATTTTTTCTCATTGAAAAGCCTCTATTAAATAATCTTAAAATGGCTAAGTCTCAAAAAGATGCTGCACTGATTGGGAATTATTTCTCTTACAATAGTGCTCAAGGCCATGGGACATATCTATCAAATGATTTTTTGTGTCTCACCTTCTTGAATTCAATGTGTGCCTACAAACTTTTATTTTACTCTCTGTTCCAAATGTAGAATAACAATTGCTCAGACTGGTTTTGCTAATTTTCTGAAAGAAGGAGGAATGTGTGGTTGGTTGTGTATACATGAGTGTTTACTTGCTTTCAAGTTTTAATCCAAGGTAGTTATTTTTTAAATAGCTATTACATAGCTTAAAATAACTGTAGTTTAAATAACTGTATAAGCGCATGTTTAATGTATCTTTCTCCACAAATTTTGTTTCTCCTAACAAATACTTTAGTGGATCCAGTGAAAGAAAAAGCTTAAGGATCTTAAAAAATCAAACATTCAAAAATTGTGCCCCTAGAAAAAGGAGATTTGATTTACAGATCTCAGGTTTTATGTGAAACTATCAAAAATCTCTACCATCTGTTAAATTCATTATTATTTTTGTCCCAGTCATATTTTAAAAAACTGTTCTTTAAAATCACAACAATCAGAAAGTTGTTTAGTAAAAGATTAGATTTGTATCTCATTTTTCAGAACCATAATCTAAGAAATAAAGCAGGAAAATACTCATAGCCTTTGAACTCATAATAAAATTATGAGAGAGAATTTTTATGGAATAATTTCTTATGATGTTTGCTGTAGAAATATTCTGCAGTTGCTCAGAATGGCTTTGACTAAAGGATATCCAATTTCACCCAGATGCTGTCAAGTTCTCTTTGAAAAATAGCATAATCAATCATCCATAATGTTCCAGTTTATCTTGGAATCAGAGGAGATAGAAATGGAACCACCTTAATCAGACACTTAATACTGAGTAGTTCATGGTAATATATTCTCTAGTATCATAGCTAGAGTAAATGCAGTTTTCAAGGTACTGTAGTAAAATGAATAATAAACTAGATGAAATCAGAAACTTGGGAAGTTGTGTAACTAATAGAGATGCCTGAAATAACTAATGAATGTTGTTCAATGTTTTTTGTGATATTTTGTCATTATATTCAGAGCGAAGTGTGAGAATGGCTTTGCCGAATTAGTAATATAATATGAACATCAGCTTAAAGTTATGAAAAACACAAATCTTTTCAGAATCATACTGTGAATATAAAACATTATCTGTGACCTATGAAACCAGGTTTTCTGTTCCTGGAAAAAAAAATTAAATCAGAGATTGTAAAGGATAAATATTATAGTAGCCCTCCCCCTTTCAAATATTTCAAAAATTATTCCTGGTGCTAGGCAATTATATTATTTTTATCCTGAGTATTTTTAACTTTTTACCTATCTGCACATACTTATTTTCACACTACAGTATTTCATTCAATAATTCGTAAAGTTTGGGATAATGCAACACTAAATTAAGGAAATAGAGAAAGAAAAGGGGGAAGGGGGAAAAAAAAAAAAGAAAAAAGGAAAAAAAAAAAGGAAAGGGAAATGTGACAATCTAAACCTATACTTTTAAAATCAAGAACCTTCCTTCTTTTCCACCTTCTGAATGTGACATTCACACTGGTGGTAAAGCTGTATGACTTTCTGGTCATGCAACGTAATACACGAGGAAGCATCAGGGAATGAGTGCTACATAGTCAATGTTAAGAGGCATCCAAATTCTACATCATGGTGACAGTGCCCAGACCTGCTTTATTCAGGTCAGCATGTAAGGTTATGATGATTTGTCCAATGAGATAGAAAAGCTTCAGATCCTAAAACAGCATTTCTGAAGGCAAAAGGAATTTAGGAAATGTCTCCATTAACTAGTGTTGAAAGATACCATAAGAGAAATAAATTATTTCTCTATTCCTTCCACATTTCATGCACATAGGATCCTATTCTTAGTTTTCACCTTCTAATATTTTAATTCACTTTTGCATTTAAGGTAAATGTATTAATACATTCACAGAGTATCATTTGAACATTGACATGATTAGCAAAGCTTCATATTTAGTCTACACATTCAGTGTTTTCTCAGTGTTATGAAGCTAGAAGGAAAGGCATGTATTTCACTGGAGATGGAGTTTGGGATCATATTAATTAATTCATCACTATAAATCACTGGAAGAGAGCATATCTTGTTAGCTTCAGTCACTCAGATGCTAATCAGTGGCTCATTAACTTTAAAAATATCAACCTGGTTGAGCTATCATTGCTCTGCACAGTAGACTGATGAGTCACATTAGAGAGAATGCTACATGGCACATAGAAAAATTGCTTTTACCCATTATCCAAGCTACATGCACAAAATCTTATGGGGAAATCAGTGGTAAAGACACTCACTTTGACAATGACAAGAAAAGCAGCATAACCAACTTCAATTTTTTGTACCTTATTTTGCTAAGTGCTACTTAGCCACATCCTACATGCCTTGTACATGCAATGCTCTGATTTGTTCTAAACAAGAGAGTTCAAATTACCTCAGAAGAAAAGAATTGGGCAACATCCATCTTTGGTGTTACCAGAAGACATTATTCACCCATTCTCAAGGTTAGTTTTATAATATGAGATATAGACAAATAGCATTAACCACAAATCCGACAGCATTACATCCTTATAATGCAACAATTTTACAAGTCTATGATATGTCAAAGAACACTTTTGAAGTGTGAATAATAATACCTTCAACACTAAATGAATGTCCTGTAATTAATATGGTCACATTAGTGTATATGTTAGCTGGTTCAAGTTGCTTTTTGTGCTCCAAAAGGGAGGCAATTTTACAATGAAACAATGTTTATTCACAGTCATTTCTGCAGACATTTCCAGGTACCTAAATAAATTAAATCAGAAGAGCACAAGCAGAGTTAAGTAGGGGCTCAGAATTCATAAAAGGTTCTCTGAAGCATCAGTATACTCAGCCAAATGCGACAGATGTAGTTTTCTGAAAGACACAATTATGCCAAGACTGTAAGTGCAGGCATAAGAGCAACGAGACTTCACTATTTTCTCAGCACTGAACATCAAGTTGATTTTAACATAGCAAACATGTAAAAGAAGTATACACTTCTAAATTCAGGATGATTTACAGAGTGAAAGAGGTAGTTAAACATCTAGCTCTGTTCACACAATTTGCAGGCTTGTCAAGTAATAGACTGAGGACATTTGCAGGGCCTCTACCTCACGTTTCCTCACATGGTACCTGGAATGAAATGCACCCTAGAGCATGGTATTTGCAGCAGAGGAAAAGGAAAGCAATCAGCAGAAAGAAAATCCCTGGCAGCAACCTAGTACTTTGTACATATGTGCATGACCTTGTGTGCCCCCAGGCTCATCCATCAGAAAGGTCTATGTACAGTCTCATCCACCAATACTTGTCTTCATAATGCCCTTCAAGGCATGAGTTTCTCATGTTAAGTTTCCATAAACTCAGTAGCTATAGATAAATGTTTAATGTTCAAACAACTTTACCTGAGCTATTAAAATTCTGAAAACATGCACTGATTTAAGTACACATAATTGCAGTGGAGATCTTGGTGTTTAACCAGGGATTCTGGTCTTAGAGATGCATTGCAATTTTTCAAGGTAATTATGACATGTTTTCTCGCAGTCTAAACTACTCTTCAAATCGAATGTAAAGCCAAAATCACCAAAATAGATATATCTGCTAACCATCCCTAGAATTTGTGCCAGTAGATTATCACTGCTTATTTTTATGTTTTCTTTAATTACTGTAACAGGGAATCAGATTATTTTATAACTGAGTACTTGTGGTGCCATCCAGAAGAGCTTCCTTAAAAAATTAGTCAAGGAAATTAATTCATAGGTTAGTTGCCTTCTGTTTTATTGTACATAGAAATTTCAAAATGTGCTTTTTTCTTTTATTAGATTGATTTGGGGGAGTGTTCTTTGATCAGAAATTTTCAGCACTGTCCTGTGAAACTTGACCATGAAAAATGTCTGGGTTAACCTTCTCTGAGGCCAGAGGGTAAGCTCAGCGGAGAGTGCCACAGACCTTCAGATCAATGCATCATGAAAAGTTTAATCCTCCTCTTCTGTAATTCTTTGTTTTTCTATTTCACTATCAGGGTACCATGACTGGTCATTTTCTCCTAGACAGTAATCTGTATCTACCTGGAATTAGATGAAGATACTCGCACAACTTTCAGGCTCTTATTTCAGATTTCTCAGCCTGCAATCACAGCTTTAGATGTCGCAAGATTTTCAGTGATGCTACTCTTCATCTGTGGTTAATACTATAGTCTTTATGCAATGTGGAGCCAGAGTTTGCAGGAAATACAAAGGATCCCACAACACTGAAAGGATGTGCATGCCAATGAGTGGTGGCACCCATCTCCTTAAATACTGAAGTACTTATGGGACATTCTTTTGAATGGCTGGAGCATCATAGTGTCTTATACTTTGTTCTTTATACTTTGAAATGCTGTTCTTGACATCTGTGTCCTTGCTGTATTGGCTAGCCACAGAAAAGATGATGAAAAAACTATAAGGAGAACAGATTAATCCTACCCTGACACCTCTGGAACATAGTTTCCATCTGAATTTATTTTAAAGATGATGTATCTTACTTTAAGTTATCTAAAAAATATGAATAATACTGTTAGGCTATGTAAAGCTGATCTCCTCCACAAAGAGAGGACTGCAGAGGCAGAGGGCAGCTGGGAAGCCTCAGTGCCCCAGTGAGAGACATGAGTCCTTGCCCCAGCTCCCCCAGGGCCGTCCTGGAGAGCATCAGCCCCATGGGCCCTCTGGAATGGGGGTCATTATAGGATGCAAGGAAAGAACATTCTGGGATTGTGCAGAATTTATTACGGGATGCTTAAGGGAGAAAACAAAGGTGAGAAAGGGTGAGACTGAAAGAAAATGGGGCAGAGAAAGAGTGAGACAAGAGAGAAATAAGCGTATAAAAAGTGCCAGTAGCCTGTAAACAGTTTCCTGGTCAGTAATCTGGTCTGGTCACACCCTGTGCCTGGTCAGCAGCGTCTGTACTGTCATTTCATTAAACTCCATTTCTACCACTTTTCCTGGGTGAGGTACACTCTATTCTGTGTGCACTTGCGTGTTTGGGGTTTGAGTGAAGCAAACTAGAGTTTGTATGCAATGGACAGTGAATATGAAGTAGGACTAACCAATGAGTTGGATAAGAGCTTTGGAACCAGATACCAAAGCTGGATTCTGGAGAGACCAGAGAGTCTTTGGGCTGGCTACAGGAAGGGACAGGAGGTCTCAAATAGCTCCCAGAGAGACTGTGGGCTCTGAAGGTTGATTGAGAGACGGTTTGTCCATGTGTGTACACATGCACAAGGCAGGGGTGCCGAGGGCATCCCTGCTGTGACAGTGCTGGTGTCTGAGCCCCACTGCTTGAAAGATCTGTGTGTGTGTGTGTGTGTGTCTGTGCCTGTACTGCTCTGTGCAAAGCAGTCTGGTCTCTATCAGCAAACAGAGCGGGGCTGCAGCCTCAGGGGCTTTTACGTGCAAGTGCCCGCAACTGCAGAGACTGTAATCCAGAGGCTGATACGGGGTAGATTGGGTTTCTGAGTCTGGCTGCTAGAGGCATCCACCTTGTACATGTGCATACATATTATTCCAATAATGGACATCCATCTTGTTCAGCCAGAGAAGAGATCAGGATCAGGCCACTGGCACTGTATGCATTCATGTGAGAGCTGCATTTTCTGTCCATATTGATCTGTACTGTCAGTTGTGTGTATATGTATATATTCATACTGTGTACATGTGTGCCCATTGGGGACATATGCTTTGCCTTGCTACTGGCTGAAGCTGGGGACAAGCAGCAGCAGCCTCACCTCTGTTAAGCTTGGGATTTGGCAGCTACTAACAAATATTAAATAATCCTGATGTATGTGGTGAGGAAGGATGGAAATGTCAGTGGGAAAACTTCAGGCTCTTCTCTTTCCCATACCAACGTCTTAGGTGCAGGCAATAAATCTGACACTCTCCACCTCAAAGACTAAGAGTATCACCTTTGTAAAATCTCTAGGTCCTAATCAGTGCATGTGACTCATGATTACTAACCACAGTTTGGTATACCTATAGCAAGCCCAGTGACAGAATCTGGATCTGTATGCAATCAGGCAATAGCACCAAAGGCTCACAGGAACCTTGGCCTGTTCATCACTGTTAAAACGTGCAAAATCTTTTAAGTGTCATTCTCTGTGCTTACTGCCACTCTGAAAGTAAATGAGATAAAGCTACAGCAGTATCAGGTTCTATTGCTACCTTTTGCTTGTGTAAGTTTTTTTTTTTTTTTTTTGCAATAGAATTGTCTCAAATTATGATGATGCAGGAGGTATATGTCTGTCAATAGGATTATACACAATTATGCTCAGGTTAAAGAGTTTAGCCAGGGTGTTAGAGGGATGGTCTCCTAATCAGATGCTCATGTAACTGTTCTTTTTTCTGTCTGCTCACATATATTATGCTACAGAATTCTGCACAGTGTTGTAGGTTTTTTTATTCTTTCATATAAGACACAGATTCTGTTTCCTGCCAACATAAACACACTCAGACAACAGGAAACTGGCAGGTTGAAAGAAGAGTCAGGGATTTGTATATTCAGGTAAATTAAGACTGCTATTAAATACGCCTGTTTCATTGCTCCTAGGAAACCAAAAGTGCAGTGACGCATTATTCTGGCATGAAGTTAAGCTGTATGGTGCAAAACCTTCAAGAGCTGTAAGTTCTAACTGCAGTCACACTCCTTTTGCCAAGCTACATTTGGCAAAGAGAAGCAAAAATACCTGTGTGAACATTATCTCAAACACTTTTCACTTCATTTCAAGAATGATACTCCCTGGGCCAGTTATATCCTCCACATTTTTACATGATTCTCAGAGATTTTGTCAAATTATCCTCATCATATTAGAATTTCTGTAATTCTAGATTATGTTCTGTAAGTCAAAAGATATATAAAAATAAATATAAACATAAATATGTAAAAAAAAATAGTAAATCAAAGATACATAGTGACAGCAAATCCAAAATAAAAGAAATGCATTACTGAGTAGACTTTTAAGTAAATGCAATGTATTGCATTAATTCAGCTTTTTGAGGCAAAAATAAATGTTGCAGCATGGCAGATAAAAACAGAAAATGAATGCTGTGGCAGTAACAGAACAGAGCCATCTGCCTGCTTACTGCTGTGAAATGGGCTCTTAGACAGTTAAATGGAAGATAGGGGTTTAAAATTTTTACTGGAACTTTAGCACTTTGAAATGGGTTGTTTCCCTCAGTTCCAGTGGGAGTGATATTTTTTAGTACTTTTTTGAGTACTGAAAACAATGTGTAGGAAACTGTGTATATAGGGGTCTCTGTTCTCTAAATAGTGACCTTCTATTTATAGGAATAATACATGGGGGGAATCAGAGTAATTCATAGTACACCAAAGACTTGTGCCCCAGTTCCAGCTCTATTAAAAACACACAGGCTTGAATCATGAGTCATAGCAAACCAGCTGGGAAAGGAGAAAATAAAAAACTAGATATAATTTCCTCCAAATTTGAGGTCCAAGGCCCAATTAACTAATTATCTCTTCAGATAGGAAATATCATCATGGCTCATGCATTTCATACAAGAGAAATAATTATCATTCTTAGAAAAAACAGTGTTGTTTCTTTAATCACAAATCTTTGCAGGCAGATCTCTCCCAAAATGTACTTATGAGAGCTAAGGACTTTTTCAGATCCATAACCATTACTCCATGTCATTACTGCCAGATTAGGGATTCCACAGTAATACTAGCATAATTCAGATCAGGATTAAATGAGTAAAATCTGCTACATCACCTGCCTCTAGACTTCTGCAACAGCAGAGATCTATATGCAAGATAGTTGTCCGAACTCCCTTTATAGTCAGAAGCGAGTAAGAGCAATTGCAAAGGGTGATTCATGTGGCCTCTTTTAGATGCCAACCTAGAGAGGAGATGAATCACACTTTGGAAATGCCTTTTTCTTTCCTTTGACTATAAAGGGAGTTTAGATAATTAGCTCAGATGTGGAAGTCTCTACTGTAAATGCAGAAAGTTTGGAGCAATGAATCCCACCTCTGGTCTGGTAATGAGTAGTCTCTTTTTCCCTGAATTCTCCCATTGAAATCAACAGTAAATAGCAAAACAAAAATACTAATGTGTAGAACCTCTGTATCTGCAGAATTTACAGGAACTATATAAACTTTGATTAAACGTACCCAAGTTCCAAGAAGTAGGGGGAAAAAACCCCTATGTACTGTTGCAGGAAAACTGCAGCGAAATCATGGTCAGCAAACATATAGTTCCATTGAAAGCAGAATTAATGAAGCTCAGGTTCTATGGATTTGCGTTTCATGGCTGATTTATTTTATAAGTGAATTTTAATAAGGTTGCTGTTGAAACTCACTTCTTATTAGATGTCAGAGATTCTGCAAAGGCAAGAACCTTTATGACGACTCCAGAGGAACAGCTTCAGTGAGAAGACATGCACTATTGACGCTGGAGTAACCATGTAGGAAAGAACTCTTGCCTGAGAAGTTGATTCTCTGGTGTCTAGCAAAAGACATGTGCTTTTCTCTGTGCCTTGACTTTGTTGAGATGTTGATGGGATCTCTCTTCCTTAACTGGACACCTACTAACATGAAATCCATGGGGATTTTGAGATCTCTCCTGCTCTGTCAAATTTAACTGAAACTTTCCAGCAGGTATTCATCAGAAGTTATGGTGGTAAAGTAGGAAACAGACCCAGGGCTCTGCATAGATGCACCTGTGAAATTGCATAGGAAATGAAGGCAAAATTGCAGGAAGCTATTTGTTTAGGCCATTCTTAAGATTCTTTCAAAAATCGAATTGCCAAGGACTTCAGTTTTACATCTTATTTGAAAGAGAGCACCTTCAGAAATTTTATGTCCCCTAATATCATGCTGAGGCCATTAGTTCAGCACTAACAAAGCGAAGTGCCACCTGCTGCTCTTTAGATGTCTCACATCAAAATTCTGAAATGACCTGACCCAGGATATTTATTCAGAAACTATTTAACCACTTGATCTCACAAAGGTCTGAGGAAAAATGTATTTCTCTCGATATTACTGTGTTCCCAAATTAAATCAGTTTTCCATCTCAGCCTCCATCCCTTCTGTTTGTGAACATTCAGATATGTATTCGGGATTTTTTTTTAATGTTTACCACCGATTTTCACAGCATTTCATTTCTTTAACTGCTAGAGTACAGAAATGGATCCATCTCATCACGGTTTACTCGATGTTTCTGAGAAAACAGGCTGAATGTATTTTTCTTTTCACATCTCCTTTTCTTCTGTTTCTTAATCAGAGAAATGGCATGTGGTAGCTGTGATAGTCTAGTTACTGGAATAAATTCAGGGTGAAGCTGTTACTCCATCCTGCATCTCTCAGCCTTTTTCAGACTCTATGACAGTCTGTGTGATAGACCCCAAACCTCAGTAAATTTCAGGCTTTAGGCTTATTTTTTGATCTGATGAAAAATAGATATATAACATTAGGAAAAAATGTTACTTTACACAGATTCCCGTAGATAGATGGATATATGTTTCTGAAGACATGTTCAAGAACTAAAATTAATTTTAACAAATCAAACTCAGTACTTCACAGTCTAAATCCTTGTAGCCATAATGATCCACACTTATTCCACATCAATCAAAACATAAAAATAAAAAATATAGACATGAAAAACAAGTGCATATAAGCTGAAGAGAGAAATATCTTCTGGAAGCACAACCTAAGTTACCATTTCCTCTGTATTTTACTTCATGGGAAGAATATTACTTTGACATCAATGTAAAAATCAGTAGAGGATTATTAATCTTTTTCCTAGATCTGTTCTGGAGCATTATGTTTGTTCTGGAATTAGTTTTGCATTCTACCTTCAGAGTTCATTAGCTGCTGCTTGCTTTGACACCAGAACTCTGTGCTTTTAGTTTTAACTGAAATCCTGATAACAGAATTTACTGAAATGAAATTACTAGATTCTTGGGTTTGTGGACCAAGACTGGCACCTTCTGGTGAATGAATTTAAATTCACTACAGAAATGCAGCCATACTCTAGCAGACTGTGATTTTAACAAGTTGCTATTTAGAGATCTTCCAGTATCCTAGATTTGTTTTCCCCACTGGCTTTAAACTTATAAAACTATTTCACAGTATATGTACATGACTTGATATATACATAGATACATGCAGATTTATCTGAAAGTTTATCACTTTATTAATTAATGGTCCTCAAATACAACAAATTATTATGGATAAACTGATTTTTGACTCTGAGACTAGGAAGGTGGCTAATGTGCTAGATTGGTGAAAGACAGTGAAAGTTATTTGAGTTTATGGAACAACAAAAATAGGATTTAAGCTTGAAAGATACAGCTAGTGAAAATGTGCATTATTTATTTCAGGTATTTTTACCATTATGTTCTATGCCAGTACAGATATGTTTACCAAAGCTGGATTGATGGTTATTTTTTATAAGCAGAGTATGACCAAGCAGAGCTTATTTTACATATGTTTGGTATTTGTTTTTCTGAATTGGTGCCATGATTAGAGACACTTTTGTCACAGGTTCTCAGCTACCAACAGATCCTAAGATGAACTTTGTTATTATACTGCACACACCAGAATAATCCATTATATCTCCATGACAGTAGACAAAAACTCTTTTGTGGAGTTATTTTCCTGGGTTTTTTAATAAATAAGTTATAAATGTCACAAGGAGGGAAAGAATCAACTTTTTTTTGTTTTGAGTCAGACAGTCTAGCTTTTCATGTTCCATAGCCATTGAAAATGGAAGCAAGACGCAGATCTAGTCTTCTTGAAAATATTTTTTCTCTAGCAGAAGTAGCTTTCTAACATTTCAGGCAGAGATAAATTTGTACCTCTAGTCCACCCTTCCTGCACTATACTACAGGCAGAAGGTGGCTTGCATCCAAAAAATGAAAGTGCCTGAGGAATTTTAAAAGCATCCTGAAGTATACTTGGTTCCTCCCCTGATGTTTTTTGTGGGATTGATATTTCTGCATAACCTCGCATGCTGGAAAAGATGTGTAGGTTATGTCTATTCAGTAATTTGCTAATCAAGATTTTTTTAAATCATACATTCAATTTAGTATCAGCAATTTTGTGAAAATCTAAATAATATGGCTGTGTAAGATAGCTGTCACCAGACCTGATTCATTTAGTTTCTTCTAATCTGATGTTCATAAACGGGTAGAAATTTAACTTTTGTCCTTCGCTCAAGCACCAGCAACAACCACTCACTTTAAAGGTGATTTGAACTAATCCAGTTCTGAAAATTAGGCTACCCTATAAAACCATTTTATTTTTATTGTAATTTAGTCCAAATTCCACCATTGTTTCTAAGGCTTTAACTAGTTACTTGTGCAATGGAAAATGTTACTAAGTCCACCAGATTCTTTCACATAAGTCAAGGAACAGTCATCTCTTTGCAATTATTTTTGATGACTAGACCCAATTAGTAAGTCTAAGTGCTTCCATGTCCCATTTTCTTATCCCTTGTGTCACCCAGTCCCATCAAATTTTTGCTGACCTGCATCCCATGCTCACTCGTATGTTCACTCTTAGCATTTCTCGTTCCTTCTGTGCCTGCTCTCCATATCTCTTCCCAACTAGGTCAGAGCAAAGAGATAAAGAAAACAGTACACCATTTTGTAGTTTTCCAGTCTCTTCCAGACAGTACCTGGCAAGATGCCATTCACATCAAGAATAAGGCAACTTGCTGTCCTTGAAATAATAGCACAAAAGCTGCCAACCAATTGTGTTTGATGGGACATTATCACTGGATAAATTGTTTTCCTACAGCAGCACAATTCACTTTTAGGATTTACTGCAGATAACTGTAATGGGAAGGTTGTTATAGTAACAAGGAAGAACAGTCTCATAGTTCAAATTCGAAATATTTATATTTTATTAACATAAAAGTGCTTTATAAGATGTCATACCCTGGAGTATGTAATGTATTTTGATGTCAGGAACTTTAATAAAATCAAGTCGTGTCTCCAGAAGTGATTAGCTGGGAGATATGATTTTGTCCACCCTCTTCTGTACCATTGTCTATATTTTTTATTATTACTGTTATGAAAACTTACAAGCAACAACATTTCTACTGAAGAATAGTACACAAAATTGTCATAACGTACCATCTTGACAGTAGTCAACATTTGAGTTTCCTTTTCAATGATTATGGACCCATCATTCCAAAGAAGACATTATTTTTTCCTGAAAATATGACTTTGTACATCTTTTTATGTCTTATTAAGGGAGTCTCTAGGACTTAAAAATTAATGTGTCCAGAAAGATTTCATGTTGTTAGAAGGTGAAATAACAATGAGTGATAAGTTTTGTTTGTTATCTAGACTTTGCGTAAGAACCTCATGCCATAGCTGCTTGCAGCTAGAAAAACAGGTTTGTCTCTCTCTCTTCAAGTAACAGTCAAAAACAGCCACAGACAAGTTGCTAAGTGTTTTTTGTATACAACTGGCAATTGCTTTCCTACTTAACAAAGGTTTTAAATATTCCTAACAGGTAAAGTAGGATGTTTCCAACATGAATATCTGTTTTGAAGGTTTCAGCCAGCTAACAGAAATGTCCTACCATTTTGGCTTCCACAATTATTTTTAAAAATCCTAAAGGAAACAGAAGCTGCTCCAGGTGTTTCCTCCTTCATTCTGCAGCCACACAGGACCTGTCATTGGCACTGTGTCCATGCAATGATTCCAGACATCTAGAAAAAAAAAATGCCTTCCAAGAGAAGTAGTGAGGAGTGAAATGGGTCAAAGAGGGAGCAGAAGAGACTTGCTGTCATGAATTTTGGTGTTATGTAAGCATTGCCAGCCTGAAGACTACAGCTCTCTGTCCACAAAACAAATATAACACAGGCAGCACCAGCATATGTTTTTAACATCCTCCCATAGAGACTACACATACTGCAGTGGGTAGGAGAGCTGCCATCAAGTGAGGCTATTTGCTATTGAATGAAGCATGGGCCTGCGAGACCTGAAGCTGATTCTCACTTGATATAAATTATTGTAACTCTGTTACACCTCTGCTGTCTCTGTGGGACTACGCAAATTTACAGTTGTTGAAAACTGATCCAAGATATCTAATTTTGTTCCTGGCAATACTTTTTAACTGCTGCATGTGAATTTGCATAGCTCAGCTTTGCTTTGAAAAATGTGAAAATATGCAAAAGGAACTGTGAGAGAGATTAGCATTTCTAGTTAAACACAGTCCTGTCCTGAATATGGGTATCTGCCATTTTTGTTATCAAGGAAAACTTAGAGCTGCAAAGTGAACTTTCCTCTCAAGAGTCTAACAGAATCTCAGTCACAGCATTGCAGTGGTGGTGCCCTGCTGCTCCCTTCTCCATTCCTACCATTTTCTTGCCCTGTGCAGGCCAGAGGTCTACCAGAGAATTTTGGGAAGCAATTTTTGAGTGGTAAGTAGGGAGTCTGGAGCAGAGGTTTTGTTCATTTTCCTCAATGATATATCTTTTCTACAGTCATTTTGCAATTGTAGGAAGTGGACTGGATTTGATGGTTCATCTAGTCCTCCTCCAAAACCATGTTTTTGTTTTGAAAAGCACATCTTTATGACTCATAATCAGATGCCTTGCACATGACAGCTCTGTGACTCTTGTGGAAAAATATGATGAAGAAAATTCCATTTAAATAGTCACAGTGAAGATTTTTGTAAATCCTGAGTTAATTTTCTCACAGATCAGACATTCTGTCTCAAAAAAAAAACAGAAAAAAACCTTACATACGGGATATCTGCCTCAGTGGAAAGGTGAGGATACTCATTATGCAGAAAAAGATAATTTTGGTGTTGTTTTTATGTGTTCGTGTTGCAGCAATTTAGACTTGATTTTATGACAAGAAAAAAAACCCAGAAGGTAATTTATAGCCGTCAAAATCTTAACAAAACCACTTTAGTTTAAACAATAGATTCTGATCAGCTTGTTTTACAGAGGTAATTTTGCAGACTGTCGCAGAGGAATCATTTATTTATGCCAGTGTAATTTAGAATATAAACATGAATTATGTAACTCTTAAGCTATTCAATCTATTTGCCAGACTGTTCTCCATTGTATATACACTAACATTTTGTCCATTATCATTTAAATTTTCCTAGCTATAGCACTTCTATTGCTTCTTTTGAGAGAACATTCCGAAGGAAAATAAATCTCTGTCAAGAACTCTTCTTTGATTATTCAGTCTAATTTTTTCCATTCGTAAATTCATCCCTCTGCTCTGTTTTACATCTCTTTTTATTATGCCATAAAATTTGACAGTGGTCCTGGTTGACTACATCCTACGGTAACACTGTTAACATGTTCCCTGCTATCTATTCTTTAGCCAAGCTATAGTACGTATTCTTTATCATAAACTAGTTCCTCACTGCTACTGGTGCCCATTACTGAGCATTCATGTGTCCATCTGTATTTTATGCCAATTAAGAGCACTGAGATATGTCCAGTAATGCAGATATTGTGCTATGTGGATATCTTGCAATACATACCAAAAGCCTCAAAGAAAGGAAATTTTTAACATGTTCTGCTTCTAAAGAGCACTGTTCTTTGGACCCATCACTAATTTGGTGACCTCAATTGCTTCAGGAACTTTCCTGACACTACAGTTGCTAGGTGTCTCTCCTTTGTATTTTGGATTTTATTTTCTTCCAAAGCTGCTAATTTGAGTCTCCCTTCTTCTAACTGACCCTTTGCATTTTCTGCTGCTATTGACGCTTACATTGCCAAGAACTGTGGTAACATCTCTATAGTTTTTTAAATCTTTATTTGTTGTCTTTGTATCTTTGTGTCTTTGTAGCTTCTACCACTACCTCGGTGGTCTCTATCTTCCTTATTTGGGAAATTCTGTAGCATGATTTTCAGGTATTTATCCCACAGACGTTCACCTACATGTAATCAATATAAAAATTTGTTTAAGATAGCAAACTCTACTACATAAATTATTTTGACTATTCATCTATTACTTTTCATCCATATTTCTTTTATTTTGTATTTAAAAAAAAAAAAAAAAAAAAAGTACAATTTGTCTCCAGATCTTTTCTTTTCTTTAAAACCCATATTGTCTGTTCAATGCAGACACTTCACTTTCCAGGAGCTGGAAAGTGTGTGACTTCTGTTGGGAGAGTGGCAACATTCTTGTCAGCATATCAACAGGCAAGCACATGTGCTACATCTGGATTGTCTTGGTACAAGTGAGGATTTAACAGGGAACAGAGGTGAAGTAAGTCTTTATCATTCACCCTTAGGAACAATCAAAGAACAAGGCACAATTGTGAGCCAAGTAACTACAACCATAATATTTATTGATAATATGCTAAGAATTATTGGTTTTCTATAATTCATATACCGTGGAATAATAAAATAATAATCCATAATTGGTTAATACATTGCAGAAGGAACAGTTCCAAGGAAAAACTGAATTGCACAGCATTTTCTGTAGATGAGATTGTCTGCTCGCTAACAGTTATTCTGAATTTATGCGTAGAGTTGAGTATTTTTACACAATTTAAACTTTCAGGCCTGTAAAGAGGTTGTGAAAAGAATGTTAGCTGTATCTGAAGTCCAGAACAGGCAGAGAAAAGACTGGGAGTATTTTGAATCACTAAATACCAACCTGTGATCTCATAGTTAACGTTGTCTATAGGAGGCCACCTGCTTATTGTCAGCTGCAGAATCTGTCCCTCATTCAGTGTCTATGAAAGTCGATGGGCAAGTCCTCTTTCAGATGAGTCATCCTGATTTCAGGGAAGTCAGTGGGGCTGCGGCAGTTGATAACAGACATATATCACTCCAGTGAAAATACTCCACTTCTTATTGCAATGGGCTTTGGATCAATACCAGAGTTAATAAGTGAGCACATTACACTTGAAGCCAAAATTAGAAAGAAATCTTATAATTAAAATTGTGTATTTGATCATAGGTGCATTAAAATTCATTGTCAACAACAGTAATAGATCTAATGAGGATTTGTCTTACTTCACTCCACATTAATGGAGATGTAGCTTACTCAGTGTTATTTGTAAGTTGTTGCTCTTTGATCTCCAGGTCAAAAATGCAGGGGTTGGGGAAAAGTGATTACTTGATTTAAATACTGAAATGTTAAGAAATGTTACTTGTTCCAGCAAGATAAACTACAGTATCAAATGAAGCTGTAATTCAGGTTAACCCCTTCTACTTGCCTAAGAAAGAATGGCCTAAATACAAATGAAAATCTAGCAAGTGTTTTGCCAGTGTAATCAATCTGCTGCTTTGCCCTGGTAGTGCTCTACTTCTCAGTCCTTTAGTAGGAAATAGAAATGCAGCCTACAGCTATCTGCAACAGAGTCAGTCACTTCAATTTAACTTTAAAAAAATCTGTCTGGCAGACAGGGAGCTGGTCTGCACAATAGTGATTTTATAACAAAACACAAGTGTCAGATAGAATTATATCGAGCAACTAGACTTCCACCACCTTACTTATCCAGTCAGACAAATAAAACTGTTACCTAAAGTCCCTTCATTAGAAGTTATTCATCGCAATACAAAGTAATTTTTCAACAGTTTCATATTATTTACAGCATTCTGCCACACACTGTGAAATTTCTGTGCTTTTAATTTCAAAAATCCCATTAAGAAATGTTTGGTTTATGTTCTTTTTATTTCTTTGTTAAAGAGAATATATTAAGATTATTGTAGCTGTTATTCTGAACTACAAAAATATCATCTGACAGAACTGAAACCCTTGATCACTTCCTTGATGCCCTTAAGAACCAGAGCCTGGATGGTCAAGCTGCATCTCATAAGCTCAGTCATTAACAGGCCCAAAGCATCTTCTAGCAAATGAGATGGCTACTTGCTTTGCAGAGCACCAAAGGATCCCACCAGAGAAAACAGGATGTACAAAATCAGTGAAAGCACATGCATTTAGCAGGCGGTATGTGCATTCTCAACCCACAGTGGGTTTTATCTCATCAAATTTAGAAATCTGAAATTGTACATTGAAATCTAAGGTGGTGGTTTAGAGTCTCTTCATGATCAATAATGAGAAACAGTCTTCTCACCACAGAGAACTTGGCATATCTGTCTCTAGTCATCTCATCCTAAGAGATTTCTGAAAATTACAGGTAATTGCCCACATAGGTGTTTACTTATGGTTGCAGTAGACAGACATTTGTTGGTGTCTTCAGTGAGCAGAAGTCTGCAGTGACAGCTTAAGATTAATCTGTCAATCAGGCATAAGTTTGAGAAAAGATTATGAGGAGGGTTTATGAAGTGTTAGCGGAGGAAAAGCTAAGATACAAGAAACACCAGGAGCAAGAACACCTAATTATCATGCTGGGGTAGAAAAATAAAGCAAAAAAAATCTCCAAAGTACCGGATTGCATTAGTTCTGCTGTTCAAAGAACAACAAACCTGAAAATTATCTAATCATAGATTCCCCCTACACTTTTGAATATTCAGGAGAATGATAGGTTCTTTACAGTCTTCACGGAATCAAATTATTTCAGTAGTACAATATAATATACCAACCTTTCAATACCTGGCACTGACTACCACGAAACCAAGCTGTCTGACGCCCTGCAGCAGCACTGAATCGATGGCAGCGAGCCTTAGTGAACAAAACAGACACAGCTGCCCCTACTGACACTCTCAGCTTTTTCCACCGCTATTTCAGTTCTCATCATCCTCACAACAAGCACATTGGGTCACATGCTGCTGGGTCACCTCTGCTGGGTTAACAAGCTCTCTTTACCTCTCTCCTGAATGTATAGACTCCCAGAAGAATGTGTCAGAGGAAATGACAGACCAATGACCTGGTCAACAACTGAAAGAACAACCACAGTGTTTCCAATAGAAACAATTTGAAGCAGCAATAATGAAACAGCAAAAAGATCTGGTGTGGCCTAGTTCCATGTCCTTAAATTGACTCATGAGCCTTTTGTTCTCTCCAACTGAAGATAGGGAGTGATAGAGCGGCTTGGTGGGCACCTGGCATCCAGCCAGGGTCAAGCCACCAGATTAATCATTTACCCCAAAATATCATTCATTACATACATTTTAGGATCTCCCTCAGGACAAAAACCATGACCTGCCTCCTTATAGAGCAGATATTCTGAACAATTCTCATCCAGTGCTAATGGAAGCATCCCTGGAAGCATTCTGCAACTGTCAACTTTTGGATTAAGATGGGTCAGAATAATACAAAATAACTATTCTGTGAACCACAAACTCCCATCTACTCACTAGAGGAATACTTGAATTGCAAACATTTTAACTACTTGAACTATTAACTACTCAGAACAGACTACAATGTAACAGCAGGAAAATGTTTGTCCATTCACTTAATTCCCTACAAGCATTAGTAAGTCCCTCATTTTCTCATCTTTTATCTTAAAGTCCTCTCCAGAAGTTCATTGTGGGGTTTTACCATCTCATGCAAGATCTTTGGCATTTCCTAGGAGCTACTCTGTCATATTATCAAGGGGCCTCTCCAAACAGTCCTCCAGAAATAATCTTCCCAAATGAAGTAGCAGAATGTAAACATTGTCAGAAATAGGTATATACCAGGAAGCTAAGTCTGGGCCTTGTTGAGTGTATGACTGAACTAGACACTACCAAAGAGTGAGGGAGTCATGCTCCTGGCCATCATTTGGGAAGAAAAGTGGTAAGACACAACCTGAACAAAATAACCGTAGCTGCTCTCAACATTAAGATAAGAAAGAAGCCTTTGATTCTAAGGCTGGCCTAGTACATCATGGGCCCTTTAACCCATCCTGTAGCAAGCGAATGATCCAGTGGCAGCCATCCACAGTCCAGTCTTCTCCCAAGAACTAGCAGCTGATGCAAGCACAAATGTACACAAAGGCAAGAAAGGACAAGTGGCAACGCTCAACTTTATCACCCGCATACAGACGTACTGTTCTTATCGACTATTTTTTTTCTGTTTGGGCTATAAAACATGCAACAGGAGAATAAGTTAAAGCAAGATACGTACCAGGGAGGCTTGTGTTGTTGAGATGCCGAGGGCCATGGGATAGTTTTTCTGCAGTGGTGTGTACCAAGTGCTTTTCATTGCAGGCATAACATAAACACCCTGACAGATGATCCACTTAAGCATGAGCTTGTGGATCCACTTGATCTGAAAACCGCAGAACACTCTTCAAGATAGTTACCAAACACAATTATCACAGAAGTATTTTCAGAGTACCATGGGAGCATTCTTGTTCCCATCAATTACACATGACTTTTTAATGGTTTTTACTTGAAAAGTTATGTCTCTTGTTTAATTCACTGCTATCTCCCAGTCTTTCTAGACATCCCTATTATGAACTTGTCAGATTAGCTTTATTTCTGTCTGCCTCCTCTCCCATATTTTCTTGCATTTTTTCTTTCCTATCTCTCCTCCATGGTCAGTCTCTTCTTTCCTCTTTCGCTCCTTACTTCCCTCTCTCACCATTCCCTCAGCCAAATGCCTTCAGAAACTAATATGAAAATCATTTATGGCTTTAGTATGTTTTATTTCTTTATTCAGTGTTCTATTTGTCTCATTTTTTAGATGACACCATCCTGGGACAGAGACTCCCCTAATTTTATCTTTGCATAGTGTCTACCTTAGTGGAACCCTGTTCTCCATTTGCCGTACATGGTAAAAATTTATGAAGAGTAAATAACATTATTAGGAAGATCAGATCTAAATAAAAGATAGAAAAGTCTATCAGCCAACGAAAATTATAGGTTCAGTTCCCTAGTCTACCACAGACTTCTGTGTCTGTGTGACAAAGCTACAAAGGCTGGGAAAGTACTTGTTTCTCAGACTCTGGCTGGCCACACACTGAGAAAACTGTCCTTCTAAAGACTGACAGCAGTGTCATTACAGGAAATCAAAGGAGACCAATATCCAACACTATGGAATTTATTTGAGCAATTTAGGAGGGTCAAGTATGAGACTTTGAAAATGGGGAAAACAACTTTTACCCACTATTTAATAAGTTACTAGTGGAAGAAATAGAAGCATTGAGCTGTGGGGCTTTAGGAAGGCAGGTAGGCTGCTGAGTTCAGAAAAATGGGAAGTATGTTGATTGAATGAACATCACTAGAGGTCTACTGACACACGACAAATTACAGTGATCAAGGCAGAGGTTAAAAATACCAGTTATAGGACAGATGTGACATTAGTTCATTAAGTCATTTGATTTCAAAAAATTATCTGCTTTGTTCTGACTCTTCACCAGTAGGTAACAAGAACTGGCAAGGAATCAACAGCGTTGCTAGGGTTGCAAACTGTATTAATGATTTGTAGACAGATGTCTTCAGTGGTAGGAAGTAGGAAAATGACAAGTTCTTCCATCATCATTTATGTTTAATCTAAAATTTTCATGTAGCTACTGGTTGCATGCCAGAGGGATTTTTTTCACCAGTAGAAGTTAGAAGAATCAAAACCCAGCCTCGATAGTTTACTATAAATATGGATAATCTGTGGAATTTCATCCTTACAATGTTAAGAGTTATTTTCTAGACAAAATATATGAACACAGCCCATTCAAAATCTAGCATAAAGTTATCATGCAAAGCTACATTGTTCCGTCTGAACAAAATTTTATACATGCTCTAAGACAAGTGTTGGTTTAGATTTATTTAAAATCTAACTCTATACCTAGCTATCTTGCTTTGAAGTGTGAATAATATATATTGTTCTAAAACTTATAGGAAACCTACTGTTGTATTTTCTTTACATTGAATCTGTATAATGCTTATAAATCACCGAATTACGGGCTGTCATAAAGTGTTCCACTGCAAGATGATCCTGAGTCTTAAGGTGATAAAACATGACACATTAGTCAGATAAACCCATATTTTTAACAGTTCAAAAACAAGTCAGTTCCCTCTTAGAGGTGAACTACTTTTATTTTTAATACCCTTAGAAGTTACAGAATTTTCTGTAATACATACATTTTCCAAAGATAAACAACCACAGACTAAAGTTAGTCAAACTTCTACAGAAAATCATGATTCCACAATTTTTCTTGGAAATTCCTTCTTTCATTCAGCATTTCTGATGGGAAATAATTAAATTTTGTTTGGTTGTTTTTATTTTTCTGTATTATTTCATCTTGCCTTTCTGAGATGTTATAGGAAATCATAAAACCACAGGCATCATAAAATAGCTCAGTAAAGTAACACTGCAGAACTCAAATGGAATGCTTTGGAATATTTTGTCCTACTTTGTATGAAATTCTTTGAAAGTCTTTCAGTTCCCCTAGAAATACAGATTTCTTCTACGTACACTTACAGATGTTTCTGTTTTGTTGCTATTTGTTTGCTTCTAAAATACATCCTTGCTTACATGTTAAGAGCCTTACTCTGGACAGATATTGGTCAAATACCATCCTCTGGTGTAAGTTCAAAGAAACTGGTGTCACAATAAAGTCAAGAAATCAGGGTGACCCATATGATCGTGCACATGGTGGCAAGCTCTGCTATACAACAGTTTAACACCCAATTCATTGCTCTTTGACAGTGACATTTTCTCATTATTGTAGTGAAACCTTTTGGGCGGTATATTTAAGAGAGTCCTGAGAAATAGTATTAGGGTAAGTGCAACTTATTTTTTTCTTTCCCCCCCCCTTTCCCTCAGCCCTACCTCTCTAAAAGCAATGCATTCAGAACTTGTTCCAAAGCCCAGAGGCAAATGAAGAGGCTATACTGACTTGAGTGCTTTTGTGGAATTGTTCTTAGAGGGGTTCTATAAATACATATCTTGTACGACTACAGTGTGATAAACGTGAACTCGTAATGGAGAATGTATTTAAATTACTATTTAAAATTTATTTGATTGGAATGTTAAAAGATTTTTCACTGTGGAGATAGTGCACTAACACTGGCAAGTGTATAGCAAGGATGAAATTCATTGATATAGTGTAATTATCAACTGGCTTTACATCACTTCATATTTGAAATAACATAACAGTACTGTGGATATGAGGACATGAGTGAATCCAAAATATTTCCCTGATTTAGCCGAGGAGATATTTCAACTGAAGATGCTCTGGAAAGCTTTCTGATTTAATATGAGAGCATGCCAGAATTTGTTTTGTTTCCGTTGATGTGTATAAGCCATGGTTGGTAGTGGTGAAAGGCATATGTGGAGTCAAGAAGCAACACAGCTGTAACCACTGACGAGTGCAAGATGCCTCAGGCAAAGAAGGGCTTTGGTGCGTGTTCTTTAGAGAAATGCCAAGGCAGAGGTGTTAGAATGTGCCTAAAGGCAGACTCAAAAGAGGTGGGAAGGAGAAGAGGATACCTGGACCTACAATGGAATACAGAGCCAGTACCATCCATGAAGAAAAATTTACTAATAAGCTACTTTTTGATGGCACTTAACATTGAAATGTCTTTCTACATTAATTCAAGCCTTGTAAGTCTTATCAGTATCCTAATTAGCTGTAATGATACAGCCCTTGAAACGCTACATGTGCCTGCATACAAAAAAAAAAAAAAAGTGCATTATTAAAGCACATGAGAGGAAGGCACAATCAAAAACAAAAACCTGAGATATATTAGTTATGTCTGCTAAGGGTTTCAGACATCTGAAGACACTTAATGAAGTTGAGTTACTTGGATGTTACACCATCTCAGTGCAAGAGCTTTTATTTGTATGACGAATCATATTTAGATTCTTCCAGTGGATCTGGAAAGAAAAATGAACAGGAAAATCTACAGTCATCATAATGCTTACATAGTTGTATGTTTTTCTTCATCTTTATTTAGCAGCAAATCCTCACCTAGGTATTATATTATATGTTTGTTCTTCAGTAGTCCTGAGAACAAGCATGACCAAAAGATGCAGACGTTCTCTTTCAAGTCTATGAGTTACAATATTCTTAGCTCAAAATTATTGACCTGAAGTGCAGATTCCCCTTCTGTGTATAAAAATAAGTGTTCTGCTATTATTTTTTTTGAACAGTACTGTCACATAATACCCAAGGTGACACTGGCATAAAACATATCCTTCTCTCCAGTTCTCTACAGATCAAGCTTTTTCCTTGCTATAAAATGTAAATATTTGAAATGAAGTCCAAGTAAGAATATTTTCACACTTGTACAAGTAATATCCTCATCCCTTCTTTTGTCACAAGCATCTTTAGACTCCCTTTTAAGGAAAGAAAAACAAATAAACCACAATCTGCAAGGCAAATTTAAAATCACATTTCAGCCAAGGAACTGTAAATCTAATGCAGACTGAAACACAGGAGGTTCCATCTGAATATGAGGAGAAACTTCTTCACTTTGAGGTGCCAGAACACTGGAACAGGCTTCCCAGAGAGGTTATGGAGTCTCCTTCTCTGGAGACATTCAAAACCCACCCGGACGCATTCCTGTGTGATATACTCTAGGTGACCGTGCTTTAGCAGGTGGGTTGGACTAGATGATGAGGTCCCTTCCAACCCCAACCATTCTGTGATTCTGTGTAATCTTGGTAGACAAAGAATTGGACATGAGACAGCAATATGTACTTGCAGTCCAGAAAGCCAACCATATCATGAGCTGCATCAAAAGCATGATCAGCAGGTTGAGTGAGGTGATTCCCCCCCTCTACTCTGTTCTCTTGAGACCTCTTCTGCAGTACTATGTCTGGCTCTGGGACAATATAAGAAAGACATGGACCTGTTGGAGAGAGTCCAGAGAAGGGCCACAAAAATGATCAGAGGACTGGAACAGCTCTCCTTTGAGGACAGGCTAAGAGAGTTGGGGCTGTTCAGACTGGAGAAGGCTCCAGGGAAACCATATTTCTTGTAAACGGTACCTAGAAGAAAGATGGAGAATGACTTGTTACTGGAGCCTGTTTGTGATAAGACAAAGGGTAATGGATTTAAACTGAAAGATTGTAGATAAGGAAGAATTTTTTTTACAGTGAGTTTGGTGAGACACTGGAAAAGGTTGCCCAAAGAAGCTGTGGCTGCCTCACTGCTGGCAGCATTCAAGTTCAGGTTGGATGAGGCTTTGAGCAACCTGATCTGGTGAAAGATATCCCTGCCCATGGCCAGGGTGTTGAACTAGGTAATGTTAAAAGGTCCCTTCCAACCCAAACCATTATATCATTCTATAATAATTAAGGTCACTTGGTCCAGCTAGAGATTATTTATTTGCCTTTATTTTCATTCTTATAGTAATTCACTCCTTCATTTAGACAACAGAAAAATTGTAAAAGGCATTCCACAACTCCACAGCAAGTAAATATTTCAGTAAGAACTTAATCATGCTGAGAAGAAATTTTTCTGTTTAGAGTTACAGGAAAATAATGTGAAATAATGGTTAATAAACCTCACAGAAACAGAAAAATGTTTTGGTCAGCCTACAGGGAAAAAAAAAAATTACACCATGAAGAAATCAAAATGCTGCATGACAAATGACCCTTTTAGGGTTGTTTTGTTGGCTTTTTTTTTTTTTAATAAAAACCACAGTTAAAATTTGCACTCAAAGTTCTTTGCTCCAAGACTCACTAGAGCCAAATCTGCTTTCAATATCTCTTGCTTTTATTTCCAAATTCTTACAGAGGTTCTACAAAAGCTTTTGTAATCCTGACTTAGAAGAAAAACTGTTCAAGAAAATATGTAAGCTGTATTGGCTAATGCAAAAAAAAATATGTAAGCTGAGTATAGATAGAATGACTGAATATGAGGCATAATAATTCAACAGAAATATTGATTAAACTTTGGAACAAACTGCTAAAAGATTAGCAAACACTTGTAATTTGCATATTTTAGTTATCCATTACATGTCTGTTTAAACATATGTGCTCCAGCGCCCAGGCTCGGTATTATTACTGTGTATGATGGGGAAGAAGAATCTCCAAATCATGAGTACTAGCAGAATTGTCCAGTATATCTGGCCAGACTTATTTTTTTTCTTTCACTCAGTGATTTCTGTTTGATAACAGTGTATTCTCTTTGGAAAGAGGTCTCCAGGTGTTTTAAACATTCTCAAAGCATATTCCTTCTTGGTATTGTAAACAAAAGCATTATGGTGAAGAAAAAAAAAATTATATTATTTTATTGCCTGATAAATCATAAATATAAAGCTAAATGACTTACATAAGTAAAGTGGTATAGAATGGACATATCCTAATTAAATTTACAGATTAATAAGAAAACAACAGAAAACATAGTCAGTATAGATCAGGCTAAATGAGATACTAAAACTTAGATCATATTAAAGAATGGAAAAATAGAAACCAGATTAAATAAGTCATTAGAAATTACAATATCACAAATGTAAATAATGTTATTGTTTGCTGTCACATAAGGATCATTGCATTAAAGCACAAGAGAAACACCTTATATGCAAATCAGTCGATGACCATGATTCACCAGTGTGATAGCCAAATAAGGAAAACTTCAGTCAGAAAATGCATGAAGTGCAAAATCAAGGTATCAATAGGCATTTGTAAGAGATCATATCTGAAAACCTATGTACAGCTGTGGACATCTACTTTCAAAAAAACTGAATTGCTTTACAAAAACAGCTGTTCCAGGCAATATGGAATTGTGAAATATTAACTGAGCAATGAGTCTGCCGCTAGCTTAGTAGTTAGGGTGTTCAGAGGTGTACTGGTTTTGACTGGGGCAGACTGAAGTTTCTTCATAGAAGCTTGTATGGGGCTATGTTTTAGGTTTGTGGTGAAATAATGTTAACAACACAGGGATGTTTTAGTTACTGCTGGACGATGCTTACACAGAGTCAAGGCCTTTTCTGCTTCTCACATTACCCCACCAGTGAGTAGGCTGGAGGTGAACAAGAAGATGGGAAGGGACACAGCTGGGACAGCTGACCCCAACTGACCAAAGGGTATTCCACACCATATATCATCCTCAGCATATAAAGCGCGGGGAAAAAGAAGGAAGGGCAGATGTTTGGAGTTATGGTGTCTGTCTTTCCAAGTATCTGTTATACATGATGGAGCCCTGCTTTCCTGGAGATGGCTTAACACCTGCCTGCCCATGGGGAGTAGTGAATGAATTACTTACTTTGCTTTGCTTGCACATGCAGCTATTACTTTACCTGTTAAACTGTCTTTAAGACAACCCATGAGTTTCTTCACTTTTACCCCTCCCTATCCTTCCCCATCCCACTGTGGAGATTGAGCAAGCAGCTGTGTGGGGCTGAGCTGCCTGCTCCCTTGCAACAAGAGGGAAGGAAAAAAAATCTAGGATTTGGTCCTCACTCACAGGACTGTCTGCTTATTTTATTTTGGAAAAAATATGAGCCAAATAAAAGAAAAAAGAAATCAGAATAACGCAGGGAGCCTGTGAACTGCTTCACTTTTTAAGACAATGTTCTGATCACTGGATAACAAAATGAGGCTCCTGCTTGCTTGCTTTTCTTCTGACATAGGCTGATAGGGCAAGTTCTCTACTCCACTCCTGTCTGTGCTCCCTCTACACTATTGTGTGGTGTCTCAAGGAGGACATTCTGGGTTTGAATTGCCTGAGACTTAAGCAGAGAAATTAAGCAATACCTTCAGAATCCTAGAGGGATGCTGTAACTGCTTTATATAAATACAATTGAGATATAACAGTGTTTTATCTAAAAAGAGATAAACGGAAGCAGCAGCTAGTGGTCAGGTACAGCTTAAACATCCCACTACCTCAGCCAGCAACCTTACCAGAGTTTAGGTGGGAAGCTGACAGCCAGCTTTTCAGGTTGAAATACTTCCTTTGTGCATGCAGGTATCCAGGAAAATCTCAGTCTGAAAGGAAAATATTTAATGAATATGAGGTATCTTTTTTCACCACTTTCTTCAACACAGAAGCATACCACATCAAGTTCCAGTTTAAGTAACATATTGGACACTCTGAATCTCATCATGCATCTTGTAAGGAGATATTGCATTACTTTTTGTGAAAATAAGTTCTAATTAACATTCATTCACTTCATTTATGGGATAATTGTGATTCAGTAATATGGTTTTTGTTTCTATCTTTTTGCCCATAGGAAAAAAAAAATTAGAATGTTTGAATTGCAGGAAAGAGGAAACCAAATTCACAAATTCATAATGATGCAATGCCATAGCTAACTGAAGAGATGATTGATATATTAATTTAGCAACTATTCGTAGGCACTGAGACTTCCCTGAAGGATGTGAATGCCAGAATACAACAACACCATGGATGACTAATTTCACCTACAAATGCTCAGGTTATAACTGAAGTAGGTAACTTGGAGCACAATCTCTTCTAACTCACACACAGAACTCTTTCTTTAGTACAGGCTGAAAGAAATTCCTGACTGTGAATATTAAGAGAATGGATCTCAGTGTTAAATTATGATCTACACTGAGTATGCTTTATGGCTAGGGTAGAAAAAAAACAACTCTAACCTGTCTACTATATGAATTCCCTACATGTAGGAGTTCAACACTTCTAGAGTTCCAGTGCAGAGCAACTGTGTTAATTGCTTTGCTTTCTACTGTCCTTTGGATGCTAGAAGAGCTCCTGTAGGCCCCTGACAGGCACAAATTACATTAGCCTTTAGAGCACTCTTATTATACCAGGTATTAGCAAGCCAGAATTGTATTGGAAAGCAGCGTTATTCCCATTTTCATCAGCTCCATTAGCATTACAAAAATTGTGAGCTGTGGACCAGAGTTCAAGAGGTTTGCTCCAAATAAACATGCACTGAGTTAAAATTTTTACTGAAAATTCTACATGAGAGAGCAGAAAATAAATTAAGAAAAGTGAATATGTGTAAGACATGTACTCACTACAGTATTTGTAAATGAAAGAAAATAATGTATATGAGTAAATTGTTTTTTTGGTTTTTAACGTAGCAACTTTTGAACAATAAATCTAGTCTGAACTTCTCACTAAACAGCATCTGAGAGTAGCAACCTCAGCCTGAAGGTTAGTTGAGCACCACAGAAACTCAGGTCTCTCAGGAAGAGTGCTTTTACCACCTAATTACTGATCTACAGCTGCATTAATACAAACATGACAAGTCAATAACCATAATTATTTCACCTGTCTTCGGGCTGACTTGCTTAAACTCGGAATTTATTTTTCTCTGCTACCAGTTGCTCGAATCAGGTTGATTTTGTAGCTACTGGTTGAAACTAGAATCAAGCAGTGGAGGTGAAAATGTAATTGATTTCACACTAATTCAAGAAACTTCATTGTTTTTACACTAGTTCTCTTCTATGGAAACTTGTTTTGATTCTTCTTGTTTTGGATGTTTCTTTTAGTCATCTGTATGCTAATAGAATTCAACATTTAAAGCAAATTTCCAAAGCCTAAAACTTTTAATCCTATAAGGCACGCTATCAGCTATTAAAATGTCAACAGATCTTCACAGGTGTTCCAACATACACACTTGCAATAACGTATATGTTAGAAGCACTTCTTACTCTTATTGTGCAGCAAAGAGCACTATCAATGACGATGTATGTCACTGGGGCTCATGGGTACTGCAACAGTGCAGATATGCAGAGCAGAATTGTTGGATCGCATTGAACAGGAGACTTGCTTATTAACGTAAGAAGACTCAAGAAGAAAGAGTAACTCAGACTCAGTTAACTTTTCAACAATGTAAGTAATTTTTTTTTTAATCTCAGTAAATTAAAAAAAAAGAAAAAATGATGTCCATACATCAATTCCTATTTATTTGGTTGTATTAATAAGTCATTTGGTAATGTCAGCCTGGGAGTTACTCTTGCACAGTGATCTCCAGTGGTAACATGTTCACTTTCCTTCCTTTGAGCTGGCCAATTCTGTTTGGGTAGTTTGTCAAAAAGGATAGAAACTTTAGTCAAAATCTTACTCCCCTAATGTGAGAGGTTAGTCTTGCTCTTCTAAAAGTGAACACTTTTAATTCTGGCACTCCAAACTGGATGATATGAAATAAAAAGATATTTGGAGGGTGTGGTCAAGGAAACAAAGATAGATAGTACTTGTTCATAATAGTCATAGAAAGTCAGTTTTAGATGAGAAGTAATAATTAAAATAAATGTGGATTACAATATTGTTAATCATGCCTATTTCTGTTACACACATCATATTTTCCCACTGAAAATAAATGTATTTATAATAAAAAATTGAGAGGATGACTAAGGTGTTAGATTTTTTAATTCCCTTAACAAGAAGGCATTTAATAGAGCTACAGCAGCATACATAATATATATATTAAAAAAAAAAAAAAACACCAAAACTTTATTCCTTATAAAGAGAACAAACTCTTAAACTTTTACTTTCCTACTCAACTGCATGACCTTATTCTGTGTGATGTTAATGTTAGCACATAAATAGAGCAATATCACAGACAGGAGTCAGGTTTCAAATCCTTGTAAATATAGTGATTTCATATGGCAGTGCTAGTAACAGGACCTGAAGTTTCAGCTCTTACACTGAGTAAACTTCTAGCAAATATCTACAAAGAATATATTTATCCTGTGTTGCACCATAATTGATAGAGGCTACTAATGGCAGTGAGATGTTCTTGTGAAGTTGTACTATGGAGAGCTCTGCTATCGCCCTCAGTCTAACTTCCACAAGAACTCTGAATTGTGTCCTACATTGACTCAGTGGCTTCCTCTCTTCATACAAAAGAATCTTCACGTGATGCTACTGCTTGTCTCTGTTATTGCATTTCAGTCCATTTCTAGTTGGTTTTCTGTTCAAATTGTTTAGTCAAAGCACAACACCAGAGTTAGTCTAGGAGGATGCTTATGTGTCTAAGCAGATTATTGAAAAAACAACAACAACAACAACAAACAAACAACAAAAAAAAAACCACCCACAAAGAACTCCCTACCAGTCATGGGCATCATACATACCTACCAGCAGTACAGAAACCTACTTTTTCAACTAAACTCAATTTGATAACATCTTCCTTAAGTTTCTGTGTAATTGTTTATAGAAAGTGATTATTTTCATCTAAGTTACAGCTGCAAATACATCGCTTTGGTTTGCTGCAGCATGGATATTTACGCAGAAGAACAGTAGAACAGTATAACATTGCTGTTCTGCAAAATATCATAATATATACATCATTAGCTTTATTTTACAGTTTTTTAAAAATTAATCATAAAATTAAATTCTTATTACATAAAGCACTGTAGCAAATATTCAGTTATCCCCTTTCTTAAAAATATTGTACAAAATTTTTCTACATGGTATTCTTGTTATCCAAAACGACACTAAAATCAATGTTGCAAGAATCCTATTAATTCAATGGCACTTTGCTACTTAATGGAAACATAAAAAGTACATACTTCACCTAATAATGTTTATTAAACAGGGGAAAGAAAACATTTTTTAAAAGACCAATTGAATATGTCTATTATCTTACATTGGACCATGTCAGGGAATGTTTCCAGGCAAGGGATTTTCATCTCCATTCTTAAACTGCTGGAATGATCCCTGACAGAAGTTTGACTCAACCAGCGATCTTGCAAAGCAAGATCTCAGGCAGGGCTTGGGAGTCAGCATGAACCTGGACCTGTTCTCAGTGGACACATTGTAGCAATTAGTATCAGGGAATTTAATACCACATACACAGCTGCTCCACACCACCTGGCATCAATGTCAGAGAACAGTTCCAGCTACACGGAAGCTACAACTTTAAACTAAACACAGATGGGATTTTTTCTTACCATATTGCACATAATATTAAAATAATTTTCTCAGTGAAATTCTATGTGGTGCTCATGTACAGACCTCATGGGCCAGCTGTCACAGGCCAGCTCTCATCTTTTACTTGCTCTGTCTACTACAGCTCTGCCTCTTCAGACTCTAAATGAGAATTGGGAAGGCAATGGGCAAGGTTCAGACCACCTTTTCGTACCTTGCAGGAAGGTCAGCAGAATGACACTCCCTAAGCACAGGTGAATAATATTTTAGGCATTAAAATGGCATGAGAGAGGAATGAGGATATAATTTCCACTCTTCCAAAGACACGTAAGTCAAAAGGTCTGTAAAATCATACCCTGCCCTTTCTTTACTGTGTATAACATGGAACACTGTTAAAGGCAAAAAGAGTTAACTGACAAACTTCTCACTTACATATATTTTAAACTGAAATGGCTAATAAATAATACATATTAGCTTTCTTTTTAAACACAAGATTTTTTCTTTAAAGTGATGGCTTTTTTTCTTTTTATCAGAAACTTTCAGATTTTTATTTAGCTATTTTGAGGAAGAGAAAAAAAAAAAAATCCCAAATTCAATTGTTTAAGTCCCTTAGAAAATAATTGGTACTTTTCTATATAACTAAAGCAGCATTAGTACAACTAGAAAATGATCATCCATGTTGCTAGAGACTCTAATTGGTTAATAATTTTACCATATCACAGACAAAAGTGTTCTACTTAAAAGACAGGAGAAACTAGGCCTTGTTTTTTTTTTTTCTCCTTTTGCAAGTTCTGAATACCCATTGACCCTTAGAGAACAATCAGATAGATCCTTGCTTTAGTTCTATCCTTTTGTTTCCACTACATTTTTCAAATGGTTAAGCTATTTTTTCTAGTGATTGCTTGTACAGATAAGAGCCTGATTCAGATCTCTATGAAACCCCCGATACAGAACACCTCTGAAGCTAAATTTTGAAATGAAGCAGACAGCCTGAAATCACTCTCAGCAGATTCAAAATTGGACAGAGTTAAGACCTATGGAAAGGTAAGATCTAATGGAAAGATCTTAAGACAGTAATGAAACATTTTATCTGAATTAACTTTCTTAGGCTATTTCACTGTCTGTAATATTTTCTGTTTTTATAATTTACTCTTTATGTGTTATTTACTGAAATTTTCTGTACACCACATACATAATATCTTGTAGTAATTGCTCACACCCCACCAAAAAGAATCTGGGTTTAAGGCTTCTGGCATTTCAGGGTGGAATGTCTATAGAAAATTAGCTTCCTCTCATTTATTGGAATTAAGTTCTTAGGGTGCTGTTTTCTGATTTCAGTGAGAAATGAAATGTTTATATCGATTTATGGCCTCAGTTTCTGAGCACTAGGATGCAAGACTTATCACTTCATGCAGAATCTTAGGAACATAAGTAAGTACGATCCATAGGAGCCCAGACTGATGCACTGTCTTGTCTCAAACAGCAGCTACAACAAGGTAGTTCAGGAGGATAGACAGATACTGGCAAGTACAGTTCCTGGGTGTCCAAACTGCACAGTATTTGGCATGGCACACAGAAATTATGGAGTCTATGTGGTACTTCAAATAACATGTGGCAAGCTTCACACATTTGAGCAGGAGCATTGTCCCAGGGCCCCAAAAACAGCATAGAAGGGACAAAATGCACTTGGAGCTGGACTGAAATTCATCTACCAGTGGTGCTTTGCCACACTGGTGGTAATCTGGCTGGTGTGAGGAAAGAGGCAAGTGACATATGTGCCTTACATGCTCCAGCTAGATCACACCTCTTCTCTGGCCTGATCATGCACATTTCAATCCAAGACACTGTGGAGCATAACCTCCTCTTTAGACGCAAAGGAAACAATCCTAACTGCTGGGTTGCCATCAGCACCAAACAGCTTTCTTGCTTGGAAGACAGCAGCTCAACATCCCAGGGACTGACCAAATGTCCCTTGAAGCAAGTACAACTCTTTCTACTGATTTCATTGAGTTTTGGATCAATATCAGTCAACAGAAGTGTTGAGTGAGTCAAACCTGTGCACTGTTGGTGTGCCTGAAGTGCATATTAGAATTCGCACTGCGGTGAACATGAATGATGATTGGAAGTGAGGCCACAGTATGGATCAGATTATATGTTTTTGTTCAGAGCTTTGTAGTGAAGTTTCCTTCAAGTTCTACACATTGAATCCTATAAAACTATGCACCTGGCTCCATAATTCCACAAGCACTATACTCTCATATAAAAACTAAAATAATACAAAGAACAAATAGTATGGAAATGAAAAATAGGTTTTGCTCTTGCAATTTTGTTTTTATTATTGAGTAGCAAGATGGCTTTGTAATGAAGAATACTTAAAAATTGAAAAGTCCCACACAGCCTTCTTGTACCCCATTTATCTACATGTTACTGCTTCACTAATCAAATGATCTCATTTAAAAATATCCATTTTCTCTGTTACACACTGTACATGACGGTAGGTCACTGACCTACCTCTGTGCTATTGAATTTCAACATAATGCTTCATTTACCTTAGACAACCCACGCACACACTCAGAAAGCTAGCTTATACCCACTTTGTAGCACTACCCTTTGTTCACCAAGCTTTTATTCAGGAAGCAAACTGATCCTACAAACTTTAATTTATCATTTTCTTATAGTTCCTGGTGAAATGGAGTCTTTTGAGCAAGATAACAATAGCTGAAGGTAACGATCTCGAGAGATGGAAATTCTTAGGGAGAATCAAAACACATGAGTGGGAAATGAAGATGTGTCAATATTTTGGTTTTTAGAAGCTTGCTTTCTTGTATATTTTGCACAATTCCTACAAACCCACAGTTAAAGTTGTAATAAACTTAAGACCAAAATACAATTATTTTAATTGGAATTTTTGAGAAGATAACATTTCAGCTCAGTTTTTTTAAAGCCTAAACTTTCTGTCCTTACTAATCCTCTTTGTAACAGAAGTGGGTGCAGAATTCTGGCCCTGGCAAGATGACCGAAAGTCAGAAGGGCTGAATTTCACACCCCCAGATTTGCAATGAGAGTGATGCCACAAAAATGGGATTCGAGACGAGAAAGATTAGATAAAGTGTGCATGACTAACCATGCAAAACAAAGATACAATGCACTATAAAGTGTTCATAAATACATGTATCCTGGAATTATGTTGGCATTTACATGTAACTAATGTCCAAATTTTTCTTAAAAAAAATGCAATAAAATGAAAATATAGTGAATAATATTATAAGAATGAGAAACTCACAGCAATGGAAAGATGTATACTATTCACAGCTATAAAAAGTGGATTTAAGAAAGTCATTAAATGGCAATACTCAAAATCCTTTATCTGGTTTTAAATTATTCTATGCTTTGGCAAAGATCTAGAGTGGAGTAGATGGTTGACCATCCAGAAATAGTTAGTGCTTCTTTCTCAGTTTTAATACAATTAATCTGGTTTTCTGATTTTTCCTGTTCCATCTCCTCAGATGTTTGAAGTGATAGAACATCTTAACACTACAGTAAATGGTCTACAAAATCAAATTTTATTTCTCCATCAGATTCATGTGAATCATCCATCTTTCATTTAGAATTTGATGGTACAGCAATCCTCATACAACTTCATTTCCTCGCTTTCCTCGTCGCACATTATTTGCCACGAGGCACCATTTTTTGCTCCAATTTACAGAACTTTATTTTTTTCCATAAAAATACTAATAAAATCTCTGTATTTTCAAATCATCAGACCACGTCTTTCTTACTGCACATTTTCTGTAGACTTCTGTATTGGGATTCCCACGACAAGGTTTTGGTAATGGGAGCACCGCACAGGTAGCCTCTGTGAGAATCAAGGGCTGCCCCATGCCAGACACAGATAGTTCCAGACAGATCTGCATTGGACTCACCACAGGACACAGCTGTACCTATCAGGAAAGCTGGTGACACCTCTACGAAAACATGTTTAAGAAGTTGAGGAAAATACCATGGTGGGAGGAGAAGCAAAAGAGGGAACACCAAGTATAGAGGACAAAGAGGTGCTCCATGGTGCAGCAGGCACCCCTTGAAGGGATGGCAGCCTGTGTAAAAGCTGACACTGGAGTAGGTACTTCCCAGCAGGGACTGTGGCCTGTGGAGGACACTGGCCAGAGAACAGGAAAACTGGAGAAGGAAGGAGCAGCAAACTGTTGACCTCGATCTTCTGCACCACTGTCACCTCTATGAAGGGACTCAGTGTAACCTGTGATGATGACAAGTCATGAGGGAGAGGTGTCTGGAGCAAAGTAGTGAACTGGGTGGATATTGGGAAGGAAGGAGGAGAGGAGTCTGAGTGGATATCAGGAAAGGGAGAAGAAAGATGTTTTACCTTAAGTGTTTTAAATATTTGTCTTTGTTTGTTTCTCAATACCCAAATCAGTAATTAGATATTTATACTGATTGGCAACAAATTCCCCAAGTCATGTCTGGTTTACCCACAATAGTACAGCACTTGGTAAGTCATTTCCCTGTCTTTTATCTTGAGCCAAGAAGTTTCTCACCCTCATTCTTCCTGTTGTCTCCCCCATTCTGTTGGTGCCTGGGTGTGAGGGAGCAGCTGTGTGGGTGCTGAGCTGCCAGCAGGGCTAACCTACTACAACTTCCAGTAAGCAAACATTTTACTTCTTCCTCACTTACTCCTATATGTTCCCAGGAATTAATCAATCTCAGATCTCTTCCTCATCAGTTCTTTTTTCTTTGCCTGCAGTTGTCTCAACAATATGTTTCCCCACTAGCTTAAACTCTAGCTGTCATTGCTCTAAATGCTAGTTCGTTGTCTTAAAGGAGGCTATAGAGATAAAATATATTGGAGGTAATATAATCTTTCTCTTCATTAGCAAGGAGAAGCTCTTTCAGTGTTGATCTACTGGACTCAGGGGATTTATTTATGCCTTGAAATGCAGATATCAGGAAAGGCATAATACACCAGGCATTGATCCCATGAAAACAACTAGGAGCTTGACATTAAACAACTATTCCTTGAGTTTTATATTTGCAGGAAAAGTGTAAGACAGGGGGCGAGAGAGCAAAAGTGAGCAAGAGAAATAGAGAATATAGTTTTGTTTGCCTCGGATCTAAATGTTTACAGTACATACATATTAAATAAATAACTGTGGAAAACTGTTTCCATTTCAGTAATATTTGCTATTCTTCAAAACAGATATTTTTGCTATTTTAATAGAAAGGAGGGAAAACTGTCATCTTGACTCTGTTTCTCTGATTTTTCCCTTCACACACTGGAGGCAAATTTTAATGTTATAAAAACAACTACAAATCCATGAAATGCTAGAAATTACTTCCTAATATTAGGACATGAGAAAAAAAAAAAAAAACTTCTGATTAATTAGCAGCTTTATATTTTAATGTGAGTTACATCTCAAACAAAATCAGCTATGATATCCAAGGGAAAAAATATCTACATTTCTACTACTGTTTGTCTTTTCTATATTAGTATTTACTTTGAGTACTAATCTATAATTGATTAAAATGCATATTTATTCTTCTGGGATCTGAAAACCCCAGGAACACAATTATCCACTACAGCTGGGTAGCCTGCAACCCCCTGTTACCAGAATGAACTTGTAAAAAAATACAGATCTTATATTTAAGTTTGGAATTATTTTCTTATTTGTATTAGAATGTGTGATTATTGAGGTTGCAATTTTAAATTGAAATAAATCTAGACAGTTTAATGAGATTGGAACATTCGTTAGATCTTGTTCACCGGTGTAGTGGGAATGATATACACACCTTGGAAATTTGCTTTTTCAGTATTTGGTGGTTTTAATACAGTGTTTTTATTAATCCAAATAGCATTTGAGATTCTCACATCACCCTCTTGTTATATTTTCCTCATGGAAGACACATGCTGTGTTAAAAAGAGATAAAGAAAATGTTTTATCCAGGAGAAACTGAATCTGGTTAAGAACATGGCCATAGCCACAGATGTTCATGAAAATCAATGTCTAAGTACTCGACATAACTTTAATACACTGCAATGATTTTATTGAAATCCCTAAAGATTCCTTCATCATCTTCTGTTCCATGTTCGATTCCACAGACACATTTTTCAAGCCCTGTTCTTGAGAAACAGACTTTCTGTGTATCTAATATGATTGAAAGCAGTTTTCTTGAATCTAGCTGAAGTCCTTCTGCTAAAATCAGGTTTGTCGTTTGTTGTTTCCTGCTGTTTCTCTACAACTATGTAGCAATAAGGTGTTTATGTAATTTCAAGAACAATACAGTGCATAAAATATTCAGGGAATAGAATGAAAAAATCATCTTAAAAATATAGACAGGAAACAAAAATACATTGTACAGCCAAGTAGCATTGATGTTCCTTTAAAAAGAGCTGGAGAATTGTATCAGGCGTTTTAGTTCCACACAGGACTGCCCACTTCAGGACCAAGGAAGATCCTTTTTATCTTGCATCCTACTCATAGGAGTGGCACAACAGACTGAGAGACAACCTCAGAGAACAGAGATTTACCTTCTTCCAAGTAAACCTTCTTGGTTTCTGGCAGTGAGGTAAAAGGGCTCCAAATATAAAGTGGATGAACTCCATTCAATTTGACATAAATGGCAGGGTTTAAATCAAAGGAGGGTGAAGTGTTGACCCGGGTGGGGAAGACCATGAATGGTAGCTACTTCTAGCTCACAGGTGACTCACATACACGGACATCCCTGAGGGACTGCAATCATGAGTGACCTGTGCTGGGCAGATATATTAAGATGCCACATTGCATGGATAAGTGGAGGAAGACAAGAAAAATTCAGTATCAGAAAGAAGCCAATATGACCATGACTCCAGTCTCCTGTGCTTCCCTGAGGAACTGGGGTGAAGTGACTGAAAGCAAGGGAAGCTGAGACTAAGTTTCTGGCTGAAGCTAAGCTTTGGGAACAGAGAGAACGTATGTTTATTTGATGTTTAAATTATTATGTTTCCTATTTGTCAGTATCTGAATTACTGAGCAGAATTTACTGTTAATTGACAATAAAAAAAGTAAAAATTTCTGCTGCAAGACTGTTACACACTACCTTCTGTCTATGCAAGCACATTTCTCTTTAGCTCACCAAAAAGTCTGACAATCATATTGGAGAGGATATCCAGCTGTGCAGTCCCTAGATGCTTTCCACTTGCATCGGCAAATATCAGTTTTAGAAGTCTTATGGAAAGCCCGTTCTGCACTGATAAGCAGAAATTAAAGAAATCAGGAAGAGTACCTGGGGCAGCGTATGTCTTAAAGTTAGTATTATACTTTTGCTGATACTCAAAAACAACTTACAAATAACAGAGATGTTGGGTGTGAGTTAATAGATATTAATATGAAAGACTTTTTTAATCATTATCTATTTCTTTACAGGCGAGATCGTTATAAAACTTAGAAGTGTGTAAACATCAATCACTCAGCAAAAGTATCAAGATGTAAATATGCAGCACTACCATGCCACGTGAGACATTTGAATGATAAATTGACTTTAAGAAATAGCCTGTTTACTAACAGCCTGTAAGCTCTGAGACCCTGTACTCTAAGACACATGAAAAGACATACACATCTGAGGTATGTTTCTAATTATGTGAACTAGTCCATCAGCCTAAAAAAAAAGAAGTCCTTAATGCAAGAAGCCACAAGAGAAATAGTAATTGTGGTTCTTAGGAATTCTGAAAGGTGATACTTGAATCATCCTGCTCTGAAATTTTATAAAGTCATAAAAAATCTAGTTTTGTATCCTGCCTTTAGGAAGGAGTTAGTTTGATGTAGCACAAATTGAACAGCTGAATATTTCTTTTAACATGCCGTATAATTTAGCTGTTCTGTCTCAGAGTTGCAGAAATCACTGGTCACTTTGCAAGTAGCCCTTTACAGACCCCATACTGGAAAAAATGCTCACATACCTACTCATTATATGCACTCAACTCTGGTGTGGTCTGTACTAAGGCATAATAGGTTTAGCCTTTAGGTTTAGTAATTTCATTTCCCTTAATACCATATCGGATGCTATACAATTCAGTCAAGCTATGCTGATTTATACTACCTGACTCCTGGCAAGAGAAGCACATTGTAATATGGCATCAGTCACATACCTATAGAGGGTATTTTAGTCTGCAGGCACAGTAGTGACACACAGACATAAACCAGGACAGCTTTAAATTAGCCAGCAGGAGAGTACTGATTGATCTAAGGCCCTATGGTTATTTTACCTCTTTCTCCCTTAGCCCTTGAAAGTATCTCTGAAGTAGGGAGTCAGTAGGATGTAACATCAGAAAGATCTCCAACCTGAGCTGCATTATACACATCTTAACAACATCCTTTCCTCTCTGAGGTGTTCTTATGACCTCATGCTCACATATAGATGATGACATTGACTACAGCTAACTATTTCAGTAATTCCCTTCTTAAAGACATGACTAAAAATAGTAGATCTGTGTATTTTTACCCCTCAGAAAAACCCTTCTGAATATTTTTGACATGAAATGGCAGAAGTCTTACAAAGTCATTCACTTAACCACTTTGTTCAGCTCACAGCACTCAGTAGATTTATATTTTCTAATAGTGCTAACATGACAAAAAAATATTATTCAAATGTATGCCTGTGTTTTGAAATGGAGAAGATGTAAGTTTAAAATCTCTTACCAGTCTCAATGTCAGTGGCCCTACTGCAGGGTTACACAGGCCTCATAACATGTCACAGCAGGGCAGAATTCTCATTATCAATCAGTCGATAATGTGCATGCAAGAAGGATAACATTCTTTTCTGCTTTCATTTGTTATTTATTTTGTTCATTTAGATTACAAACCTGTAAGGGTAAGACTGTACCTCTGTTCATATGTTATAGTGGAGTGGGATTCTTTTTGGGACAAGAGGCCTTGCAGGGGGATCTAGAGAAACTGGAGCATTGGGCACTCATCAGGGGCATAAAACTTAACAAGACATATTCTGCGCTTAAGACAGAGTAACACCAGACACAAGTATAAATTGGAGAGGAGTGGCTGGAGATCAGCCCTACATAAAGGTACCTGGGGGTGCTGGTTGACATTAAGCTCAGCACAAGCCTGCTGTGTGTGCCCTGGCAACCAAGCGGACAAACCCCATCCTGCATAAAACCCAGCATCAGCAGATGGCCAAAAGAGGTGATTGTCCTGCTGTATTCAGCATTGGTGAGGCCCAACCTTGAGCACTGCATGCAGTTCTGAGCCTCCAGTTTAAGAAGGTTGTGAAGGTCCCTGAATGCCTCCAGAGGAAGGCATCAAAGCTGGTGAAAGGTCTGGAAAGAGTGTAATGAGAAGCAGATAAGGACTTTGGGCTTTACAAGTTCAAAGAAAAGGAGGCTGAGAGGTGACCTCATTGCTCTCTACAGCTTCCCAAAGAGGTGATGTCGAGATGGAGGTGCTGAACTCTTCTCCCTGGATTCAGTGACGGGACACATAGGAAAGGTTCAATGCTGAGCCAGGGAAAGTTCAGACTGGACATTAGGAAACATTTATTTACCAAGGGGTGGTCAAACATCAGAACAGGCTTCTTAGGGAGATGGTTGATGCCTCAAGCCTGTCAGTGTTTAAGAAGCATTTGCACAATGCCCTTAGTAACATGCTGAAAGTTTTGGTCAGCCCTGAACTGGTCAGGCAGTTGCACTAGGTGATTATTGTAGGACCCTTCCAACTATTCTATTCTATTCTATTCTATTCTATTCTATTCTATTCTATTCTATTCTATTCTATTCTATTCTATTCTATTCTATTCTATTCTATCCTATCCTATCCTATCCTATCCTATCCTATCCCATTCTATCCCATTCTATCCCATTCTATTCTATTCTATTCTATTCTATTCTATTCTATTCTATTCTATTCTATCCCATTCTATCCCATTCTATCCCATTCTATCCCATTCTATCCCATTCTATCCCATTTTATTCTATTTCTTTTAAAATGCAAGTATCTAGTCTATCTATCATCTTAAGGTTCGAAGACAAGTAGGGGGAATCAATCTCTGGAGACTGCTGTGTCTCTCTGTTGGCTTATGGAGTTGAGGGAGGGTGTCTACACCTATGGCTAGGCTTTGATTAGATGGAAAGCATTGGTAGAGGAGAATATCATTGTCAGTAACCAGGCTGGCTGAAGCTCCTATATTCCTTTGCAATAATAATGGTTATTATAAATTCTAATTTAAGATCATGCTATCATATGTGGCAATTGAACTTCATAAGAGTGTTTTTTTTTTTTTTTAAATCTCTTATGGTTATCTTGAGCTTTTCTTAAGATTTCTATGTTTTTGTCTCTCTAATCTGTCCAAATCTTTTTGTTCTGTGTTTCATGGTATGTCTGTGTTCTCAAGGTAATCCGAATGATTTCTTATAAACAAAACTGCCCTGCACAGTAATTACCATTACTTTATAACCTTTGCCAGCTGTGCACCTCAGCCACAACAGGTAATTAGATCAAAGTAGCTCAGCACAATTTCACATTTATATATATGTTACAGTAATTACTTTTTCTGACAGGAGGAACCCAGCAACTATTGCTTGTAGTTTCCCTTCTCTGTTTTGACATGAAAATACCAAAACTGCTACGGAACTTTGAAAGAGGAAATTCGACTCTGCCTCTGTTCAGCTGCTCTTCAGAATGCAACCCTGTGGAGTTAAACTAGCTCTGATTACAGCAAAAAAAGCTTGTTGGATATATTTTTAATATAAAACATTTGTAGTTTCTTCCCATTCTGTTCTTCTGTTTATGCAATATGCTACTTAAAATCATTATGGAATTTCTAGTCATTAATCTGTAGATAATGTAAAATAAGATTAAATGTCTAAGTGTCTCTGCAGTGAACTGGTCTTTTCCTAGGAAATGGTGAAGAAAGTTAAGAAGAATGGAAGTATTGGGGTTTGGGTTGTGTGCGGGTTTGGGGGGATTTATTTATGTTGTTTGGTTGGTTTTTGCCTAGGTTTTCCCTTCATTTCATAGCAATTCATAATTTGAATGTGTGCTCTCAGACTCCAGTAGAGTTTTGCCAGTGTCATTTTATCTGTTCTGATCTTTCTCTGCTTTGTATTCCTCCCTAACAATTTCAGATGATCTACCCAAAAAGGCATGTGAGGAACATGAAGGATACTGGCAATTTCTGTGAGACAGAAGAATCATTCCCACCTCTCATTAAGCTTTGATCCTGAAAATCAAATGTGTGGGCTGCACATGATATCCACTGATTCGTAACTCATTACAGGATCTGAATGGAAATGGAGACTGAAAAGGACTGCCTGAGAGCTGGCAGTCAGTAAAAGAACTCGAGTATTTTCCACAGAAGACAGCTGAAATATATTCTGCTTGATAAAATCAGTGAGCATTCCATTCATTTAGACATGTAATAAGACAAAAAATTAGGAACATGTAATTTTTTATTACAGGGTTAGAAGCAAAACATTGATAATTACCTACTCCGGAAAATTCATTACATTTTAAGGAGAAGCAATTTCATTATTTTGGGACCTTCTGTGGCTATCCTTCTATAAAAATATAAACCATTATGTAGTATAAATGTCAAATTCTGTAAGACACCAGTTCAGAAAATGCAGAACTTAGATTTGTTCAGGTTAATTAAATCAAGATAATCTAAAAATGCCCATGGAAAAGAGCCAGAAGTCTGAAGTCCTTCTCTGAAAAGATACAAAGATATTCTTTGCTGCCTTGCTGGATGCATTTCCAAAATCTATTTATTGTTACAGCATATGATACAGAACGTACATCTTTCAAACTCCATGACAGAAAGGAGCAAATCAGTCACACTTACATCCCGCATTACACAGCACCTAGAAATCAAACCACATTCCCAAACATCTAGGTATTAAAAATATGGTGGGAAAGGTAACATGTGACTTGAGAGTAACCTAACAATAGAACACAGATTGGAAGTTTCCAGACAGCTGAAGGTAAGTAAGTAAATTAGAGATGACTGCACTCAGTAGAAACAGAGATTTCAACAAACCAGGCATAATCTGCCACATCAGAAAATAAATATCCAAAAGTTTTGGGCTTGCAGACAAATCCGTCTTTTAAAAAGATGTCAAAGTGTTGTTATGGTGCTAATCTGCACGCTACAGTGTTTACTGTCATTAACTGATGAAGATTCTGCCATCCTTATTTATAGCAGCCACACATATAGAGCAGTCCCCCTGAGCTTGTTTTCATGTCTAACAAAGGCAAAACAGAAAAGTCACCTGAAAAGAAAACAATAGTTTATGTTCAGTGACAGAGCCTGAGCAGTAAAATCTGGTTCAGTGTCATTTGGCCTGGAAATTTACTGAATAAGGAGGAAGTTACTCAAGAGATCCTGTTAAGAATCAGACGATTCTGAGAAAGGAGTACATCTTGTTCAGTCAGAGCCAGTCCTATACAATGCTCTTTTGCAACACAGAGATGTGAAATACAGGACTGCTAAACAGGACATGATGATACTGAAAAGGGGTTTATGACAAGAAAATGGTAATGGACTGTATTTTAGAAAATCTTACCTCAGAGAAAATAGGTGGAACTTACATTTGAAGGACAAAGAAAAAAAACACTGAAAGAAAAAGGAAAAATAAAATAGGTTTGCTGAAAATAAGAGATAGAAGAAGAGATACATAGCTGCTCCCTATTAGATGAATATCAAGAATAAAAATTATGATAAACTACATAATACAGATGACACTTCAGAAAGTGTCAAGATCAACTGGCAAGCTAATCAGGAAATGGATGAACAAAACAATTAATTAATTAATTAATTATGTACTTATTAAATTAGAAATCAACAAAAATGCAATCAATTAATGAAGGAGAAATCCAAAGAGTTTGGAACTTGCCAGCCAGAGTCCTCAGGGTTCCCTGCACCATGGTGCTTAGGTCTGAGGCACAAAGAACACTTGAACTGCATCTTCACAGCCAAGTGACTTCCTCTCCCTGAAGTCTGACTTTTGTGGGGTCTGGTCTTTCTGGAGTTTTGAACCAGAAGAGGATTTTTAGAGTGGGGCCATAATGTGCCATGGTAGATGTCTCCTTTCTAAATAATATTAATGAGACATAATCAGCCACTCTTTAATGAATAATATTAATGAATGACTGTGGGGAAAAATTACTAAAATATGCCAGGTAGCTAAGTATCATTAGTGGGAAGAACAAGATCAAATTAGAAATGGAGCAGTGTGTCCTTCAGCGAAAAGAAGAGCAACTACATGTTGGTTTGTCTTAACAAAAGAGCAACCAGCTGCCAAGGTAAGTGATTATTCAACTCTATTCAACACCATGGACCAAACCTCGAGGGCTTTGCACAACTTGGGGCACCTCAGTACAAGAAAGACTTTTATATATTGGATGAGTTCAGTGATGGTCACTGGGGCGATCAGATGAGAGAAGAATGTGACATATGAGAAGAGGCTGAAAGAGTGAGGTCTGTTCAGCCTAGAGAAGAGGAGGGGCAGATGAGAGCATGTTGTTATCTGCAGCTACCTCACGGGAGAGTGTAGAAAAGGTGGTGCACAGTAAGGTGAGAGGCAATGGATAACATCCTTCAGTATGGGAAACTCAATCAGATTTTAGGAAAAAAAAACCAAACAAAACATCAGTACAAGGCTAGTCCAAAATCTCCAACCTTGGAAACCTTGGAGATAATCAAAACTCAACTAGACAAGGCCATGAACAATTTGGAACTGCCTTCAGCGGGAATTTGGACAAGAAGACCCCTGGAGGCCATTTCCAATCTAAATTATGCTGAATATAGGTTTCTGTGCAAGTGAAAGCTCACTTTGTAGCTTTCAACCTAAAGTATTAAAAAAACTAGCCAGAATAATATTTTAAACACTAATGCAAATCTCTTGCAAAAACATGGCAGGTAGAACTGAGAGACGAAAACTCATAGCATCTTTCCTTTAAAAGTTGTGTAATGAGATGGGAGGAGAACCTGGGAAATCCAAGAAAACATGTGGAAAGGTATTACAAAACATTTAAATGCAATCAGTCTGCAAACAGCTTGAAGAAAAATGCGCTACATAAAATAGACAAAATGGAATTGTCTAAGCAGTATCATGTAAATAAGTCTGTTTTCTTCCTTGGACCAAAAGAACTGCCATAAAGGGGAAAACTGTAGGTATAATAAATTTAAAACTTTGATGACCTCTGTGCAATAGTCTCATTAGAAAACTAAGAAATTTTATTCAGATGTAATAAGCATACATCTGAAAACTACAGTCAAAGAATGCCTTTTAATTATTCATCACCAAACTGTGAGTTCACTGAACATGGTATCCCATAAAGGTCTTTGTCCCATCAGTATTTTCATTAATGACTTGCATCATAAAACAGTAAGAGGGCTGTAAAATCTGCAGGTGCAGGGAATTTGGAGAATAGAATAAAAATTCAAAATTATCTTAATAAGTTGAAGAGGTGATCTGAACCCACTTAGATGAAACTGAGTAAAGGTAAATGTTGGAAGAAATACACTGATGTGTCATTGACAAATACAGATGAAAGATGCACAAAAAAGGACAAAAAAAAAAAGTTAAATGGCTAGGAAGCAGTATAGTATGCTCAGGGGATTATATTGGATCACAAACTAAGCATAGTAGTGTCATGCATTTTCAAAAAGGATAACTCACTCTGAAATGACTTGTTCTAGTTTATTTAGAATTGGTGAGGCCTTGACTGAAGCAACAAGGTTTATAGAACAAATGTTAGGAATTGTAATGGTAAGCTGGAAAAATCAACAGGAAATAAAGAATCCTAAAAGATTAGAAATTATGGCCTGCTTGCAAAGAAAGATTAAAGCTGCTGGGTTTCTCCAGTTTTATAAAAGAGACAGCTGAGTGTAGATATGATAAGCAGTGAACCATGTAAACTGCCAGTAGAAAGAGGATGATAATAATTTTTTCTCTACTGACAATGCTGAAAAAACAAGGAGTTGGTCACCTAATCTGCAGAAAACACAGCTTGAATATTATGGAAAGATGTCAAAATGCTGCACTGCTGAAATACAGAGGCAGACTTTGCAGGAATTAAGTAGATTTTTCTTCCTTTATGGTTTAAAAAGTAAACTGAATGTCTCAGCATCTAACAACGAAAATTTGATCCTTCCTTCTTACTGAGGATGAACTAGACCAGTAGTGTGAACAGAAAACCTCAGACCTGGATAGGGCTTGAGACTTCAGTTCATACAATCCACATCTGCAGGGCAGCACGATAGATAGTGACACAAAGTCTGTTTGTACTGAGCTTACCAAGTGATCATTGTAGTTTTGCTTGACTGTCAGCAAAGAAAAATGTTCTTCATCCCACAAGGATTTTTTACTGTCCTATTTTTCTCCTTTTTTAAATTCTGCAAAGTATGACGACAGCTATAAATAGATGGTCTCTATTTTTTAGTACTCCGGTGAGGTTAAAGTTCAGTTTGGTAGGGTAAAACTCAGGGAAGCAAGGACATAATTTAGGAGTTAATTACACGGATTACATGGTTAAGAAATGAATTAAGAATATTTTTAATAGAGGAAAATTGGAACAGTATGTAAAGTGACTCAAAATTAGCCCAGCAATTAATCTGATCAGTAGACAAGCCATTGAAGAATGGATTAATTAAACTGGCAGAAAATTAATTAAGTTATGAAATGAGTCAGATAGAATTATTAATGAATTAATTAAGTAATCAGTCCTGTGACTTCTGTAGGAGAGAGTAAGGGTGATCTGCTGTGAACAGGATATATAGTTACCAACACAGAAAGTTAAGATACCAAGTTGTGAAAGGAAAACAGATTTACTACCAGCAATACTAGCCACTGGAGCCACAGAGATGTACATGTAGTAAAAACTGATGTTTTGTTATATTGTCAAATTTTTAAAAATCCACAAAACCTGTACTATCTAGGGAAGCCAAAATGCTTTACTATTATTAAATTTTCTGTTATTACACCATATAGAAATATTTAGTTAAAAGTTTTAAAACTAAGCCATTTTGACTTTAAAAGGATTGTTTTCCTCCCTAAAAAGGATATTTATGAACAGAAAAGTGAGCCAAGAGAAACTAATGGCTGTTTAGTGGTTAGAGCACTCTCTTGCGGTATCAAATCTTCTCTTTTGTTCAGGATTTGAGTTTTTTTGTTGGTTTGGTTTGATTGGGGGGGTGGGGGGGTGTTTTTGTTTGTTTGTTTGAATACAAGTTTAGAATTTAAGACTCCAGGTCCCAAAATAACACTCTACCTCAAAATCCACAACATTTATTCAAAGCCTCTGTCAGTCACAACTTCTGGAGCCATTCTCATTTCTGTACATTATACAAATGTTTCTCGTAGCCAGAGGGATAATGTACAAACACTTCTACAGCCTGGTGCTTAGTGTACTCTCTGTTAATGTAGAACACCTGGTCCTAGCTACTTATCGAATGTATTCTGCTTCTTGAATGTAGAGAAGGCATTTTTCCAATTTGACAGAAGTTCTTTCTCTTTTGGGATATCATTTACAGATTTCTCCTGCAGATTGCTTCAGAGGACAGCTCAGATGAGGAACAGGTACTTAGGTCTGCCTGCAGCTTCCAGTACTTCTTCTTGTCTTCTGTGAACTAAGCTTAAACTAATCATGTATAGCTGAGGTTCCTTTCACTTGCTCAGACCCCTGTACACACTGGAACCTAATCACAGAATGTCCTGAGTTGGATGAGACCCACAAGGATCATCGAGTCCAACTCCTGTCCCTACACCAGACAACCCCAAAATTCACACCACTGTCTAATTGCTCCTCAAACACTGTTAGAGTTGGGGTTGTGACTGCCTCCCTGGGGAGCCTGTTCCAGTGCTCAACCACCCTCTGGGTGAAGAACCTTTTCCTAACGTCTGATGTAAACCTCCCCTGGCACATCTTCCTGCTGTTCCCTCAGGCTCTGTCACTGGTTGCCAAAAAGAAAAGATTGGCTCCTACCCTTATTCATCCTCCCCTTGCGAGGAAGCTGTAGACCACAATGAGATCTCCCCTTAGTCTCCTCCAGGCTGATCAAACTAAGTGACTTTAGCTGCTCCTCATATAACTTCCCCCCTAAACCCTTCACCAACTTCGTAGCCCTCTTTTGGACATTTCAGTAGCTTAATATCCTTTATATCCTGTGGTGCCCAGACCTGCACCCAGTGCTCCAGGTGAGGCCGCACCAGTGCAGAGCAGAGCGGGACAATCACCTCCCTGCCCGGCTGGCAATGCTGTGCTGGGTGCACCCAGGAAACGGTTGCCCTCTTGGCTGCCAGGACACACCGTTGGCTCATATTCAACTTGTCATCGACCAGAACCCCCAGATCCCTCTCCACAGAGCTGCTCTCCAGTATCTTGGCCCCCAGTCTGTATGTACAGCCAGGGTTGCTGTGTCCCAGGTGCAAAATCCAGCACTTGCTCTTGTTGAGCTTCATGCAGTTGGTGATGGCCCAGTTCAATTTATGCAGATCCCTCTGCAGGGCCTCTCTGCCCTCGAGAGTGTCAACAGCTCCCCCCAATTTTGTGTCACCAGTGAACTTAGTATTCAATCAAGTCCTGTATCCAAGTCATTTATGAAGACATTGAAGAGTGCTGGCCCTAAGAAGGATCCCTGTAGAACCCCGCTAGTGACTGGTCACCAGTTGATGTAACCCTGTTTACTAGAACCCTTTGAGCCTGGCCCATCAGCCAATTGCTCACCCAACTGCTCATCGTCTGATATGGGTTGCAGAGCAGCCTTGGAAAATGGTAGAGCTGCAAGAGTCAGCAGGTATGGAATGTGACTAACGCAGCAAGAAAACTAAGACAGCCTAGAAACAACGCAACTACGTAAGTGCCATAAAAGTCCACATCCACCCTGGGACTAGGTAATAAATTCAGTTAGCTGTGTTCAGCTATGACAGCTGATTTTCAGCTTATACAGACACTTGTATTCAGTCTACAGGGACTCAAACTGTAAGGAGATCATACGTTGAAGAATGGTTTCTATGATGATTTTGAAATCCTGTATGACATATTGAAAAGTCCTAGCATTAGAAGCACTTTACTTCTTCGACTTTTCCACTGATTCAGGCAATTTATTTAAATGCAATATTGATAAGAAATGCTCAGAACTAGGAAGAGAATATTACTGGTTTAAGGCAGGAGCATTTAAAATGTTTGCCTTAAAAACTAAAGTTCTTATCGAAGACAACTTGTCTGGTATGGAAGAATTCTTGTTTCATTCAATGTGTGTATCTCTTTCCCAATAAGCATCTATCAATCACGTTTTGCTTGGACTGGGACAGGTCTGAGACTTGTCTCAACTTTTACTCTAACCTTAGCAGCTACTCAGGGTTTGAGCTGATGCCTCTGCACCAGCAAGACTGGGTTTCTAGAGTTCATGCTGAATTTTCACAGGGCACTCAGGAGAAATTTTGTTCATTAACTCTATTTTGCCAACTTAAAATTAATTTGATTTTTTTAGCATCTGAAAAAAGTCTTATTGCATAGGGTCAATATAGCTCTTGCAGTGTTCAGGGCTTTCTAGTACACATTTTAACGAGGTACACTGAAGACTTTTGCAAACCTACAGTTTCTGATTTAGTATTTGGATAGAACTGACAGTAAAATAATTCATTAAAATATTAAGGTTTGGTTCTAAATTTCTATTCAGTTCAACTCCTGGTATGCCTAAGCAGCCTGTTTAAATGTAATTTGGAAAATGTTCTGCTATTCTGTAGGGATACTTCTTCAGATGTCTTACAAAGGCACCAGTGAGAGATTTCTTCTCTCCACATAATAGAAAAGTATGAAGAAAAGCTGCTCATATGTCACCATGATGGCTACAGAGTAGTGCCTGTTTAGATCCAGGCTATATGAGCTCTTCTGTTCAGTTGTGAATTTGAAACTGTTCCAAAGTTCAACAGACCAGTCAGGGATGGAAAAGATGTTTCTCATAAAAGGAAGAACCAACAAGGCATTTTCTGCTAACTGTTGTCAATGATACTCTAAACTCTAGCGAGCAAACACATCCTGTGTTAATCTGAATCGCTGCCTCCATCGTTAACGCCAGAAACTTTTGCCTTGCAGTTCTAGAAATAAATGTATTTTTTCAGCTTCTACTTGCTGTGTTTTAGTGTTATGTTAAAGTTGACACAACATTTACAATGCTCTACTATAGTTAGTTGTGAGTGGTTTGACAGCTGTCATTTTAATCCTACCTCAGATGCTCTGTTGCTACCAAGATCTTTTTCTTCTTTCATTTTTACCCTCATTTTTCTCTGTATGTTTTACATAATTGTTCCAATTTTTCTCTGGTTACGGTATTTGATTATACAGACATAACACATAGATAACAGCTGTAGAAATTTATTCATAATTTCCTATGATTACTTGCAACAGAAATGCACTGATATCCAGATGTCGTAACACCATATCACCTTTCATCAATTATTCATGTCAACTTCTGATGTTCTTTGTTTAGGAACATGCCTGTAAACAAAAGCAGAGGGAAACAGTGGAAGGTGACTAGAAGGTACTGCTCCATTTCTTTCAACTTCTGGTTATTTGTTTAGGTCATTTTAATATGGCTGTGTGCCAGTTTCTAACCACTGAACTTCAATTTCTATGCCTTGATGCCACCCAGCAGTCCATGTGCCACACGGCACAGTGCCTCAGACCATCGTACATGCAAATTCATCTTATATTTGGTTTAATAATTTGCTTTAATTTGAGGATTGTTTTCCTCTCCTGGAAGAACAGTATAATTAAACTGCAAAAATTTCCATTTGTAATATATATATATATATATATATATATTTATTTATTTATTTATATTATTTTTTTTTACTGTAGCCTATTCAGTAAGGATTACAAGGAACAGATCTATTAAAAATAAGCACCAAAAAAATACCATCTTATTGATAACATTCTGTAAATCAAATGTGATCAATATTAATTTTCTTGACATTTCTAAACTCAGCTTCAATACAAATCTTACAGATTTTTGTTTTATTGGGTCAATACTATTAATTTTATTTCTGAAATGAGACCTGCCACATAGATGGTTTCATAAGATCATAAAACTGATGGAAAACTTTTCAAATTTAGATTTTCGATAGGAAAGTTTGCTAGCAGTAAAAATTGCTTTCCTATCTCTAACCTTTTTCAGTGTATCCATGCATTTAAAATCTAATCCTTTAAATGTTTGCACGGGTTTTTAGTATCATCAGATACAGCCCAGGCATACTTAGTTTCAGGACGCTACAGCTTCCAAACACCATTTAAAATAATTAAAATGCTTTTAATCATTTTAGTGGTCATTAGATTATGCTCACAGTAATTACAGAAATATTTATATTCTGTAGAGTTAAGCTACAAAGCAACAACAACCAGACTTGTTACTCAGAGCTTAATACATATGGTTAATTCCAACCTAATATATGCTATCTTTATAATTTATAAGCAGAATTATACATGTTCAAATTGCTATTACAGGCATGCCACAAGGCTATTTTTTGTATATTTAAATATTGATGTTGATGTATGTTTGATACCCACAGAAAAATTTGCTGGTTTACCTCGTTGATGTATTTGTGAAGTTTCACCTTCAGCAAATTCTTTCAAATTTAATTAAAATGAGAAAAATCTACCAATTCTTATATGGATTGCAATATATATTCCTTTGTCTGTCCTTACCTCTCATTAAAAAAAAAAAAAAAAGCAAAAAAGGCAACAATAAAAATTTCTCTTTGTGTTCCTTGGCACTCATGACTTTGCCTCATCAGTGACAACTCAGATGGGAGTTTGGAAAGATGTGGCTCCAGGGTGGTGCCACGTCATTGCTCTGCCTTTTGTGAACTGCCTCATTAAAGTCCATAAACACAGCTTTCCAGAACATACAAAAAAAAATTGCTTCCACATTACAAAAAATCAACCCAGAAGGCTGAAGACTTCTGGCTTGTCAGATAATGCAATAGTACCATGTACACATAACACAGTATCAGCCTCAGTTGAACAGAAAACATCTGCATCAAATCTGCATTGAATGTCAGAAAGGCAGTTGTGTCTGTCCGCTAGCATGAAGCCTGGATTTGGAGTATCACAAACCCTTATATTAAAAGAAGTGCATTTTTGTATCCCTCCAAGAGTTTGCTGCCTTTCCCATAATATTGCTTGAGAGCTGATAAGTAGGTTTTCTAAGTAAAACATGATCTCTGAAGTTAATATTTTCAAGCATCTTTTTACAAAGAACTATTGAGATGTTTCTCATCTCTTTCAGCAAGCAAATAATAACACTACACAGGTGTTGAGAAGTAGGGATAGTATGCCTGTCACAAATAATATGAATTCATCTACCCTATGATGAATATTTGATGCGAGCAATTTTAAACTACTGATTAGCTCTATTAATAATTAATACAATGTTATCGTGGATGATTGGGGTATTTCTTTTAATGGGATTCTCAAATCACTTCTAACACCTCAGTATAAATTCTTTATTATATCTATCCATGCATGTGTTCCAGCAAACCTGTTATGGAAAGCTTTGTAATTACAATTCAACCACCCCTGCAATATCAACAAACAGAACTTGTATTCCAACTGCTGTATAAGAAACAGTTCCAGAAGAATCCCTTATGTGGTTGAAATATGTGTATATTTTTTTTTAGTTGGCAGTATTAACTTTTTTTCATGAAGTTTCCTTTCTACTGCCTACTTCGTGGTTTTCTACTTGAGAGTAGTAAAATCTTGGCTAAAATTAGTAAGCAACGGAGAAAAAAAAAATCAGCTCAGTAAGAAAGGTATTTAAAAATGTGAAAATGACTTCAACAATCAATCTGTGACGAAAAACCTGTCATATACGTCATTGGAAAGACATCAGAAAAATAAATTTAATCTGAAAACTTTGCTTTTATCTCAGCTCGTATTTGGAAATAGGCCATTTTTCTTGCCTTTATTATAACTGCCATTGCAGATCATCTCTGTCAACAGGTGGTGATATAGTTTTATGTTAGTTTTAAGTAATTTTATATTATTTGTCCAGTCAGAGAGGTCTGAAGGTAAGTTCTGTCTGGGCATGGTGGATTTGATAATTACAGCATCCTGTTAACTCATCTGATTTCTGTATGTGGGCATTACAGCTTCATTCATTAGAATTGTTTGTTTCATGGTAGGTTGACACCAGCTGGCAGCTAAGCCCCCAACAAGCTGCTTGTTCACTCCTCCCAGTAGGATGGAGGAGAGAATGGAAGGGCAAAACCAAAAACACTCTTCGGTTGAGATAAATACAGTATAGCAGATGAAGAAAAACAGTTAGTACAAGCAAGGCAAAACCACGGAATCCATTGATTACTTCCCATTGTCAGGCCAGATGCTTGACCATCTTCAGGAAAGTGGGGCCTCACCATCTATCATGGTTGCTTGGGAAATCAAAGACAATAGCCCCTGAATGTACCTACTTCATATTCCTTTCCCAAACCTTTATTGCTCAGTGAACATCATATGCTATGGGATGTCTCTTTGGTCACAGAGTCCTGTTAGTGCCACCTCCCATCCTCCTGCCCACCCCTGGTCCACTCGCTATGGGGGCAGGGTGGGAGAAGAGAAAGCCTTGACGTTGAGTAAGAACAACTCAGCAGCAGCCACAACGCTCCTGTGTTACTAACATTGGTTTAGTCACAGGTACAAAAGACAGCATTATACAGGCTCCTTACCATCCAGACCCACTACAGACATACGTGAAAACTGAAGCATTAACCTCACCTTTGTACGTTCTTAAAATAATGCACAACGTAAGCTCAAAAGGAAAAAAAAAGAAAAAAAAAAGTAGAATTTTGTATCCTTAACGTAGTCTTGGTCATCCTTTTTGTTCTGAATTTATAGAAAACTTACCCAAGCATGAATGGCAATCCCACCTGTTAGCACAATGCAGATCTATGACATCAAATTTCACTTTTATCTCATTATGCTTGTATCGATAAAGAGATAAATAAAAGTATTCCTTCATAGTTATCAGGAACTAGATGATCCTCTGAATAGCATCGGGCTCCTTGAAAAATTCCTCCCTTTTTGTACCCTCAGAGTTTTGCACAGAATCTGGGCTGTTCCCAATGATCATACAAAACTATCCCAAACTCAAAATTTGATATCAGAAAAGGAAGCAGAGAAAAAAATGAACAGTTATTTCAACTCAGATCAGGCAAAAGGTTTGAAAGTAAAGGGAAGAAATAAATGAAGCAGGAAATGTAGTGTTTTACTCATTCATACTCTTGACTGTCGCTTCATGATTTGATACTTCAGATTCTCAGTGTTAAAGCCAAGAGGGAACATAACATCCTACATGAAGATAGGTAACAGATGATTCAAAGTAATTAGATCTGTAAAAACCTAATATATACCTATAGGTCCTGAAACTCATGTTGTTTGTCAGTAAAAAATATCGTAGAAATAACAGTGGATTTATTAGTGAGTTTAATAACACACCCAGCTTTTGAACAATTTCCAGCTCCCCAACAGCTTGAGCTCCTCTGTGTTCATTTTACGTCTCTCATTTTAGAAGATTTAATTCATTCTTCATCAAACAAAAGAAATACATATGATCTTATATCTAAGACAAATACATGTTCAACTGACTGATATACGCTCCTTAAGAGCTTTTACAATTTTATCAAAAACTAAGATTCTTGAAATGGCCTGACTAATTTTCAGTGGAACTGCTAAGCTGTTGTATGAAATTTTACTGTAGAGCTCAACAGTTCTTGAAAAAAAATTGCCTGTTATGCCAATGTTGTATTTCTTTGCAACAATTCACAAACAAAAAACAAAAACAAACAAACAAATAAATTGCATCTCTTTCTAAAGGGAAAGGTTAAAAATCTGAAACCTGAAATATTATAGAAAGCACTGATTATGTTAATCCTGAGCAGGTATATTTTGGTTTTATACTCATTTAGTGACTATTATTTTAATTACTGAATTTTATATTTGTCAAGAGTCTATTCCAATGAATGTATTTCCAGAGATATAAGAACCTAAAACATATTATAAATACATTTATACTGCTAATAGTCATTATAAATGCAGAGAAAAATAGGTATATAATGTATTTTTTACAACCTACATATTATTTCTGTAGTACATCACACACATTTTTCTGCCTTGAAAGGGTAAGAAAACAAGACCTTAAAGGACAGGCACCAGCAAACCAACAAGCAAGATATGGACAGTGGATTTACATGACACAATGAGAAATACGTATTAATTACAAAAGGTTAAGGTAGATTGTAAAAAAAGTTGCAAAAAGTTACAAGTGCCCCAAGGCAGCTGTAACTTCTGCACTGAACATTTAGATGGATTTTTACGTGTCCATTAAATCTATTCTGAAGAATTCAGATATTTTAGCAGCTTCTCCTTCATTTGGGCAACTGGCAGTCTCAAAAGCACAGGATTTCTTTTTAAATCTACTTGTGCCACAAATGTTACTTTTCCCTTTATATTTGCTTCAAAAATTTAAGAAGCTTCTTATATTGACTGCACATTAACATTTTCTATGCTAAGGTCAGTTAAGAAATTTCTATTTTCTTTTCTGAGACAAGGGACTCATGAATACTTGCGAAGGAAAAATGAAAGATAAAGAAGAATGGAAAAAAGAATTAAGGGAACATAGAGATTTGTGTGTATTTGTCTGGTACTCACAAATCTTATGCACAATATTAGTTCAAATTGACACAGACAGCAGCACTAAGTTAATTAAAACTGGATCAAAGACAGTGAGGAGGAGATGGTAGTGAACCTGGTAAAATGGAGAATGTGCCTGGCAGGTTAGGAATTAAGTCATGTCTTACCCATTTAGTATTGATGGTCTGGAAAAGAATGAAAAACATGTTAATATAAGTTAAAATAGAAAAAAAATATTTGCTAGTAGAGGCAGAATTAATGCAAACAACAAAATTTGACAAAACAACAAAATGAAAACTGGCATGCTGGCTGGGAAATAACTTGTATCAATGATACTAAATTAGGGTTCTGGCAAGCAGCCATATAGAAAGATTCCAGCATGCTCTAAGAGCTCTATAATCAACTACAGTCTGCAGGAGATACAGCAGCAGTGACAGCTGAGATGGGAACTGTTCAAAAATGTTATACCTTGGCAGATCACAGAGTATAATCATTTAGTGTATACATATCTTTATTAAATACACTGGAAGGATATCAAAGAGCAGTATAAGAGACCCCTATTTGTTTGGTTGTTTGACTGATTAATTAATTGATCAGTAGGACAGCATTCTTTGGACCCTTATTGCAGAGCTGGTGGCCACCCGAACACACGGATAGCAGGTGTTCCACATATTTGTGTCAGTACTGCCCTTAACAATATCCTGAGGAAATCACATCAACTGGTTGAAATACACGCAGGGCCAAAACTGTAAAGGTCTTCTATTTAGGCAGCTCTTCATATTGCTACCCAAAGTCTGACAGATCAGTAGACAGCTCTAGAGAGAACACAGCTGAGAACAAAATAGTTTTCTCCATTCACAAGGCTTTTTTAAAGGTCAGAAACTAAGTCAGACAAATACAAAGCAGCTCAGATATAAGTCATTGTTTGTTTGTTAAAAAAGAATAGGCACCTTTGAAAAGGGAACAATAATAATGCAAATTCAGGGAGGGCATTTCAGGAAAAAAAAAACAACAACAACAGAAAATAAATCAGTTCATCTTAGATGGTGATAAGAAGGTTATTAATTTAAAGGGAAGAGAATGGTAGATAAAAACAATTTCCCATTTTACTTTCATAAACTGTCTCCAGAAGATGCATGTTCCAAATATATTATGACTATGAAAGCTAAGTCCATGTGTTCTTCTCCAGTGCACAGGTCCTTTTAAATTCACAGGCTGCAAATTGCTGAACAATATTTATTAATATGGCCCTGATTAAACACTGTAGTAATATAAGCATTCCATCAAATTCTCTTCAGCTTGCTTTTGTAAACTGAAAATAAACACAATTATATTTAGGAGAAAAAGATAAGGTATTTTTTGACAGCTACATTTTGATTATTAGACTCTACTGTCATCCTCCAGACAGCTCCAAGGCTGTTTGGGTAAAGCTGTTTCTGATGACCTTCATATAAAGAAATAATTCCTGTGTCTCTGTTTATTAACCTGTTTTTTAAAATAAAAATATTTCTAATATTGGTAGATAGAGCTCATCATGATTTAGAACATTCGTTTTTGCATCAGTAAATGCTTTTCTCCATCTAATTGTATTCAAATGTCTTACTCAGGAACGTAATAGTTATAAAAATTTCCTAGTACTTGTACAGTGGTTATTGAAGATATTTAAAGGTCATGAGCCATACTGAGTGTTTTAAAATTCTCTCTTCCTTTAAAAATTAAGGTGCTGTATAGATGACATTTATCATGAAAGTCATAGAGGTTTCGTCTCCTACAGAATACACAAACTAGGCATCATTAGTAAAAGCTTCTTTTTGTTGTGCCACCAAAATGTTGCCCTGGTATCATCAAGGACCACATTTCAGAGTAAGAGAGGAAGCTTACCTCCTTACCGTACAGCACTGTAGCAGAGGTGCTTCACTTCTGAGACATATTGCAACCATGTCAGGAACTGAAAAAATCAAGGTGAGAAACTAGGTGTTCTGCCAAGCCAATTTACCCTACTTTTTGTCATACGTAGGCTGCTTTTAATGATTGAATTAAGTCTGCATTCACTGCTGATATCTGAAAACAGTGCTTTTGGAGCCTTCACTGTAGGTATAATTTCAAGCCTCTACTCCAGCCTCCTTCGTCTGAATATGGCACTTCACCTGAACATGAGAAGGCATCTTGCCCCATCGTTAAGCTCTACGATAAGACCTCTCAAATATAAATGGAAAGAACTGAAATATTTCATCATTCTCCTCTCTTTACAATACTTTTGTTGTAGTCATTTTTAGGAGAAAAATAAAAACACATGTTTTTGTCATGTCCCCAAAATGCTCTTCTCCTGGGAGTGGGAATAAAATAATTAAGAAAAAGACAGATTCCAAATAACAGTAATGGACTTCTGTGACCAGCCTCCTTTTAGGAGGGAGAGAGGACACAAGTGGTTTCTTTCAGAAATCATTATATGTTAGCTCATGAAAGGCTCATCATAAGAGAGCTTCTTAGTATGGGATAACTTATTATTTTCTACCCAGTTTACAACTATGTCATATAATGTTCTGCTGAGCAACTCCTGAAGTATATCCCTTTGGGACAATACCTTCCTGAAGAAAAAAAAATCACGTACCTGTGTGTTGATTATGGATCTCACTTTGCAGCTAGATGCAATCAGTTATTAAACACTTTTTTCTTCAAAATAATCTTTGTAATGATGCTCTACACAGATTGAATGGTCTTGTATTGTGCTGTAAGGTAATTATTTCAATCTGGTATATTAAAAAGATTCAATAGTTTGTGATTAATTAATTTTTTTTGTTCAGATTCTTACTACTTCATTGTAGTTCAGCTTTCTAAAACTGAATTGAAGACTAATGATTGTATATAGCTTACCAAAATAATAAATACTGAATTTTGTCTCTCATTTTGTTTTCAACATTGGAAGGCGTCTTGCAAAAATATACCTTTTTCAGTCATTTCATTTAAATTACCTACGGATATTTCTGACAGCTTTTGTTCATGTTAGCACATAAGTTTTGAACTTTATAATTAAAATAAAGTCTCTACATACATTGCAGCTGTGCAACAAAATATACGGCTATTGAAGAAAGAATAAACTTCATTCTGTTGCTCCCATTACCTTATAAACACCCAAACTGTTGTATATTCAACAGAGCTGCATTTTAGAATGTCCCCAAACTGAAGATTCACTTAATCTAAAATTTTAAATTCAAACTCCTATAAAGATGGAGGAGGTTGGTATCGTACCATCATTTAAATTTACCTATCTACCAAAATTAATTATTGTCAGTTTTATTAACAGTTAACCTAGGAAAGATGTTTCTAGGTGCCGCAAATATAAACTTTTTTCTTCCTGCTCTATTTTTACCCAAATTGTATCATTTCAGTAGGCAGGAAATTGAATGAACAGTATAAAAAAAGTTGTACACCTTTTCAATTAATATCATATGTTGAACTCTGAATTCATTACATTTTTGTTGTTGACAGACTCACTTGATCATATTTCATAAGGGGTTTAGCTCCACTGTGCTTAGATTAAGCCCTGATAGAAATAAATGAGAAAGCTGAAATGTAAATGAAAACAGAATTTGGTCACAAGTCTAGTAAATATAAACCACAAAGTCTGAAACAATTAAAACACAGACTGGATACACTGTATAAAGCCTACTGTGTGTGAAAACAAACCTCGCCATACTAAATAAAACCAACTTATTAACAGGAATGATTAAGAAGCATTGTCTTTTTTTCCATTCTATATTTTATAAGCTTGTTTTGCAAACAGGGGATGAGAAGCAATTTTATTTTCAAAACTGAAATATTATACACACTAACCTTTGAAGAAAGCTAAACTATTGAGAATGTGATAATGGGCAAAAAAACACTATATTTCAAATGAGCAACTACCTACTTGTCCTGCACTTAGTATATTGCTCTGTTTTCTCTCTTCAGTGGTTTCCTATGATTCACTATGTATTTTTAATGAATATATTTTCTCTTGTCTTTAATCTAAACTCTGAAACAACTTTAGTGTGAAATCAGCATTTATCAATATCGATCTCTTTAAACTAAGAATTGTCTTCCTACTTGCCCAGAAAAGAGAAGACTAATAATTCACTTGCCAATTCATTCCCCAAGGTATTGCTGGCTGATACTGTCTGGCTTCTTTCAACAGCATCAGAGATGGTAACAGCAGTCACTGCTTTCTCTGCTTTGGGCGATTGTCTTACCAGCCACATAGAAAGATTCATAATCAATGATTTGGAAAGTATTAAAGATTTTGTTGTTGTTCACTTGGTGATTCCTTGATGTTATTTTTAAATGGTTTCAGCAATATATTTTTTTCAGATAATAAAAGCATAGTATGTCATGTCTGCTGAAACAAATATCAGTTAACAGAGGTGAAGTTTTATCTGAAGATGGACAGTCTGAGTGTGGGATATCAAGTGGCATCCTTTGAAGTATCACAGAAGATGAGATGTCCAGAAGGCTTCTGTACACATTGGCCACTGTGCCTAGTGGGCCTCTGTCAGTCCTTTGGCATTTAGGTATCACACAGAGTCAAAAGGATCCACTTCATGTAACTGCTGATACCCAGATGACTCTGCTGAGCTGCAGAGACCGAAAGGTGGGACATGTCAGCTTTGAAGCTTCCTTCAAGGCTGACTCTAGATAGGCGAATACCCTGGAAAGTATTCAGAATCTGCCCTCAAGACAACTCAGATCATGTTTACTCAATGTGAGGGAGGCAAGCTTCAAAGCCATGTGCCCCCTTAACCTTTCTAAAGGATGATTAGCCTTCCGTTTGACCCCAACCTTGTTATCCACTCAGGCCTCTAAGGCTATGTTGCTTCACATTCAAGAGCACAAAGAAATAACTTGTGAGAAAGCCAAGCCTCTGGCCATGACTCTCCAAAGGTCAACAGCTGGACTAGCATGGGAAAGAAAACCCATAGCTCTGTGTGTGGATGCATAACTGAATTAAATATATTTCACATTAAAATCAAAGCAGTTTTAAAGTTTCTCTTAGCTCTGATAAGATGCAAACCCACAGCTTTGATTGTTTTTGTTGATGACTAGAGGAAAAATAATTAATTTACAGTTCATTTACGAAGCTGTCTCATAGCTCTGTGATTCCCATTGGTAGCCTGAGGTACACTTTCCAAAGCCTCCAGCTACATTTCCCCTCACAGAATCATTCTCTTCAGTAACTGCACTTACTCCTCTAATGACTGTGGATGGGCAGCCAAGCAGGGAGCAGATGTATCAGCATGTACAGCTAAAGCATGTGAAATCACTCACAGGGTTGATTAGAGCAACTCCAACAATCATCACCATGGTAGAAAAAGAAGTAATATAAAAAAATTGCACATCATTTTTTCTAACTTTTAAAGGCCAAAAAGCTACCAACATATGTTGTATGTGCCCCTCTCTGCCCCCTGAACTACAAACTCAGAGGGAAAATGAAAAGGAAAGTCTGAAATATACATAGGGTCAAATGCAAATAGGA